>NW_026294721.1:1787500-2420000 GCF_026119805.1 Tympanuchus pallidicinctus
TGTTGGCTGTGGGAGACACAGGACCTCACTGTGAACAGATGTGGCTTTGGGGAAATCTCCTTCTGGCTGCATGTTTTGGGGTGGAAAATCCTTTTGTTTAGTCCTGCTGAGCAGGAGGTAGATCTGCTAACAGATGAGCAAAGAGAAAACACATGGAAGGGGAAGGCAGTGTGAGCACATGCACTGTGTGGGCAGAGGTTAATCTGGGCTCAGGTATAAAGGTAGCAATAGCTTTTTTTTTTGTTAAAAACAACCCTTAATGCATCCAATCCTTCCTGAAGGGAGGTTGTAGTGAGCTGGGGGTCGGCCTCTTCTCTCGTGTCATTAGTGATAGGACCAGAGGGAATGGTTTCAAGCTACGGCAGGGGAGATTCAGGCTGGACATCAGGAAGTATTACTTTTCAGAAAGGGTGGTCAGGCACTGGAATGGATGCCCAGAGAGGTGGTGGAATCACCAACCCTGGAGGTGTTCAAGGAAAGGCTGGATGTTGTGTTGAGGGACATGGTTTAGTAGGAGCTATTGGGAATAGGTGAATGGTTGGACTGGGTGATCTTTTAGGTCTTTTCCAACCTTGGTGATTCTATGATTCTATGATTCAATTCACTCAAAGAATGTGTCTCTTGAGGGACGTGGTTATGTGGGAGTGTTGGTGATGGCTGATGGTTTGACTAGATGATTGTAGTGGTCTTTTTCAACTTTAATGATTCTGAGGTTCTATACTTTCTATCTTTCTGTTTTCTTTCCATCTCAGAAAGAAAGAATCAGAGGAAACGTATAATAGCCATGAGCCCTTTTGGACTTCTATAACATCTGTGTAGTGATCCTTCTCCCCTGAACGGATGCTTGCAGCAATTTGTGTGTGCAACAAGGGGAATGAAATGCATACTTAAGCAAAAGGTTTGGAGTCATACAACACAGAACATACTGCTGCTCAGAGGGCTGGCTTCAGATACCTCAGGAAAGCCACTAAAACAGAAGCTCATGGCTGAAATACGTGAATTTCCAAAAAGCTGTGATGTTGGCCTTTATCAGGCAAACCATGACCATACAGTGAGCAATGCTGCCTGGGAAGCAATGACCAAAAGGGATCTGAGGTCGATCTGTTAAGCCCCAACACCCAGTGTGATGCTATGGACAACGAGGCTGATGGGGCATTGTGTGTTTGAGGTAGAACAGCGCAGGTAGGAAGGTGGGACTGGAAAGGGAGTTCATAGAATCATGAAGGTTGGAAAAGACCACTAAGATCACCATGTCCAACTGCCAACCCTTCACCATCATGCCCACTGAGCCACGTCCCTCATGGTTCTCAGATACATATCTGCTGGGCAAAGCGCTCTGCACCAAGCCTGCTCCTGCCTTCTCTGCACTGACAAAATGTGTTGCTTCCTAACCAGCAACCTAAGACTGATTGTTTGTAATTGTCTTTTTTCTCTGTGGCCTCTCAGTACCATAATCTCAGGGGCTGTGTTTGTGCTACTGGCTAAGCACAGTCTCAAGGTCTCTGGCTTGCTTGTCATCGTATATGTTTAAATGAAGTCCTCTGTAGGAGCAAAGGCTGAGCAGATCAATCCTTCCATTTATCCTGATTGACATATCTGGACAGAGACAGGGCTATGTAATACAGGAGTGTAAGTGCTGGGTTAGTCAGAACATTCATCTTACCCTATGCTTTATGTCTAACCATGGCCAGAGGATCCTAGGGAAAATCAGAAGAACAGAACCTTCATACGAGCCTAGCAAGATCCTCCCAGCCCCCAGACTTGTCGTCTTGGACACTTCCCAAGCTGAGGTGTTGCCTCTACACATTTAGCAATTCTCAGTTAATTTCTCCCCCATTAATTTGTCCATTCTCCATATGAGCTGGCGTAAACTGTCAGCATCCTCATGATCCAGTGGCAAGGAGATGCATAATGCAGATGTGAAGAGCCGTCTCTGTAGGCCACTCTCATGTGTTGGTCCTCACTGTCAGCCTTCCCTGCATCTTCTCCAGGAATCCCAGGAGCTTCCTGGGAATGGTGTGGTTGCTCCAAGTCAGTGTTTTTCTTTTTTTTTTTTTTAAGGATATTTTTTGTCATAATATACCTTATCCAACAATTTCAGAGCTGCTCATTGCTCTGAGATTCAATGCTGTCTCTTTCTGTATTGAATTGTTTCATTAGCAATTTGCTCCATGTTCTTCTGTTTCCTAAGTGCATTTGCAGCCCTTGTTTCTGTGAGCTCTCCGCCAGGCTTGGAACTGCCCCAGCTCTGATGGAGATCCTGCAGAAGAGAGCAGGAGGTGGACAGAAGGCTACCTTGAAGTTCATCATGTTGGTGGGCTCTCCTCGTCTGAGCATTGCCTGTCTAAAGAAGGGCAATGAAGCTGTGAAGTCTTATGAGGAGTGGTTGAGAGAACAGGGATTGTTTCAGTCTGGAGAAGAGGAGGCTCAGGGGAGACCTCATCACTTCCTGAAAGCAAGTTGTGGCAGTGAGTGTTGGTCTCCCAGGTAATAGGGATAGGATGAGAGGTGATGGGCTCAAGTTCTGCCAGTGGAGGTTCAGCTTGGTATTAGGAAACATTTCTTCTCTGAAACTGTGGCCGGGTGTTGGAATAGGATGCCCAGAGAGGTGGAGGGGTCACTGTCTCTGGAGGTGTTCCAGAACCATGGCACTGTGGGACAAGATTAGTAGTCATGGTGGGAATGGTTTGGGGTTGAGCATGATGGTCTAAGAGGTCTTTTCCAAGCTTTATGATACCATGATTCCACGATTCTGTGATCTAGAGTTGAACAGGAGAAGCCAACAAAAGGAGAGCTGTCAGGGATCAGAGCTAATCAGCAGCTTCCCTTACCCCTGTAGCTCTAGCGTGTGGACTCAGTGTAGAGAAGAACATCTGATTGTGAAATCCTCTCCTGTGCTGTCACCTCCACTGACACACCAATCACTTTTGAGAAAACAATCTGCCTTTCACAGCCAAACACAAGGATAAATGAGGTTGCACTGTGGGCAGTCAACCCTGAGTGCTACAGGAAAGCCAGGAGGCATCAGGCCTTGCTTGCAGGGAGATCTTTAAAACCCACCTGAACGTGGTCCTGGGCTATTGGCTATAGAATACTCTGGTTAAGATGACCTCCAGAGGTCCCTTCCAACCTCAAAAATTCTGTCGTTTTGTAAAACCTCCTGCACTGTGGAAAAGTTCAGCCCCCATGACTTAAGACCAGGAGAGATCTTCCACTGAGAGGGATTGGGTGCCTCCACTGGGTTCAGTTTTAGCTTATATTCAATAAGGCCTCTTGCCAAGTTTTTAAATGCAATAGAGAAGCCAACCCTAGTCACTGCAGAAAGCCATAGGCAATTTCTGCCTATGTCAAGAAGGAGAGGTATGGCCTTTGTAAGGAGAGGATGTACAAGAGCTGCCATAGAGCAGAGCAATTTGGCAGTTGTTTCTCCCAGTTCTCATTACCAAGGTATCGATAGCAAGTCTAATGGCCCCACGATTCTGGATTCGATGTGCAGGAGACTGTTTATAGCATCTGCTGAGAGGCAGTTACTTTTACTCTCATTGGCAAATCATTGTTTACATCTCGTGTTTCGAAATGCAGCTGGGTTCCAGCCTTTCCTCACCAAGTGGCGGAATATGTGCCCATGTGCTGCTCTTTAGCAACACAAACAGCACAGCCAGAATCCACTTAGCATGGTTTGCTAACCCTACAAACACGCAAGGCTTGGCTACAAGCACGCCAGCTTGTTTCTGACAGCTCCTCAAGCAGAGAGCACAGTGGGAGAGTCACAATTGGGTTAAGGGGTGGCTGAACACCTGCTGAGTAGCCCAAAACAAGAACGGGCTTGATTCTTGCATTGAGGTCAAGTGTGCCATTTATCTTCTCAGTGCGATCATCTTCTTTTTCTCTGTTCCATTTCTGATTCTGTTGACATGTGTTGATTCTTGTAAATTTTGTTCATTCTGCTTTATTGGGGGGGGGTCTGTCAGCAACACCAACATCCATCTAGCTCAAAGATGTTATGTTGCAGGAAAGATCCTGAGAACTCAAATGGGACCTCAAGGTATGAAGGTAGAGATTAAAGGCCATGAGAAGATGTACTGAGATGACTGCAGTGAGCTTGGGGGGATCACATTCATCCATTCTGAGCTGCACTCAATCATAGGATCATCATAGAATGTCCTAAGTTGGCAGCAACCTCAGCGATCCTTGAGTCCAACTCCTGGCTCCCCACAAGATCACCAAAGACCAAACTATATGTCTGAGAGTGTTGTCTAAATTCTTACTGAACTCCATGAGGCCTGGTGTCATGACCACTGCCCTGGGGAGCCTACAAAGAAAGTGAAGCCTGAATGCACACTAAAGCCTCTCCTGCTGTGCTGCTTGTTCTAGCCTAGAAGGTGGAAGATCAGTCTTCCTTATGGATCTGTCCTCAGATATGGGAAGAAGGGAAAAAACACAAAGCAACCAGTAGCTGTCATTGCTGGACTTCACATACTGAAGTCCTTCACTACCTTGCTAAGTCCCAAATGCCTTTTTAGGCTGGGAGATTTTCTTTGCAGAACTCCAGCGGCATCTCAATATGTGCATTGGATCTTGTGGTATAACCAGAACTGCAGACATTATTTCTGAAGTCTCTCACACAGTTTAACTCCAAGGCTTAGATACATCTTACAGATGAAGACCAAGCCGAAGGCAATGCCCTAGTTGTCGGTGTGAGCAGCAAATGAGACGGGAGCGTACAGAACCTAGAATCATAGAATCACCAAGGTTGGAAAAGACCTCCAAGATCATCCAGTCCAACCATCTACCTGTCACCAATATTTCCCCATTAAACCATGTTGCTTAGTACAACGTCTTCACGTTTCTTGAATACCTCCAGGAATGGTGATTCCACCACCTCCCTGGGCAGCCCATTCCAGCTGAACTGCAGTAGAGGTGTCACAGTGATAGGTAAATGCTAAATTTTAGCCAAATAGGTGAAGAGACATGATTCAAGGGAGAGCACTGAGAAACAAAGGCCAAAGTTTGTAACTGGAGAGTGAAAGAAGAAATTTAAGCAGCCGCAAAGCTTGTTGGTTCCCCTTGTTCAGGTGAGAGATTTGAGGTCTGATGGCATCGCTTTGATCCAACTTTCAAGAAACTGCACTTTGAGTTCTGGAGCTGCCTGGTGGTGAGTTTCTCCCTGCTAGGAAGTGAGCAGGGCTCAGAGGAGAGGACCTGGGAGAAGCCACTCCTTTTTGTTTTCCAGCTTGGTCCCAGGGTCAGGCGGCTGACGGAGTGGTGAGGGATGTCTGACTCATCAGCCTTTGTGCTGTTTCGCTGAAGCCGTGCAAAGCTCCTGACACCCTCTGATTTCACATTGCATAAAGCAATACACCCCAGTGCCACATGTGCTCCATCACATTCCTCTTTAGCAGAATCCTTCGGCTCTCCAAACCATGTCATGTTTATGTAGACTCCCAAGCACCAGTTATGCAATCTTTCCCATTCTCTCTAGCCAACAAACATCCAATTAAAATGTGCAGTTACCATGGTTTCTCTCTCTCACCAACCTAGGTAGCACAAATGTGAAGTTTGGTTTTGTGAAAAATAAATAAATAAAAGGAAAAAAAGAAGTATTTTCTGGTTAAGCAATGTACACATTTGGTTGATGGCCTTAAAATGTTCTGTTCAGCCCATTTGGTGTTTGGGTGTTTTAATGGTATTCTTTCATATGTTGGGGTTTTATTTTTGTTTGATTGTTGTTTCGGTTTGTTTTGTTTCTTAAGTACTCAAATACATGGAAAGAGAAGAGCTTGGGAACGGTTTGCCATGACAAATACATTGTTTTCAGAGTAAGTCCAACCAGAGAGGGGAACTGGAGCTGGGGAATGTTTGCTGGAGTATATGAACGTGCTGTTGGAAATAACTCGTTGTTAGTAAAAGCTGGGTTTAATTGTAGCCTCTTGAAATCCCTGAAAGTCATATAAAGAAAAGAGCTTTGCAATAAAGCATGTCCTTTAGGATGGAGTTGAAAATGAATGTGGAGCTTAGAAACAAACCAAAGATGCCTGAACTGGGTTACAAAACCGTGCTCTGCTGTGTGACTCTGGTCATGCAGCATGTCCTGTCATCCTGCCTTGCGAGATCCCTTCATCACAACAAGAAATTGGACCCAAAACCCTGCTCCATGCAAAACCATAGGGATCAGGCAATGTCATGCAACTGATTTCTCCAGTTATTCTCCCAGGCAACAAGAGGCCATTGCAAGCTGTTGCAGCAGCTGCAGAATATATCAGTAATACAGTGAAGCTCAGCTGAATCCTATGGCGTGTTCAGGCAGTCCTTCCTTTGCCAACATAAAGGAAGGCAACAGGGAAAATGGGGGAAACAGGGAAGAAAGGTAAAGGCTCACTGGAAGACTGCGAGTGTAGCAATTCATCATAAATAATTGCCAGCAAATACATGGCAATAATGGCTGACCGTGCCAAGCAAGGTTATTGGATAGCCCTGGAGATTTCAGCTAGAGAGATTCATCAGGTTTGGCTTCCTCCTTTTTCCTCTTCCCTCCATGTTTAAGGAATAGTGAAATAAAATGAGTAGAAGCCTGAGAGGGTCTGTCTTGGCCAGCAGGAATCTGTAGAGAGTCTCCTGAAGAAGCAGACTGACATGATGTACCACGCCACTAACAGAGTCAGTGGCAACTTCTACACTAGTAAATGAAACGGGATGGAGAATAGGTTCAAACGCTGTTAGATGACTATTGGAATAGCTGTCTCCAGCAAGTTTTGGTCTGGTCTGTGCTAACTCATGTTCTCCCTAACCAGGGCTGGGAATGCTACAGGAGCCAGGGAACATCATCTGGAGGAAATATGGGAAAAAGGTAAGAGTATGAACACAGCTCATGCTGTCCCACTTATCTTCAGGTCCAGACAACATGTCTCGGCCCCATTTAATTTGCTAAGCAATTTTTTGATTCTGCCTGTTGTGGCATTTCTATAGAGCTTGGTTGAACTGAGGTTTTGTTTGAGAGGGAAGGGAAAGTGTTGCAGAAGACAGATTAGCTGTAAGTACTGGTGGTATGAGCTGTAGAGGGATATGTTTTGGATGTGGTCTGGGAGGTGGTGGATTTTTAAGATCATATAAAGCTGCATCCTGACGGTATTTCTTCCCTTTTTTGCTGGATTTTGTAGAAGGGAATCTATAGCAGACAAGAACTGGGTGCCCAGCCCAATGTGAGCATGGACATGCTGCTCAGTGGAGATTGGTCTGATGGGAGCACAGTGCTGTTGTGCTCTGAGGGATCACAGCTATGGGAATGCATACAGGATCAAAGCCATTCCTGCAGAGATGGTGGCTTTCCTGACTTACCAGGTTAGGGGAAGATCAGAAACAACGAGTAGAATTGTGCACTGCAGCAGATAACGGGCCAAGGAAGGAAGGTCTCTGGAGGGCAAAGCATCTCATGGTCTTGCTCCCTCCAGCCTACTGGAAAGGCTGTCAACTCTCCCATTTTGATAGGCTCTCTGGTAAGCTCGGTCTGTGCAGTTTCAGCTCATGAGATCATCTGTTTCCCGAAGGTTAGGATGGAACAACATTTCACCACTGATGGCAACCTCAAAGTAAAGCAAACCCACTGAAGCCTTAATTATGTCTTTATTGTCCAGGGCCAAGCTGTGTGCGGCCTGGCAACATGCCTTTCATTCTGCAGAGACGATTACATTTATACTACATTACACATTGTGGGTTGGGGTTGGTAGTGCCGTTGTAATTCAGCAAGGGACATCTCCATTCAGATCACTCGCTTGGCAGTGCTCGACAGAGTGCTGTGAGGGCCATGTGTATGCAGATCCCATAAAGAAGATTTTTGTTGCCTTTCTCCCAGGCAAGTCCCTCCTGACCACCACATGGCATGATGTAAAAGGGCTTTGTGTTGCTTGTCAGCAAGAACGCTCCAGCTGAGACTGAAAAGGGCATGGGTGAGGTGGGTGCCTGGTCACAAAGACTGGGCAGCACAGAGGGAGCAGTGCAAAGGTGACTGCTGGGGTTGGTGAGGAAGCATAGGGCTGGGGTGTGACTTGTGAAGAAGTTTTAGAAGCAGGATGGTCTAGGTGGAAGAGCTGGAGGAAGGGAGGTGGATTTCATGACAAGAAAACTTGGTGGAAGGATTAAGATGCGAGTGGTGTGATAGCAGCAGCAATGGAGGTAGATATAGAATCACAGAATCATAGAATGGCTTGGGTTGGAAAGGACCTCAAGGATCGTGAATCTCCAACCCCCCCACCTGCAGGCAGGGTTGCCAACCTCCACATTTAATACTAGACCAGGCTGCCCAGGTCCGCATCATGGCCTTGAACAGCTCCAGGGATGGAGTGATCCATTTGTCCAGAATATGGGGTGTAAGCCAGGGCCAGCTGACTAATTGGGATCACTGAGGACATCAGGAGAGCCCAGGGCTCTGGTTTGTGGTTGAACAGGACGTGGAGGAGGAAAAGCTGATGGCAGGTGTGAACAAGAGGGACTTTGATGGAGATGGCTGGAGAGGGAAAGGAGTCTGGAGTGAAATGTGAAAGGCAGAGTAGAAGGAGGGTGGTAGGAGAACAAAAAGTCCACTGCTTCGTGCAAAACTAAAAAGAGCAGTCCTGACTTTGGGACAGAAGTTGCCCTTTCTGCTTTACTCCAGAGTAGTTCCTCTGGCACGTAGAGCCACGGAAGCATAGAATCATTAAGGTTAGAAAAGACCACCAAGATAATCACATCTAAGTATCAGCCCATCCCACCCACATCTCCATGGTTCTTCAACACCTCCAGAGACAGTGACTCCATCACCTCCCTGGGCAACTGTGCCAGTGCCTGATCAATCTTTCTGAGAAGAATATTTTTTCCCAATATAGCAGAGCTTCCTATTATGCCAAGCCTACTTCTTCCCTCTTCTGAATATTTCCTCTAATGCCAAGAGGATGTCAATGGACTTCTGAATTTTTTGGCACTTACCTGTCCAAACCCATCCCTCACTCACCCACCAAACCCCGTGCATGTTTCAAAACTTCAAAGCAAGCAAACCCCAGGTTCTTTTTGTGGAAATCAGTTCAACAGCCCTAGTACAATGATATTTATGTTGACAAAGAGGTGATGATTTTCACAAGGGTATGTCAAGAGCCCAGGGTATTCGTAACCACGAGGAACTCAATCAACAAAGGACCACCTTTCAGTGAGGGGTCCGTGCTTGCCCTGACTGGATGGAAAGTCCAAAGTGTGATGAATTTGATGTGATTTCTGTGTGTCTTGTTTCTGGTCAGAAGGTTGAAAGGTGGTGGTGGTGAGTGGATTGCATAACAGTAGAAGATGTTGGGCTGAACTAATGAGGGAGGGCTGAGAAATTGGAACAATCTTGGTTAGAGGAATATGTGAGGTTCAGTGTCATGAACTGTTGGGTTGCAGACACGTGTCCGTCTCTATGCATTGAATAAATACTGGAATTCCAAAGTAAATGCAGACCTAAGCTAAGAATAGCATTCCAGCCTAATCCTCAGATACCAATGGTGAAGGGAAAAGAACGCCACACAAACCACACCAAATAATTAGGGTGAGCAAGATCTCTGCTAATAATCACATATTAGTGTTCCATTTCTGCAAAATATGTTTCTTTCCCACATCACAGACTGTCCCAGCCTCCTGCCTTGGGAGAGATGAACAGAAGCTGAATCAACTCTGTGGGGCAGCATTAATTTATGAAAGTCCCCAGGCTCCTCACTGCATCTTGGCCATGTTTTGACTTTGTGTTAGGAGGCAGCGTCTTGTCCAGCTGAGTTTCTAAGGAAGGTATGGGTATGCAGGTATGGGAGGAGATAAAGTACACTGTAGGTCATTCCCCAGTGGGGTGTAGTAAGAGGAAAACCCAGAATGTACCTTAAAAAACACTTTGGACATGGCTTGGACTTGCTTGTCTTGTAACATAGACATAGCCAAGAGCAATAGGAGTAGGAAAAAGTTTTTCTATGGGAAGATGTTGGAGATAGGAAGACTGCTTAGGATGAAGAAGCAAGAGGCAGATCTTGGGGACCAAGAAAGCACATGGTAAATTATGTTCAGACAACACGAGGCTGGTTCTCTCATCAGGATTGGAATCAGAGACCCTGCCAAAGTTCCCTCATGCATTTGTGGAGAAATCGTTTCAGTGTGTGTCAGATCAGTGAAATAGGGACTGCTTCCTTCAGCAACAAAGTCCTAACAGCAATCATGGAAAGCAGTGGATCACTTGATGTAATTGAAAGATGGTAGAACTAAATCAAATGAAAAGAAATGTGGACATTGGAGAGTGGTGTTTCAGGATATACCTGAGCTGAGGAGGAAACACCCACTGCAAAACACTCAGAATGACCCAACTTGAAGCAAAAACCAGGAGAAGGTTTTTGTAGAAGAGTCCCATGTTATTCTGCTGAAGATGTTCAGATCCTCTTGGAGGCCTCTCCTCCTCATCCTGGATAATGAACAAAATGAGTTGACTGCTCCAGGACATTCTACTTCATCTAATCAGTGGGCAAACACCCTCCCCAGCTCTGTCTGAGCATGGCAGAGAGACTTCCCTGTGCACATAAAAAGCTTTATGCAAGAGAACTTCATGTTATCACATTAAGAACAGAGTATTTCTGGGTATCTTGGCTCTTTCATATTTAGGGAAAAGATAAATTAGCATCCTGAGTTGCCATGGTAAGTAATATAGCAGCACCCCTGCGTAATGCTGCTCTGCAAATACTTTAATATTGAATGACTGTAATTTTGCTTTGGAGACTGGAAAATAGATTCTGAGACCAACTGAATGGTAGCTGATGAAAGTCATTTTGCAGGGCTCTTAAGCATCTCAGCCAGTGAGGTACAAACCAGAAAAGTAAGAAATGTTATAGCTTGATTCAGGATATGCTATCAATGCATTCACTGGGGGTGTGGGTTTGCTAGTGATTAATGGCAGGAATGACTTCAGAATAAATCTCTGTTATTTATTAAGTATTGACAGTGGGATAAGAGCAGCACATGGCAGAGAAGTTTCAGCTCTCAGTACAGGGATTTCAGTAGCTCTTAGGAGCAATGCTGCTCCAGGGGAGGTGTTGAATGTGGTGAATAGCTTTGGAAAACTAACTCATCTTCCTTTCTCTGATGCCATCTCTCTGACTTCTCCATCTCTCTCTCCTAGTACTCTGAACAGAAACTGTGTTGACAGGAGAGCATAAAATGCCTCTCCATGGCAACTTCAAAACTCCATAAATTAGCCCTTACTTAGTGTGCTTTCCTTCGGATAGAATCAGTTGATACCATCAGAGCTGAAAGACACAAAGAGGGAGCCACTTCCCCAAGGCTATAAGATAGTGGGATCCATCTTGGTTTGCAGGCATTACCTCCAATCTGGAAGTATAAAAGGATGAGAGAGCTGTAGAAAGGCAGGGAGAAAAAGAGCATCTCTCCTCCCAGAACCAAGATTCATAGAATCATTAAGGGTGGAAAAGACCACTAAGATCATCAAGTCCAACCACCAGCCCATCATCCATGCCCACTAAATCACATCCCTAAAGAGGAATCAGCACACATCCCTGGAGTCACAGCAGAGCTGAGCTAAAGTTTGGTCTTAGCACCTTCTACACTAAAGGAGGTTATATTCTGGACCAAGAAGTGACCATAAATGCACTGGAAGGAATGTTCCTAGTCTTTACCAAAGACATTGATCAGCCAACCAGCACCTGGAGTGGTGGGTTCTGGTTTATACTCATATGCACTGAAGAACATTAATAAAGGGAAATACAGGAAATCTTGATCGTATCTTCCAGCTCCCCAGTAGATCAGACTGCTCTGAATCTTTGAGACTCTGAAGATCCTGGTCCCAAAGTCCAATGCATTTGGAATCTATTTAGCACCTTTATCTTGTTGCTGAATCAGCAACTCACAGTAGGATAAAGGAGAAGCAGCTGCTCTCCTCTATCCAGGCTTTTTGTCTCCCATCTTTTCGCAGGCAGTCCTTCACCCATTCATTTTCATTATGCTCAAGCATGAGCTGGGTGGGCTGTGAAGGGTGGGAGACGGATGAGCAAGGAGTACCATGCAGGCATACCTGATTTACTTATTTTTTTCCTTTGTTTAAACAGCATGATCCAGTAAAAATAAGATAAAATGATAATAAAGTAATAATAAAAGGAAAAGCTGTATATAAAATCTTAAAAAAAAAAAAAAAAAAAAAAAAAAGTACTCCTGAAACAAGTAGCTCCTCTCCTGTATCTTGCTGCCAATAAAAGATGATAGATTTTTTTCCCTCTGAATAAACAACAATGTAAGTCTTAGAATAACATGTCAAGACACTGGTTTATCTGGGAGATTTCTCATTCATTCCCAGGCCCAGAATACATGGTGTGCTTCAAGCAGCAGGCAGGCTTGTACTGTCAATCCTCCTTGTGGTTTTGGTGGCTGAAGAAGCTGGAAATTGGGGTTACCAGATATTATTCTGCCTGGCTCCAAATTTTCTTCCTCTTTTTCTACATCAATTCCTTCCCTTGAACAAACATCATCAACAACCAGAGATATGAACCCTTCTGAGGACCTCAGAGCTGGCCACAGACAGATCAGGAACGAGAACTTTGGTGTTGCTCAGTGCTTGTGCAAAGGAGAAGAGCTCATAGTACGTAATGGTTGTAGACTTCAGCAACAATAGGAGAATTATTTTCTTTCTTCTAGGGCATCTTGCTGAATACAGCGTAGATAAAGCCTTTGAAGGAGTTGGCCTTGCATGGCATGTCATCAGATGGGGCTTTTAATGAGTCAAGCCTCGCTCTCTGGAGATGGCTCCATGTTCCCAGGGTCATCTTCTGTGATCGTGGAATCAAAGATTTTTCATGGATACATCTGTCATGTCCTATGAAAAGAGGTTTCTCTTCTTTCAGAGCAGCAGACTGCTCTGGATTGCATACAAAATCTGAGAATATTTCTCAAATTGTCAAGACCTCCTTTCTTCCTGGAGCCTTCATTCCTCTTACTTCAAAGCCAGCCCTGCGATGTTAAATGCATCAAGAAGAGAATGTCATCACAGCTGCAGTTAGCAACATGGCAGTCCCCAGATGCAGGGCATATTTGCTGTGGGGATGGCATTTAAGGCAGGTTTTCATTATGTGGAAAGTGTGTATCCAAGCCATCCTGCAGGGTGGCGTGGTGCCTGTATTTACAGTGCTGGCAGCTTTCAATAGCAATCTATTTTTAATGAAACCAAGCTGGAATGTGGTGCCTAAACTCTTGATTTAAGGCAGATTTCTAAAGGCAAGATTTACGCAAATTTGCTTGATTGGAACTTAATTATTGCAACAGTCAAGTTCAGCTCAAATGATCTTGCAGAGACAGCCACAGGAGTCAGATAATTCATGTCAGAGAGAAGACATCAATTTGCATTCCTTACATTTCCATTTGGAAGGTTTCCTAATTCTGGAGAAAGCAGGAGGCCAGTGGGAAAGCGAAGGGCCAGTGGGACTGACAGTGGATAGATCTGTTCCCCAAAGCCCTCCTGTGAAAGGCATTGTGTGTGAGTTATGGCAAATCCAGTGTCATCAGGAAGGCAAAATACTGTAGACTCATGCATCCCAGCACTGCTGAATGCTGCTGTGAAGTCAAAGGGAAGTTTGGGGGCCCAGGTGTGAGAGGTAAGATAGGCCTTGGCCCTGATTAATGAGGAACTATAACTTGCAAGATTTTGTTGATTAGTTTTTTAACAGATTTATTCAGTTTTAGTTTTGGTGTGGAGAGCCAAAGCTAGGGAATGGGAGAGAAACAGCCAGCTCCAAGAGTTCAAAAATGATGGGGATATGCAATGTTTTAAGTTGCCCTGTGTAACTTGGTTACCTTTAGCAACTCAAATTCATTCTTTCCCATTTAGTTGCATTTCAGTGCATAAAGCATAATAGGAAAGAAGCTGTCTGGTATGCCCTCAAAGACATGAGTCCCTCACTCTCCTAGGTAGTAAGTGGTACTGCATTTATTTATGTCAGGAAGGAGATACAGGTATTTCTCTCCTCCATCTGCATGTTGGATGATGGGCATGATCCTCTCACATCTTTACTGTGACCAGCGACTCCCAGTTCTCAATGGGTTGTGTACCCAAAAAATCATCTTTGGACAGGTTAATTGCCAGTGAGCATCTTCAGAAAGCCAAGAGGATATGTTAGTCCTGCCGGGGGAAGTCTCTGGTTTGGATTTTTGTGAGGGGTAAAATTTGCCTCCGTTTGCAGGTTCTAGATTTGGACACTATTCCTTTTCCTGATGCAGAAGGGAGGTGTCAGGGAGCAAAGAATAGGGAGAATGGCATCAGGTTGGGAAACCCAGTGACGCCTTGGCAGGATGCCTGCTCCCAGCCCGTCTCACACAGTTGGGAGTGATTAATGAGATGAAGTTCTCCTCCTTATCCCACCACAACCCGCTGGGCTGTCCGGGTTGGCGGAGACTGTGGTTTGGGTTTCTCTTGTTCACTGGGATGAAATGCAGCTCCGGTGATGAAGAGGGAGGCTCTTGCTAGATTACTTCTGCTGTTCTCAGCAGTGTCTTCACCTCCTCAGCTTCTCCACTGCCTCATGGGCTCCAAGTCTTGTTTCCCTGCCTTCAGCACCATGTTACACTTCAGAAGAGACCAAAGACAGGAAGGATGCGCCAAATGCCTGGAACGCTGAAAGCTACCTTTGTCTTTGAAGCTGATTTGTTTTTCCAGCCTTTTCCAATTTGCAAATTGGTCAGCATGATAGGAATTTCTCTGATCCTTTCCTTAGCCAAAGGGGGAAGAAGGACATGTCATCACTTCTTCTTCCAGAACTCAAAAATGAAAAGATTTCTACCCAAGCTCATGAACACTTGAGGCAGAAATGATGCCTTACATCTGGGTGTTGAGGTTCCACTTGTTTGCCCACAGCTATCCAGATGGAGCTTCATGACCTTCATGGCTGCAGACCACAGGCTGAGATCTGCTGAAACCTCTGCCACCTCCTGTTGTGTACTCTTCTTCCCTAAACTATTTCTGAATACATGTGAAGCATTGGTTGCATCTGGCTTTAGGAAGCTTCACATCTCAGCTGCATGTTTGTTCCTGTCATGAGGTAGTTTCAAAGGATACTCTCTCAGTCTTGTACCATTATTCCTATTTCCCCTTCTCTAAGCCCCTCTGGCTTCTGCAGTGTTTTTCTCCTCTTTTTCAGGTTGGATATTAGGATAAATTTCTTCTCAGAAAGAGCGGCCAGGCACTGGCACAGCTCCCCAGGGAGTGATGGGTTCACCATCCCTGGAGCTGTTCAAGAACAGTGGAGATGTGGCACCTGGGGAACGATCACTGGGCATGGTCGTGTTGGGTTGGGATTGGGCTCAGTGCTCTTTTCCAACCTTAATGCCTCTATGATTCTGTCACCACCATTTGGTTCAACAATTGAATGCTCAAAACTGAGACTTAAGGTAGCCCATAAACCCAGGAAGGGACTGGCTCACTTAAGCATAGAAGCATGGAAACACAGAAGCAGAGAAGCACAGAATGGCCTGGGTTGAAAAGGAACGCAATGATCATCTGGTTTCAACCCCCCTGCTATGAGCAGGGTTGTCAACCAGCACACCAGGCTGCCCAGAGTCACATTCAGCCTGGCCTTGAATGCATCCAGGGATTGGGCATCCACGATCTCTTTAATCAAGATGTAGGAATCTTTCCATGCAGACTCAAATTATGCTATAGACTTCCTTGGTGATGCTGGGTAGGTCAACCCAAACTTTATGAACAGAGCCACAAATTCTTGCTTTCAGTGAATGTGGATTGAGATGCTGAGATCTAATCCAGCATGAAACTGAGCAGTTAACAACATCTGGGCTTTTCTGGGAGATAACGCTGAATTTAATCAGTGCTAGCTCTCCTCTAGTTTCTTAGAATTTACAGGTGCTTTGGAAACAAGCTGGAAGATAAATGTGTGAATGGATGAAGCACTCCATGGAAAACAAACTACATTCTACAATTCCTAAGGAGATCTGGATAAGAATAAATAGTGGTAATATTAATGAGTAGACAAGCGTTTTTTTCTCCTACCATGGGATACCATGTGTGCAGTGAATAACATGAAGCATTAAATCCACTGTGAGAAAGTGGCTGACAGCATCCTTTTAAACTAATTAAAGTAATTCTGGGTAGCTTCTTCTTGCTTGAAATTAGGCAGGGTAATTTTACAGATATTTAGGTCACTCTGAGTGCACATACTGTATTTAGCAAAGCAGGCTTTCTGACTAATGTGGGTGTCTTTGCCTGCATTCATGAAAACTTAACAGTTTTTCTTTGTAGTTAAATTTATCCATGAGCAAAAGATGAAAGATGAAATCTTTAAGATTTCTGCTGGTTGTTCTAATCAATGAGTATACATCCTCCTTTGAGCTCAAGGAAGGAAAGGGTTATCAATGTATTTATAGGAAATTATAACTAGTTCTACACAGAGGAGAAGATTTTGTTTTCTTCTTTGATTGTTGTTTACCATGCTCTAATTAGCTCATCATTAATGGGAATTGAATGTCCTATTTAGATGGAGTAGATGCCCATGCTAATGTCATTAGTGCAGATAGCTGTATTTGATATTTCTGTGCACAAGATCTTAGGCAGAGAAAATCATGCTGGAGTGATACTCTCCTCACTGAGGAGCCCCAGATTTAATGTTGAAATGGACTTCCATGCAGGCACCAGGCTGTCACATAATGTTGCCTTCTTATTTAAGGAGCAGGGTGAGCCCTGGGAAAATGAAAGGCTATAAAAGAGGAAAGGCTTTCCAGCCAGCTCGTGACATTTGGCCTTACATCAGCATTTTGGGGAGAAGTGGAAAGAATGAGTCAGTGTGCAGAGGAGGTTGCAACAACGAGAGAAGGAAAACAGGCCCTTACATGATGTGGAAAAAGCACTACCTATGTCTGAGAAAATCTTGACTAGCACCAAACAAAGGGACAGGAAAAAAGGGACATCAAAACTTGGTTATCTAAAGGGGAGCTACAGGGAAAAAGGGGATTGACTCTTTAGCAGGGTGCGCAGTGACAAGGTGAAATGGTTTTGAACTTAAAGAAGGTAGATTGAAGTCGGATAAAAAGGGAAGAGTCATTTACAGTGAGGGTGGTGAGGTACTGGAACGGGTTGTCCAGAGATGTGGCTGATGCTTCATCCCTGGAGACATTCAAGACAAGGCTGGACCTTGTCAAGGCTCTGAGCAACTCGGTGGAGCTGTGAACGTCCCTGCTCATAGCAGGGGAGTTGCACTAGATGGCCTTTAAAGGTCCCTTCCATCTCTAAGCATTCTATGAGTCTATGATTCCGTCTAATCTATCCAGATGGGATTCTGTGTTGATTCTATGATGGATTCTATGAGCCCAATTTTGGGAAATATCACCAAAAGCTGTCACTTTGTATTCCATCTCCGCCATTAAAATGGAAGAGGTTGTGTTATTTCCAATCCTATCTCAGGTTCTCCCCTCATGGTGCATGATGAGTTTCTGTGGCCAGAGTACATCGGGGAATTTTTTGTCTAGCTGAGGACCTTTAAGTGTGAAGTAAAGCATTTTTTCCAGGAAGTAGACTGGGGGAAAAAAAAAAAAAGTTTGTAATTTCTTTTGTCTGGTTTTATTATCTGTATTACTATAGAAACACAAAGTACCAACTATGGCCCCACTTTGTGCTAGAGCTGTGTATGGGATGGAAAGCCTGATCCTGTCCCAAATTGCTTACAATTGATGAGCAAAATGAGAGACACCAAAGTGGTTTCCAGGAAGATTCCTGACCACCACTTGTTAATGGAGCTAGCATCTTTGTTGGTGGATGTCACCGCCTCTTTTATGCAATTTATAGAGCCATTACAGCCTGGAAAACACAAAGATTGTCACCATTCCTCATATTTATGACTAAGAGCAACCCCTCTCTTCTGCTGTCACACTGCTCCCTTGGGTTAACATCCTCTTGAGTTGTAATCTCCATATCGTTTTGTCACCAAGGCAACCACTGCCTTCACTTTGAGAATCCGAGTACACATATCTCTAGCTTTGCCTTTGTGCTCTGAAATGTTTTCTTCCATCTGCCTTCACGTCATAAGAGGGTCCTACGTGTTCCACATGGCCTCTATTTCCAGGGATCAGCCAACCAGCCATTGGAGAACGCAATTTCCCTTCCTGCACCCACACGGGAGGTCCCCAAATTATATGAGAATGATTTAACTCTGTCCTGGCCTGCTGAAATCCTCAGAGGTTTAATTACTCGGCGACACAAAAACTGCCAGAACCAGTGGCCAATCTCCCTCCAGATCTCGCTTTTGACATTAATCATTTCCAGCTGTTTCAAAGAAAGATGTAAGAAGTGCTACACTTGATAAATTATGCAATTTTCCCACAGGGGAAGTTTCATCCTAATGGGCTGTTGGTAGCTTGTTTGTGCTCTGCAGTATGAGAATTGATATCCTTTTCAAAGCCATCTAACATAGCTGCAGATGCTCCATTAGACAGATGAATGTCATTTTCTTTCCTTTCCTTTCTTTTGTGTTTTTTTTTTTTTCTTTTTGAATCTTGCTCACCCCTGAGCTTGCATAATGGCTCTTGGTGATGAGTTCCACAGCTTAATTAGGCATTGTAATAACACATTTTAAATTGATGAGGTGCTCTATTTGCCTTTTGACTTTGTTGGGTGGGTTTTGCTTTTTTTTGTTGTTGTCTTTTCTTCTCATTTTTTAGACATGACGGAGGGATTCCCAGCCTGTTCCCTCGGAAACGTCCTTCACTTTTACTGCACTTGGAATCATAGAATGGTTTGAGTTGGAAGGGACCTTTAGAGGCTGGCTGGTCCAACTCCCCTGCAGTACACAGGGATACCCAGAGCTCCATCAGGTGCTCAGAGCCCCATCCTGAAAGGTGTCTCCAGGGATGAGACTTCTTTCATGTCTCCTCTCCTCTCAGCCAGCTGTGAGTCCCTAAGGCAGATGAAACTTTTCTCTATCTTCTATTCCAAAATCCTTTTCACAGAATCATAGAATCACAGAATGGCCTGGGTTGAAAAGGACCACAATGATCATCTGGTTTCAACTCCCTGCTATGTGCAGGGTCACCAACCAGCAGACCAGGCTGCCCAGAGCCACATCCAGCCTGGCCTTGAATTCCTGCAGGGATGGGGCATCCACAGCCTCCTTGGGCAACCTGTTCCAGTGCTTCACCACCCTCTGAGTGAAAAACTTCCTCCTAATATCCAACCTAAATTTCCCCTGTTTCAATTTAAAACCACCCCCCCTTGTCCTATCAATGCCATTTTGAAACACAGGCAGAAAATCCTCCTTTCTCCTTAGTGAACACTGGGAAGAGACAGAGCAAATATCAGATGTGTGCATCAGCAGAACAGCCAATGGCTCCAGGAATTCTGCAGGAGCATCTCCATTTCCCAGGGGCCCACTGGGTTTGACATTGTTTGCCATGGGAAACGAAAGCTTTTATTTCAGCATTTCCATTTGGAAGAAAGAAGTGCAAGGAGAAAGCTGCCTTCAGACTCTGTCATCCCACTTTGTTTTGACTTCTGTGCTAACCCAAGTCAAAACAGGATGAAGCAAGACGCTGTGAAGTTAAAATAAACTTTTCGTTTAATCCCAATATGCTGGGATTAAAAAGAATAAAAATATATCCATGAGAGATTTCAAAATGCCAGCTTGGAGTTCAGTTTTTGATAGAAATTTTAAATTTTTTGGAGGGACAAAAATTTCTCTTGCCCAGGAAGTCTAAACTAAAGCCTCCAAATGTCTCTATTGGGAGACAGGATGAATTATATTGTTGTTAAGAGAAATTATTGGGGCTCGGGGAATGTGGATTTATTTCCTGGCATGGTTACAAATCCCCTCTGTAGCTCTGAACGAGTCATTTGGAAATAAATCTTACTGAGGACTTAAGCATCACAATCCTGAGCGCTTCATTACACTCTTTTCGAGGTGTTTAATGCCTGGAATGGGACTGCAGTCCCTAAGGAGATGGGAACAGAGGCTGGGGAAGATGTCCATATGGGAACAGCAGATTTGGAGCATGCCACGTTTTCTCATTCAATACTTGTCATCTCTTCCAAGCTGGGAACCTTTTCCTGAAAAATGAACATGTTTCCAATCCCCTTGTAAGTCACAGAGTAAAATGGTAAGAAAAACATAACTTTCTGAGCACTGAGATTTGAGGTGCTTGTTGCAGGCAATGCAACAATGCTGGGAGAGATCTTTTTTGCTCATCAGTTCTCAGAGGTTTTGGGAATCCTGGGAGTCTTTTGGCTTTAGTTTATTAGTGTCTGTAGATTTAGGGGACGTTCTCGACTTCCTTTCATGACACCTCAAAAAACCTACAAGCTATTGTTAGCTGTACAACAGCAGCAATGATATCTCACAAGTATGAGTCCCACATTTCCCTAGACTGTATGCCTGATTTCCAAGGGAAGGTTACGCTCAAAATCATTCCTGCAGGTGTTCAGAAATAACAGATGGGGCTGTAGATAGCTTTATTATTATTATTATTATTATTATTTAACGCTGATGTTCTTTCACACTTGAAAATATTTCAGTGGTCTTTTCTGACCCTAATGATCTTATTATTTTATGTCCTCAGGAAAAAAGATGGTCTGCACAGTCTGATAGCAGAGGAAAACCTGAATGTCCTTCAGCTGTGGCATGGCCAGCTCTTCCATGATCTCCATGGAGGAACATCACATACATTGCTGGACATCACATCCAGGGGAGAATCCCGATCCCATTCCCATCTGCATCCCATGGTGCAAGTGGCTCTTTGATGCAGTAGATCTCAGCATCCAGGGTTGGAGACACAAGACCTGATTTTGCACTCGAGGCAAAGCCTTCGAGCCAGGGCAGCTGCTTCATCTAAAATCTTTAATGCAAAGCAGAGCTTTGGGACAGATCCGTGCCTGGGGCTGAGAGATGCGTCTTGCTGGCAGACAGAGCCGTTGCGGGCTGGGCCCTCTTGCTGAAGGGTCATTTAATTTGAAACTTGCTGCTCTGTCAGGGCCTAGAGCCACCAATCCCCTGGGCACAGTGAGATCCATCTGTTTACCAAGCTCTGCACGTCCAGGGCATGACAAGGAACTTGGCCGGGCTGGGCCAAGCGGGCTGGTTTGAATCTTGCCTCTTTCTTGTGGGATTGTGTCGGGGGAGAAGTGAATCCAGAGATGGGCTTTGATGCTGGCACTCATTGGCAGCATGCTGCAAATGTGGACGGGTGGTTCCCGCGCTGCAAATGTGCTGTGGGCATGGGCAGCGGGCACAGCGACACTCAAATAAATTAAATATTTCTCAGGAATGGGGTGGGGACGTCAACAAAACCTCTGCCTTATGCAATTGCCACCAGCACTACAACAGATTCAAAGCAGCTGCTGTTGGCTTTCCCTCTTTGCTTTCATAAAGCGGTTGTTTGTGTGCTGGATCCTGATGGATGAGGTGGTGGGGGGGGGAGAAAGGGACGTGTGTGAGGGAAGCACGAGGGTGGCTGGGTGAAGGGATGGTGCCCACATCTGCCATTGTTGGCCAAGTATTGTTGGACAGCTTGAAGCTCGGCCAACCCTAAAGGAAAAGCAGTCTTCTTGTGAGCCCATGCAAGGACAGTGAGCTGAGGAAGTCCATGGAGGGCCATAAATAGGGAGTGGTGGGACTGAGCCAAAAGGATATTCCTGGAAACACCAACTGGAGAAAGATGTTGCCATTGAGGCCAGACAAGATGCAGCTTCTAGTTGCTGAGGCACAGGATGAGTAGGGCTGCAGTAAGACCTTTGACTCAAGTAGGAGAAGGATGATTTTGTTGAGGTAGCAAGAAGTAGAATCATAGACTCACAGACTCATAGAATATCCCAAGTTGGAAGAGATCCACAAGGACCACTAAGTCCAGCTCCTGACTCCACATAGGATCACCCAAATTCCAAACACTATGGATGAATCCATTGTCCAAACTCTCCTGGAACTCCAGCAGCTTAGGGCCATGACCACTGCCCTAGGGAGCCTGTTACATGCCCACCACCCTGTAAAAAAATAAATAAATAAAAGAAGGGCACAAAGTAGAAATGGTAAGATTTGGACAAAGCCTGTGTGGGGCTAAGAGGAGAGGATGCAGGATGACACTGGAGGAATGGCCTGAAGTTGCAGGGAAGTGGCTGAACCTGCTGAACTCTGGTTTGGCTTGCTGTGCTTGACCTGGCGGATGAATTGCTCTACAAGGAACAAGGTGGATGGTGGGATAATGATGATGGTGAGACTGCTTGCAGCAAGGAGGGAGGACATGACAGAGGTGACTGGTGATGCGAGGGGAAAGAGACAGGACAAGAGAAGGAAGAAAAATAAAAGAAGGGGCTCAGGTGACATGGGGATGCCTATAACGGAGCACTTGAGTCCATTTCAGATGCAGTACGATTCTAGATAACTCCTTCAAATAGCCTGCTTGAAACTCTCTGTAGGACAAGAGAAACGTGTGCACTAACCACTGCATTAGCCAGCATCTAAGCATGTAGAGTGACTGCCAGTGGCTATGGCTCTACCTCTGTGCCTTGCAGGGTAGCCCAGGTTGAATTTTCTATCTCATCTCGGAAACAAGATGCATGCAGCAATGTAACAACACACTGCACTATAAATTTAAAACCCAAGCGTGGAGGAATGGATGCTTCCCATTCAGACCCTCCCCAACTCAAATATACTTGCCTTCAGCCACGTATTGTTGCCTTTTTTTTTTCAGCCCTAGTATTCACCAGCTTCTTTCTATTCAAACACTGAAACATGCTCATATGAGGGTGAGCATGTCTTTACATATAACTAGTATTTCAGCAAAACCCCAGGAGCAATAAAATCATCGCTCAAATAGAGACACTCCAGCCAGATATCCACAAAGAAGTCTTTTCCATCATTCCAGGAAATCATCTCTCAGCTGTCTCCAGTAATCCTATTGTGAATAGATGTCTTTTGCCACTTTCCCAGAATGTCCACAAATGCAGGGGGTTTTGGATCCACGGAGGACAGCGCAGGAAAACCAAGATTTAATGTTTCAATGGAGGCAAAGAAATTGCCCTGCCAGCCAGCTCTCTCTCCATTCTGAGATAGAATGAGACCCAGCCCTACCAAAGAGGCAGAGAAGTCATTTTACTGAGCTTCTTCAGGCCTGGACTAGCCTTTAAACATGTAATTGGTGCAGTTTAAGTGTTGCTTGGTTTGACAAAGGCCTTCAGAATCACATTCATGACGAGACTGGGGAAAGGATGTTAGCTGCAAAGGGGCTTGAATATTCATTTCCTTTGCATTCATTTCAAGTCCAGCTCTCCCATTGCACTGGGTAAGGAGCTGACCATGGAATGACTGCAGTATAGAACACCTCCCAGCTCTGTAGCTCTCCATTTCTAGAGGCTGTGTTTTAGCTGCACATGGCCGCTTTGTTTTTTGCTCTCTGAGGTGGTAGCCACATACATTAGGTCTCCTGGTTTTGCTTATTTCTCTAAGCAACAAGCTCATTGCAGAGCTGTGTATGCTAAAAAAAAGGAGCAAACACCTACATGGCCATGGTTTCATTTTACTCTTTGAGCTTCCCTGGTGGGATGATCAAAATGAGGAAGGGTTTGCTATGTGTGTTGGGTTCCTTGCCAGCCTGGAATTTATTTCAGATTTTTTCCATTAGAAAAGCTTTGCACAAGGAGATAGAGCCCACCAAGAGCTTAGACCTCACCCACACGTCTGAGACATCCTTCCTACCTTCAATCCAGTGACCATTTTCATAGGAATGGAAGGAAATCAGCCCAGGAGGACACTGCTCACCTTCACCGCAGTCCTTTTGCACCTGGGGTCAGGATGTGGAACCAGATGGAGACTTCTTGCATGAACTCATTGAATCTCTGAATCATTGCCTTTGTCCTTGATGGACTTCCTCAACAAAGGAAGATATGGGTCTGTTTCAGAAGTGGACACTGCATGCTGAGAGCTTAAGTCACCCGGTCTGTCTAGTCTACCTGGATTTGCAGTGATAAACATGGTGGATGGTGGGAATCTCCTCCTTGCCCTACCTCTTCCAGGGAGAAACTTTCTCATCTGTTTGTCAGTTATTTCCTTCCCACCAACAAGAGATCCTGGCAATGTGTCCCATTCCCATTACATACTGCCCTGGAGCTTTTTCTTTCCAGAGGACAGAACATAGGATAGGTCTGAACCTCTCAAAGTACGTTAAAAGTAGTCTGCAAAGAGGCATAAGCTGAAGCCTTTCTCCCTCTACATTTTCTCTTCTTTTTATTGAGAATTAACATTTTGGATTGATTATATTTATTGCAGTTTCACTCTTGTCTTAGTTCTGCTTTCACATTAAAGTGTGTTACATACATCCAAATTCCCATGTGCTTGTCAGCTCAAGGGTTGTAGGGTTGCAGCCAGTTTCAGCAAAGCAGCTGCTCAAGAGCTTCTAAGTGGGACATGGGACTCTCCTTGGCCATTGTTTTGGTCTCTTTTTGTTTAGCATCTCTTCCCTTTATGTTGGTAGAAGCATTGTTTGAGGACTGCTACAAGGGGAGACTCTGGGCTGCCTTCATGCAGAGAACAGGCTGAAAGGCTGTGCAGGAGGTGAGGAAGCTCTGCCTACTTTATCTGGGCACTGAAGGGCTTGGAATAAAACACAAAGATGAAAGAGTGTTTCAAATAAGAGTCTGTTGTACCTTCTCCCTTGCAATCATTTTCCAGGGGCTTTGAAGATAACTTAGTTGCTGTCTTGATCAAATATTCCTTGAGCAGAAATAAACCCTTCCTATTAACATCCAAGGCCTTACCTTGTTTACTCATAACACTCCTACTCAAGTGTGTTACACTGAGTGTGAATCAGTTTGATGTTTTTTTTCCATTGCAGCTTTTGTGTTTCTGATATATCCCTTTCCAAAATGAAATGCAATATTTTACCAAACCAAACCCCAAACACTGGAAGATATTTGGATCACAGAATCGTAGAATCATTAAGGTTGGAAAAGACCTGTAAGATCAAAAGTCCAACTGTTTACCTACCACCAATAATGCCAAATAAACCACATCCCAGAGAACACATTTGCTCTGAATACACAATGTAGGTCTAAGAGCACACCAGCTCCATGCCACTGGAGCAATCACCTAGAAGGCCAGTGCTCCAATTTGTAACATGGATACATAGCAGACATTTAAGGAGGTTTATCCAGCAGAACAGGACCAGCATGGAGAGATATCTCTCTCCTTATCATCTCATAGATGGCTCTGGGACTGCCTGTAACAGCTCTTGTGCCCATGACATGTTCCTTGTGCAACACAGTGTGTTTGTGGGACCATTGGTGCAGAGACAGAGAGACAAAGCCAGACACATCAAAGCACAGAGAGGAAAGGTGCAAAGTGTGCTCCTGGAGGGAGCAGCTCAGCATCCCCTCTGCTGTTGACCCCTTTACTTGTGGAGAACCCAATGCTACTTCTCATCTTGGGTGTCTTTCTGGTGGAAAAGGAAGATTAAGCCGTGGTCACAGAGGATGTGAGGAGATATCAAGGGTCAGGAGAATTGAGTATAATGTGGAGTCTTAAAATGATGTTAAAAGAAAAAAAAAAAAACAAAAAACCAACCAAACAAAAAAGTTAGCCATTATACTGAGCCATTACCAGATAATTGAAATGGAAAACAGTGTCGATAATAACGAAGGCAGAAAAGTTCCATAAATATTTTTGCTCTGTACTTGGGGATAGCTAGATAATGCAATCACGGATTACACCTAGATGGTGAAATGCTTTCCATTCCAACAGTAACCCCCTAATGGGGGCTCAGGCAACTATTAATTCCTGACACGGCTGCATCTGGATAACTGCACCCAAGAGTTTTAAAAACCAGAGGAGGTCTCTGGAACATTAATGATGGTTGTGGGTTTTTTTCAGTTGTTTTGGGTGGTTCTGAAAGACGAGAGTCTGGCTAACGTCGTAACTGTGTTTTTCACAAGGTAAATGGGATATCCTAGGAAAGTCTGTTAGCCTGGCATCAGTCCCAGGCAAAATAATACAGAATCTCACACAGGATGCAATAAATTAAAGGAGGATAATTAATAGAGGAAGGAAATTAAAGGAGGGTAGCAAAACTAAAGCCAAGTAGTAACACTGTCAAGTGAATTTGGTGCCTTGTTTAAAAAATAAGATTACCAAATTTTTTTAAGAATGGTAACAACGTTGGTGTTACAGGTTTTGTCAAAAAATTGCAGAAAATGGTTCTTCAGCTCAGCCCTGTTTTTAATTTGAATAAGAGCTAGAATAGTACACAGGGCGTGTAGAAGATGTTAAATGGTTTACAAAGGAGCTAATTAATAAGATTAAAAGGGTCATTGCAAATGTGGTAATAAATACAGTGACCATGTTTCCACTGGGGTTGGGCAGAGAGCATTTCCATGCTATTTAATGTTTGAATTAATGACCTGAAGAAAACATACATTCTCCACTGATAAAACCCTTCAGATGACAAAAAGAGCTGGGAAGTCATAAGGGATGAAGGAAGGAATTTTGTGATAGAGAAAAATACTGCTTCTTTCATTGCCACGCAAGGAGGATGCACCTGAACATGGCCAAGAATGTGGTTGACAGCATAGGCATAGGCTGGCTTCATGGAGAGGGTCACTGAGAAGGGCCTGGGGATTGGGGGGATGTGGTGGGAACTGTGAACCAGGGCTCCTACCTCCATTTTGTGACCAAAGGCTGATGAGATCATAGAATCACAGAATCATAGAATGGCCTGGGTTGAAAAGGACCATGATGATCATCTGGTTTCAACCCTGCTATGTGCAAGTTCGCCAACCAGCAGCCCAGGCTGCCCAGAGACACATCCAGCCTGGCCTTGAATGCCTCCAGGGATGGGGCATCCACAACCTCCTTGGGCAACCTGGATGGCCAGCAGTTCAGTTAGTCACAGCTTGCTAACAACACTGGCAACTGGAAGGACTGACAGAGCTGTGGGCTGAGTCACAAAAGGAATGCTTGCCCGGTGGTCAGAGACTGCAGGATTTCATCTCTAAGTGAATAAACAGGGTATTTCTGTGCTCCTGGGACTTTATGCATTCAGTAAATATGAGCCACTAAGAGGACTTTCTGGTGAACCCGGTGTTTTCTGCTGATTGCAAAGAGTCTGAGACTCCTGAACAAGGTATCTCTGAGTCATTCCCAAATTCAGGAAATGGGGGCCTCCTCCTTCAACCTCCTTCAACCCCAAGATACACATCAAGGTCTTCATCTGTAAATGCCCCCATGGAGCAGCTAAGAAAGATCTGACAACAGAAGTGTCCTCAGTATAAACAAACACAGCATTGCAAAACGCAGTGGCTGGAGGGCAGACAGAGGCATCCCAAAAGCCAGGGACACGGAGCTGGCAGCTGAGACCTTAGTGGGAAATGATGATACAGATCACTTGCCCAGATTTCTTCTCATTTAGGCTGTCCATCAGGACAATGATAACTGAACCTCTCCATGGAGAGGATCATACAGAGATGCAACAAGGCTCATTCCCTGTTGTGATGCTTCAACATAGTTGAGTTCCTTCACTCAGACTTTGGGAGAAACTACATCAGGGGGTCACACCACCTTATGACTGTGCACAATCCCCTGCCTGAGGACCAGCAGGAGTGAGCATCAGATGCTCAGCATCACTGAGCAGCGCTGCTAATGCCAAATCAAAGCTGCTCCATGGCCATCAAAAGGGAGGGGTCACAACTCTCTTCAGCAGGTCTCTGCTCACTGTTGGTGAGGCTGCACAAGCTTTCCCAAAGACTGTTGTTTTGCTTTAGAAATGGAAGTGGTATTTTTTCTCTGGCAGACTGTGCTCTCACACAATCTCTCCCTGATCTAAGCTCACGTTGCAATGCTTTGCTGTGAAATTCATCCGATTCCATGAATTTCTAAAACTGCTGAAATGCTGTCTGGATCCTCTGGGAATTGACCATTATACATCTATTTCCAACAGCAACAAAAAGCTGTCAGCTCTTTTTTTCTTCCAGATGTGGTTGTGATGTGTTTCCTAAATTGGCCCCTTTGATATCTGATGATCTGAGTGTTCATTCTCCTTCTTGCTCTGGACCTGCTATCTGCTCTGTCTAGTTGTGCCCAGACATTGCCTCTCCTGAGAAGACCAGATTGTTTCATTCTTTCCCAACACTCTCATCCTTCCCCTAGAGCCAAGCTCCACCAAAGGTAAATTGTTCCATCCCTTTTGCTTCTTTTCCCAGGAGGATAGTTTCTCCACGTTGAATTTCTCCACGTTGAGTTGTTCCATGTTATGTGCTTTGTCATCCTTTCATCTTTTCACTTCAGATATTTAACTTGGGAGGAGCTGAAAATCTAATACCCTAATGGACACAGTCTTTGGTGGGTCAGAAAAGGTCAGTTCCATCTTGATAGTACTTTGGTTCTTCACCTGTCTTCCAAAGTCTCGTGCCTACAGGTGTGCTTGTGAGCTATGTGGTCCCCATGAGACTTTACCCAAATCTGTAAGCATATAAAAGATCTGAAAAGCAATGAACAAATCTCCAGAGCCCACTGTAGGCTTCATGCAAAAGAGTAGTCAGTCTTCCTTTTTCTGCATGTTTTGTTGTATTTTATTTCTGCTTAAAGATGACATGATGGCCCTGTGTGGAGCCAGGAGTCAAACTCAATGATGCTTCCAACTTGGAATATTACATGATTCTGTGATTTCAAATGAGTGAAAATTAATGTTAAATTAATTTGTGGGATAGTGTCCTTTAGTACTTTTTGTTAAATCAATACAATCTTAACTGTAAAGGCTGGAAAAAAAAACTATTAAATTAAAAAGACCTGAACAGACCTTTTCATATCACCCTACTAGCTCTGCAAAGAGGCTGCTAGCTTATATTTGCCTTTAGCATCTCTTGCAGAAAGACTTAGCTTTGATCTCCAGAAATGAAGCAAGAGAGGACTCTACTGCCCTTAGAGATTTTCACATCCACTGTGAAAAATTGAGACTTCATTTCTCATTCCAGTGTCTGGCTTTAATTATGTTTGGAGAATAGCAAAGTGACCCATGTAGCCCCAGAAAATCCCCAGTCCTGTGTTCAACTCCCTGCACACGTCACAGTGCACTGTGCTGCCTTGTCCTGCTGTTCTGGCTCGTCATCCTCACTGGAGAAAAACTGAAAAATTGTCTTCCAAGCAAGCTCATGCAAAGGGTGTTAGCATCATCAGCCCTTTGCAAGGAAGTCTGATCTCAGCTTCTTCATCTGGAGAAGCGTGTCTTCTTCAGCTCATAGTTAAACAAAGCCAGGAGTAGTGGGGAACAGAACTTCAAAAATGGCATTAAATTCACCCTAATGATTGGACTCATTAACAAGCAGTGGAGCCTGCCTCCACTGGGAGGTTTCCTCAACCCTGTGGTTATTCATTATGGCATTCGTGATTTTCCATCTGAGATGGCCTCTGAATGAGGGGCGGAGATATTATTTCCTAGACACAGTGTGGCTCCTGTCAAGCTTCAGAGGCAGTGTGAGGGGAACAGAACCAGACTCTGTGACCTTCAGCTACATGTGATTTCTAAGAGAAATCGTTCTCTCACAGACAGCAAGCAAAAGTGGAGCAAAAAATGACTATCTCGGCAAAGCACAAAGTGAGCACTACAGAAGGCCACCACTAAATGATGTGGATGATCCCATGCCTTCAAGCGGCTGATGAGCATCAGACTCCAGAAAATGGCTCAACTCCGTTAAAATCAGCAAGTAATCTTCAGATTTCATAGACTCATAGAATGGCCTGGGTTGAAAGGACCACAGTGATCATCTGGTTTCAACCCCCTGCTATGTGCAGGGTCACCAACCAGCAGCCCAGGCTGCCCAGAGCCACATCCAGCCTGGCCTTGAATGCCTCGAGGGATGGGGCATCCACAGCCTCCTTGGGCAACCTGTTCCAGTGCTTCACCACCCTCTGTGTGGAAAACTTCCTCCTAATATCTAACCTAAGCCTTCCCTGTCTTAGTTTTTAGATCTAAGACACAAGACCAGATCGTAGTCATGAGGGCTGATTGCTCCAGCTTCGTTCAGATTGGCATTCAGATAGAAAATGTGTTGCCAGGTTGCTTGATTGTGTAAAGCAAATACAAACCTGGTCTTTTGGCCTAAAATAATATTTCCACTTCTCTAAGTCACCACAGATGAGTGATCAGGTGTCGCTGAGTGTTATTTTCCATGCTCCTAAGCGCTCACTAAGGCATGCCAAATCCTTTCAAAATTCTTCTATGAGGTCCCATGGTTTTTAGATCTGGATCTTCTACCTTTCTAGGACATCATCGAAGCATATGTTAATTATGTTCATTGCTGTCTTCCATCCCTACTGGAACAATGCTTTCTTTTATTTGTTTATCAGATTGATAGATGTGACTTCAGAAAGAAAAAGATAAGACCATGGTAAGAGCCTTATTAAAAACAGAAAAGCAGTGGAGAGAAACGGAACGTGATTGTTGTTTGCAGGAGGATTAATAAGCCATCAAGCAGAAGTTCTGTCAGATTTCTCAACCTTATGTAACATTTTTTGTGGTCACTGCTTTCTGGGACATCACAAAAGAGCTTTTGTTATTGGCACCTGGAGGGCTTCTAGCTGCTTCTTTAAGCGTTTCTCAAGTAGGAACAGTTCCAAATCTGCTTGAAAAATTCCACTTTCCTGTGTTTTTTTTTCTTGCTAGGTGGTTTAATAACGCTTAATAAATACGAGGCATGATAGCAATCATTCAGCACAAAGAAGGGATCAAGTCACATAGCTGAGTTTGGAAGTTCAGCATCAGTCATGTCCCCAGTTCACTCAATCATGGAGCAAGGTGGTGGGATGAGGTGCCCGTTCTATCCACCAACTTTCCATGGCAAAAAAGGGAAGCTCTTAAAATACACAAGTTAAATAATGTTCTTGATTCAGAAAGAAATGCTGCTGAAATTATTCAGTTTGGATGATACCGCAAGGACTTTGCAGTTAATAACTTCAGCTACTTCTGCTTTTCTCAGACACAAATCATAGAATCATAGAATGGCTTGGGTTGGCCATTCTGAAACTCTTTGCCCCTGAGAATACAAATACTTTTTGACTGAATTCAGAGGAAGAAAAACCAAAAACCCTCACATGCTGTGTTGTAACCTTCATTTACAGTCAACTAGCAATGTTTAGGAATCTTGCATTTGCAAAGTGCTGCGAATGGGAACTCTTCCTTTACTTCAGCAGGTGATGGCTACACCCTCTTGTGTAATGGACATCTGTAAATGCTGTCAAGAACATTTTCACTGTGACTTCCTCCCTTTGATTCTTTTTCCTATTGTACCCAGCATTGGAATTACAGGCTTAAATCTAATCATGGAATTAAAAAAGCAGTTATCTTAATTAAGAGCTGATGACAAATCGACATACAGCCTCATAGGACCTTCTTTTGCGTTGCCAGTGAAGGCTGGCATGAGGAGATGCTCACAGTGACGCACTCATTTAGCAGCCTTCTTCTGTGAGAGGACATCTATTCTGGTTTATGTAACAAAAGAAAGTTCATTTTACTCTTGGGAGAAGGTAGGACTTTACACAAAGAGCTGAAAAGCAAGTCTTCACTCATGGTCTCAACCGGGCTGCAAAATGGGACAAATGTTGTCAAAATACAGTCGTACTAAAAGGTGATGAAAGGAAGAGTTTGGGGACCACAGATGTTTCTGTCATTCACTGTTTCTCCAAACCACATTGAGAGATTGTTTCAGTACTCCAAAGTCAGGGCACACATCTCCTGTGCTCCTTGCCAGTGGCTAGCTTAGCAGCTTTTTTTTTTTCCCTCCCATTATTTTCTTCACTATGGGTGCTCAGCTGCTTAAACATCTGCAGCTACCACTGTAAATTCACCTGCACAACCCCAGTCTTCCAGCACAAGAGTTGCCTTGGCCTCTTGATGGCACTGCTGAAGTCATGTTTTGTGCTGATCTGTTGGCTTATCAAGACATGCAGTTGATCCTACGCTGGGAGCACAATGAGCTACTCTTCTGCACTTCCCATTCTGTTTTTCCCAGACTCACACTGGTGGAGCAGCCAGCACTCCGTGTATCTCCTGGTGCAGACCAGCTCAATCCAACCAAGAATTTAAGCTCTCGCTGGGACCAGCGTGAGAGCAAAGCTATCTGACCTGTTCCAGTATGTTTCAGTGACTGTTTTTTGTTGTTGTAATATGCCTCCCTGATTCCAGTTTGCATTTCCACGCTGCATAGTAAACTGTCTTGTGTAACAACTCCCAGCGGTGCAAAGACGTTGGCATATGCCAGCACAGTGTCACTGTAGCATCACTACAGCTGGAGATTTTCTGTGCATTTTATGTGGTTCAAAGAGAATGCACACAAGAAAATGGAAAATAGTCTGTACGAAAATGACTCTGATAACAGTTGACAAGAAGTATTTTAGATGGTGCAGTGTACACAGCCAGGCTACGTCATGGAAGACGCAAAGTGCGTGTGAGCTGCTCAGTGGGTGACCAACAGAGGTATAGGACCATCACAGAATGGAAGAATCATAGAATCACAGAATGGCCTGGGCTGAAAGGACCACAATGATCATCTAGGTTCAAGCCCCCTGCTATGTGCAGGGTCACCAACCAGCAGCCCAGGCTGCCCAGAGCCACATCCAGCCTGGCCTTGAATGCCTGCAGGCATGGGGCATCCACAGCCTCCTTGGGCAACCTGTTCCAGTGCCTCACCACCCTCTGAGTGAAAAACTTCCCCCTGATATCCAACCCAAACCTCTTCTGTCTCAGTTTTAAACCATTCCCCCTTGTCCTATCACTATCCATCTTTTAAACAGCCATTCCCCCTCCTTTTTATATGCTCTCTTCAAGTACTGGAAGGATCCCCTATTCCAACCCTCCTGAAGTAGGTTCCCTACAATGGGTTGCACAGGAAAGTTGGGCTTGAATATCTCCAGAGAGGAAGGCTCCTCCATCTCTCCGGGCAGCTTGTTCCAGGGCTCTGACACCCTCAAAGTTAAGATTCTTAACTTGAATTGGTGAATGTATAGGGGATACAGTACAGCCATGTGCCAAATGTCAATATCAAACCACACCGTGACAGTATGGCTTCCTGCAACACAATGACAGTGATCTCCAAGCTTTCATTCTATCTGAAATCAATTCATGAACCCAAGCTCAAAATCTAAATTCACTCAGAATGTCATGCAAAGGCCCAGTGTTCTCATATAAATCTTGCTCCAGGCCCTCAGCGTATCCTGCCTACTTCATAAGCACAATTCAATAGCTGTAGAACTGCAGTATCGTGTATAACTAACTTCCAGAGAGTCTGTCACTTGCAACTCTGTCTTTAAAAACATATTTTACAGCTCAACATCCTTGACTTCCAGGAACTCATGAATAGAGAAGATATATTGTTCTTGGTAACCAAATAATATCATTAAAACCATTATGAGTCCTGCAAAAATTATTCCTGTCCACCTAATTTAATCATGTAACAATGACTATTATTAACTTGTCTTTTGCTGCTGCCATTTGAGATTATGGCCTTGGATGCATGGGTAGCTATTATGTGATTCAGTTATTGTAAATGTGCATTGCTCTTAAGTGCTCGAGTGCTTATCCTTCCGTTACCTGCCTGAATTTACTCATTCCAGGACTGTGTGATGAAACTGAGATGAAAATGAGCAGTTCAGGGAACCGCAGGAAGATTAACGCCTGTCCTTGTTGCATGGATTAGTGTCTGATGACTGCATTCTCATGTCCAGATGTGCAAGATATCCTGTAGAACCTTTTCTTACGATTCACAGTGATGTCACACTGTGCAGATTCACTGGGGTCCTTAGAAGGTTTGAGTTCCTCAGCATCTTGTTCACCCTCATTTGGCTATGAGAAATACTACATTTCTGAAGCTGTAAGCTCCAGCCGACTTTAGATCAATATCCTCAACTCTGCATCCCAAGTCTTCGTTTGCAAGGAAGAGAAAATAAATCCCCGTGTGCTCCTCAGATCTTGACCATATGTTCCCTGACTTCATTGTAAACATAAGGCATTTTGAGAAGTCATTCCCTACCGGTGTGATGGCACGACCTCCCCCTCCACACACAGCTTACTGTAAAGGGCCTCATTTCCTTAGGAAAATCACTACTATGAAAACAATAATCAATCCTCTGCCTCTCTCCTTCTTTGGTAATGAAGAAACAACATATTTTTTTCCTGATCACGGGTTTGAACTGAAATGGCCAAATCCATTGGAACAGAAAAATACATTTTAAAAGTTAACAAAGAACATAGATCATAATCTACCCTTTGGATTAAATTACTGTGAGGACAGTATGAACAGAATTTGTTGCTTGAAGGTAAAGCCCATCCAAAGAGCAAGACTGGACCTGAGCTGTGTCTGTAAGGTGACGGCTGAAGGTGCCAAGAACACCTCCACCCTTCTCATTTCTAGGCTACAATGGTATTTCTCCTCTGTGCTACAGGAACAAATAACAATAGTTTCTCAGACAGTGGGAAATGTTGGTATTTCTGGTGTCAAAAGTGAAAAACAGGAAACATTATCAGCCCTCTTTTCTAATGGAATGGTCTGTAGAGGAGCATCCTGTGTGAGCGTGCACGTTACTCCTTCTGCCTCCTCCCAGGCATAACTTTTGAAACCTTTGGCCAATTCCAACCTGACAGAGGCACAACACTATGAATTCCGTGCTACTTTGATGAAAACCAACAGCTGAGAGGAAGAAAGAGACTTTAGCAGTCTCCCACCCATCCTTCCTCCCAGTTCTCACATCCCCATGGATAAAATCATGCACTTTGAGTTTGAGTTGGAAGGGACCTTTAAAGGCCAGCTAGTCCAACCCCCTGCAATGAACAGGGACACCTACAGCCTGGTGTCCCCTGCAAAACCTATAGAAAAGCAGACATCTCTGTTCAGGTATTCATTTTTTAATCTGGTTTACATGAGAAGGTGGGATTGAGGATGACAGACTCTGCTCTGAGTGTAGGTACTCATGCAAAAGCAGCTCAGGTGTCAGCCAGTGAGATATGTAACTGCATTGTCCCAACTTCTTGAGACATCACATGGCCTCACTGTCTCTTGGAAGAAAGATGCTCCATCTATTGTGCTGATAACACCTCAGGGAAGTTATTGATGTTACTGTAAAAAATGGCAAGACCGACTCCAATCAGTGCTCGTTAATGAGGTCAGCCAGAGGAAATCCCTTTTGATGGGTGACTTGATCTCTGATTTGAGTCCAATCACGCCACTGGCACTTGCTGTGAGGTATAGCATAATCTAGACTTCAGGGCAACATATCTGAGAGCTGAGATAATTTCCATGCTGGGTGGAAACTATTTTCACAGTGGAATGCTTGCATTTCATTCATTCTGGGTTGGTGGATATCCCCTCACCAGGGTGAAACACAGAATCATTAAGATTGGAAAAGACCTCCAAGATCATGAAGCCCAACACCAACCTGTCCCCGCTAAACCGCATCCCTCCGTGCCACATCTCCATGGTTCTGGAACACCTCCAGGGATGATGACTCCACCACCACCCTGGGCAGCTGTGCCAGTGCCTGATTACTCTTTTGGATAAGTTTTTCCTAATATGTGGAAGTGTAGAGTCAGGGCACGATGCCTAGCAAGTGATGGGTCAGACTGTGCTGCAAATTGCCATGAAAAGGAGCCACCTGCAGAAAGCCAGGGCTGCATCCTTCTGATCTCCCACTGCAGCAGCTGTATGAGTTGTTTTCAGAGCTTATCATAGGTACCACTATGTAAACTGGAGTTTGTTCTATAAGGACAGACATGTCATCTTCAGAACAAGATACAAATGGTGAGCTTAAAGTAACCCCACAGCAAGCGTGGAGGATTGAAAAACAAAATGGCAAATAACTTCATGCCTAGAGAAAGGCTCCAGCAAGAGGAAAAGCACTGAGAGCTGTTACTGAATAGATCAAAATGAAAGGACGGAATAAAATTACTGCTGTGATAAAGCTCATAGCTTTGCAAATTTAAAGATGTTTTTCACTTTTTTTTTTTCTTCAGACTCTGAATATGGAAGAAGTGATCATGGAATGGTTATGGTTATAAGGGACCTAAAAGCTTCCGAACCCCATGCCATGGGTTGGGTGCCACCCACCAGATCAGGCTGCCCAGGGCCCCATCCAGCCTAGACTTGAACACCTCTGGGGATCAAACACAAAAGAACAAAATTAAGTATCACCTACTCTCATTTGTTTATGTGCTCAAAGATGTATATATATATACTTTTCCTTCCTCAGAAGTTTGGGTTAAAGCCTCAAATCTACCTGAGATATGAAATCTCATAATACCAACTAGCTGGTAATTTATTTATTTATTTTTTTTCTCCTCCCCAAAGATACCTTGTCACTTTCTACCTTTGTTATCAGGACCCTAGTAATGTAACATAAAATATAAAGCAAAGTGCTCTGCCACCAGGACAAGCAATTACTTTGAAGAACTATCAGAAATGCCGGATTGTGTCAGGAATCCTAATTAGTGCCCATAAAAGCACACCTGGAGCACAGCAGTAAGAAAGCAGGGGAACAAATAAGAATCAAAAGTAAGATTAGTGCTATGCTTGTCTGTTACAACAGTTTCTCCAAGTTTCACAATTATCTAGATCTGCCCTTTCCTGCCTAGGAAAGGGCAACCTATTTCCCCAGCTGAACCAGGTTCCCCATCAGGCTGCCCAGCATCACCTGTGCAACCCCAGCACTAAGTGTGTCTTCAAAACTTTGAAGAATTCCAGAAAACAACAGTTTATTCTTCATTACTATTCCTGCCACGAGCAGATGACCGAATTGCACATCTATAACTACCTCTCATTGACATGTTGTCCCCACTGGGGAGAAAGAGTATCTAAAACACCAGAACAGCAGCATAAGAATCCCCATATGAGCCAGACCTTGGCTGATAGACCCCAGGGCTTTAACCCAGTGAGCTGAGGAGAGCCCCAAAGTGCAAACGAGCTTATAGGAAACAGCTGAGAGTTAAGGCTGGGGTGGGTAGGGAGGTTGGCTTCCTTCTCACCCTCATTAGAGGATCTGGTCTCCCCCTAGGGTGCCCTCTTTTTGTTCCTGGGCTGAAGAGGAGCTGTTCCTTTAGGGCTTGTGGTAGGGGTGATGAATGGAGCTAACTCCTGTAAGAGTCAACGATAAGGAGGGAGAAGGGCAGAGTGGTGCCCTCCATCCCCTGCATCCTGGGAAGATGAAAGATGAGTCAAAGAAGGCTCCAGACAATGGGAATGTGCTTGCTATTCAGGCTGGTAAGTCATGAATTTCTTTCTGCTTTCTCTTTATGTGTTAGGGAGGATGATTGAAGTGAAGCGAGCCAGTGTATGTTGTGGAGAGAGTAATATGGTTTTGTATGGAGAAAAGCAAGTAAAGCAGAGAGCTGTCTGAGATCTGGATTAAGAGAGGGGGCCGTTTGAAAAGTCTTCTGTTGTGGAACTGATATTTATTTACTTTATTTTCTTTAAGTGAAAATAGAAAATAACTTATGTTGTAAGTTCTAGATAGTAGAAAGTATAAACCCCAGCTTGGATAGTGGGAAAGCCAAGGTTGTAATTCTTGTCCTTGAAACAGTGCTATATTTAAGAGGAATAGCAACTATTGCAGATGGATGTGAGAAAGGAATTTCCTTGCTGCTGTTCATAGAAGCTTCTTGTGCCTCCTGTGGTAATGCAAGCTCAATGGCAGAGTAATATATAATCTAAATGAATTAATGCTGTGAGTTTTGTTGCTCTGGAGAAGTGTGTGAATAGGAGATGAGACAACTATAATACCTAGGAATTTTTTTTTTTATTCCTGGCAATCTCTGAGCTGTAAGGGGATAAATAAACTACAGGGAGCTGTGAATGCTTGGTCAGGAGGAGCAAAGCTGTGGGCTGTGTAATGTTGTGTTGGGCAACCAAATCCAACTTTTTCTTCGGGACAAGTGTGGGGGGAACACCTGTACACCATTCCTTCATCCACTCTGCACGCAACCTTTAGGCCATGCATGTTACATCTGGCTTTAAACGAATGCTGTTGGGGCAATAGGAATGCTTCTCCAGTTGCCCCAGAGGTGATGGTGGTCTTGTGTTTGCTGTTGTTCCATCTGGATGTGCCTCGATGGGTCAAAATGACTCCTGAAAGGGAGGGATGTAGAAATTCGTGTTTAAGCAACATGGAGGAAATTGAATGTCTGATCCATTTTTCAACCAAGGCATTAAGTCTGAACTAGAGTCAGATGTGAAGAGCTGAAGAAGAAAATATTATTGGGCAGGAAATGAGATATGTAGGAAAATCTCCTCCAACTGCTGAGGCTACTGATGCTGTGAGGAAGCAAAAGCAGCCTTTTGGGTGGGAAATACCTCTTCTGAGATGTTTTCCTGCATGTTGTAATTGTACAGTAACTGTCCTCCCACCAAGGGGTGAGGTGCTGCTGTCTTGGTAATGGAGCTGGATTAGCAATGGGCTTTGCCCTGTGCTTAGCTCTCGTGGCAACATATCTTTCTCTTTCTGCTGCTCAGGACTTGATTTGAGGACAGCTGCCTTGAAAAGCAACCCTTAAGCTGTTCCGGGGTCCCATGTTCTCGCTGGGGAAAGGCTACAGAGCAGCCAGTTGTCCTTCTCACAGGAACTGTAAATCTTCTCTGTCCAGCCCTGGGAGAAAATACGAAACTAAACTTCCCTGCAGTTTAATCTTCAAAGCAATAACCCAACTGAATACTGAATTTACTGAATAGCTGTGAGATATGGCACTGACCTAGAATATTAACTTGTCTCCTGCCCTGCAGTGAATGAGAGCTACGGTTCAAAAGCCACTGGCCCCTGTTATCTCTTGCAATGGATGTTCCCTGTGATGAATGTCTCCTGTGATGCCATGTGCTGTCCCCACTGATCAAGTGGTGGCTGAGTCACATGGCAATCGCTAGGAGAGGCTCTGGGAAGCAGGGCAGAGATTTCTTTCATAAGTTGATTGGTTGTCATAGGAAAACCCCTTGTGGGGAAGTGGTGGTTGGGAATCTTCTAATTAAGTGTGTCTAGTTGGGCTCCTCTTCCTGAGAAGGCAGGAAGGGTATTCAAACTTGTGTGGTTTTTTTTCTTTTTTTCCCCCAAAGGGCTCAAAGTGTGGTTATATTTTTGGGGCAGTTTTTTGGTGGTGGTGGTGATTGTTCTTGATTATTTTTCAAGAGGAATGTTGAAAATTAAAATAATCCCTGCCTACCCAATGGGATAAGGTTTGTGCATCGTCTGCTTGGTCTGAGTGTGCCAGTCCTGTTTTCCTGGTTGCTCTGTCCATGAAAAACACACTCCAAATGCTCTGATGCTTAACCTGCCAACCAGTCTTAACTGTATTTGTCAGAAGTAGATGTCTCAAAAGCATTTGTGTTTTTATATCCAGTAAGAGAAATCCTTAATCTCCAAGGCTAAAGCTTTCTGTGAAACTTCTCAGCCAAGAGGGGAAATCAGAGCTGGCTCCTTGATTTCTTTCCCATTTGCACCCTCCCTTTGGAACAACTGTGAGTGGGTGCTGTGAGACCCTTAATCTGCACTGCCATGCAACCAGACCTTCATCCCAGGGATGAATCCCAAAGACTGCTCCTAGTTGGTGCCTTAGATGATGAGCAGCAACTGCCAAAAGCTCCTACTTCATGCAAATGCTTGTGCAGCTGACTTGGTTAAAGCCTTGCTCAGAGAGAACTGAAGTCAAGATCTTCTCCAGTCCTGTAACTTGCTGGTATTGATGTAGAACTGACTCTTCAGGTTTTGCACTCCCAGAAGAGAACAGGGTGAAAAGCAGGTGAGGTAGTGTGTAAAGTAATTACCCCAGCTGTAAGCTTATGGCAGGACTTGAGGTAAGGGTCATGCTGACATAGTCACACAAAACATGTGAATGTAGGAGACCCTGAGGCTCTAGATCTCATATGGGCTGAAATCTCAGGGGCTTATCTGGGTCAAGATGGAGGATGACATGATCACGAGATCATAGAGAGATGGTTCTTGAGGGAGAAACAAGCCACATACTAAGGTTGTTACTAAGAGAAATGAGTCCAGTTGCCCTCACTCATGTTAGTTTTTTTTTTTTTTGGTCGGTTTTCTTGGAAGGAAGGTTGCTGTGTCATAGGTTGTTGCAACTGGCACCTGCTGACCTCTGCCAATGTACTGAGTAGAGATGGACTCAGCACCCAGTGCATGTAGAAGAGCAATGTGGGTGTGGGAGCCTCCAGCCACACCTGGTGTTGCAGACGAGATGATGTATGCTGTTGGGAATTGGATCTGCCCCCATGTAAATGCTATGGGTAGGGCAGCTCAAAGAGTCTACTGAGGCTTGGGGGGAGTCCTTTGCATGTCTACCCTAAGCCCTGGTGAGGGGCTGAGTCATTCTCATGTCTGGGGCCATCTGATCTTTGTGTGGCTCCTTCTGAAAAGTTCTGTGCAGTTGGAACAAATGGATGTATGTTCCCAGGAAAAAGAAATGACATCAGCCATTCCCAAAAATGGAATTGAGGCCAAAGCCTCCAGATGTCACGCAATGCTTTTCTTTTCTTTTTTTTTTATCTCCATTTGACTATAGGAGCGTTTCCTTAACAATCCGCAGCTAATGAATAGAACAGAATGAAGAAATCTGCACTGGGTTTTAAAGAAATGAATGCGTTTTTAAAAACGTAATCCATGTTGACATGGGTGTGTTAGGGCTTGTGGCTGTATGCATCCAGGCAAGGGGTATATTAATAACACATGGTGGCTACGAGTGGTGCCTGTAAGACCAATCTAAAATAGCCTATAGGTATCCAGCCTTCAACATCCCTTCTCAGCATGTGCAGCATATGTCTGTGGATGGCAGCAATCCTCCTGCAGGCAGTACTTGTGCTTCCTTGCTCTTCCAGTGGCCAGGCCATGTGTGTCTAAGGCAGTAAGCTGAAGGACTGGTCAGGATCCACTGCTCCTGCTGTGAGAACATCTTGATTGCTGACTTCCTCATGCTAATCGAATCAGGCTTGTTGCTTAATTTAATTGAAACAAAAAGGGATCTGATATGTGGCATCTGTCAGCAACCTCAGAAGGAGGTAGGGATGTGATTCATGTGGTAGGCAAGAGCATTTGAAGTATTTCCTAGAATGATATATTTCATGGGAAATGCCTTCAATTAGATCTGGGTATTTCCACACTTCCTTTGCCAGACTGGGAGCGGGTAGCTCAGCTTGATGCCAGTAAGGAATATCTCTTTTGTGAAATTAATAAATTACCTGGCCAGGCCTTCTGTGTTCACAATTGGTTTCATGGTATCTTCTTTAAAACACAACAATACGCTTATAATTTGTAATGAAAACTAATTGCTATGGCTCACAGCATGGGGCTGCTGCGTCCATGTTTTTGAGTCAAAGAGGATGAAGGACAATTTTTCTTCTTTCCCATCCTGAGTACTGGATGTAATGAGAATGGATGAAACAGGAAGGCTGAAAGTTGTGGATCTTAGGTGTTGGGGAAAACTCTTCACTGAGAGGATGGTGAAGCCTTGGCATGGGCCATCCAGAGCAGTTATGGGTGGGCCATCCTTAGAAATGTCCGTGGATGGAACCCTGGGCAGCCTGATCTGATGGGGGGTGAAACCAGCCTGTGGTTGAGTCTGGATGGACTTCAAGGTCCCTTCCAACCCAACCATTCTATGATTCTAACTTCAATATCCTGATAGTGATTTCTCACTGGTGAACGTTGCTGAGGATCCAACCTCTGCCAGTTGAGCGTGTTGCTGACAGCCAGTTCTGATTGCCTTCCAGGTTGTGTTGCAAGATAGAAGAAAGGGAAGGCTTTGTCTGATGACTTCTCCTATACTGATTTAAGCTATCAAAGGGAGAACTGCAGATAGCCACTGTGGCACCTGAGTAATAGGGAGTCCTGATGGGACAGCTCTGTTTTGATTCTTCCAGGAGCCTATTGCAGCTTTATAGCTCAGATTGCCCACTGTTTGCTGTCAGTTGTGTGCTGGAACAATGCATAAACTCATCATTGTTAGAACTGAAATGCAGGCTGACTGGTTGGGAGCTCTTTTTTTTTTTTCCTCTCAGCCATGTAAATGTTTTATGAAGTGAGCATGAAGTCAATAAACGCTTCCTGTTTAACATCTGCCTTGTGAGAGATGCTGTACAAAACCACCAGATCTCTCACCCAGCACACGACTTATTGCTGGTTCCCCACTAAGCACCATATCAAAACTCATCAAGTAGGAAAATATACTCCAAACTTAAAGAGAAAATAAACTCGTGCCTTCCTCTTAATGATGCTGCACGGATTATACAGCAATGCAGCATATTGAAATTATTCTGAAATTGGATTTTGGAGCCAGCTGAGTTGCATATCCTGATGGAAAGGCTCCTGGGGAAAGCTGGTCTGCACCTAGCATGGAGAGCAGGCACCCAGCTTGTTTCTTTTCTTGCTGCTTTTCAGCGTGACAAATGAAATTTGAATAATTGCTATGTAAACTGAGAGCAGTTGTTGAATCTGAGAGGGCTGAAAAACATGTGCTTCTCAGCTTTGTTTTCTCTGTTGCTGCTGTTGATTCACGTCAACAGTGGCTGAAGTCTTAATACTGTGGAGTACAGCAAGCATTTCTACTTTGAAACTAAAAGGTATGCTGATTCGTTTTCCAAGGTTTTATGGAATTGCAATTAGTGTAGTCAAATTGGGTAGGGGCTTGTGGTTTGCAAATGGTATCAGTACTGCCAGATCCTGTCTGCAGTTGGGCAAGGCCATGGATCAGAGGATGGGTGCAAAGATGTTTGACAGGACGTGGGGAAATGTTTTCAAACTAAGAGAGGGCAGATTTAGATTGGGTATAGGGAAGCTTTTTTACAAAAAGGGCAGTGAGGCACTGGCAGAAGTTTCTTAGCGAGGCGGTGGGTGCCCTGTGGAGACACCCAAGGTCAGGCTGGATGGGAGCTTTGAGCACTGTGAGTGTCCCTGTTCATTGCTGGGCAGTTGGATCAGGTGGCCTTTAAGGGTCCCTTCCAACACAAATGCTGCGTAAGTGATGTATGGATGCAGCTCCTGACCTTGACTCTCCCATTCCTTCTGTGAGCTGTTGGCATGTATGTCCAGCAGGTAGTGGATTTGTTTGGTCTACTTGCTTCCCTTGGCTTCTTAAGGTAGCTGGGAGATGATTTAGTATTTATATTAATCTGTATTATATTACCTTTTATATATTCTACGTTTGTTTCTTGTTTCCAGATGTCAGCGATGCTTTCCTTTTAGTTGGGGGCAGTGGACCTTGTGGGAGAGATATTACACCTTTGCTTTGCTCAGTCATGTGAAACATCACCTAAAAGGGGCAGCTGTGAAGCAGGAAAGGCAGGATGACGACTTAATTAAGGGAAACATTATTGTTTTATTTTATTTCTTAATGACTCTGAAACTGTGCATGTGCCTGTATCCTAAGAAAATGGTGATGACCTTCAAGGTGTCTGGGATGTTTTTGGTCAGTGCAGCTGCTGTCATCTTGCTCTCGTGCTCTTGTTCTAGGCTGGGCTGCTGAAGCATTGTTGCTTGAGAAGTCTTGCTGGGCAAACCCTGGTTTTCTTATGGTTTTGATTTGCTCTTCTGTTGGATAACTGCATTGAATGTGACTTGCAGGGGAACCTCTTCTCATCCCCAGTGATTGCTCTGATGGAATGTTACAGGTGATGACCTCAACTTTGCCCCATGTGGGAAAGGTGAAGTCAATCTCAACAAGTAGCTTCTAAAGCAGATGAATTTTTATTGTTGTGAGGACCCTCTGTACTGCTGTAGTTAAAATTAAGGGTTAGACTTAAAAAAAAAAAAAAAAAAAAAAAAAAACCACCTTCTGAAAATACTGCATTTTGCATAGAGAACTACACTTTGAATAGACAGCAACAGCACTCAGGGATGGAGCAATCAGGGCACAGCTTTGTCTGCATGACTGCTTGCTGCCTAGTGCAGATCTGAACTTGACTTGGGTTGGGCTCTCTTGGTTCAGAGGATATCTGCTGAACAGCCTCTCAAATAGTTGGAGACAGACTCCTATCTCTGCAGAGCACATAGGAAGGCTGGAGATGAGTGGTGCTGACAGCACCCCAGCCTTTGCCAGGAGAGTGATGTGCAGTCGTGGTGAGTCTGAAGATAGAATCTGATCCCCATTTGGATGTGGTGAGGTCACGTTGAAATGAGAACAGGAATCTGTTGACAACAGAGCCACTGTTTCACAACCCCCATCTCATCTGAAGGACGGGTGATCACACCAGGACATGTGATGCTGGAGCCTGAAAGAAGCCTCGCTTGCTCCTGAGTGGCTCCCAGTCTTGCTGCAGATGCAATCTGGTAGAAATGGCTTGCATGGCTGTGGGTAAATATCTCTTGGTTCCATTCCCACCTAGAGGAGGGACCAAGCCGGTGTGTTTAATGCTTCATCTGTCTGTGCAGCCTGTTCCCTGATGCCTGTAGGTGATAAGATCAGATAGGTAGGCTCCAGAAACCCTACAGCATGTCCTGGCTAGCTGCTCTCACTGGCATCTAGCTTGCAAACTGCAAGCTCTGAACCAATGCTCAGGGGACCAGTTGAGTGTGGCTCCAGGACAGCAAGCAAGCCACAGTCTAGCCTTGGTTAACACTTTTCTGTTTCATGTCTGTGTTTACAGCAGCCCCTAATTGTGTGGCTGTTTGTTATCTTTGATCTGCAGTTGTGACACTCCCAGTGTGACCATGCACATCTCCAGAGGTCAGTTCTTGTTCATTTCTTGCCTCAGAAGGCTGCAGGAAACTCCACTGACTTTTTTTGTCTGAGGTTGGATGATGCTGTTACCTTGTCTACTGCTCTTGAACTCGGTGTCTTCCCCATCTTGTAGGGACTCGGTGACATGGAGGTCACACAAAGAGGTGGTTCAGTGGAAAGCACGAGGTTGTGTGTAGCTCTCGCTTTGAAAGATATCTTGCTTGGGGCTCTACTTTAATTTTCTTGCATGTTAAAAGCCTTGAGGTGAGGCTGTGGGCTCTTGGTGCAAAAATGTGGTCATAGTAGAAGTGAAAAAGTGGGAGATTCCTTTTGGTGAGTGCAGTACAGCGAGGGAATGTGCTCTGATCTGTTTGCATGACCCATCTCGAATTGAAGTTCTCAGTTGAGAAAATGCCACTGCTTAAAATCTGTTTCCTCGTTGAATGGTGCTTACCTTTCCCTAAAATTTATTATCCTAAGCAGAAAGTTCCACATTCCTATTGATGGTGACAAGACCCAGGAAAGTGATTGAATTTCTCTGCTGTCACTGTTGCTTACTGGAGACTTGCATCTTGTAGTGCAACATGTAGATGGAAAATTTGCAATTCAGAGTGCAGAATTAGATTTAACAAAAAAAAGCCACAGCCTCGACATGTTCTCTGTAAGTGAACTGGGTTTTCTCCCCCTTGCTATCTTGGAGGATTGTGCTTTGTCTCTCTCTGATAGCAATCTCTTGGCAGGGAAGGCAGGCTGGTCTTTGATTTTTGGCTATGTTTAGAAACTTGAATTCTGTGAAGAATGCTTGTGATCTGCAGCTGTCAGAAAGGCCACTGGCTCCAAGTCTGAGCCCTCAGAGCAGAGGAGCTGCTATGGGAAGGTGCATGCAAGCTGCTTTGTTTGCAGCTCTCTAAAGGGAAAGGGCAGGAGAACTGTGCTGAAGGCTGTGGGAGGCTTTGCACAAGCAGACCTCTGCACAAGCAACAGATTCAGAGACTTTGATGAAGAAAACTCGCACAGTTCTCTCATTCCATTATCACCACCTACCCCCAGGACAATGTTGATGCCAAGGGGAGCAAGTTTGTGAGGTCTTCTCTTTGGCCATCTTGCAACTGAAAGTCAAAAACCCTTAGGCAATGTTTTTTGTGGCCTTGTTCTGCCTAGAAATACCTGCCTTGAGGTCAGTCCAGGTAAACTTTCAAGCCTGTTTTTTTTTTTTTTTTTTTTTTTTTAAATTATCCCTCTGGAAGATAAGCTGTTTGGTCTCCTTCTGTGGCATGAGTCACCAGCAGCAAGAATGGCAAAAGAGAAGTTTCCTACAGCTTAATTATTGTTGATTTGTGAAGGATTGAGAAGTCTGGAGCGGAACTGTCCTTGACCTATGTGGCTGCTGTACTGAGTGGGAAGGGACTTAACTTTTTTCAATTTCTTGAGCAAAAGATAAGAAGACTTCCATTACTATTAATTCTAGAATAGGGCTGGAAGCCTTCAGTCCAACCTCTCACTCTAAGCAGAGTGATCTTTAGAGCTAGTGCAGGTTTTTAACAGCTCTGTCCTGATGAGCTTTGAGTACACTGGAAGATGGGAGACTATTCCACCTTTGAGATCCTGATCCAGCACTCAACCACTGTCACTGGGGAAAATACATAATGTTGAGCTGAAATGTCCATTTCTAGAGTCAGCGTTTGTTTTCCTATGTCTTGCTGTGTGCTTTGTATATTGCCTTCTGTTAGGCAGCTGCAAGATGCCTCCTTGGTCATTTTTTCAAGGTTTCACTCCAGTTGACTGCTTGTGTGTGCCGGTGGGCTTGGGACTGGACACACTTTCCTGACACAGTCTTACCAGTGCTGAAAAAGTGCTGAAATTACAATGAAAGTTGCTAAGAATCCACAAAGGACAGATAATAATACTGGTTTGCCTTCTCCTAGAGGTCAATGCCTTGGGCTCTTAGTTGCTTGAGGGCAGTCAGTATACTTCTACCACAACCATTTTTTGTTCATGCCAATGGAGGTGTACAGTGAGAGAGCTCATCCATGATGAACAAACTGACAGCTTTAGGTGTTTTTCTGGGTTTTCCAGGATCAAGAAAGCAGCTAATGGCATCCTCTATGATTTCAAGAATAACAGTAAGATCCCTGCATCTTTGGCATCAGCATATTCTTTGCTTTCTATTGCTTTGAATATTGGCATTTCCTCAAATAATTTGCTTCCTCTTGTGCTCCTTTAGGAGGGATGACGCTCTTGTGAGAGAGGTGAACTGATGATCAGGCAGCTTGCTCTTGTCTTGCATAAAGATGATAAACAAAAGGTTTAAGTTAACAGCAAGCAAGCTGTACCTTGGTACCAGCTCTGATTAGTCATAATTGAACAGCATAAATTTTTATGTACCAGCTGTTGCCTTACCTCTAAAACACTTGAGTTCTGCAGGCAATTAATTAGCCTGTTGACTTCTGAGTTGAAGGCTTTTACCCGGATGAGCACTGAGGGCAGAGGGTTCTCTTGGTGATTTCCTGGATTCCAATGCACGGGGCCAGGCTCATTTATGTGGCAGCTTTGCCTTGGCTCGACTTTGTTTCCTGATCTGGTGGTAAGTTTGGCATTATGTAGGCTTCTTTCAAGTACAAGTGTCTGAGATCTCATTAGGATTGCAGTGGTGTTATGTAAGAGATGCTAGGACAATAACAGGATGTCTGAATCCATGAACCTTAAGGTTTTCTGTGCTTATTTTTGTCAGGAAGTCAGGCTTCTTTCTCCAGGTGTAGCTCATCTTCAACAGGAGAAGTTCAGGCATTAACATACATGCCTATATTCAGTTCTCTAGTGGCTCAAGATGGGTTTGTCCAGGCTCCCTGGCTTAATGCATCTTGAGGAATGTGCCTTGTAGACCAAAACAGTTGGAGAAGGTTATATGCCAGCTGAAGCTTGCAAGAACTAGGTCTGTGTGGCCTTGTAAAATCACCCTGGGCAGCCAAAAGTGAAGAGAGCACGGAGGTTTTCTTATCTTCTAGCCTGTGTAGTTGGAGTAGTCTTGTCCTTGCAGATCACAGACTCTCATGCACAAAGCTGTTCCTGATTTCTCCTGGTAGTTTTTCTGTAACATTCTACAGTCCATTTGCTGTCCACTGTTGATGGGTTTCTGCTACAGTTCTTCTGTTCCAAGAAAAGGGTCAGAGGGAGTACCTAGGAGAGCAGAAGCAATGGAACATACCAGTCCCACCAATCCCAACTACCAGCACATCTTGGTGTGTTGGTGTCTGCTGGTGTTCATGATAGTATTGACCTGCAGTAAGGTTTTGACAACCTCCATTCATCTTCTCAAACGTACACCAATATCTTTAGGTGCTTACCAGTGCTAAATGATGCTTGGATTAATGTGAGGGGCTGCTGGTTTGTGAATCTTTGGCCACCATCACGAGGAAGGCATAGAACTGCTGGAGTGGGTTCAGAGGAGGGCCAGCAGGGTCACAGGGTAGGTTTTGCTCTTAGATTAGCTAGGTTTTATGCAATGGTGCCACATGTTCTTCTCCTAGTTGGCTGCAGCCAAATTTGACAGGTTTTCAAAGATGTTAAGCCTCTTTCAGGGCCTAAAATGAGGTGCAGGGAGGGAGATGCTCAAGTAGCATCCATTCTGGCCCTGTACTGAATACTAAGGAACCCATACATAGGGTTTTTGTTTGGTTTTGATCCCAGGGTTAATTCAGTCACGGATTTTATTGTTTCTCAGAGCTGCTTTTCTCCGTGTCATTAGACTCAAATACTGCAGCACTTCCTGGCTTAGATTCCACTGACAATTTTAACTAGCTCACCTCAACACACTGTAGTGTGGTCTTAGATGCTTGCTGGAGAAAACCTTGGCTACATAGCAATTAATCAGAGCAAAGTTCTTAATACTGTTCAGTTGAACCTTTTTCCCTTTGCTACGATGCTTCCTGATTAAGGGTGGTATATGACTGCATAGCAAAGCTTGCAGTATGACACAGTTGAGATGGGTAGGAAGTTAAACTGGAGATCCTCCAGTTTCTGATACTGAAGCATGTGTACCAAGCAGACAGCACCCTGCAGCCTACTGGAAAGAAGGGTATTTTGGTGGGCTCTGTGTCCTTGTTTCATGAAAATGGAGTACATCCAAATCTTTTTGAGACCTGAGTGTAGGCTGATAAGCCTAAGAGACTCACCAAGTTTGAGAAGGCTGGCTGGAGCTGGAGCTGAACCATCTTTAAGGTCCCTTCCAAGTTATTCACTGATTCTATGGCAAAGCCTTTCTCTGTGCACACAAGTACATGTAAAACCATAAGAGACACAAGGCTGGGCTGGGAGCTGAACCTTCCACTGAAGCTGATGTCAAACAGTTCTCAGTTTTGATAGGGTAGTATCAGTTTGTAAGGAAAAACTGGAAATGGGTGTGGGTGAGGTTGTTCTCAAGACTGAGAGCTTCCTATAATTAGGGCAGATGACAGTGCACTTCTAAGAAACAGGGAAGCAAAGGAAGAGCTTTGCATCTGTCTGCCCAGCAAGACAATGCATGCTTAGGAACTTACTGCATGAGCACAGAGGAAGTGATGGTGTGGTTTAGCAAGTCTATTCATAAACCACTGCAGCTAAATCTCTATTAATAAGATAAATCTGTTAATAAGATGGTGTTGAACAAAACACAACTGGGGAGAAAGGAGCTTCTAGCTCATTCCCTTTACAGTAAGGAGAAGCTGGTAGTGAGATGCATCTCACTACCGTCGGCCTTCTAATTGATACTTCCCTCAAGGATAGGATTGGGATTGCTTTAGAAACAGAAGCTGATATAAAATTTTTGGTATTTCCTAAGTGAAAAATGCCTGTGGAGTGAAAGCAGTACCTCCCTTCTACTTTCAGTGATTGGAAAGCTGGAGATTATCATTCTAGCTGGATGCAGTGTGCCTGTATCAGCATCATCAGAGTCAAGGGTGTCCTCTTTGCCTTTCTGCTGGGCTTACAGACTTCATATTTACAAGGCAGGTTTTAAAAGGGACTTGTTGTGCCCAAGGTGATCTTGAAGAGCCCATCAAAGTTTTCTCACCACTGGGTATTATCTGAGTCCTGCCTCTAAATGGCAGAAATTTGTAGAATGCTTATTCTAACCTCTGCTGTACTTAAAGCACAGGGCTATAGAATTGCTAACAAGGCCTCTGCCTGGTTTGGAGATCCAAAATCCTTATTTAGGCAAGCAATCTCGTTGTAAACCAGCTCTTAAAGTCTCAGTAAAATGATACCAAATTCTGTGAACTTGCAAATAGTGAAACTGATCTGGATGGGGCAAAACAGGGGTAGACTCCCATTCTACTGAGGCTTCATTACTTTTCTGCAGGCTGTTAATTCAACAATGCGGTGCAAAAGATCCATTTCTGCCTTGCTTTCAGATGCTGTCATATGCTTTTATTGTCCCCTGAATAAGGTATGAGAAGCTATAGAAGTGTGTGGACGGAAAGCTGGCAAGGGCTAGAAAACAAGATAAAAGCATATAAAATTGGCCTTAAGAACGTGGGCTGATGGAGGGGGAAGAAAGATCCACGGGATCAGAACTGAGGTTACATTTGCATCGTGTGCACTTCAAGTTGTTTACACTTCAAATTTTAAAGCATCTGTTAAAATTCTTCATCTCCAGCTCAGAAGAGAGGCTGAATGCACTGAGGAAACCCAGACCCTACAGGAAGAGGTGGTGTGCCACTCCTGATCAGGGGAAGGTTTTCTGCTTTAGATGCTGATATGGTGTGGATTAGAAGTAGGCATGCGTGTCGTTCACCAACAAATGGTGGAGCCCTTGGATGCAGTAACTACGTCTCTGCAGTTGCACTGGCCCCTGTCAGTGCATCTCATTTTAAGCGTGGAGTCTCACAGTTGGAGGTGTCCTTCCTCCAAATGCTGGGGACCCCTGTTGGACAGGCATTTGCCTGTAGCTGTATTAATAACCTTTTCACCCTATGTGGTTTGTGTACAGCAGAGTTCAGGCTTTTGGTACTACGCAGATCCCTCATTACAGCAGGAGATCTCTGTAATGACAACACCACCTGTGGTTCACTTGATAAGGAGGATCTGCCCATAGCTCCTGCTTTCCACTTCTGTTGCAAAGCACAGGGAATAGTAGCTGAATAATCAGCAACAAGGTTATACAAATGTTAAATAAGGTTCAGCAGATGCTGCTGTTTCAGATCAGCTTCCCTTGAGCATAATGACCAAGACACAACCCCTCATGCCAAACTGTTTACAACAACAGCAAAAAATCACAGGCACAGAATGCTGCACTCTAAAACACAAAATAATGGATCTAATGCTGTCTGGTTTATTGTTGAATAATTAAAGACTGGTTTATATTCTTTCACTTAAAATAAGAAAACTTGCAGAAGCCAATTCCTCTTGCTGCTGTGAAAGTGTTTCTCCATGCCCTCCATCAGCAGGTTTGCATTTCCAGACATACTGAGCAGACTTGGTACCTTAATGTGAAGACCTGCAATTGCACATGGCTTCTACAGTTGGGCTGCTCTAAAGATCTGCTGGTGAAAGCATAGTCTGGCATTGCCTTTCAGTATCTAAAGGGAGAGGATGCTTTAAGAAAGGAGGAGGCAGGCTCTTTAGTAGCCTCTGTTGTGATAGAACAAGAGGAAATAGACAAGAAGAGGGGAGACTTAAGTTGAATGTAAGGAAGAGGTTCCGCAATAAGGGCAGTGAGGCACCTGCACTTGTTGCCCAGGGAGGTGGGGGATGCTCCATCCCTGGTGACACTCAAGGTCAGGCTGGATGGGATACGAGCACCTGATGGAGCTGTGGGTGTTGCTGTTCACTGCATGGGTGTTGGGCAAGGTAATCTTCAAGGGATGCAACTCAAATGGTTTTATGTTAAAAAAGAAGTGAAATGAGGTTCCCTCAAGACAGAGGCATATCCAGTGGTAGAGCCTGTAGATGATCTCTTGCTATGTCAGGACCAACATCTTGATACAAGCCTTTGGTCTTCCCAATCTCCAAAGCCTACTGGCCTCAAACCTGGGTTTCGAATCTTCTATGGTCACTCATCCTCTTAGTAGATCTCCCACAGCTTACAGCTCTTAATCATCTCCAGCTCCTCATTACCTCCCATCTGCCCCATACCTGCTTCCAATTTTGCTCATCAGAGCCCAAATCCTCGAGTCTTAAATCCTAAAGTCTAAGGGTTGTTGAGCATATGCAATTTAGCTGCTTTTTCTGCTCCCCTCAAAAGGCTTATAATTTGCCTAGACTTTCAGCGATGACAAAAATTAAATTTGACACAAAAAGCTAGCCCCTGCTCATTAAAGTCCCAGTTCTAAATCATGGGTCCAAGGCTTTTCAAAAAAAAGTCACCAGAAATTGAACAAAACAATGTGTTTATTCCCATGCTGCTTTCTGAGAAGCAGTTGAATGCACATGTTCCAAAACAACTCTGCCTGAGGCAGAGCCGGCTAGCATGCAAAGCCCTATCTTGAACAGCCGGGACTTGGTGAATTTATAAGCAACTGAAAACAGTACTGGGAAGGGTTAGGCAGCCTTAATAATATTGTCAAAAGATGCAGTCTTGGAAGGAATATTATCTCTTTAAAAAGACTCCCTTAAAAAATAAAAATAAAAAAAAATCGAGCCCTGCTGAATTCCCTTGAGAACATGATGGATTGAATTCAGACTTGCCACACTCTTGCACAGACCTCCACAGACCCCACATAATTCCTGTTTAAATAGCCCAGTATTCTTGAATCTACCACAATAGCACAAAAGACAAATGGAAGTGATTGTGTGCTTGCGAGTCTATTTTCTTTAATGGATGCATTTCAGGGGTCATGGGCCATGTGGCCCTCCCTTAGATATACAATCAGACCCTGAAAGAACATTGTCTGCTGGAGAACTTCCTGTGACACACCACCCTGCTGAAACAGCATGACAACAGCCATGTTTCATTTTTCAAAGAGCTGCGTTCAGCCAACTTTGTAATTAGGACAATGAGGAATACGTATCTCTAGAGCTGCGCGTCTTTTAACAGTTGATTTATTTTTAAGAATGGGTGTGATTCAGCAGCTTCTTAAAAACTTCATCTCCTACTGTCTGTATCTTAAGGAATAAGCCTGGTGTTGATCTAGTGATTCTTTAAATGGAAGGCCAGACTTGGCTGGCTTCACTGTTTTGAATGTGCTTTTATCAGTGTTACACCAGAATCTGGTTCTTGAGACTTGCTCCTTGGCCTCTCTGTTACTGTCAGCTTTGCAGTGTGTTCGTCTGACCCGTTAAAGTGAGCGCCTTGCGATGGAGATGTTTCCTGTGAGAGGTTAGTGACCTTTGTCAATCTGGTGTCTGTGCACAAGCTCTGCAATGGCTGAAATGCAAGCACTCGTGTTGGCTGGAAGTGCTGCATGCCCTCATTTTGGGGGGGGCTGAGGGGAAGGGGAGGTGCATAATGCTCTGGGGCTTTTGTTGCCTGCCCGCCATGGGTAGGGTTGTATGGTACATTCCTTCTCAGTGTGCTTTCCAAGTATTTTTCCTGTTTGGCAATTGTATGAAGGTTGTGGCATGTTAATAACTTCAGTAGTTCAAAGGATCCTTGTTATATGCCCTTGTCTGGAAGGAAAGAGGGAAGAATGTAGAACCGACCTGCTGTTATGATGCTCATCTGATGTTTGGATTCTAGGGAGCCCCTTCTGCTCTTGCTGCTTTTCAGTGCTCTATGAGAGCACGAGGGATCCCTGCTCAGATTCTCTTCTATGATAAGGCTTTCATAAAAACATAGAAACCTTGGAATTAGAAGGCACATTTAAAGGCCATCCTGGCTGTCTTTTCCAGCTGCTGTGCAATGAACGGGGCACCTACAGCTCCATCTAGCCTGACCTTGAGTGTCTCCAGGGATGGGGCATCCACCACATCTCTGGGCAACCTGCACCACTGCCTCACCATCCTTCTTGTATTAAAAAAAAAAAAAAAACAACCAACCTTTTTCTTTTTATTCGGCCTAAATTTCTCCTCCTTTAGATTGAAACAATTTCCCCTTGCCCTATTACAACAGACCTGCTCATGAGTCTGCTCCTTTCCTTCTTATAGCCACCCTGATATGAAAGACCACTTTTTGCTGCCCTGTTTCCTTACTTAGAGGTGCTGATGTGTAATCCTTTCTGAGCAGTGAATACTGACTGCTTTTCCCAGGAGAACACAATGGTTTATGCTGGAAAGCAGGGCATGGAGCTGCAAACAGGGCTAGGCTTGGGATTTTGTCAGTGAGTGATCTTGTATGGTCTTGGGCTCTCTCACTTCGGCTGCTTTCCTCCCCATCAGAAGTATCCCTCATCACTTCCTGAAATTTTGGTTCTTTGCATATAGAATCATGGAATATCCTGAATTAAAAGGGATCCATAAGGATCATAGAGTCCAGCTCCTGGCTCCATACGGGACCACCCAAAAATGTGACCGTGTGTCTGAGGGTGTTGTCCAAATGCTTCTCGAGCTCCAGCAAGTTCAGTGCCATGACTGCTTCTTGGGGAGCCTGCATGGTGAATGGTGTTCATGAGTGTGGGTGTACTGACTGTGTTAAGTGGAGCCCTACCTCTTGCAAGTGCATCATCTCATACACATCTCATACAGTCCAACTCATAGATGGACTGGGCCTTTAGGGCTGTTGGTCTTTATTATGCAGCTTAGGATGTACATGGAAGCCAAGCGCAGAGATGAGTGAAGTTTGCCTTCCCCTGCTTGTGCCTTTCTACCTGATATCTTCATAAATCAAGCTACATTTGCTGACAAAACGAAGTTGCTCTTAGCATCTTGGGTGGGCAGTGTCTCCCTGATAAGCCCTTGAAGGGTCTTGCTTGTGATAATGTTCCTTGGTGCATGGCGTGGGCGATCAGCACTGAACTCATGACAGAGCTCCATGGTAACAAGCAATGGGATTAACAAGTAAAATAGCCAGTTCTCCTGATTGCTAGCTCTCAAAAAACACCAAAAATACAGCCCTGGAGCTGGATGAGCACATGCCTGGATCTAGCGTTGTCGGTGTTCAAACTCAAGCTGTTATGCCACCAGCTCTTCGTGGACCTACAGCTGAGTCTTATTTTTCAGATATCCTCAGATATCCTCAGATATCCAGCCTATCCCAGATAGGCTGGGCTGAGGATGCTATCTGCTCTGCAGGGCTGCTGTAGGGCTGGAGTAATCTCACTAAGTTGGGAAAGAGACCAAGAGCAAGCAGGCTTTAAGCATAGTGATGAGCATCTGTCTTAGGTCTGCTCTAGGTGTTGCTGACGCCTTTGGCACACTTGCTGATCTGTATTTTAGATGGACAGTGTTTATTAGTGTAGTGTAGCCAGAGAGGTGTTTGTGGTGCAAAAAGCCTGCCTTTAGGTCGGACTTCTTGCTAGCAGTGCATTTGAAATGTTGAGTTGATTCAGCCTTTCTGTCCTCTAAAGGGCTATGCCATCATTTAGGTATTGTGCACTGGGAGTAATTAATGCTTTGGGAAAACAAGTAGGGACACAAAGTACAGCAAGCTTAGGTGCTGAAGTTGAGGCTTCCTCCTGGGTTTAAGGTTAGCAGGGTAGGATGAGCTTAAGAGGACTAGAAAAAGCTGACCTCTGTGATGTTAGCTCTGACAGTGCATTAAACACTTGTTTCTGACAAGTTTTTTCCTATAATGAGGATCTTTTTAGGTTGACTAAGGAAGTATGATGAGCAGTGATATTGCTCCCTACTGAGTTCTGTCTAAATGTATATGTGACTTCCATCATAAAGTCATAGAATTGTGAAGGTTGGAAAACACTGTTCAGGTCACCAAGTCCAGTTGTCAACCCATGACTTTCATGACTTTTCAAAGGGGATGAAAATCTTAGATACTTCTTCTGGCAAGGCACTTGGAAGAGAAAACTTTTGTTTGAGAAACTTCAGTGGTTTTCCCTGCTGAATTACCTGAAATTTTCTAAAAATGACTCTCTTCATCCTTGAGGGTGGCATTTAAATAACATTTTGTCTCATAAGTACTGAATGGACGCTACATTCTATTGTAACTCTTAGGAAATGAAGTTTTGGTGGTCAGCAGGAAATGAAAATGATGCTTTTGAGTCATTGCACCTAAAATAGTAAAAAGGGGGGTCTGGTAGGTAGTTAGGCAACCCAAGCGTGACACAGTTATCTAGTAAGACCAGTACAGGCACAGGAAACTAGAAATGATGAGCACCAATTCCCTGAGGCAGATTTTCTATTGATGTAGATGTATTTCTTGAGTAATTTTCAGCTGTAGCTCTTGTCTGTGACTCTTCTATGTGGGTATATTAAATAGTACATGGTGTACTGGAGCTGGGTAAATGCACTGCAGGAGAGGGCTGTAACTACACTGATCTGTGTGCTCCCCTCTAGCAGATGAGGGCTTATAACCAGAACTGCCAAAATGCAGATTTAAAAACTCGCTGTCTGAGGATGCTACTCGTTATGCCCAAGTTGCTTTTAAACAAGCACAAACCCCTTTCCTTTGGCAGATCTCCTTTTGGCAGAAGGAAGGGTGGATTTCTTTAAATACCAAGGTTCTAGTCTAATTGGCATCCTCCTCGTTTCATCAGTGTTGTGTCTGTGGGTGACAGCTCCTTTCTCCCTGAGTGGGAGCAGTTACAGATCTTGTTTGTTTTTCCTCATTCCCATGGTTGTAACCTCTTTTTGACAGCTGGTACTAACATCTAGTTAGCTTGCCTTTGTTCCCTTTTTGAAAATGCAATGCTTTTTCATTCCTTTAGCAAGCTAAAATATATATATACATAGATTCAGCACTAATTCCTGTATGTTGGTGTTGGTGCTTACTGATTTCCCCATCTCAAGTGGGATTGACTTGCAGTGCTGATCTCCTTGAGAGCACTGTGATGCTGTAAGTCCCTCTCCTCTTTCTCAATCTGTTGTTAGTAGAAAACATGAATTCTGCTGACGCGTGTAAGTTGTAACTTTCCTGCAAAACTAAATTCTGATGTCTGAGGCCAACTATCAGCCCAAGCTCAGAGAAGTTTAACTGTCCTTGCCAGATGCCCCTATTCCTCTAGGCAACCTCCAGTTCAGATTCTGCAGGATCCCCTGTGTGCTGTGGGTTTCCTGTATATTGTTCACAGTCTTTTGAAATGTAGCTTTTCTGTATCAGTGTTCTCCTCCTTGAAAACAGATGGGTTACTTACATAGATAGAATTTGTTTTTTCACCATTTGCAGGCTTCTTAAGGTGTTTCTCCCTTGCTGTCCATGAAGCTCACCTAGAAGCTAGGAGGCATGTTAATTATGATGACCCTGAAGTAGATCAGTTCCTTTAAGAACTGGTATAGTGCTCTTTGGGAGTGAGAACCAATGGACATTTGACTCTTGAAACAAAGCTGATGGGAACTGAAGTCTGTCTTAAAGTCCAAGTGCTTAGAAGTAGGGGTAGCTTTTTTTCACCTTTGAATGTCAGTAGTCTGCAGCAATGCTGTCACCTGAGTGTGCTTAGAACATCACGACCCAAGACCTCAGCATTGCAGTGTCTTGACTGGTTCTAAACTGTGCTCTCTATTTTGTCCATGCCACTGATGAGGCTGTGCAATTCAAGTTCAGCAGAAGCTTTCTGGAGATCTGCGGGTCTGTGCAAGGTGAGCATCCTCCTTTGGGGCAGAAGTGAGGTGTTTTAATGGAACAAGGTTTGCAAAAGTACGCAAGGTCCTGTGGCTCGCAGTGGGGAGATGTGTGACTCAGACAAATTCCAGCTGCATTCTGCCCATTAGCAGGCTGCTGAGGCTCACTTAGAAATTGTCTTCCTACACCCCATGAATGGCTAGGTGGATCTTTGTGTTGATGCTGGACTGTTGTCTTCCATCAGAAATAATGGGAAGCACGATGTGGGCAGCATTGCACAGATGGTGGAACAGAGGCCTGGGTAACTCTGACCCAGGCTTAAAATTCACATGCGGATTAAGATTTACTGGAGAGCATTAAAATGTCATGAGTGTGCCATGGTCACTTGGTCTCTCCTGCTTTGCAGATGAGAGAATGTGAGAATGACATGTTTTTGGAGGAGTCTTAAAGAGTAGGCTGCTTTGGTATTTAAGTATGTATCCATGGAGGCGGGTAGTTGTGTGTGTTGGAGAAGAATGTGTGTTTATTTGCTTGCTTGGATGACTGTTCAACCCACCACTTGTAGCGTGAAATATGAATTTGGAGAGCAGCTAATAGAATGGCTCCAGTGGCTGGGAGCAGATGTGGGGTGGGGCATGCAGTCTCCAATGTGTATTTAACGAGCTCTGTTTTAAAGACTGGATATAGAAACGTGGCTATGCATGTAACCCTTACAATGCTTTGACTGTTGGATTCTTGCTTAATTGCAGTTCTGGTTAAGCTTTTCAATTCTGATCGTTTTTGATGGCTTTTGAAGCCTTAGCTGCTGCTTGAATGTCTAGAAGCAAAGAGCACTGCTTTGCTTCCATGGGGTGAGATGAAGCAGCATCTTTCCCAGGTGACAGCCATCCAACAGCTCAGTGACTTCTGATATGGGTCAGCAAGGTCTGCTTGATCTGACTTTGGGCTAACAGATAAGCAGCCCAGCCTCAGGTAAAAACATGCTGCATTACAAAGGTTTAGCTGTCTCTGGAGTCCAGCTAGGAGCCAATCTGGCAATAACAGCTTAAAAATGAATTTGTCATAGGATTTTTTTTGCTGTCTTTTTGTGGGGAAAAAAAAAATACAATCTGTCTACTCTATGCAAATAGTAGCAAAAGCAGAAAGGGAGATGGAGGGAAAAAGCCAACACCCACCCTGTTTTGTCTGTAAGAACTTCATAAAACAAATGGTACTGGGTGATAGACTGAAATATCTGCAAGTGTGCTTTCAATGTGGAAAAGAGTGGATGGGAGGCATAAACAGCTTCAACAGCCTTAATATCATCTTGATTTCTGCATACACTGTGAACAGAGTGTTTGTATTCAGGGTATCTGAAATTCCCTGTGAGTAGCTGACATCTGGTTCATCCCACAGGTAAAGGCAGCAAAAACCTGCCAACCACAACCATCCCAATCCATCTTAATAACTGTCCCTCGGTATTCTCAGCCATCTGGACTTTGGGGACTTTTGCCTTGAGTAGGCATTTCCTTCTGATCCCTGGTCTTTTGAGAGAGAAGGCATCAGTGCTGTGGCTTGAGAACTGCTGTAAACCAAAGGTGTTCCTTATTCTCTTGCCTATTTGCACCTCTCCTTTAGCAGTGCTGAGGCTGCTTTGAGATGCTTTGCTCTGCCTGTGAGCCTTCCTCCTTCATGGTGTAGAAGAGGGAGGAGTTGTACATCTTGCAGGATGTTCTCAGGAAACCAATACACCCAGATGTGGTAGCAGTACTTCCATCCTCTTGGCAATGGCATTTCTCTCAAGCCAAGTGAACTTTCAGATGAAAGGTATGTCTCTTGGAGAAAAGCATTAAAGCTTTGCAGAAGTCCTGGTGGTTTGCAACGTGCAGAAAATTGAGGTCTACCATGTGAGTAAGTTCTGCTAATCAAAAAAAAAATAAATCTGAAATTAACCCCTGGGATAAACATCCCCTGTGAGAATCAGGATGTCCCTTTTTCAGAGGCGCAGAGTTTAATCTCTTTAGACTCTCTCTTGGGTCACACAGCTTGGCAATCTGAAGTAGATCTGAGAGACTTTTCAACTTGGCCTCTGGCAACTCTTTCTGGCTGAATGTTCAGATTCGCATCTGAGGGACTTTCAACTTGGAGTGTGTGAAAAATTCAGAACTTACTCATCTGCAATCTGAAATGTTGAGAGTTCAGGCCCAGTTCAGAGAGCTTTTTGTCAAGCCATCTTGGTTATGGGTTTGATGGCCAACTCCTGCTGCGAGCCTGTAGGCTAAGGTAGTGGTGTGGAGGTGGCATGAGAAGTGGCCGGGGTAATGATGTGTGAGGTTGGCAAGGTTGAGAGGTTGAAATCATGTGTAATGTCACAGGAGACTTCGCTATGAAGCAACAAATGTCAGAGCAAAGCCAAGAGGAGTGCTAGCCAGAACTGAGCAGAGTAGACCATGCATACCTATTCTGGACCTCATTTGGTTGCCTTATAAAAGCTTGGTTGTTGCATGGTGGTCGGTGTTCTCAGCAAACTGTTCATGGCTTTTCTGGCTGTAGAAATATGACATCCCCAGAAAGGCCTCCTGACACTCAAAGGCACTCATGCTGGGACGTGTCAGCTCTCTGAAGAGAGGGGGGGGGGGGGGGGAAGCAGAGCTCTGCAATTGAATTCAGTCAAATTCAAGATGTGTAGAACAGGAATCCTACGGTGTGGGACAAAGCAGGACATGCTGTGCTGTGTATTCTGCTGGGGTTTCCTTTCTTGTTAAATGACTTAACAGAAGGAAGTCATAACCCACTCACTGTTCCCTCTTTTGTCTGGAAGAGTTAACTTTGTAGCACAAAAACAGTCTGGCACAGAAGAGTTGACCACATTGGGAGAAAAGTGGAAATCCATTTGCTAAATGGTGACTTTTTTGGGGTACTGCAGGGTGCCTCTTTATAAGGAGAAACTCTTATGTTTCTCCTTATATTTAACTATTATGTTTTTTTTTTTTCAGTTGTATTCAAGTCCGTTTTGACAAATTCAAGATGTTTATCATGTGTGGCCTTGCCACAGTGTGCATTAAAGTCCAGATGCCTATTGAAATTGCTGTGCATGCCTTGGCTTTGGCCACCTTCTACCTTGGGAGTAAGGACGCATGTCAGGATGGTGTGGCTAGAGGGAGCTGGGTGTAACACACAGTCACAGATTCATTAAGGTTGGGAAGACCGCTGAGATCACTAAGTCCATAGGTGGCCCTGGTTGTGCAAGAGAAAAGGAGAAGCCCAAGAGGCATCATGCTTTGCTGTTGGGTTGAAGGCTCCAAAACCTGAGCTATATACATAGAGTGGTTTTGAATGAAGAGGAATTGATGGCAGAGCTGCAGAGCTCTTGCTTCTGTCTACGCCTGCTTAGGCTTCTTTTATCTCAAGTATCTCTCAGAGATCTTGCCCAAACTATTTTTTGGGCAGCTAAAGAAAGCCTATTACAGATCTACGCACTTAAAGAGCAGCAGATATAAGAGCTTTGTGTGCCTCTGCCTTTGTCTGGATGGCTGAAAACCTAGAGAGTAACCCTCAAAAACCCTCCCATGCCTCATGCCTCAATATTTCTAAGAACTGAATGATGTGAGCAGGCTGTATTTGCACTGGGAATATTGTGGCATTCAGAAGTGACATCCTTAATTGGGATCTGCCTTATGGACCAACTCATTCAGTAATAAAACACAGCACTTCTTGCACACAATTCCTGATTTATTTTTTTTAATCTTTTTTTTTTTTTTTTTTTTTTTTTTTTGCCCCCTAGAGGCCAGGAGGCTCCAAGTGAAATGTGCTGTTCTCAGCTGTGGCTTTCTTCCCTGCTGCTGCTGGCAGAGATGGGCCTCGTCCCAGCAGCAGTCGCTCTGTGAGTGGTAAAGGGCAGAGATGAGGGGAGTTGAGCCTTATCTGTGTGAGGATTTGGGGAAGGATCACCCAGATGCATGTGTGGCATAGAGTGGTGTGAAGCTTTGCTCTCGCTTTTCTATTCACATCTTGAACCCAGGCAAGCTACTGTATCTCTATGGCTCTGTTTCCAACCATTTTTTCTTTGAGGCTAGAAGAGGAGTGAAAAGCAGCTGGGACTCCTCCCCAGGAGATGCTGAAAGTCCTAGTCACTCTTTCGAGTGTTCTTACCACTCTCATGGCTTTGCTTTGCTGCATGACAGCCCTGGAGCTATTCCTGCCATGGGTAATTAATGCAAGCTGAACCAAAATGCTGTAGCATTCCCCTGGCCAGGGCTGACAGCACAAACAACTTCCCCCTGCATGGCCAGGAAGCTGTTGAGCAAGGAACTTCCCCTTGAGCTGCTTCTAGAGGTGGGGGAAGGTGTCCTTCCTGCACCTCTTTCTTAGCTGCCTTTGGAAGAGCGATGCAGCCTGGCCCTGTGTAACTCTTGTAATGGCCTTAAGTTGTGCCAGGGAAGGATCAAGTTGGATATAAAGAAAAGTTTCTTCCCAGAAAGAGCGACCAGACATTGGAGTAGGCTGCCCAGGGGAACAATGGAGTTACCCTCCCTGGAGGTGTTAAAGAACTGAGGGAGATAGTGGGAATGGGTTGGTGGTTGGATTTGATGGTCTTAGAACAAAGGTTGGAAAGGGTGTCTGTATTTTGACTGGTGTGGAAGGGGAACAACTCCTTCATCCCTTTAAGCTGAGATGAAGAGATGAGTCTGCTGGAGGTGAAGTGGCTGCAAGGTGGTGGGTTGTGGTTGTGGGCTGCCTCCTCCGCAGTGGCAGGATGGGGATGGTGGGAGTGGTAAATGGTATTGGCCTCAAGTGGATAGGCTGGAGGCAAAGCCAGCCTGAGATAGTCTGCTTGATTGGTGTCTTTCTGCCTTCCCCTTTGAAGGAGAAGTCTTGAGTGCGCTGTGAAGCAAATGGTGAAAGCTTCTACTAGTGCAAGGTGACTGCTGTTACTTCATAACTCATTATTAGCGCTCAATACTGCTTGAATATAGGAAATTGAGTGTATCTGTGTGGTGAATGCCCTATAGGTTAGATAAGTGCTGGGATGTGGTCAGGGATGCTTTGCTCTCTATGCATGTGAAGCAAGAGGGAGGAGGGCTCTAAGGATACCCTGGAGAGCTCCTGAGCTTGTCCTGTAGCAACCCTATGGGAGTCAGAGCTTCATTCATTCTCCAGAGCACAGCAAAGAGAGAAGCAGCCAGTGTTGCCAGTGTCTGGCGTTCACAACCCTCAACATCTCTCAGGAGCATTGGTGGTGAGGAGTACTCAGAGCCCGCTCATACCCTGCTGGTCTCAGATGTGTTGTGAACTTCCAGTTTTCAGAACTGGTTCTGAAGGATGTGTACAGAAAAGGGTTGCTTTTAGCCTTTTTGAGGTTGCACCAACAAACAGTGTTCTTGAGATATCAAGCACAACTTCTGATTGCTCCTTGTGAGTCCCTTCCAACTTGGGATATTCTATGATTCTATTATTCTAGTCTTAAGAAGACCCCTGGCAGCCTTCGGGTCTCTTGGGTACACATCTCCAGCCATTGGTAGGACACAGTACTCATCTTCCATTAGCATAACAGTCTAGCAGTAGACAGACCACTTGTTCCAGCACACATACAAGCTCATGCTGTAAAGTTAGGGGAATGTATAGTGTGGGAAAACTTGTTGATTCTTGTGTTGGGAACCTACTCGTATGCACAGCCTGTTACTAGGGAAGGTTGCGTGGTTGTATGCATGTCAACGTGACTGGGAAACGTTTATCTGAAGAAAGCCACTTCAAAGCTCCTCAGTTGCTTCCCCCAGAGTTCTCAGTTCTGTTCATGTGGGCTGCCATGTTTTGTACCTTTCCAAAAAATGTTACCAAACTGCTGTGGTTGCTGTGCAAATCACCTCACGTTGGGGCACAGGTGCTACTGCCTCAACAATAACCCAATTTCTGGAAGTCTCGTGTTAGTAGTAACTATTCTGTTAGGATAATCAGTGGACAACTACTTATCATCTCAACCTTCTGGTTCTATATTTCTGCCATTTACAACTGTTAACCAGGTCAGGCTTCATCAAACCTGTGTCCAGAATTATTACTGGAGGACAGATCACAAAGGGAACTGGAATGGGGATGTGTTACTGAGCCCAGCTTGCTTTAGCATACCTCTGCTAATCAAAGTTGTGTTCTTTCAGGCTATGGCTACTTCTTTTTCAAAGCTACTGGAGATCTGAATGGCTTCCTATGGTATGATCTTTCTGTGACTTTGGGCTTCTTGGAAATGGAGTGAAAAATTTGTGGCTTACCAGATGATAGGGGAAGAAAAGCACTTATCTCTTGGAGTCCAGGGAAAGTGTCTTCATCTTTTTGCTCCCTTTGTTCTGTGAACCTGGCTTGTCTACCTTAACATACAGTGCTCCAAAATGCAGTGGTGCCTGTGCTTGCCCCTCCAGCAGCTGTAGGCGTTGGTGGTGGGAGCAGAAAGGCAAAAAAGAGCCTTAAAAAATGGGTTGTGTGCAAGGAATAGTGAGTAATTAACTTCTAAGTTGGAGGCAGTCACTAAAGAAACTGAACAAAGGTGGGAATTAAAGGAGTGTGAATATTGGTTCACAAAGCATACTGTCACAAGAAGAGTTTCCATGTTGCAGGATTTTGGAGGTGCTGAAGCACAGGTAGCATCAAAGAGTGATGACCCCTTCTTTGGAAGGTGCTGTAGGCTGTGAAGTGTGGAGACCCATCTCTAACACTGGAAGGCCTTGGTTGTCAGACCTGTAGGAGGCTCAGGATGTCCTGTGAGCTCTTCCCAGACTGCTCTGCTGGTGCTAAAGCTCTCTCCTAGGTATCTGCTGGTGGTGGTTGTTGTTGTGTTTTTTTTGTTGTTGTTGTTTGGCAACTAGGGTGCTTTACTGGATGCAGATTTTGTTGGTCCACGAAAAGAGCTGAAAAGACAGTTTTGCTTTGCCCTGTAAACATCCCCAACAATTCCCCTTATGTTCAAAAATATCAGCAGTAAGAGTGGCCCAGGGTTTGCCTACTTTTCTCTGCAGGACCAAAACATGAACACAGTGTCTTTGGAGGAAGTACTGCCAGAAGCACTGTGTATGGGTGGTGTAAGATGGGCTTTTCTGTCTACATCCTGATCTCTTCTCCAATTATTACTAATCTTCCTTAAGTTTTTCACAGGACTTGCTGAACTACTTCCCCACAGTTTCTATTGCTTGTTGATGACCTCAGCATTTCTGGTGGAAATGAAGAGGATGACTTACCTCATCTTTCAGAAAGACAGATAATTGCCTTGAATCTGGCTAGGATGGTATTCTCAGCACTTGAATATGCTGTTTAGAATTGGGACAGTGCTATTTAGTGACTTCGGTGTCTTTCATGAGTGCAGTTGAAAACAGTCTGACTCAATCCACACTAGATCTAGGCAGTGATAAGCCTGATGTGCACTAACATCGGCTGCCAGTTGTTAAACAATTGTGAGCTGGAGCTCAGCTTGGGCAATAAAGGACAAGACAACAGGCTTTGAATTTCTCAAGGACTGTCAGATGTAATTTACCTGCTTTTTTTTGGTAGAGTTTCAAACCTACAGCAATTTTTTTTTGTACTGAGACAGAGCCAGCGTGACTCTGGTGTGGAAAGGCACAAATCTGGACTTCAATAGCTTCTCCATCTGCTGCTGGATTACAGAAACCAGAGAGACAATGTGTACGTGGGCTGTTTGGAGGTGGATAGCAAGCTTGGGTCAACCCTTCAGTGAGGATCTCTGTATAGTGCTAACAAGAGCACTTAATTTATAACTGGATGGGCATCTTAGTCCCAAACTATTGTACTCTGACTCCTCTATACTCAGGAAGAGGCAAGAGGCCTGGGGAGATATTGTTCAACAAATTATGATCCCAACTGGGCTCCCGGTGCTTAGTGATGTTCATAGCATTTCCTCAGAGTATAGTAAAGTATGTTGACCATGATAATTCAGGTAGCAATCATTAAAATAGCCTGAGCAAGCTAAGGGAGCCCTGGGGCACTTACTGGCAGAAGATGGATGGAGTTAACTGCTGTTTCCTTTTCTAGTATATAGTCAAAATTCTTGTAATGGCAGGGAGGACCTCTATTCAGATGCACTGTAGGTATCTGCTTTTATGTCTCTAAGCTGAAAAGAGAACTGTGCAAGAGTAGCAATGTACCCAAGTCATCCTCACTCAGTGCTGCCTTGATTTGCTTCCTTCTGTTTTCACCAGCTGACAGCAGTACAGAACTTTTTTGTAGCTTGGGCTGAAAATGAGAGATTTGAGGGAATAAAGCTTGTGTTGATTGTTGTAATAATTGTATGGCCAAGGAGATAATGTGTATACTGCTTCTGAAATAAACGTGCTTACAGTGCTTTGGAGAAGAGCCCTGCTAGTTTCTTAATGGATGTGCTTGGCACATTGATATGAAGGCAAATACATCTGTAATATTACTGCTTGGGAGAGGTTATTTGTTTGAGGTCTCTTGTGCATTGACATATTAAGTACCTAGAAGGGGATGGGAGGTCACTTGCTGCATTTGGAGAGGAATCACTGTTCTTCTTCCTCTGAAGACTAGAATACAAATAAATTACAGTAAATTTGTTCACGTAAGGACATCTTCTGTACAGCAGGTATTGTGCATTAGTTGATTAAATTATGTCAACTCAATGACCCTAATCCTCATTTGGTTCCAAGCTGACCTCTAGTTCAAGATCTCCATATTCAGAGACAAAACAATGACACTTGCTTGGAGAAAAGCCAAGAAGTGACAAGCAGGTTTTCAGGAGAAAAGAAATACTGTGAATAGAGGAGCTGTTTCTGGCTCTCAACTCAAAACTTTCTGAAATCAACCCAGTTTCTGGTTTCCCAGGCTGTAAAAACATTCTGTTGAATCTAGCTGTGTGCCTTTATATCTGTCTGTAGAATTGTTCTCAGGTTCTATAAGCCTTCAGAAGGTTGAACGCATGTGATTTCTCTCCAGTATTTGACTGAGTAAACCCTTCAGTCTACCAACAATATTGGGTAATTCAGTCAGAGGGCAAATGTAGTTTTGTATCTAATGTGAAAGGCAGTGGATGGGAAAATTCTTTGTCTGTAAGCAGAGCTCTAGATCTGGCTGTCCTGGTGCTGATAGATCAGAAATGACATAAAGCCTATGGGCTGATCTTTGTGGCTACTTCAAACTGGTTGAAATCTTGTGAACTTTTCTTGGTTTTGGGTGGCCATATGGTGTCTTGCTGCAAAGGAGTTGTTTTCCAGATGTTTTATTCAAGCTCTCAGTGTAATCACTTGCTACATCCTTGGACTTCAGGACCTTCTTGCTTGCTGGTAAAAGGGCAGGGCATGTGGGAGCTCCCCAGAGGAGGAAATTACTCTCAGGCTACTCTCAGCCTTAATTTCAATCTTTTCTATCTACTTCCTGAGGATCCCCAGCCAGGAGCCAGTCTGTCTGCAGGAGGAAGCCATCTGAATGGATGGTGGTGTGCCAGCACTTCTGTAGGTGGCTTTCAGAGTCTATTAATTATCTTTCAGCTAGGATACCCAAAAAATCTGGAAGCAAAGGATGGAGGATAAGTGTCGTAATTGCAGCTGTCTGTACAACAGGCTCTGCAACTTGATGTATGTGTGTCTATCACGGTGAATGTTTCTGAATACAGCTCTCAAACAAAATAAGGGCCAATTGGGTGCATAAAGCTTGATTCTGCAATCTCACGTGAAGAATGAGGCAAGAGCAGGGAAAATTTTAGAGCATGGCTGAATTATCTTAAATCAAAAGTAAGTGGTAGGGTCCCAGAAACAGGTTGTGGCTTTCAACCTTGGCCAGACATTTTGTAGGTTGAGTGTTGTGCACTGGAGCTGAATGTGCCCATTCACATTGGTGAAGTGTTGAAACAATCTGGATGGGTTACAGACTCTTGATTAAGTAAGAAAAGCTGTTATTGGCAAAATTTGAACTTGTCTTGAAGTGTTTGTGCATCTGAGCATGGCTATATAGTGTGCAGGCTCCAGGTTCAGAGAGGAATCCTACAGTGAGTATCTTGCATCCCATTAGTTGCCAAGATCTTTCCTGTCACGAGGAGGTAACTTTATATTCTGGCACAGAACTTGAGGTAAGACACTGAATTCAGAGATAAGAACTAATTGTTTTCCTTCCAACTCTGCTGTTCAAAAAAAAAAAAAAAAAGCTTTTTTGCTATATGGCAGCCTTTCAGCTTTCCAGTTTGTGCAGGAATAATAATCTCCTGGGAGAAGATAGGTAGAGTGCAGGCTAACTGGCTTCCTCATCGAAAACTTTCCTGCTAGTCAGCCAAAATTACCTTGCTTGGATTTATTCTCTTCTTTTCCAGTTTCCCTGTCTTGAAGCCTATCCACAATTGCTTTCGTCACAGGTCAGTTTTCTGAGAAATCATTTTGTTTGCTCTGAGGATCCTGTTTGGTTCTGCCAACAGTGGTAGAGTGAGTGCTTCCAATTGCAGGCTTTGAGTCTACCTGCCCAACGTTTAATGCTAAGCAACGGAGCTCTGTTACTTAAGATTCTGGTTGTTAATATTAAGCTGTTTGATTATGAACAGGACAAATGTAACCCACGAAAGAGATGATGTAAAACATGCAAGTCTATCAGTCTGCCTGGAAGTTTTCATGGAAGAGCTTCTCCTCGAGCTCATTGTAGACTGCCTGGTGACTTCAAGTGTAGTGTTTGGTTACTAGATGCTTAAATCTTTTCCTTCTGCCTTACAAAGACTGAAAAGAAAGGTAGAAGGCTTCAGATAACACCACATTTCAGAGCTCTTATGAAGGGTTGTGTAAAGCAACCTTAATCATGTGAAGGATGGTATGTGTTCTTGAGAATGAGGACATTTTCCTATGGAAAATGGAAATATGTGGCAGCTCGTGGAAGGGGGAGATGAAAACCTACCAAAACAGAGCTTTGAGCTGACTGCAGCTAGCACCAAGATGCAGTGTGACCATTTGCATTAACAACCAGAAGTTCTCTTCTGCAACTGTGCAGAACTGTACAGCTGTGTAAGAACATGGAAGAGTTCTACAGTCATTGCAAGTAACTATTTTCTTTTCTTCTTGGCTTTGTCACTGTTCATAGAAAGACAAGGCCTTGATGGCATTAATGTATAGCATTCAATGCAGAAACTTACTGTTGCTGAGCTGCTCCCTAATGGCATTAAGGGCTTTATTTATCCAGTTCTCCAAGCAGTGGGAATGCTACTGGTCTAAACTAGTTTTAAAGAACAAATGCTATCTAATAGCTCGCATATTTGGGTCAGCTGGGCTTTTTAACATCAGAAGAGCTTGGTTTTGTTTATTCTGGCAGTAGAGAGGGTAACTTTGTATGGGAGTTAGATTACAAAATCTTGAATCTGCTGTTGAGAGGCGCAACTAGTGCTTATGCTGGAGTGGTGGCAAGGACTGTACAGGCATCTTAAATCACCACAGTAGGTGATGGTCCCTCTGCATCCACTTTTCCTACCTGTGTGTGGAAATAAGGCAAAGCTGTGGCTGTATCTTCAGGCAGTGGCTTCTGTCGTCTGTTATGGCCCAGGTCATCAGCAAAGGATTTAAGCTTTTGAGTAACAAGAGCACAATTTTAACCATCTGTACTTTAGTATGTGTACATCCCACTACTGCTTTCATGCTCTAATTAGCTCTGAAAGTCTCACTTGTAAATGGGAGAATTATATTCTACATTTATAGGGCTGGAATAGAGTTAGGTTTTAGTTAAAACACAACCAACGTTTAAAGGATGTCAATTCTACCTGACTGCTCAGGGCTGAAGCTGGCACCTCCTTATGTGCCTGTCCTGTAGGTGACCAAAGAGCACCTTCATTCCCTAGCAGAAAGAAGGAACTGCAAGCCATACAGCTCTACGTTTGATTATTTGTATTCCAGACAAATTTTAATAGGACAAAACTCTTTTAACAGCTAACAGTGCAATTGAGGTGCCTTAGTAGCTCCTGTGGTGGGGGCTTTTTCTTAACAGTGGGGGGGAAAAAAATGGATCCCCTTGTTTCTTAATTGCAGCCTGGAAGCTGTGTTTGTGTTGGTGGTGGGGATGTAAAGCTGCCTATTGAACTGTCCAGGGGTGAGAGTTAACTTGCTAATTAGCTTGGCTTAATCTGATCATCTCTGTGAAAACACATTGTTAAAACACAAAGCTAGAGCTGTTGGGGTCTCCAGATCACCATGAAATACCGTATTTGGTTGGCCAAGAGGCTCCCCAATTTTCCAATAGGGACCAGGTGTAAATACTTATCCGTGTTCCCTTTCTGATAAGAGTTATCTTCCATAGCGTCATTCCCCTGCTGGCTTGTGGTGCTGTTAGCTTCCAGCTCCCTTTTATTGTATTTAAAGGACAGGAGTCTTGTCGAGAATTGATGTTCTGTTGAACTGATAGCTCACAAATGTGAGCAGGTGCAAAAATCCATGAGTACGCAGTCATAGAATATTGCAAGTCCAAACTCTGGATCCACACAGCACAACCCAAACCTTCTGTCTGTGAGAGGCAGAGGTCAAGGCCAAGGAACAGTAATAGGATGACAGGTGATGGCCTCAAGTTGTGCTGGGGAGGGTCAGTTTGGATATATGGAAAAAATTCCTTCTCCCAGAGAGTGGTAATGCACTGGCACAGGCTGCCCAGGGAGTGAGTGGTGGAGTCGCCATCCCTGGAGGTACTCAAGAATCATGGAGATGTGGCTGAGAGGGTTTAGTAGACAATACTGGTGGTAGGTAGGCAGTTGGACTTGATGACCTTAGAGATCTTTCCCAGCTTTCATGTTCTCAGCTCAAACCCTCTGCTGGCTACTTGCATTTGGCAAGCTTAACAGCTCTTCTATTGCACTGTCTGCCCAAGTACCCAATCCTGACTCCAATCTGTGCAGTGCCAAAACTGGGGGTGCTGAATCATAATCACAGAAGGCAGAAAATGAGTGCATGCTACTTGTATGCTGCTGGGAGGGCGGCACCTCAAGGAGAAGCAAGAGGCTTTTCATGCAACTCAAATTAAATTAAACAAGCATAGCAAACTGTGAATCTGTTTTAGCAGCAAGTAAAACACTACTGGGCTTTGAAGCCTGTTGTGGAACTTGAGGTTTTTTCTGTTCTTGTGTGTTTGCTGCCAGCAATTGTATCTGCTCATGGAGATGAAAGTTGTTATCCCAAAGTGTGAAGAATCCTCAGAACCGCATCGCAGCATATGATCCTTTCTTCTGTCAGAAGTGGGGTTTTTAGACTGTTTAAAGCTGGCTTTAGTTCCTCCATGCAAGTCCTCATGAACCTGCTGCTGAGTCTGCAAGAAATGGCTTTGGCCAGGAAATGCTGGTCTTCGTTTGTCTTGTGTTCTTCTCCTCTGCTTCCTGCATGCTATTGCTTGGTATTAAACCGATCCTTGGTGCCCTTCCCTTCTTGGTCATGAAGATTTCGGGTATATATTTACATCTGTGAATATAGTGTGAGCTAAGTGGATATTAGGCAAGGGGCTTTGCTGGTGTGCATAGCTGAGATCGAAGGTTATTCCTCAATTAAACCTTTAGATGTTGCTGAGTGTCCTTGTTTATCTGTTGCCTTCGGTTGTATCATTCTTTATTTCTCTATATGGCATCATCTGGATCTGCTGCTCTTGTCTGTCCTTTGAGCTTCACGACATGTTTGGCTGAGTCTTGGGTAAGGACCATCACTTATTTCTAAATCCATTAGCCATGAAAATAACTAACCTATCCTTATTGCCAGCCTGTTGCCTCCAGCAGCTGTGAGAAGATTCACACTGAGTTGCTGCTGAATGCAAAAGGGAGGGTGGGTTCTCTGTGTCTGGACTGGTTACTGAGAGGTTTTTTCTTTGCACTGCACAAAAAAAAAAAAGGCTGGCAAGTGTCTTCTCTACTGGAATCAAAGATCTTTTAATGCTCTGAGGCTGATCTCAGCTATTCAGATGCAGCTCTGTGCATTTGTGTGTTTATCTCTGTCTGGGACCTATTTAGGCTAACAGAGCTCATTACATAGCTGTAGCATCTTGTGAGGCTATCCTTTTTCCTCATGATCATCTCTGCATAGAAAGCAAAGAGCTGAAAAACATCTTTTTCCATATTGTAATCTGCAGCTGCAGTGGCTGGAGCTCAGCTATCCTGCTGTGCCAGTGCATGCTGTGCCCTATAGTGATGAGATGTGCCAGTGCTCAGGCATATGCAGGAAGGTGAGGTGCTACCTGGTGAAGTTCCCTGCTGGTAATTGCTCCCAGTCCCTGGTCTGCTATGAAGCCTGAAGAGCAATGTTAGAGATGTGGTGTGTTGTTGTTAATAAGCTACAGTGTGCTTTGACAAGCTCTTGGAGAGGTCCCTCTAATTGCTACAGAGAGCTAAAACTGACACTCTGTTGAAGTGGGTGATTGGAGCTTCGCTTGCTGGTAGGAGCTGAACCTCGGTGCCACACTCCCTTAAAAGCACTGTTCTCTGGATTAGCCTCGAGCAACATTGCTTCAAACTCTGGCTTCAGCCCTTCTCTCAAGCAGGTTGTGTTCAGGTGCTGGAGAACAAACCACAACTGTAGGGGCACGAAATTGTGCAAGTTCACATGCTATTGTGCCTTTTTTGAGCTGCTCTGCTTATGCTTTCCTTTGCCATATTGAGTCTTCCTGCCTATTGCTCTTCAGCCTTCCTATAAGAGATAGAATGACTTAAAATCATTGCATCACCAAGGTTGGAAAAGATCTCCAAGATCATCTTGTCCAATTGTGCACCTGCCACTAAACCACATCTTGAGATGGTGTTTGGTGTGAGGCAGGACTCCAAGGTGTGGATTAAGGATTAGGTTAAGCTTTAGAATCATAGGTTAGGTTCTTTCTTGACATTTTCCTAGGGAAAAGCCTGGAAAGAGATTCCCATCTCTAATGTCCCTGTGGTGGGGAAGACCTGAGCGTCCCCCATTCATGAGAACAAGGGGTGCTTTTCTCACTCTGTGATCAGCCAGTTTTCAGGTATGGCCAAGTAGATCCTAGTCAGTGTTTTGGCCCTTATGCCTCCAGGCAAGGAGAAGAGGATTTGTTCTGCTTACCAGCATAGTCAGAAGCCTGGTGATGTTAATGTCCACTGCATGAACCACATTTTAGGGTTGCAGTGCCCAGCATCATTGGCCCTAGCTCTACTGGCAGATGGACATTCATGTTTACAGGATCATCCAGGCTTCTTAAGGGAATCTTTATCCCTTCTCATCCTGTAGTGATGAGGCTTAGCTGGAGCACTCCTCCAAAGAGAACAAGAAATCTTCAGCGTGCTCCAAAGGTGAGAGCACTTTCCTCAATCTGAAGGATGTATATCTTGGGACCTGTGGAGGGAGTTGTCTTTAGGATAAGCACTGCAGTAAATACATTTGTGATCTTTGATGGCTTGATCCTGCTCGCATCTCCCTGCAATCGGTGGCAATGTAAGTTGAATGCATGGTGCTGGCCCTAATACAAGGGGCATGCTGGCTTGACTTCTGCCAAGGAGTTTCTGCCTCTGGCAGAGCATGCTGGAGAGGCTGGCTGCTTTCTCCAGCTCCTACCAGAGCCAGGAGGAAATGGGCATCTGGGTGCAATCTGCACTCCAGGAGCCTGCCCTTCCCAGCAACTCTCTGGCTGGGTGCCAGCTCTGTTCCTTGCTGCCCTGTGGAGCTCCAGAACCTGTAGAGCTGAGGGGCTTGGGAAGCTGTAGAAAAACAGATCTGCAGGAGGGAGATGAAGGAATAAGTAATGTGCTGCTTTCATGCCTCTTCTTGAGTTACCTTTCTGTGGCCACTTCTGAAGTCTTATATCCAGTTTGGATGAGTAACCCTTGGGTGGTGGTGGGGAGAACAACCCTAAGAGCAAAAGATTTGGCTCTTACAGGGTGACTTGAGTTGTGCACCTTTGCATCTGGAGAGACCAGTTCAGTCCTGCCTAAAATTTGCTTGCTTGCTTTTGTTGCCAGTTGGTCCAGGCATGAAATGACGATCACAGCCAGACAACTTGCTCTGGTGTCTCAACCTGCAAGACCACTTGTCACCTTGGCCTCTGATATTGAATCCCCTTGATTTCCCACAGCAAATCTGGGGCCCCAACCCAACATAGATCTCTGCACACCATTGTGCAAGAGCGATTTCCAACATGTGTCCTTCAATGGGATCCTGAGTGCTGTGATTGCAATTTGTGGTGTTCAGCTCCAAGGGTGAGACTGAAGGGTTCTGGAGGAGTCACTGGGATAGATGCTGAAATCCTCATCATCAAGGTGTTAAAAAGGGAGATGTTATCTTGCTGCTGCTCCCCTAGAGGGTCTTCCAGCAGGACCCTGTGCTCCCTCTGCTGTGCTGCAGCATTTATTGCATGGTCCTGCAAGCACAGCTGCTCTCCTGCAGCTGGGGTCAGACCAGGCTGTGCCATTGGAGCTTGGTGCAAAGCAGCTTGTTTCACTTCAGTTTGCCTTTCAGGAGGGATTGAAGGGGTTCAGGGTGTGATTAAAACAGGATAAACCAACACAAACTGCAGTTTATGATTGTACTTAGTTTACTACTTATTTTGATCCCATGAGCAATTTTTGATGTTTCTTTTTCTTTTAATGAAAAGTCTTGGCTGTGTTGCAGGCATGGAAATCCCAGCACCATTTCATGCATGGGTACTTGATAGGAATCTGCAATGCTTGGATCCCACTTAGCCTTTTTTTCTAGGCTCCAAACTCTCACAGTCTCTGGTGCTAGCCCACCACAAAAGCCATGGTGTTGGTGGAAGTGTCTCACTAAAAAGGAAAGATGCCCAATATCTGTCAGGACTGAATGCAGTCCCAAACCAGCCTTGGAACAAAGAGCTTCTCAAAGCCAATTGGATGTTTGAGGGGAAAAATAACCTTGCTACGAGGAAAACAAGCATTCACTTTGAAGGGAAGTTGTCTTTGCATGAAGTTATTTTCTCATTTAGGCTCAGGGTTGGATTTAATTTCTGCTCCTTGGATCATGCTCCCTGTGGGTGACTCTGCTTAGCTGGGCTGGTGGAGTCTACTGGCATAGAGTAGGGTTGGAGCCATTGGGATGGACCAGATAGCGCCAGACAGGAGGTATCTGATATCTTCTGTGGTGCCACACATCAAATCAGATAAGCTGATATCTGTGTTCATTGTCCAGAAAGCTGTGCTGGTGGTGGGGTAATATTTCTAGGAAGGGATATATGCTGTTAGATAATTCTTCATCCTGGTGAGGTATGGTTAGATCTGAGGTGTAAAAGACAAAGAACACTGGGCTCAGTTGCCCACAGTTGGCTTTGTGTCTGTAGGATGTCTTGAAGGAATTCTCCAAACCTGTTCCTTTCCCCCACCAGTCTGGCTGACTCAAGTCTTGATGTCTTCATGGTGGACTCTGCACATAGCAGGGGGTTGAAACTAGGTGATCATTATGGTACTTTTCAACCCAGGCCATCCTATGATTCACTGCTATGGGGCTGGAGGGAAGAGCTGTAAGTCTATGGAATACAGTAGACTTTAATTTCTAGAAAAGCAGCCCACTTCATAGTTTTTCCCAGTTGTCTCCTGACTGTGATCAAAAGGTGGGAACTCTGACTGTCCTAAAGGAAGGAGAGGTGGGGAAGCAGTAAAACCATCCAGCTCGTGTGATTGTGTTGCTATTTATCCTCACATGCTTCTGGAGGCAGTGCAAATGTCCTCTATTTGCCACCTTGCTTTTATTCCAGCACAAGAATTACGTTTCAATCTCTGCTTTTTCCCTGCAGGTGTTCACACCTCAGGGCTCCTGGCTGAGTCCCTGTTCTGATTTCTTTCCTTGCTCCTGGTGGTGGCACTCAGATGCTGCTGGGAGAGGGTTTTGGGGCAAAAGGCATTGAGGTTTGCTCTGGTTGTGAGGAAACAACATAGCAGCAAATGAGGGGGAGAAGAAATAATTAGTAATGTTTGCCTGCTTTTGTTCTTAAAGGTTGTAGGCTGGGAGCAGTGCTCTACGTCTTGTGGAAGTGTGTGTTTGTTGTGTGGTTTTGTAGAGAGGCTTGATGTGCTCCAAGGGTTTGTTTTTGAAACCTGTCTGTCTGCTTTGGGCTCAGATGTACCTTCGTTGGGATGTGTCTGGGGGAGTTCTGAAGGGGCAGAGAAGTGACTTGGTGGAAAGGACTCTGTGATGGGAAGCTGTTGGGAGGAGGTCATAAGAATGCACTTGAGGGCTGGGGGTGTTCAGCCTGGAGATGGCTCTGGGGAGACATCTGTGTGTCCTCCCAGTATTTAAAGGGAGCTTATAAACAGGAGGGAAGAGTGACTTTGTATGTGTCTGAGAGTGATAGGAGAAAGGGGGGGGGGTGGCTTTAAACTAAAGGGAGATTTGTATTAGGTGTTGAGGGAAAATTTTCAATGAGAGAATGGTGAGACCCCAGCAGTGCTGCCCAGAGCTGTGGGTGCCCAAGGCCATGGATGGGCCCTGGGCAGCCTGAGGTGATGTCTGGTTTAGCAATTGGTAACCCTGCCTGCAGCAGTGGGTTGGAACTATATGATTTCTGAGGTCCTTTCCAATCCATGCCATTCTACCATCAGCCCTTGCTATTAGGGGAGTGAGGTAATTTTTTCCCCCACTTGGTGCATCCACCCAGCTGCAAGCTTACAGGCAGCACCTCACCTGCCAACACCTGTAGCATCAAACCTCAGCACACAGAGTTCAGCAGAAGGGGGGGGGAGGAAAAAGAGGAATTGAAGCCTGAAACATTGCTTGTTTGAATACACGTGGAGCTGCCCTACTGTCGGGCTGGGAGGGCGCTAGGACCCGGCTGTGCCCCCGCCCCGGCCCTTCCCTTCAGCCGCACTCCCGCTCGGGGGACTTTCAGTTTTGGCTGCGCTGCGTCTTTTTATTTAATTTTTTTTTTTTTTTTTTTCCCGTGGAGGGGGGTGAAAAAAGGTTAAAAACAAACAATAAAAATAAAAACACCGCCGCCGACCCCGAAACGGCGACAAAAGTCCTAAAGTGTCAAGATGGTGAAGACGGGATGAGAGGAAAAAGAGAGGCAGCCATGGCAGCCAGGCGGGTGTTCCACCTCCAGCCATGCGGTGAGCGGCAACATCAGTGCGATGAGTGTTACGGCAGATGGGAGGGGGAAAGGGGCTGAGGGTGGGGGGTGTCCCCGGTTTGTCCCCTCGTTAGGGATGGGGTGGTGGGGGGGGGATGCCGGCAGTGCGATGCGTGGTAATGGGATGCAATGGGATGCGTGCTGGTGCCCTGCTCTTGGAAGGGGTTTTCTGGGGGAGGAAAGTGGGAGAAACTTGGCTTTGCGTCATTGTTTTGGGGATTTTTATGGGAGCCGGCTGTTGTTTTGAGGAGGTGATGACACTTTGCATCTGGGCTCGTTGGACAGCACCGAGAAGCTTACACCGAGCGGGCACGGGTTTGGGGTGGGTGAACTCAGGGGGGCACAAATACAGCGTGGAAGAGGATGAAGGAGCGATTAAAATTCGGGACCTTTTGTTGTTCTGGGTGTCTTTTTCCCCTCTTTGTGTGCTTTGTTTATACCTCAAATGGGAGGAGGGCATGGCTTGCTGTTAGCTCCACTCCGGCGCTCTGTTTGCGGATGCGGTCGTTTGGCTTCACTTTGGCAACGGTGTAATTAATAGTAATAATTAAAAACAATGAAGTTAAGCAGCTTGGGCTGAACGATCAGAGAGGTACTCGGACAGCGGTGCTTGTTGGCAGGACCCCAGCAATGTGTTTGTGAGCTCCAATTTGCAGTGCTTGCAACCGGGTGGATTTAAATGCACGTTGAGTTGCGCTCTTTGGCTTTTGCTCAACTTTTAAGTTACCTTCTGCTGTGTTTTTTTCCCCCCCCCAGTGCCTTCTCACAGGGAGTGCTTCCTTACTCAGCGTGGCTGCATTCGTGCTGATTTGTCACTAAATTAAATGACGGGGAGTTGAGTTTGCATAGAGAAGTTTGTTCTGGTGGAAAAGCAACTGTAGGTGGCACAACAGCTTTGCCTGCAAAGCTGTGATCAGGGAGAATGGGCTATAGATTTCACTCTGGGATCTCAGCCTGGGGAGGGAGGGCTGTACCTCTGTTTAAGGAAGGAAAGAAAGGTTGCTTCAGTTCTGATGCATTTCCTCAAAACTTCCTGTACTGTTGTTTTTTGTGTCCAGGGCTGTCATTATGAGGACTTGATGGTGAGGGCTGACCAGCAGCAAGATGCACAGAAGCAGTGCCTACTTGGGAGCATATAGACTCTTTCCAAGCTGCTGTGATGTCTTCCTATGCAAGATTTCTCTATAAACCTTTGGGTTTATTCGAGTTGTAAGCATAGCCTTGTCTCTCCTGTGTATAGTTCCCATCCCACAGAGTGTGGCTGAAAGAAGTAATAAACTGCTTGACCCATGGGTTGTGCAAGGCCAGCAGCATTTCAGCCACCTCACCTGGGCTGCTGTTGCAGTTGGTTCTGGGGCTGTTCAGTTCTTGGGTAGGTTTAGGTTAGAAGGAAATGGTGATGCAATGCTTTTACTCTTGTCAACCTCAGTCACTGCTGCCATCCCTGCATGCTGTTGTTTCCCTGCTATAACTGGGATGCGTTGGCCAATCCATCGTGGTCACAGCTTCTGGTTCTGAAACATCTGTGGCTTTTGTGTGGTTGCCTCTCCACAAGAGTTCTGTACCACAGTGGAAGTTCCTCTCTGGCTCTCCTGTTGTTCCTTGGCAGTTGGAGCACTTCAGCTCATTTAAACGAGCAGAGCCTGAAGTATGAGTGGGGCTTTTCACTGTGGTGCTCACTTGACTCCCCAAGTGGCAAAGAAGAGCTGTGTTTAAACCCAGAGTGCCTGGACTTACAGTAAAGCTATAATAAATCACTTGAGGCTATAAATGGTCCTTAAAGCAAGCTTCATCTTTGAGCTGATATTCTTGGGGATCCTTCCAACCCAAGCCATTCAATGATTCAAAGCAAAAATGAGGGTGACTTGTTTTGGATTCTTTCAAAGCCAGAAGCACTCTGTGCAACCTCCAAAAATAGGTTTTGCTGGTAAGTTTGGTGTTTCTTGCTGAAGGGAGCTGTGAGGTTTGATTGGTGCCTGTTAGACCCTATGGAATGTTGAAACTTTAAATGTTGCCCTTGCTGAGCCATAGGGATGCTCTGCATGTGGGCTATATGCCTAAAGACAACTCCAAAACTGTATCTAAGGAGAAATCTCACTTATTTCTTTTTCCCTACTGAGTTATTCTCATACTATGCTTCTCTAGGAAGCCCCAGTGACAGCTATGCTATCCAAAAGCTTTCAGTGACTTGAGCTTAGGTGTCACCGGAGCTACCGAGCATGCTCCAAGTGCAAAACCACTTCTGGAGAAGTCCCATTTCCTTCTGTGGGATTTCTCTGGGAGTAAGCAAGTCTGGGATGCTTTAATGACTTGTCATTGTGAAACTGTCATCCACCCTGTAAACACGCAGATGGCTGCCAAGTGCAGCAGATATCCAGCATGTGTTCCATCCCAGCTACCTTTGTGGTGGCTGAGCACGGCACGGTGCCGTTGCTGCTTTGGGAGCAGGGGGTCCTCTGCAATGATGCACTGCAAAAAGGTTGGGAACAGAGTGCTGAGGCTGTTCCTTCAAGTTCAGCTGAGTGCAAGCAGGGTTTTGTGACTTTGCAGAGCATCTCCTTCAGGAATCTGTGCTGGGACTGGGTGAAATGGGAGAACTTTTCTCATTGCAAAGTCACTTCCTAAATATGGTTCTAGCATAAGCTCTCCATGAAGCCCTTGTGCTGAGCATGGTGATGTGCTGGCCCAGGAGCAGAGCCCTGCATCTGTCAGTGCTAGCTTTGATATCAAAGTGCTCAGCAGATACTTCTAACTGGGTTTTTCTACTCCTCCTTTCTGAACTCACCCCTGGCTCTAACCTGCGATTAAATCAGTGAGAAGTTGGATGCCCCTCCATTATTGAGGAAGGGTCGGTGTTCCTGATGAGAGCTGTGGTTTGGGTAGGGCACAGGGAATAGAGGGCATTTTGGGCGTCTCTAATTCAGAGAAACTGCAAGAAGAGGAAGGGAGAAAAGCCACTGGAGTGGGTAATGCTGATGTCACACTTGAGCTTTCTTCCTATGGGTGCTTTTGAGCTTCCCAACTTTGAAGCTGATGCAAACTGCAGCAGTCTGGCTTGCAAGGCTGGAACTGCGTGCATCCTAATGGCTGCTCTATGGTGGGGTGGATAGGGACAGTTGGTAATGAGGGAAATTCATTGATCTGAATCTCATCTGGGCAGCTTTTTTGAGACACTGTGCATAGGTAGAATCCTAGCATCATTATGGTTGAGATAGACCTCTAAGGTTACCAGCCCCAACCCAACCATGCCCGTTGACCATGATAACAGATAAACAACCTTCAGTGCCACGTCTCCACAGCTCACAACACCTCCAGGGATGGTGATTGCCCAGGAAGCTGGGGGGAATCTGTGCCAATGCTTGACTGCTCTTTAAGAAAGTCTTCCTAATATCCAACCTTGACCAGTAAAGGTGATGGAGTGAGTTACCAGTAGGTGCAGACGAGTGGGAGAGAGAATTAGGAGGAAGGGCTGAAAATGAGGAGTTCTTCTTCCCTTCTAGTGCCAGTACAGTTGCTGGCACCTCACAGAAGTGGGGGCTGCTGCTCAGGATCACCCCCTTAGGGGAAAAACCCCACCTGATGGGGCACTGCCTCAGGATTAAGGTTTACTCTCCTTTTCCTCCCGCTCGTCTCCATCTCCTGGAGCTGAATGCCTCTTCCTTGCTCTGAGCCTAATTGCATCCCCAGGGTTTAGCACGCGTGTGTTTGTTTTATTCAACGCGTTGGCTGTTCCCACCGGAACAGGCTTTTTTTTTTTTTTTTCTTTTTAAGGGATTGGGCTTTTTTGCTTATTGTGCACAACAAGCTACTGCCCGAGATCCTCGTTGGGGAGGGGTGGAGGGAGGAACTGTAGTAATGCCAATACTTCTTGAATATTATAAACCTGGCTTATCAGCCCGACGCAGGGCTGGAATTTGTCTCTTCCTGTGCTGCATCTCTGCTTTCTGAGAGGCGCGTTTAAATACAGGCTGGAGACGCAGCCTTCCAGTGCTCTCCGTGAGGCCGTGTCAGCAGGAACGGGGCTTCTCAAGAGGCTTTCATTATTCCTTTTGCATTAATTCCTTTTGAGAAAGGGATTTGTTGGGAAGAAGGCTCTGAGACTGCATGTCCCAACAGTACCAGCTGAAGGAGGTGAAGGCAGACGCGGTTTGTTTCGTACCTGGCTCTCCTCTCTTCTCTGTCCTCATGGAGCCGGCTTCTTTTTGCTACCCCCAGCTTACCTTCCTGCGCTCACCCTATGGGCAGTTTGGGGCGAGTGCTGGCTCTTCACAGGACCTGGCCCCATGGCCTCAACGCTTAGTGCCGCAGAGATGGAGCGGGCCGGTGCATGGTATGTGAGTGGGCTGGGGACCGAGGAGGGTGGAATTGGGAAGCCGAGATGAGCGCCGAGATGGTTGGAGATGGATGGTGGATGGAAGAGGGAGGTGATGCGCGGAGGGTTGGTGGATGTGCTGGTGTGGTGTTGTTGGTGTGCTCCCTTCTCTAGATCTCTCCTAGTGATGCTTGCTTGGCTGCTGCCACCTCCATCGTGGAGCAGCTGGAGTACCTCAACCAGGGGAGCTGATAAACAACCTCAGCATGGAAAAAAATAAAAATAGAAACCATTCTTTGGCAGTCCTTTGTCTTACAAGCTTGCTCATTCACTGATATGAATTCATCAGTGTCTGAAACCTGAAATACCTGCTGGAGGCTCAGCAGGCTTGTTTCACCTTTAGGGCTGCATTGCTTTCAGCTTTATCTCTTAAACTGTTATTAAAGTTATCAAGTGTGGGGATAGGTGATTAAGATCCTTTATTGCAGATTTCAGCACTACAGGGAAGTTCCTTATACGCGTGTTAGTTTGGTTCAGAGCTGTCAACACTGTTATTGCAAGGCATCTATATGGGGAAATGGTAAATCCTGTTGTAGGAGTTGAGACTGCTTGAAGTGCCCATCCTGAAGGTTTGTATTTTGTAAAAACTTTTTCAAGAGAGATATTGCAGTTGGTGAAATGAGGTCCTGAGCAGCTTTGATATGGCTCTAAGGCTGCATTGCCTGGAGTGCATTGCTGGGCTGGAGACCTCCAAAGATCTCCCACTCTTAAAGCAAATTTGCTTTACATCTTAATAACAAGCCAGCAGCCATGCACCTCACCTGGCAAAGCTGGTCAGGTGGCACGTAAAGAAATGGAAGAAAGCAGCTGAGCAGTCTCAGCAGGGAGAATGCGTGGGAGGTGTTTAAAAACATGAGCTGTGGTTTCATGCAGCGGAAGCAAGCCTGTAGCAGGAGGACTGAGGATGGGCAGCGTGGCTCTGAAATCCCTCTGCTAAAAGCAATGCCTTTCCCCCACCTCCCTGTGCGTGGAAAGTGTTGGCTGCCTCCTGGTAAATTATGACTGCTGAGGGACTGTTACTTACAGCAACTCGGATTGCTGTGATCGAAGGGACTCGGAGATGGCAGTACCTGGTGTTTGGAGAACTTGCTGCTTGTTTCTTCCGTAGCTTTCTGCCTTTTGGGAGGCTGACCTGATGCTGTTTTGGGGAGCTGATTTATTCTTCCTCGTTCTTGGCTGGAATAGATCGCTACTCTGGGCTGTAAGCATCCAGCTGGGGGAGACTTGCCTTGCTGTAATGAGAATCTTGCATTGTAAGGGAAGTAAAGCGGTAGGAATAGAACGGGCTGGAGTGTAGGGGAGAGGATGTGGCATCTTCACCCTCCTCCCTCCCCCCCCAAAGCTTTTTGGGTGCTGCTTAGCAAAGTGCTGGGCTATCGGACTGGGTGATAAACCTCCTTGGATGAGGTGAGCTCTCTTCAGCTCTGTTTTCTGCAACTCGTTGTAACAGCCCGGACTTAGTGCTCTGTTTCCCATTCCCTTACAAAGGCTCCTGGTTTGCTGCTGAATGTCTGCGTTAACCCTTGTGCTGCTGTTGCCTGTGCTGGGAAAAAGACATTGGAGGCAGCTGTGCAGTCAGAGTAGAGCAGCGATGTCTTTAAGAGATTCATTATATCCACTTCTCGGCAGCAGCTTTTCTCCCCTCTCTTCCTTTTGCATCTTTGCATCCTCTTGTTTTCCCTGCACTTCTCTCTTAAGGTACAGCATCTCACTTCTGGTTGAGCCTGGCTGCCACAAAGCCTTTTTCTTTAAGGAGGCACATGAGCTTTCTCTGCATAGCATCCAGCAAAAAGCTCCGGCTCCCAAGTGCAGGGCTGCTTTAATCTGTTTTTCTGCTTTGCTCCCAGAGGGGAAAATCTCTGGATCTTGGGTGGGGGCTGGAGGAGAAAACAGGAATCCCATCTTGGTGTGAAGTTAGCAGCTTGCTGGCATCCTTTGTCCGGCATTGGGTTTGGGTGCTGGGCTGGAGGTGCCCAGCTGGGAGCTAATGGGTCACACTCTCACTCCACCCATCTGCCGCTCACCAATTGGAAGTGAGAGAGAAAGATGCTCTGGCTGGATTAATATTGGAGGCACTGAAAAAACACAAGCCATTGCTGCCTCGGCCACCTGAGCAAGTGGCATTGGGGATTGGGTGAATTGGCTCAGAGCAGCCAGGAGAGGAGCGGAGGCTCTTTGGATGGGAACAGCATCTCTACTGAAGAAGTAGTGCAGGTAAGTTGTGGTCTGAAGCAACAATACTGGAACGCTGCTGATGCCGGGTGATGCGTTCAAACAGGAAATCCAGAAAGGCAGCTCTGCCAGCTCTTGAATTATTTAATTCACTAAAGTAAGGCAGTGCTTGATGGATTTTCAGTGGGCTCTGCTGCTCGGTGATGCTGTCTGTTGCTGTGCTGGATGTCTGTGCTGTGTTTAAGGATGGAGTGTACCTCCTGAATTCAGTTTACTTTAGCCAGAGTGCTGCCTTTCAGGGGTTGGGTTTAGTTTCAGGGTACCTTGTGCTCATCTCCTTATGCATGTCTTGCCTGTTCTTTTTTTTTCCTCTCAAATTAATGCTGAAATATCCTCCCAGCTTGCAGGAGAAGGCTTTACATACTGATGTGTTTCACGTGGGGAAAGTGCAGTGCTGAGTGAAAACAAAATGCATGCGTGTGATGTAAAATGCTAGCAAGCATCGTTCCTGATGCTGTAGCCATGGAAGCCATGCAGACGAACCATAAACAGTGTCCTACTGATAAACACTCTGACATGTGTTGTCAGTTGGTAATTATTTCATCACTGGACCAAAGCGTTTTTATTTTGGGTTGATGATGGATGGCAAGAACTGATGCGGAGCTGCTGGCTCTCCCCTTGCCCACATTGTTGTTCTTGTCACTGTTGTTTGCTGTTTAGTGGCTCCTGGATATCGAAATGCTATGGTGTTGCTCGTGCCATCCTGTCGAGCCTGTTGGGATATGAAATCACTTCTGTGGGGAGGGCTGAGGCTGAAGGAATCGGCTGCCTGCCTTTGCTTTTTCCTTTAGGCTGTTTTTAATATTGGAGGATGCTTTCCTTTCAGGTATCTTTCCTGACTGAAAATATTTCCTGGTATCTTTCCACAGCTGAAAATCTGATGTGCTTGGTGATCAGTTGGCTGACCACTGCTCTACTTTCGTCCCTTCTTGCTTTCAGTATAGATGTTGGTTTCAATCTTCTGGTTTTGTGTGAATGAGAGCAGGTCTTCTGATCCATTCAGATGGTTTTTTGGGCAGTGGATTTGGGAAGAGGTGCAGGATAAGCTTTGACACAGAGCTTGGTCATCCACAACTGTCTCTTTAACAACATTTTTCCTGCTTAGTGGCAATAAAAACTTTGTAGTAATGTACTTTACATTCCCAAACATGGTCCTGGTGTCCTGGGGAATGGTAGAGTGTGTACTGCTGCTGTTGGAGCACCTCTTCCACCAGAATCCCAAACCTGAGGTGTGTAGTTCCTTATTTCCACTTTGCAGCTTAATTTTTACAGCATTTAATCCAGCTGAACCATTGCAGGGAGCAGCTCTACTCCTTTAAGCCCCAAGCAGGTGGAATTTCTACTGACTTAAACCATGTTGGCATGTTTTACACAGCAGCACTGATGGCCTCTGAAAGACCTTCAAGTGTGGGGAAGGGTTTCAACCAAAAAACACAACAGTCATCTTTTAAAACCACCCTTTTTCAACCCGTATCCAGTCCTGACCAAGATTTGGGGCTGTAGCCGTATCTCTTTTGATGGGAGCTATGAGATTTTTTTTTGATAGGGCCTTGCAAGTGAAAAGAGCAATCTGAAAAGCTGTCAGTAAGAGTTAAAGCTTCCTAAATTATTTAAGTGTTCAGGAAAGGTCTACTGGAAAGCTTCTGCTGGTTGGTCCTTGGGTCTTTGCCAGCTTGTGGGATCTCTGGAGGTATTTACTTTCACTCCTCTCCAGGTAGCACTCATGCAAGAAATCCTTACAAGTCTTAAATCACATTTTTAGAGGGCCCAACAAAACCTGGGAGTTAAAATAAATAAAACTAATGGCCCAAATTGTTCATTTGTCAGCCAAATCCCAAAGTGCTGTTGTCCCCCAGCTCCGTGGCTTGCTTTGGTCACCTGTGAGATGATGGCCAGGAAACCTATCCAAGGAGGAAGAGCAAAGCAGCTGCACTGCTCTTATTTCCCAGTGTTTGCCTCCTCACCTCTGGGAGGCACCCTTGGATGTTAATTGCTTGGGGTGAGCTCAATTGTGATGAGTCAACCTGGGCAGCCTGCTGCCAGCTTTCTGCATGCGTATTTTTTTTGGGAGAGGAGGTCTTGCCAGCTGCGACAGTGACAACTACTATTTTTCATTAGGTAGTTTTATTGCAATGGGTGTTCTGGAGGAAGCTGGGGAAAGGGATGAAGGGGAGGGGGAATTACTCAATGCAGTAAGGAAAATGCTTTGAAAGCAGGCTCGTCTGATCCCTGAGCCTGTGTGTGGGTGGGTGTTTGCCTGGGAGTGATGAGCAGGCAGGAGGATGCTTCCTGCTCTATTCTTTCAGTGTGATGTTTCTCTATTTTTACAGCCAGCGACTGTGAAAATGAGTCCTGGGGTTTTTTGTTTGCTGGAGTGACCATGGCATGATTTAAGGTCTCCTTGCACTGCTTCCCTGCATCAGAAGAATATCCAACTCCTTATGTATGGGCCCAGATTAAATGCTTTAATGCTTCCTGAACTGTGGAGCCATAAAATTGCTGTACTGGCATCCTAGAGTGGTCATACTGTGGTGAATACTTTAGCTGGACCCAAGTGACTCCAGTGCACCACGGGTTACCCTAGGAGAAGTCCGACTGTTGTTGCTGTGTCTTCCAAAACCCAACAAAATTGAGCTTTCTCAAGGAGTTTTAGAGTTTAGGTTCAGGTAATCCAGACCGTGGTGTAAAATAATTAATAAATAGGAGTATGGGGCTTTGTAACCTATCTGGGAAGCAAAGAAGCAGGGCAAATCCTTTGGGGATGCTTCTTTTTAGAGATAAGAGTTGGAAGAGGATGCGACATCTACACAGGTTTGTTGTAAGAGGAGTATTTAAAATATTTATTTGTATATAAATATTTAAGAGTGCTGTTGGGTGGCCATGCCTATGTGTAAGGAGAGCAAAGGTGATGCCTCAGTGGATCTGAGTCTCTCAACTGGAGTAGGAATTGGCAATAAGGTTGGACTATTTCCTTCATGCCTGCTCTGGACACTTATCTAAAAGCTTACTAAGGTAGAGGGGGGTTGGGATAGATGAAAATCTCCTTGGGTCATGACTGCCTTCTGGATTATCTTCAGGAGTTCCCACATTGATTTGGTGTAGGTGTTTGCACGCAGTTGTACTAAACCTATTTGGTTAAGGTCTTGAAAGAAGATAGCATCTCTTCAAACAGTGCTGTAGAAAGCAGTGTTAGGAAGACTTCTAGTCAAAGTGGATGTTGCTCTCAGATGAGTAGAAGACAAGCAGGAGCCTTTTGCTTCTTTGCTTGTCTTGTAAAGGATCTTTACTAGGAGAGCGGTAGGTGCTGGAACAGGCTGCCCAGACAGGCTGTGGATGCACCTTGGAGCTGTTGAAGGCCAGGTTGGATGGGCAGCCTGGTGTAGTATTAGATGTGGAGGTTGGTGGCCTTGCCTGCAGTGTGGGGGTTGGAGCTTGATGATCCTCGAGATCCTTTCCAATCCAGACCATTCTATGATTGTGAAAGGATTTATGCCTCTCATCTTTCCCTTGGGAAGAGATGCTGATAGGCTTCTGTGCTGTATGGTGCTTGCACATGGAGCAAGGCTGTAAAACTAGAGTCAAAAAAAAGAAGTCATCATTTGATCTTGACTTTTATCCCTTTAAGGAAGAAAGTCCTTAGGAGGAGGTAAGTGTTCATACTGCCCATGTAATGAATTGCAAAAGGCCATTTTGCTGATATTTACTGATAATGACTTTATCATGTTTTCCTCTGCCTTTATTATTGCAAAGGAATGCTTTCAGGAGGAGAAACCTAGGTTTGGGATTGCCACAGGCAGTGGTGCTCGTGTGCTGTGCTTACCAGCTATGTTCTTGGCCAAGTATTAACACGTTAGTTTGCTTACATTTCCCTCCCTTAATCAGGGTGATCAGTTCTTGTGTGTTTTTCTGGCTTTTTTTGGGCACTCCTCTTAGGTGGAGAGAAAATGGGTAGAATCCTTAAGCTTTCGTCCTGTGTTGATCATTATTGCCCAGAACAGCAGTATATGAGCACACTTCATCTCCGACTGCCAGTAAGAGATGGTTCCCACCAGCGTTCTCCAGTTGAAGTGGGAATAGATCAACTCTTTAATTGTGTAGATGGCAATGAGAAGTGGTAACTTGAGGCAAAACAGCTTCTCACATGCTGCTGTCCATTCATTCTTGCTGACTTGAATGGCTTTAAATAGCTTGCAGCAGGTGTTTACACCAGGAGACCTTCCTGCTTGGTTCTTCCATGAAAATTACCGAATCTTATTTTGTAGGCATGAGCAATGCTATGCAGGAAGATCCTGCAATATTGATACCCTTTGAACTTGATCAGTGGGTCGGTGTGATCAGACTTGCAGCCTGTTGAGCTTGTTTTCTATTCCTCTGTGATGCAGTTGTTATGAAAGAGGTTTGAAGCTTCCTTCCCCTGGCTGCTGTTGAGCTCTTGCTGCATACAGAGATTTTTTCAGACTTCCAACTGCAGGCTCCTTTCACTCAATGCTCCAAATAATCCTTTTTTAAAAACCTGTAAGTTTCTCTTGGGATTTTTTCTTTTTTTTTTTTTTTCTTACACCTCTCTTTGATTTTTCTACAGACTTCAGGTGGAGGAGGGAAGTAATATAATTTAGTGGGCATGTGAAACTATTTCTCTTCTTCCCCAATCACATAGATGATGGTGCAGCTCTCTTTTCACCTGTGCAGCTGCAGTCCCTTGTTCTGTGATTTTTAGTATATGGAGGGGTGGAGAGAATCAAAGAATGATGATTGAGCTTGCAGTTAATATTAAAATAAGTGGTTTAGTGGAACCCTGGGTAGGGAAATCTTTTTCTTGTCTGGTCTAAGCTTTGGATGGCACCATGGTCCTGACTAAAGCAGGTCTTGCTCTAGATGTCAGCATGAAGTAGGGCAACCAACTCCAAGTTACCTCACTGCATAGGAACGATGTGTCTCATGATGAAGTTGGGAGAGGGGATTCAGGTTGGGTATTGGGAAACATTTCTTCTCAGAGTGGTCAGGTACATTGCTGTCCTTGGAGGAAATGGGGGCAATCGCTGTCCTAAGGGGAAATGGTTTGAAATTAAGGGAGGGAAGATTTAGGTTGAATGTCAGGGGGAAGTTCTTTTCTATGAGGCTGGTAAGGTGCTGGAACAGCTGCCCAGAGAGGCTGTGGATGCCCCGTCCATCCCTGGAGGTGTTCAAGGCCAGGTTGGATGGTGCTCTGGACAGCCTGGGCTGCTATGAAATGGGAAGGTTGGTGGCCTGCCTGTGGCAGGGGGTTGGAGGTTCATGATCCTTGAGGTCCAACCTTCCAACCTTGGCCATTCTGTGAGTTCAAGAACTGTGGAGATGTGGCACTGAGGGCCGTGGTCAGTGGGGATGTGTTGGGGTTAGGCTTGATGAGCTTAGAGGTCTTTTCCAACCTTAATGATTCTATGATGGTAGGGATGGATGCTTTTAGCACTGACAAACGTGTTCATGGAACTCAAATGGAAGTGGCCTAAAACCTTGCTTCAAAGCTGAAACACTGTGTGTCTTATGGACAGAGCACTTGTTTCTAGATAACCAGTGCTATCTGGTATATTCAGTGTTGTTTAATATGAGAGCTGGGAATTTCTTCAGGGAGAAAGTTGGGAAAATCTAAAGGCTTTTTCAGCTGAGCATTTGAACAAGAAGTTACAAGTCTGTTCAAATGATCTGCACTTCTTTAATTCTCTGTAAGACAGGTGGATGTTTTGATCTGTTGCAAGTGGTAGGAAGTGGGATATAGGAGGTCACAAAAGCTGTAGTACCATTTGTAGGAATACCCATGCTATAAACTTGTTAGAGCTGCCTTTTGCTTCAATACAAGGCTTGTGCTGCAGAGAGCTGTTTACTTGGAAGATGCCAGCAGCAGAACATTTTAATTGAGTTATCAAAGTATCCAGAGAATGTGTTTTTATTTGTAATCCACTAATATTGCAAGGCTTAAGAGAGCTTATTACTAACCTTAAAACAGGAGACTTAAAATGGGTTATTAAGAGATCTGAGAAGCATCTCCTGCAGGAATTTAATAATGGGAGATGGCACGGTAGGGCTTTGTCTGTATTTGTTGTTAAATGCAAATGTAAAAATGGTAAGAATGCAGGAAGGATGCCCGCTTCTTGCCTGATGCTTCCCACTGTGGGTCATCTTAATCTGAAGAACAAGCACCTCATGCTACATCAAACTCAATGTCCTACCTGTTAGAAGTGCTGTGAACTTCATCTCCCCCTCAGTGCCTCTGAGTCACTGCAATGGCTTCAAGTCAAAGGGCAGTGGCTTGCTTTTGAAATCCAAGCTTGTATCCCTGAGTTTAGAGAAATAAGCCTTGTTTTCCACTTTGCAGCACTTCAATTATTTTGCCTTTGAATTCAGTGCTCTTAAAGAGATGAGGTACTAGTCAGAAGCTCATCTTTGAAGAAGTGACTGTGGTGTCTTGATGCCTGTGCAATTGGGTCATATTTAATAGACATCCTTGGCAGGAATTAGGTGGGCTGGCAATAGAAATGTTGCTATTGCAGTAAACTCTCTTAAAAACAGCGAAGTTATCAGAAGAGTTCCATGTTTTTTGGCAGATAATTGGTGGTGGCATCTTGTACCTTTGAATGGGAAAAGAAATTGAAGAGTGTGATTGTCCTTGTAGGTATTGGATGAGAGGGAACTTGCTGTATTGAGTACCTTATCCCCTCAGGGTAATGTATTCCCATTTTGTCCTTAGAAGACTGGACTTATGTCTTGCTGAAATGGTTTTGCTTGGATTTTAGTTGTTGAAATCTAAAGGAAAACTTGGGAGTACAGTAATATGGATTTGGATCTGATAGAAGTGGTGCAGGGAGAAAACTCCCACCCTGCAATAACCAAGTGCTGCCCGGATGGTCTGTTCCTCCAGCCTGAAAAGGAGCAGGCTCTGATTTATACTGCATGGAAACAATTCTGCAACTCCAGGCAAACCCTGGGGCACTGTGATGTTGATCTTTAATGTATTTGGAGACTTGTCCCTGGCCAGACTATCCTCAGCAAAGCAAATACATTGATTACAGTGGTGTTTCATAACGGCCTCTTGGTTGAGCTTATTTAATTTCAAGGAGTGGAGTTGAGATGGGGAGAGGAAATGCACTTCTGTGTGTCAGGACGTGGGTATGTGCCTCACTGAAAAGATAACAGCTTTGCTGTCAGTTCTGGACAGCTCAAACCCATTGCTCCAGTCTTGAGCAAAACATGACTAAGGAGCTGAGACCTCAGAAATTAAATTCCTGTAAGCCTTGTGAAAGGAGAGGCATATGGAGTTTGCTGATACAGTTTGCCTTTCTGATGGCTACTGAGCAATTACTTAAATACAGTGGAGCTGGCCTTGGTCTTAGCATAGCTTTTTATGGCATACTACTTTGCTTGTGCCAACAGCTTGAAGGGTCAAAGTGTGGAGCTTGGTATATGTAAAGATATTCCTCCTTCATTCCACTTGGTTAAAAAGTTGAGTGTATCTTGCTGTCTCTAGATGCTCTGAGATGCAGGTAATGCAGTCCTCAATTCACCCTTCCTACTCTCACCATTCCTCCACTTTCTGTGAATATGTTGACCTTTAATTTAGTCCTATAGCTTCATGCAAGTGTCTGGACTTGTGTAAACACCCCTATCACCTTTTGCCTCCTGGGCATGTTCCACACTGTTCTTGATGTCAATATGTGTAACCCCTTCCTTCTGTGGAAGTTGTCGAAAGGCTCTGGCACAACTGTTATGAAGACCAAATACCACCAGTGCTGTAGGGCAGTGTGACATAGGAAGATGGCAAATTAATGGGGCAGGACACTGTAGGGTGAACGCCTAAATTTTTTTTCCTAAATGTGCCATTACATCTTTAATTACAAGGTTAAGACCTCTGTTTTATGACTCACCTGAACAAACAGCGCCTCAAAATAATTGCCTGAGAGTGTTGCCTGGAGGACTATCACTTGTTTGTGACTCGGAGGAATGAGTTCCATCTAATGAAATGGCATTGCCCTTGGTAATCCCACACCTTGCTCTTCAATCTTCTGAATCCAGGAAGTCACTTGATCACAGACTCCTCTAAAAAGGGGCCGTGTCAACCCAGGCAATGCTGCAGTTGAAGTTGTTTCTAAAGGTGTCCAACTCTGAAATCCTGCTCATTGGGTGTCATCTGACCCATGGGAATGGGTGTGTTCAGCTAAAGGAAGAGCAAGCAGTGTTTCATTCTGCCTAGTGATGGATGAACACGTTGCTTCAGGCTCCCTTAGAAGCTCTAATAGACGTGAGAAATTGATATACTATCCCAGGGGGAAGTCTGACCTCCGTTCCTTGGGTAATCCATCTGCCTAGGCATACTTTGTTTGTTTCTTTGAAATACGTAAATGCAATCATTACACAATAAGGAGCCTCTTTAAAAAAAGAAAAACAAAAAAACTTTCCTTTGATCATTAGCATGTTAATCAGCCTGGATGGATCTTCTCCTTCCCTTCCAGGTGGAGGGAAACAATTGACTCATGTAATGGGTGCCCCTTGGCCACAGTGCATTTGTTCCTCTAGCCCATTGTTCTGGGATGAACTTGGAACATCATGTTTCTCTCTTGAACCAGGCATTTGAATTGCCCTTGGATTTGTATGTGATGTTAAATGACCATCAGGGTGTTTCTCCTGGAACTGTGCAGCTCGTGCTGTCTGTTCTGAGCCATCTGAGCCATGCTGAGCTGTAACAAGCAGTGGGGTTGGAAGATGCTGTCGTCAGTGGTGTGACTTGGGTCTGTCTGGTGCACAAAGGCTCCCGGTGGACCAGGGTGAATTATATTGCTTGAAAATGTGACAATAAAGGGAAAGGGGAAAAAAAAATCATGCACATAACCTGTAAGTCAAAAGTTATGGGATAGAAAGAGGGTCTCTGGGAAATATAGTCTCATACCTCAAACGAAAAGCAGGAAACCTAATCTGTAGAACAATAAAGCAGGCAAAACCTCTTTCCTTGTTGGCCCAAATTCATCTCAGGCTTGCGTAGGTAATGTTTGATTAGCCTGATGAAGTGGGGAAAGATGGAGCAGATCTATTCCTCTTTCTGATTGCATTTTGGCTGGGAAGCTACATACAATGAGGTGGCATCTAGGAGTTGCTTAGCAAGGGACTGCTCAGTTGACTCATAAGGCTTGAAACAAAGGGCTTTGTTAACTTGTTATAAAACAGCATGCACCTGTAGGGAAAAGTTGGTATTTCTAGCTGACAGTCTGAATAGTTGAACATTGCTAACAACCAGACAGGGTTGAGATACCAGGCTTGATATCAGGTGCTCCCATGCTGTTGAAATTTCTCTGTGCATGCTAGGCACCCAATTTACTAGCAGTAATTGCAGATAACTAACTTGCTAATAAGCAGAACGTGTTCTAAAATGAATTTCCAGGATTTGGTTGTCTTGCTGCTATGTGTGGATTTGCTCTTGGCTGCTGTCATCTCCCATTCGTGATGTGCTTGTAAGACCACTTCAGTGCGAGTGTTGGTGGCTGCAAAGGTTGCAGAATTCTGGTGCCTGTCTTGAGTACCAAGGACTATTCTGGGGATGTCCTAATGATTAAGAGCAGTGGAATAAGATGTGGAAATCATGTTCTCATCTGAATTTCTTGCTACACTGAACTGGTTCTCTTTATTGGGATACGGGATATGGACTGGACTTGATTATGCCTTGTGTTTTTTAAAAAGGAGCCTCGTGGATAATTAGCATCTATTATTTGTGCATGCATTTGTTCAGATTCAATAGGTCATTCTGATACAGTCAGGCTTGTCCTGATCTTCAATCTTGCTATTTTGTGCTTCCAGCCCAGGTTGTCTGAGACTGCCTAACTGTTTTCATGCAGTAATTGCAATTTCATGAGTTATTCAGGTAAATGCTGAAGTCAATAAACAAAAGGCTAAAGTTGCCACGTTGAGGGAAATCTCTGCCCTTGGTATTTTGGGGCTGTAATTTGGGCTTACAATGAACATAGCAATGAAGTGAAGACCTCCAGCATCACGATGATTCATGTGCTTCCTTTTTTTTCCCCCTCCTTTTTAGAATCTCCACCAGCAGCGATGTCAAGGAATGGATACTTCTTTGAAGAGAGTGGCAAGTATTATTTGACTTACTTATGTGCTGTATCACTGTATTGAAAGGAGAGCAAAGAACTTGAAACAGGTGATACGAAATGTGTAGCTTAAGGAGGATGTGAATGCAGGCTTGCATGGTGATTGTGTAATCTAGAACTGGAAGCAGACTCTGCATTTTTATATCCTGTAGATGTTTTAGATATTCAAATTAGTAAATAATCACCTTCATGCTGTCAGCACTGACTATTCAGGGTGGCTTTGTTTTCCCAGTCCTTTTAGGATGGCTTCCTGTATTGCAGCCTGGTGAATGTATTTATTTCAGTCTTGGAGTGGAGAAGAAGCAGAAGTGTCAGATCCCTTTGGAGACATTCTACCAAGAGCATCAAACAAAAATGAGAGTCTCAGCAAATGCATGTTTGGGTGCAGAATGCTCTCAAGGATTTTTCTTTGAACTGGCATTAAGTTGAGGCATTTGTGAGCTTGTATCATTTGCCTTAGCAAAGGTGGCTGAGCTCTAAAAGGCATTATAATGATGAAGGGCAGAAACTGCATACAGCTGAAGTTGGAAGTGCAGTGAAGTTCCAACTTGTGGTTTAGGGAAAATGCTGTTAAGGAGAGATTGCTTTGAGGTACCAACCCAAGGCCAGTCCCAGTGGCATGTGCTCTCTGAAGGCATGGGATTTCTTGCCCTTAGAAATAGTACTCAAAGCATTCAGGATTTCCTAATGATGAAAGCCAAAGGACTGAAATACTCCTGTTACTGAGGCCTGCAGATGCATATAGATGTCAGAAGGCTCATTTGTCTTGGTGCAGGGACAAATTGTTAGGTTAACATCTGGGAAGGGGAAGCAGAGTACGTGCCAGATGCAGCTATGCAGCTGCAGTAGATCCAGCATTACTGTTGTCAGCGCTTTCTCTGGGCTCACCTTCTCTGACAGGGCTATATGGAGCCAATGTCTAGGAGCAAAAGGATGAAACTGGGAGCAAGTACTGTCGGCTCTACCAAGAGGTCCTTTCTGCTAGCTGGATGAAGTAACAGAAGGGCAGAAAGCAGTGCCTGACCTTCAGAAAGAATTCAGTGCTTGGTGATCAGTCATCTTCCGCTCCCCTAGTTTAACTGGAGGCTTGTGTTTCTGCACAGGATATACAGAGAACACAGGTTGCAGAAAGGTGGCTGTGTCCATGCAATTACTAAGGCTGGTAGAGACCTCTAAGATCTCCAACACCAACCCATCCCACTGTGCTCCTAACCACATCCCTCAGTGCCACGTCTGCATGATTCTGAAACACCTCCATGGATGGTGACCCCACCATTCCTGGGCAGCTGTGCCAGTGCCTGACCACTCCTTTGGAGAGGAAATGTTTCCTAATATCCAACCTGAACCTGGTGCAAAGCAGCTTGTTTGGAAACTGTCATCATTAAGCTGCTTCTTGGCACCACTTGTTTAGCTCAGCCTCTCTTGGCATTCAGGCCAACATATGCTCTTTGCCCCACCCTGAAAGTTTCAAAGAACAGAAAAATTAAGCTTTTTTTTTTTTTCTTTTAAAACCAAAAACCCCAAGCTGCAAAAAACATACAACTAAAAAGCAAAAACAAAATCAACTCTTCCTTTGGTTTGCTTAGCACTTCTTTTTTCCCCCTCAATGATTGAAAAAAATCTCTTAATACTTTCTCATTGTGCCGCTGATATTTCTCTTTATCTCCTCATGAGATCTTGTGTATACATGTGGGGTTTTTTTTTGTATATTTTATGATAAGGATGTTTTTGTTCCAGGGCAAATCTTAGGCACTATTCAAAGATTATCTTTCCAGCGAATGTTTCTTATTCGTCTTCTAAACAACAACTGCAGCAATGTTAAGGCATAAGCTGAAATTGAAATTTCAGCTTCTAAGGTGTTGTAGCAAAGGTAATGGCTGCTGTGGCACCAACACAGTGTTTTGTAACACACCCCTGGATAGGAACTCAGTGTGCTATTTAGTAATTTGTAGCTCTCTTTATTAGATAGTGAGGAGCTGAGGAAAGCCCAGGAAGGAATTTCCATAGAATGGATGCTGATATATGGCTATTCTGAAAGCTCAGGGGGGTTTTTATGGTCTCCTGGTATGTGTTAAGCATATGAACTTCTTTGTTGTTTTAAAAAAAATAGTCTGGAATGATGATCAAAGGGAGCCCATGCGTTTGGGGACAAATTGCAGGTTTATGGCGTCCTCCAGTTTTCAGCTACTGCTAGAGGAACCAAATGGAAAGCTGCTCTGCAGTGGCAATGTTAAGAGGAAAAATGAGGAAATAATTTCATACCTACCCAGTTAGAAGCTTCTGATGATGGAGAGCACGGTGTGACAGCAGGTATGGTGGTATTGTTGGCCATGTTCTGCTTTTGAGTCATGTTTCATCACATTTAATAGCTGTCTTCTGACAACAGCGTCTTGCTGAAAATCTGTTTTCTACTCATGCTCTTGTCTGAATTGAGCCTTTCTCACACAAAAAGAACAAAAAATCTGGCACGCTGTGGTAATGTGTTGATGCAGGTTGTGCATTTAAGTCACTTGACTTTTCAGGTTGTTTTCTCAAATGAGTTTTCTTGGCAAATTGAAGTAACTAATGAGATGACTGTAGACCAAATCCAAACTTAAAGATAATTGGAATCTTGATGAGAGATGCTGAGCTGCATTTCAGTTTTGAGAATAACTTGTCAAACCCTGCACTGTCTTGTTTCTTGGCCATCGACCTCCTGTGCCCAGATAATGAGGAAATGGGTGAAATGGTGAGCATCCAGTGTTCACTACGAGTGGATTAGCTCTGAAGGCATCAGTATTAGCTGCAAGCAATTAAGTTCTGCCAGTGTGTGATGAGCTTTTTAATTGACATGAGCGTTCTCTAAAATATGAAACCAAAGTTTTTCTAGTGCAAAATCCCAGGGAAGGAGTCCCAGCGTAGTGCTGGGGATATTTGAATTGCTGCATTGTTTTAAAGCTGGCTCAACAGTCACTGCAGCATGAATTTTTGTCTTCTCGAGCAAATCCCTCACTGCTTGGTCTCCTCTGACTTATTAATTGGTTTTGCTGGCAGAATAAATTGCAGTTGTGCTGAAGGGCCCCAGTCTGGCTTGGGATGTTTGGATATATTTTATCTATTTGTTTTTGTTTTTCAGCTTGCAGTTAGTTCAGTATGTGTAGTGCATTTGTGTATTTTTAAGATTTGTCTTTGTTTTGGAATTGTTTGCCTGACTAAGAGATTAATCTAAATGTCTTCATGAAACGAATCCTTTTGCAAAGGGTTCCCCTGATGAGAAGTTGTGTTTAAGAGCAGGAGATGTGCTACTGTTACCTATGGTTGGAGAGATTGAGAGGATCTCTTGCAGATGTGTGTGTTTTCTTTTTTTTAAGAACTGTCTATCAGGAGGCATAGAATTAAACAAACATTCCTGATTTCTGTGGGTTCAGATACAGAACTGAAATTCCACGTGCTGCTGTGTTTAAAAAAAAATTAAATAAATAAAAAATAAAACCCCACTGAATTACTTGGATTATTCACAGCATTTCCTAGAAATCTGGCTGCAAAATACAATACTGGAATTAATTCAAAAGTGCCTGGGTGTTTTCTGTAGCAGATCTGTTCTTTCAGTTCTGTTATGAATTATTACTGAGGAGGCAGGGGAAAGTTTATACTTCCATCTGGCTCTTCATGACAAAAGACAGGCTTGAAATAAGGTTGGAAGTGGGGAAGTGAGGAATTATGGCTGGCCAGTAGTGGAAGTATTTATTATGTGGAGGATGTGGGATTTTTTTGTCTAGTGACTCACCTGCTGGCCACTACCTTGTTTTAATCTTACCTGAGGAAATTTTGGTTCAGTGTGTCATCTTGAAGCAGGCTGGAAGCTTAAGCAATGGGTTGACATCTACATAGCATGGGGTCATTACTACAAAAGACCACAAACCTGTTCTTGTTGGGATCCTAATAGTTGCTCTGGAGCCAAGAAACATCATCAACACTTCCCCAGATCTTCTGTCTCTCAATCTCTACCTGTAGAGGGAATGGAGTTGGAAGACACTCTCTAAATCCCATGTAAATGATCTAGAGAAGTCAGCATGGACCATCCAGTATTTCTGAACAGCTATATGCATGCTGACAAAGATGACCTGGTGCGTTCATTCAAATGCTTTGAGGTGTTTTGAATGTATTCTCTAGTGGGGCATCTCTACTATTGTAGTGCACTGAGTTAATTTCACATTTATCCAGTTTGCTCAGGATCAAGAATCACGTCCTCTCCAAAAAAAAACCCAAAAAAAACAAAGCAACCCAAAAACACAGGAAAAACCTCCTTGAGCACAGCTATTCTACAGCTCTTCTCCAAGCAGTGTGTATAGATAATTTCTTTCTCCTCTCAAATCCATGCTGGAGGCAGTGGGAAGGTAGGGTATCCTGAATGTAGCACGTCAAGAAACATGGAGATGTGGTACTGAGGGGCATGGTGGGGATGGGTTGGGGCTGGACTTGAGCATCTGAAAGGTCTTTTCCAACCTTAATGATTCCGTGTGCCTGTGCTAGCAAAAAGCATTCGGTGTAATAAAGGAGATCTCCTTACACGAGCTCAGGAGTCAGATCTGGACCCTTCTTGCCAATTTGTTGTCAGCAAGCCTTAAGCAGTCCAGAATCGTGGCCTATGGACAGCTCCTGAGAAAGTTGGCAGAACCTTTCCATGTGGCTGCTTGCCACAGGGTGGGTAAACCTCCCTAGGCTGAAAATAGTGAGCTTTGCCAGGGGATCTCTCAACTGTGAACCAAAGAAAAAGCTTAATATTCTAGCAGGCATTCAGCTGTATGCAGAACTGCTCTGTTTAATCAGTGTGGCTTAAAATTTTAATTCTGGAGAGAGCCTTGCATAATGTGAGTTGATAGCAGCCTTCGGAGAGTGGTGTTCTATGGTTAGAGAACTGATTTTTTTCTTGTTTGACATAATTTGTTAGGAAGAAGGAGCTTTTTTTTTTTTTATGACTGCTTTTCAGACTCGCGAGTTACCAAAACACACACAACCAACCACCAAACCAAAAATGGCTTTGAAGATTGACCTTAGCAGGAAGATGTAAAATCCAGGCGTACATTTACCTGAAAACCTGCTCTTATGTCCATACAGTTGCTCTTCTGTCTCAAATGACTTTGCTTTTAGTAATTACACTGATTTAGCTGTGCGTATCCCTGTTCGTTGCAGGGGAATTGTAATAGGTGACCTTTAAAGGTCCCTTCCAACTCTAAGGGTTCTCTGATTCTAAATCAGCATGATGTGTGACCAGAAGCTCACCCTGGTTAGCATACTGTCAGTGTGTAGGCATGCAATTTCAATTCTTGTTTCTGGAGAACTGGTAATGCTTCTAACCATCTCCTGCATCCCTTGATTACTTTATCCCTGCCAATGTTAACTAAGTGTAAGGTTATTTGCCCTTTGGAGGCAGCATGAGCCTCATTTTTGTGCAGCGTGTAAAGGTCAATATGGAGGTGGAGGCTCCATTATTGTGTTTACTTTGCACTTAACAGAGGGGAATTGGGGTGTTTTCTGAGATGGGATGAATCTACAAGCCTGCGCTGTTCAGGAAACAGAGCAAACCCTGTGATAACTTGCAGCTCTGGGGGGGGGGTTGCTTTAGGCTAATTAAAGCCTCGTGCTCTTCTTGAAAATTAATGCTTTTTGTTAGTTAAAGCAAGCTGAAAATCCCCAGGACTGGAAAAATCAGATGAAGTGGCCTATTCTAAATGCTTGCATCAGAACTAGTTTGTAGGTAGATATGGGTAATGCCACATCCCAGTGGAGGTCTGTTTGAGCTGCCTGATCTAGTGGGAGGTATCCCTGCCTATAGCAGGGGGGTTGGAACTAGATGATCTTAAAGGTCCCTTCCAACCCCAACCTTTCTATGATTCTGTGTCCCCTTACTTTTAAAAACTGCAGGACATATATTATTATTGTTAATCTTGCCATAATTAATCTCACAATTAATCTGAGTTCCCTTTTGAGAAAGTGGATATGCTTCTAGGCTCTTTCAAAACAAGAACCTGTAAAATCCTATGCTTGATTTGAAGGATGAGGTTTAGTGGATGTGGTGGTGATGGGTTGATGGTTGGGCTTGGTGATCTTAGAGGTCTTTTCCAACCTTAGTGATTCTCTGAATTTTAACTGTGGCAGAGATGTGCATTTGGCTTGTATGAAGAGCGTGGCTTGAGTTGCAAAGAGGGAGCAGAAACATTTGATTTCAGTTTGGAATGGATTAGGATTAGTGACCAAAAAAAAAAAACCAAAACAATATCCAAAGCAGTGAAGGTAAAATGTCTGGCTGAATCTGACAGGAGAGCAGTGCACACTGTTATTGATATTCTGGTGAGGTGACCAGTGCTGCGCTGGAAAAATGACTGTCCTGCAACTAGCTACCATCTGTGCCTAGAAATTTCATTAAAAATCATCTGTTTTCTTAAATCTGATGAGCTGATCTTGTTGAATTGCCATCTCTGTGCTCGAAAAGATCTCTTTGAATGCCACTTAGCTTCCTGGCATGAAGAGATTTCAGAAGGGGGGGATCATTACCATTTTGGAAAAAGAGTAGGGAGCTGGGGCATGGATTTGGCTGAAGGATTTGGCAATGCTGTGCAAAGCAGGTGCTGTAAGTGGGAGCACTACTTTGGTTTTTTCCAGACTTGTAGCTTAGACTACTTTTGGGAGGATAGTTAAGGGTAGATCTCACCTTGAGAGTGAGATGGCTGTTTCAAAGAGATTGCTTTAAGTATTTGTAGTGTTAACATTGTGGCACTTCAAAAACAAAGGCTGCAATTTTTGCAGGGATTTTGCCAGAAGCAAATGATGAGCTCTGATTCTCATCTTCCTATTTTGCTCTGCTGTTCCAGCTATGTGGATGAATAGCACAGGAAAGCAATATATCTAAACTGAAGCATAGTGGGTAGATGAATTTGCAAACCTAACCTCATGCTGGCAGATGTTGGTTAATACCATGATTGGCTGTGTGCTTTCTTCTGAGATACACCCAAGGGCTGTGATATGGCTATGTCTGGCTTGGGTTATGGGATGATGTCATAGAATGAATCAAAGAATGGCCTGGGTTGAAAAGGACCTCAAAGATCATCTAGTTTCAACCCCCCTGCTGTGGGCAAGGTTGCCAGCCACCAGACCAGGCTGCTCAGAGCCTCTTCCAACCTTGGGATGTTGTTAGGAAAATAGCTGCATTTTTTTCCTAGAAGGTTTTTTAAGACCTTGTTTCCTTGGAGTCTGTAGCCCTTTCTAGGGAATGGGGATGAAGTTGTACTTTCTGAAAGCTATTCCTGATTCTATTGCTGCAGCTGCTAGGTGCTGCTAACGCATCAGCAGGAGAGATACTGCCACCTCCAATGGTTGCAGGCCAATTCATTGCTCTCCCAGTAAGAGCCCAGGGTTCTCACAGACCCTGTTTTATTTTCAAAAGAAAATAATAATAATTAAAAAAAGCTGTAAGTGTAATCATGTTGTCTATGTTTGGATAGCTGATAGCAGTAGGACTGGAGAAGCTCTGACAAAATTGATGGCAATAAAGAGAGAGACTGGCATGGATACTGAGGTGGAAGAAGTCAGTTCTGAGCCAGGCATGGTTTACTGAGAGTAGGATGATGATTTAGAGGAGAATGGTGAGGAAAAACTGTATTTTTCTTCCCAGAACCTGCATAAAATGGGGGTAGAGGCTTATTTTCATATTGCAGGTAATGGGCTGAAGCACAGAGGGACTTAAAGTCAAGGCTGGTTCTGGCTAGCTGCAGTTAAGAGGGGATTTTGTTCCTGCAGGATTGTACCTGTTCTTGGCTACTTTTTTTGTTCTTTTCTGTTTCTGTCCCTTATCAGATGAGTCCTGAAGGGAATTTTCTTGACCGTAGGTGTTTTTTCAAGGTCTGGAGGGGCTCTGCTGATTGATCTTTACAGCCAACATGACCTTGATTCCTAACTCTGGGTTCAGACTGCAAAATCTTTGGTGTGGTGTTTCTACCTTCTGTTTGAGACCGAAGTGGCACTTTCTGTGCTCAGTCTGACATACTGACCCTGTCATATATAGTGACACAGTGATCCTTGGGGTGATGGGAGAAAGCAGCTGCTAGGGATGGAGGCAACTTTTGTGCTGTCCTTGGAGTGAAGGTGCAGCTGCCATGCGTACGCCTTGAGGTGCTCCTGCTCTCAACAGGCATAAGCTGCTCACATTTTAATACCTGGCAGATTTAATGAGCTGCTGGATTCAAAACAGGAGCGGGTTTAGTGATAAAGCAGACACCTGTCTGGGAGTGCAGTTCCTGTACAGCCCAGGTTTGGGATTATTTGTAAGCAGTGTTTTTTGTCTGTCCCTTGCCCAGGGGACGTGTGGCTCGGCTGCCTTTTGTTTTGCTCTTTCCTCCCCTAAGGAGGGAGGAACTGAGGATGCTTCCCTTGCCAGAGTCCTTGCTGACCTCTGCCCAACCCTGGGATCTTACTCCACCCTTGCCCTTCTTTCAGCTCCTGCACCATTTCTCTCCCATTTCCAGCCTTCTCTGCTCTCAGGGCTTGGAAAGCAAATGTATAAGCTTTCCTGCTTTGTTCTTACCTGAACCTTAATTGCACAGGGATAGGTTGAGGGGGAGAAAAAGGTCAACCATGTGCTGCCTGCTTAAATCCCACTTCGTGTACCTTCTGTCTGACCCACTCAGCATAAAGGATGGAGATGTGAGACCTGTTTTGACATCTTCCCTGGGGCTACCATCTCAGATATGGTTGAGATGGAGAAGCTAGGATCGTGGATTTTTGGCTTACCCTGGGCTGATTTGATCTTCTGATTTTTCCCTTTGTAGGGCTGCCTGAGCTCTTGTGACATCGGGGTAGTGTTAACACCAATAATGAGAGCTTTGCATTGGTGAGGAGAGGTTATGGTTATTATATATTTTGGAAGAGCCAAGCCTCAGGTCTAGCATGTTGCTTGGGACTGAAATGTTTGCATAGGGGTTGATAGCACTGGCACCATGTCTGTCCTTCCAGGACACAGGCTGCCCTTTGGTCTTGGCACATCTGCCAGCCCTATTTCATGCCTGATGGTGGCTGTGATGCCAAAGTCTGTTCTGTGCTCTTATCATCCCCCTTTCTTCTGGCTGTTGTATACAATAGGGATACAAACAGCTGCCTAAGCACCAGCAACAGCAGAGAACTGCACTTGGTGCAGAGTGCTGGCTGTCTGAGCTGAAGGAAGACAGCAGGAGCTTGGATATTTCTTAGAGCCTTCAGAGCAGTTTAGATAGGTCAGTTTTTCTCCAGTCATTGAGGCAAAGGTGGTGAAGGAGGGTTGAGTTTGGCATCCCACACCTCAGATAAGCAAATAAGAAGCTGTGTAAGAGCTCGTTGAGCCCCTTGTGCCCTCCAGGTCCTTCCTGGGAGATGCTGAGCACTCATGAGGAGCGCACTGGTGTGCAGCTTGCAGCAGGAAGGGCTGCAGCCCTTGTCCTGCCTTGCAGAGTTCCTGTTTGTGGCTTCCCTTGCTTGCAGTGTTGGTTGTTTTTTTGCAGTGCTGAGCAATTGGCTTGAGATCCCTGCAAGACTGTATGCACTGCTTTTAGCTGCTTCTCTTGGTGCTGCTGCATTCATGTTCGCTTTTTAAAAGCGATCAATATTTGAGAGTTTCCACTGAATCTTCTGCCTTGAAGCTCACTGTATTTATTGTGTAACAGTGGCCAAAGCGAGCTAATGAAATATATTCCTTTTTGCTTCAAATTAGGCATCAGAGACTTGTCAGGAGATGGGTAGGAGCTGCTGAATAATCCTAGCAATGCGTTAAAAACAATAATAATAAAATAACGTTCTATAATGTCACTAATTTTTCTAATAGAATAAAGTTGGGGCGCACCACAAGAATCCTCCAGCTGCCCTGCAAGAAAGCATCACAGCAAACCAGCTTTGCTGCTGAATGCAACTAGGTTAAACTCTAATTAAAATGTTGCAAAAGGGTGAGGAGTTGTCTGCTGTAATTAAGAAATGTGTCTCTCCTCCTCTGTGCTGTCCCCTCCTGTGACCTGCTGCTCAGCTCTGTGGGGAGCTCCAAGTCTGTCTGTCCATCTGCATCTCCTTGGAAACCACTGCTTTTCCCTGGGGTTAAAACTGCTGGATTGGCAGCACAGTGATTGCCCTGCTGCGTGCGGAGTGGGTGAACACCTTGGGTTAAGGCAGTGGCACAGCTGAAAAATGCAAACGTTTGGGGTCTGCAGGCCAAGGTTTCATCCAGATTTGGGGTCTGAAAGAGCCTGTTGCTTGGTGTTGTTCTGCTGAAGGCCTGGCTTGCTGCAGGCAGAGCCTTAACTTTTCCGCATCCTTGTGAGGAGGCACAGCTGCTCAGTGGTGCACCTGGAGATGCGTTGTGTGTCAGTTCCACCAATGGGGTCTTAAAACCTGACCACCCCTCTCCCCCCCCCCCTCCAGGCTCTGGTGCCGAGCTGCAGGAAGGTTCAGTTGGTGCCAGGGAGGTTCAGTTGGTGCCGTTAGGCCGTTAGTGGCGCTGCAGCTTGGTGCCAGAGCTCCCACCCTCCTGCACCCAAATGCAGTCCACGAGCATGTGGCCAGACTGCAGGGCAGCTGTGTTGGATGCTGGCCCTGCTGCCTGCTCTGGGGACCCATGTGGGAGCCCGTTGTCTCTTCCCTGTGGCAGCTGCCCCGTGAGGACATGGCAAAGGCCCTTGCGAGGCTGTGGGGCCGTGAAGGCTGTGCACCTTCAGCCCTTATCAGCAGCCATGGGTTCGTATGTGTGCCTGCGTGGGCCCAGCGCAGCTCTCAGCAAGGTTATAACTGCGTGCCCCTCTCGTTGGCAGGGTACCTCAAGTGTGACACGGACGATGGCTGCGAAGCCAAGGAGGAGACGGGGGGAGAGGAGCTCTTTGATGCCGTGAACTCCTCCATCGTTTCAGGGGACAGCATCCGATTTTTCGTCAACGTCAACCTGGAGGTGCCGCCCAACACTGCTGGTGAGTGATGGAGCTCGGCGGGACGAAAGCAGTTCCTCCCCTTCTTCTCTGAGCACTTCGGTTTTCAGCTGCTGAGTTCTTTTGTGTCACTGTAGGAAAACCCACTAAAAACTGGCTGCTGAGCTGCTCTCAAGCCATCTGCATCATCTTTCCCTTCCCTTTCTCCTGAAATATGAAGCGCTTCCCCAGTGCATCCACTTGGGCTGTACAGCACAGCATTGGGCTCGGTGACTTTGCAACCACCCCTGCAAAATTAAGATCCTGCTTCTTAAAATGTGGCCCAAAGCCTGGGGCAGGCCTGGAGGGAGATGGTTCTGAGTTTGGAGCCTGGGGTTTTGCAGCAGCAAAAGCAGTAGCAGGCTGGTCGCTGGTGGAGAGATGCTTTCCACTGAGCAATTTATTTTTGGTGCACATACTGTCTCTAACTTCAGTGTCATTCTAACACTTCTAAAACCCGGCTGTATGTGTGAAATTTGTTTTGTTTTTCATTATTTTAAAATGTTAGAGGTGAGTTCAGGTCAGTTTTTGCTCTCCAGCAGCTGCTGGTTTAAAAAAAAGTAAGAGTGCAGAGGGGCTTTTGGTGTAGCCCGTGCCCCCTGGGTTTAACTGTGCTGGCTGCAGTCAATCCCCACACCTGCTGCATTGAGGCATGTAGTGGAAATAAGGGGGAAAATGACCTGTTAGATAATTCTGATAGAGGTCAGGTGCCTGCAGTATAAAGCAGGCGATCCCCTCTTGCAAACATAGCTTTGCATCAGCAAATTTAATGGATATTTCTAGTTGCCTTGCCTTGTAGAGCATGTGAATCCAGGACTGCAGCCATGAGTTGTGTTTTGTTGTGATAAGTGTATTGAGTGAGGCTGGTCCCTGCCCTTGGCTCCTAGAGAAGTTGCAAGCCACAGGACAACATGGCATTGGTGAAGGTTGGTTGCTTTTGGGTGTTGTTAGGAGACAATTTGTTGAGAAATTGGCTAGTTGAACAGTAGCAACAAAAAGCATCAATTGTGTGTGGGTGTCCAATGTTGCATTTAAACGATCCTCAATATGTCCCCAGTGTGTAGAAATACTGTTATGTGCCAGGCTCTGTTTGTAAAAATAGTTACCTGCTCCTAGGAATTTTGTCTCCAAGTGCCAAATTCCTCTAAATCTTAAACATTTATGCCAGCTGCAGGACAGCTTTGTGCAGGAGAGGAGGGTCTGTGGAGTGGTGTTTGTTGGCACTGGTGCTAAAAGCACAGTGCAGCACTATTCTAGCACTTCCACCCTCTGTGCTTTTGCCCCCATTGCATGATTTTAAGCCCACAGTGCAGGTGGTAAAGAAGACCATGTAGCAAACCTGGCTTTCATAGCAGGTGCAAATCCTGATAGATCTACAGAGTGCACTTGCTAGAAATGTTGATTCAGTAAACATGTGGTGTGGTGCAGACCTGTGCCTGACTACATCAGTCTGCTTTCTGAACCTGAGTGGTGACTTTTTATGGATTATATCTAGCAATTTTCAAGCCTGCAATTTTACAAATGCCATCTTAATTGAAAGACTGAAGGGGACCCACTGCTTTGTGATGAGTCTGGACTTAATGCCTTGGGGTGTGTTTTCTGGGGATAAGGAATGTACGTGCTGTGGATTCTTCTGCATGTGAAGAAGTTTGACTTTCCTTATGTGTCCTCCTGGGCTTTTTGTAAATGTTTTCCCTTCCATTCAAAACAGGCCAAAAAAAAAAATGTGTATTTGCCTCTAGCAGTGATATTTGTGGTGGAATTAGTTGTATCCTTTTTCTTCAGCTGTTTGGGATGCTTAAAGAAAAAAATGGACTTCTGACGTTCGGAAAGGAGACTCCAGCACACAAGGGTGGAAATCTTAAAACCATGCTTTCAGAGGGAAAGGTGTAAAGTGAGCCTTGTTTGTTTGTTTGATAGTGACCAATTGGGCCAGGTATCAAAAAATCCAGGTTCTTTAGTGATTATCAAGCATAGGGCTCCTGAGAATCCATGTGTTTAATTTATCTAGGCTGTCAGCTCTTCATCAAAGGTGCTTTGGTGAAGCATCTTCCAGAGTTGATTTCTGTACATTTCAAATCAGTCTCTGGACATGGAGGCATGGCTGATTTCTTGGGTGGTTGAAAGAAGAGTTGCTGAGGCTCAACTTGACTTATGAAAGCAGCCTGAACTGCTAGGGGTGGAGGGATTGCAGTGGGGAAACAATCCTTGTTTTCAATCTAAATTATTCCCAGAAATTAAGTCTAACTATGCCATGGCCAAGGTATTTCTGCATGTAATGCTACTTGCTTAACTCTGTAAGGGAGTGGAGAAGTTTAGAAATTCCCTTGCATTGCTGTTGCTCTCTGGTTGCTTTCTTCCATATCTATGCTTTGAATCCCTAACCCATGAATGCTGTGCATTTATAGCACTTGTTTCCAGCTTTGGGGAGTGAGGAAAGCATTAAGTTTTTTTCCAGGCAGTGTAAGACCCTCCCTTGCACAGCTCATTTCCAACTCCAAAATGAGCTCATGCACCAAAGATTCTGATGTTCTTTAAACACGGTGAAAAGTGAATGTGGGAATGATATCCTTTCATCCTCATCTTGTTTTCTTGCTTTCTTAAAGCTGGTTGAAAGAAGCCCTTGAGTCTAATGGTCTCTTTCACGTAGAATCATTAAGGTTAGAAAAAACCTCCCAAGGTCATCACATCCACCCCACCATGTCCTTCAGTGTCACATCTCCAGGGGTGGTGACTACATCACCTCCTTAAACAGCCTGTGCCAATGCCTGGTCACTCTGTGAAGCTTTTGTTTCCTATTTGTGCTAAGGAGCTTGGTATTACCCTTTTGTGCCATGCAGACTGTTGAGGACCAGTTGTAGAGAGATCTCCAATGCTGTCTGTGTTGGTTTGGTCCCTGGTGTTTGATGCACACCCTGCTTAAAGCATAGTTCCTGAATCTCTGGCAGGAAAACTTTTAAGGAGACTATCTGTGCCTTATCTGGTCATTGCAGTTTGCTTTCTTAGCTGAAGGTGGTATCCAGATTCTCTTTTAGAGATCTTATGGCAAGCTACAAGGTTTCCTCCTACCTTAGTGTAGCATTGGTCCACAATCCAAAAATCTCCCCCTGCAAAGGGGCTGGGCGCTGGCAGGTAATGTTAAATCAAATCACAGGCATGGTAACAGCTCTGCCATTGTCCTGTCAAGATGTTAATCTTGGTATGATGGATGTACAGCTTGCTGCAAGCATAATTGGATGCACTTTACTGTAATTCTGTTTTTAAAAAGATCTCTGTGTGGGATTAAGTACTGAGCCAACAAAACGTAGCACGGCCCATAAAACCCTGACAATTAACCATTGTCATGAAATGCTGGACTGCTTGCACAGATGTGTTTAATACAGGATAACCTGAAGAAATCTAGGGCTTAAGGTATTGCCTGTCTGATTTTTAGTTAATACTGACTGTTGTTGCATTGAATGTTGAGCCCAAATCAGTGCAGATGCACAGGCACTAAAATGCTTCTCAGTCTTGACACTTGGGTCCTTTATCCTGGGTGTTTTATTGCTTCCTTGTGGAAGCCAATAAAAACTTATTTTATTCTCTCTTGCCTCTGAGTCTTCCAGCTTGTGTTTTGATGATAGGACATCTGTTTTCAGCAAATGTAGAATTGTGGAATATCCAGAGTTGGAAGGGACTCAGAAGGGATGGAGTCCAACTCCAGTATTGGTAGCTCTGCCACGAAGGTGGGTTGTTCTTTGAAGCTGGATGCTTTAGAGTCTCAAATCTGCATTTCTGAACAAAGATCAGGATGGTTTATAAAGAGACTGAGACGTGAGCTGAGATAGCAGTGAAGGCATACAGTAACATCATACAATCATTAAGGCTGGAAAAGACATCTGAGATCATCAAGCCCAACCCATCCCACCATGCCCATGAACTGTGTCCCTCGGTACCACATCTCTACAGTTCTTCAACAGCTGGTATGAGTGCTGTGCCACTCACAACATCTCTTAACACATAGAATCATAGAATGGCCTGGGTTGAAAAGGACCACAATGATCATCCGGTTTTAACTCTCCTGCTATGTGCAGGGTCACCAGACCAGGCTGCACCACTTTCATGGGCAACCTGTGCATCACTGCTCTTTTGGGAGAGAAATTTTCTCTAATGGTAGGTCTGTACCCCATCATGTGTGTTTTGGCAGGAATTGGTGCTGAGGTCCTGCACTGGGTGAAGTACTTCTTCCCTACCATCCCTGTCCTGGGTAAGGAATCCCCACAGCACTGTTAGAGAAAATCAAGTATCAGAGGAAATCAAGCCTGGTGCTCCAGCTGGGAACTGGTACCAGAGAGGATGGGGAGCATCAATGAGTCTGTGTGCAGTGGGGAAGTTTTCCTTTCCAGATCTGTGTTACAAACCATGGATATTTCATACAATAGCCTGAATTGGAAAGGATCTGTAAGGAGCATCAAGTCCAACTTATGAAGTACCTGGCAGGCTAGCTGTGTATTGTCTTGCTGGCATCTTTGCATGGCTTTGTGACTCCTTCCCTATCGTCTCACCTAGAAGCGTGCTAAGCCTTCTGCCTTAGTGCTTTCTAGAATTGCATTGGAGTCTGTGTGTTTTATGTGTAAAATTGTATCTAAATTCCCTTGGAGCTGAGTCTGCAGGTATTGTTTCAACCTGCTGCTGAAATACCAAACTCGGTGGCTCAACTGCTGTCTTCCAACTTCATCTGCAGCACCCTGGGAAGTAAATCCCCACGAATTAGTATAGCAATTCGGTTTAGATGGGCTCTGAAGGTTGGCATGTGTGGGTAGCTCAAGTCTGGCATTGCAGTGGGTCTGCACGTTGTATGGGGTGATGGCACTGCAGGCAGTTGTGGCACTTTCACCTGCTTGGCAGGGCTCTTAAATCATCTAGGCAAATAGCTTTGTGATTGAGATCTTGTTTTTACACCTGGGTGTTTTGAAACAGCATTGTTTCCCCCCTGCCCTCCCTTTGCTGGGCTGTTGTAGAGGGGTTTACAGTGTTTCCCTGAACCCAAGCAAAGTTGTCAGGGATTGGTGAATCTGTAGTTGCTCAGCTTTTGTATCATGCATTTCTGCTTGCAGCTGGTGGTTTTATCAGCAGCTTTGGCTGCAGAGAGGTGCCTGGAGCATTTTTTTTGGGCTTCGGGGGGTGAGGAGGGAGAGGGGGGGGTGGGCAAAATCCCGCTGGCAACCTCGAAGCCAATGGAGAGGCAGGATGTGGCTTCATTAGAGCAGGGATGGGGGGCAAATAGCGGAACACGCTTTACGCTTCACGAGAAATGAAAGCCTGTTCCACCCTCTGGACAATTGATCATTCCTAGATACGGGGAATGAACGGTTTCCTGTAACACGCTCCAGAGGCACGCACGTGCACTGCTGCTCCCTGCAAAACACGGGGCTCCAGCTCGCACTCGGCCCCTGCAGAGATGGCTTTTATTTTTTTTCTTTCCTAAAAGGGATGAGGAGAAACACTGGATGCTGGCGCCAAGGATATTCCAGAGAGAGTAGCGTCCAGAGACAAGTGGTCTGGGCCTGAATGGGTATCATTCTGCACACAATAGTCACATTTCCTCACATTAATACCAAGGTCCTTTTTATGTCTCGAGGCACAATGCTGACCCACGCGTTCCATCTGATAACTCCTGTTTTAGCAGTTTGATGTCAGGGTGGGATGTTGGACTCCTGAAGCTTCCTATACTCTAATGGAAAGTGGATGCACCGATTGTGCTGGGGGGGATGGATGGCCTCCTTCCCAATTTCCTGGCTGGGGTGTTTTCAAAGCAGCACTCACAAAGCTGAGGGAGGTGGGGGTGGGAGTGCTGGCTGCTCTGCACAAAAGCAGCAATCACCTTTTTGGGTCCTTTGCTTTGGGACAGCTTCTCCAAAATTTGGAGTGCTTTATCCTGCCAGTTGGCATAGGAATGAGCTTCCCCTCCCCCCCCTTCTAATTTAATCATGAAAACTATTGTTTCTTTTTTTTTTTTTTTTTGGTTGTTGAAAATTTACTTTTGTGATGTGTGAATGTTGGAGTGCATGATGCCCGAGGGGGTTGTGGATGCCCCATCCCTGGAGGCATTCAAGGCCAGGCTGGATGTGGCTCTGGGCAGCCTGGTCTGCTGGTTGGTGACCCTGCACACAGCAGGGGGTTGAAATCAGATGATCACTGTGGTCCTTCTCAACCCATTCCATGATTCTGTGAGTTAGGAGGTGTGATGAGTGGCACAGTACTCAACTCTGTTGTCCTGTCCGTACCTCTGTGCTGCCTTTTTCCAATCCTTCTGCAGTGGCAGGAGAAAAGTTCAAAGGTCAGTTGTTTCAGTGCCTGTGCTGAGCAGTATTCAGGTGAGGATTTCCTCCCCACCCTCTCTGAACCAGACTGGCAGCCTGTTTCTTATTGCCACCTGCCTTTAACCTGGTTGTCAGCCAGAGGGATGAACTCAGCTTATATTTGGCTTTCTTTTGCTCCTTAGCCCACTGCCCTCTCTTAGGAATGTGGGATGGTTGTGACACAGCTATCAAAGCTTCCTATCCAGCCCAAATCCATCAAGTCTGATGGGAATGAGGCCAGACTCAGCACAGTAATTGTAGAACAGCGAAGAATCCCTTGAGATCCTACTTGTGCAATACCTTGCTGCCAGCAAAGAGCAAGTGGTACCTCTGCTACTGCTAACGAGCTCTTCTCCTGACATGTGTTGATGGGATTTAATTTTGTTTTAAAGGCAAGAAATTGTAAAAGCAAGAGTGTTTTTGCTGCTTGCAAATCTGCCTAACGCAAGTAGTGGAAGCTTAGATTTGCTTTGGGCCTGGGAGAAATCACCGATACCTAGATGAGATTTTTCATTTATAAAACAGAACAATCCATGCTCAAGTGCTTCCACTTACATCAGATCCTTGCATTTTCTTTTTTTTAGGACTGTGAAAATGCTAATATAGTGTTCTGCTGTCATTTATTAGCCTGCTCACCCAGATATGCTGGGGAGCTCACGTGGATCCAAAATAACCTCTGCTGACACCTCTACAGCCAAAACATTCCTGATCTGATTTGCTTTCCTACCTTCCAAAGAAAAGATACTGCAAATATCTCCTGCAGAGCTGCTTTGATCCAATGGCTTTAGGTCTCTTCAGGTGTTAAGGGCAGCACTGGGGACCATTGCAAGAAAGGAATGGAAAGGAGATCGTAGAGTCTCAGAATTGTTTGAGTTGGAAGGGACCCCTAAAGGTCATCTAGTCCAACTCCCCTGCAATGCACAGGGACACCTACAGCTCCATCAAGTGCTCAGAGCCCTGCCCTGCCTGACCTTGGGCATCTTGAAGGAGGGGCATTTACCATGTCTAAGATGGAATGTGAATAGCCTTAAACTTTGGCGTAAGGCTTCTGTGGGTTTGTTTTCAGGGCTGCCTTTTCATAGGTCTCATTATGTAGAAGAGGCTAAAAAACTGCAATTAGACTTCATTTGTCTGTGTCGCTATCAGTAATTTTATATTAAGGCAGCCAGTGGAACTGCTTCAAGTTACAGGGAATAGATTTCCTGCTGCGTTTCTTGCTTCCATGTATGAAGTTTTGCTCACATCCAGGACCCATCCAGATTCTGCAAGTGGAAGGATAGGACAAAATGGAAGCATGCCATGTTTGTCCCTCCAGGGGTCTAAGTGTGCTCACACAAGGCCACGAGAGTAAGTCTAATGTTGGCAATTCATCACCATTGCTAATGTTGACGTTCACTCCCAGAGAGCTGCTTGCAGTGCATTTGGTAATGCTGCGCACATGGATGCGTGCCTCCTAGAAATCTGGGCTGTGTGTGTTGCCTTGGTGTGATCCCAGGGGATGCCAGAGATGTGTTGCTGACTTTTTGGTTATCCTGAGCAGAACCTGGAGCACAGCCTAACAGCTAAGGTCAGCAGGCCTGGCAGCTCTGCTCTGTGTGAGAGGACAAAGATGATAAAATGCTCATAACTTGCTTGCCTAATATAAACTGGTGCAGCCTGCTTTGTCCAGCATGCAGAACCATGAAAATAGAAATGGGAATGCTATGTGACCCTAATCTCTCTGCTTAAGTATACTTAATCTTGACACTCAGGTGTGAAATTTTTCCTGGTAGCAAGGTGTAGTTGATGGTTGATAGGTAGGTGGAACCTGCCTCCCTGTAGACAGGGAGTGAATCCATGCCCTTTCTGCCCCGAGTGAAGTGTGTGAGTGCAAAGGTTGAGGGTGTTGCATCTTTATGGCTCCTCCAAAATTGGAGAGGGAAGCAGTAATATAGTGTCAGGAGGCTGAGGAAAAAAGGTATCAGGCAGATGCATGCTGGTCTTAGGCTTGAGCATAATTATTGCTTAATAGACATGTCATGGGCAATCTCCTGCATGATTTTATCCTGGTTTGCCTATCAGGTTCTTCTGTCTGTGGTAGGTGACATGAAGCCAGATGTTCATTAAGCCAGACACAAACACTCTTGGGAAATATATGTATTTTTCCCCACTCTTCACAGAATCATTAAGGTTCAAAAACACCTCGAAGATCACCAAGCCCAACCCATCCCCATCATGCCCTCTAAGCCATATCCCCAAGTGCCACTTGTTGTTGTGGAATACCTCCAGGGATGGTGACCACCTTCCTGGGCAGCCCATTCCAGTGCCTCACTGCTGTTGGAAGGAATTTTTCCCATATCCAACCTGAACCTCCCCTGGTGCAACTTAGGGCCGTTACCTCTTGTCCTATCACGATTCTATATTGCTGTTAGTTTGCAGTTGTCCTTCAGCAATGCTATAGCATGCCAGTGGGTCTTCCAGATGATAGCCCAGAACTGGGACGGTGATATCCATCAGTCTCCTCTTCCTGGACTGAGTTTGAACACTGCATTACTTTGGTGAAATGATGAATGAGGCTCCCAAAACATCACCTCTATGCCCAGAACAGGCTTTTTTTTTTTTTTTTTTTTTTTTTTTTGAGAATTTTGAATGATTCTGGTCCAACAGAAGTAATTAGATGTTTTTGCTTGTGTTGATAAAGCAGCACTCGGAGCTCGTTCCCGATGAGTACTTGAGAGAGCTGTCAGCAGAAAGGGTTGATATGCACTTGAAGCTGATAAGAGGAGCCAAGAGATGCTGCATGATAAAGGACAACATAAATTTCTGTTGCATTTGCATGCGAGTGAAGGCGTGGTGTGAAGGACAGACCACAGATACCAGCTTTTAGCACGTGCTTGCTATTGTTCAAGACTGCGTTTTTTTTCTCTAGATTCATTTTATGCAAAAGCTGAAAAACCGAAACATGTTTTCTCTTCAATGAATATTTATGGCTTCCAAATCTTCCAGCATACTTCTGCATGTGTAATTAGGCTGTAAATTGAGTAAGTGAGCGCTGGAGAACTACAAATGGAAAAGCCTGGGGAAAATGCTTGATGTTTCTGGTTTAGTTGCGTGCTTACTTCTTAATAATAAATAGCATTTTCAAGATAAAACAGCTTGTGCTTTCCAAAGAATGTGTCAAAAGCAGTAATAATTGGAACAGCTGTGCCAGCAGACTTAAGTGATGCTCTTAATCACGTGTAGAGTGTCCAAGTGAACTTTAGAAGTTGAGTGATGTAACCAAAGCCTCTGAACCATTTTATTTAAAGATGAATGCAGTCCTCTCCCCATTTTCCTCTACTGTGGAGTCAACTCTGTCTCCAGTTTGATTCCCAGTATTTTAACCATTTAAGTGTGTATGTCACCTTTTGGTACAAAGTAAATACATCATGTCTGTCCCTATAACTGTTACTTGGAAGCAGAGACCAACTCCCATCCCACTGTAGTCTCATTTCAGGCAGTTGTGGGACATCATAAGGTTTCCCCTGAACCTCCTCTTCTCCAGGCTGACCCATCTCAGTTCCCTCAGCTGCTCCCATAAGAGCTGTGCTCCAGATCCTTCCTAGTGTAGGACCCAAAACAGAACACAGCACTCAAGTACAGAGGGCTGAGTACTGAGTACAGAGGGCAGCAGGGCTGAGCTTGTAGTGGGATCATCCTGTGGAGTGGGATTGAAGCAGTTCTGAGAGGCTGAGACCTGGAAAGTCAGGTATGTGGAAGAAACAAATGTCCCATGAATGTCTGCAACTCTCTATTACATCCCTGTACTTTTCCACAGCTTGGAAAGGCTTTTTGGTCTTGAGTAGTTTTTTTCCATGTCACTGTGCTTATTTGGACAAGAATTGTTCATAATTTCAGTAGCTGCACAATCTTGTGGTTTCTTTGGAAGAGTTGGAAGGTGAAGATTTTGAGGGAGAAGGGTGAACAGTACCTGCAGTGTTTGTAATGCTGCAGGCAGCAAAGAGGGGAGGGAGGGGGGGCATGGCAAAAACAATGGGATTTCATTTGTTTTTTTAGTTTATATCACAAAATCTGCTTCATACACACCCTAAGATGACGTTAACACTATCTTTCAAACCAGGAACTCTTGGACACCTCTGTCCCTGCAGCTCGACTTCATAATGAGTGACAGCTAATAGTCTCTAAACAGCAGTTTTCTTTTTCAAGAGCTCTGTTGCTTTACGCTTTGATTTATGGAGGCAGAGTGGTGAGTTGATGGGACACTAATGTGCTCATCCTCAAGTCACTGCATGTGATCTCTCACAGCCTGCTCCCTTGGAAGTGCCTGGGTGTTATTGTTGACTTTTTAACGAGGACAAGAATGGTTTCCAAACGAGAGTGACTCATGCAATCTTAGCCTCAATCTATCAAGCAGCGATGCATGGGATTAAATGATTACCTAAAGTATTAAGAATTAGATTTGAGGGAGAAGCAGCGGGGAAAGGGGGTGGGTAGTAAAGGGTAAAAATAGATAGGGAATATGAAAAACAAAACAGAAAACAACAGGACTCAAATTGTGGCTGATCGGACTGGTAAAAGGCTGCTTCTGTACTTGGTTTGTATTTCCTAAATGGGAAATGTTGTGAAAATTGAATCTCTGCTTTTTCTCTAGATATAGTCCTCTGCCAGGAGTGATACTTCACCTTGTCCTGAGCCTTGTGCTGCCTGTCAGATGCCTGTGAGAGTAACACTGTTTAACTTTTTTCTTTTCCAGCTGAAAATGAAAGTGCTGGCTGCGTGTTACTACACACATCGAGGAAGGTAAGTAGGGATTCCGGGTGATGGACTTCATCGAGAAGCAGAGAAAAGGATTTTGAAGCATGCTGTGGGAGTGGGGAGATGGTTTTTATTGGCCAGAGCAGGATATATTAATACCTTCTTCCCTAAATTCCTCAGTCTTCATTTAAGAATACAAAGCCAACATGCTGCTTGTTCTCCAAACGATTTCTCTGTAATTGTTTCACTGTGTTTTGTCCCAGACAATTCCTTGACATGTTAATTCATCACTTTCTCTTCTGCAGCTGCCTGCGAAGGGATCCAAGCATACACCACAGAGACCCGGGCTGCTTAGTTCCTTTCCAGCTGAAAGCACAAACACCCCGTAGACACTGCTGTGACTTGATTTCCTGTTTATTCCCACTAATCAGATCTGCATCCATGAGGTTCAGCAGGAGTGAAATGCATGGAAACACTCCGTTTAGGAGGACAATTGGGAAACAGTGCTTAGTTTACTCTTGAGACAGTAACTTGATAATGATAAGGCAGAAACATGAGAAACCTCCCATAGGCTGTGTTACTGCAGACCTCCAACTATGAAAGTACAAAGTATGCAGAGAGGAAATGAACTGATATTTAATTTCACTTGCAGTCTTGATCTTTGGGGCTGAAGCATGACCTGTGGTGCTTTGGGCTGTCATCTCTTGTCCCACCTGGGCTGGAGGGGCTGGCTGTGTAAACTTGTAACATCGTTGATGTTGGCCAATTTAATATTACAGACTTGTTTAATTTGTCTTATCTAATACAACTGACTAAGCTGCTTTGAGCTGGTTGCACTTGACTGAAAGTAACCTAAGAACTTGATCACTTAAGGTGAAAATTCTAAGTCCAAATGCAGGATCTGCTTCTGATAAGAAATAGTTGGAAGCTCGAAATATCTTGTCTTCCAGCATTTTTCTTCAGAGCTGTAGGGTTCTTGCAATTCTGGCCTGTAGTTCATGCATGAGTGTTTTAGTGTGCTATAGAGCAACAAATACCAGAAGGGATAGCATGCTTTAGCAAGGCTAGAGGGGAAAAAATGCCATGGTGGACAAGTAAAATTGTTGTGCTTCAAATGTAGAGGAATTTGGGTCCTGGGTCACAGGAGAAAGCATCACTAGAAGAAAAAGAATTCAGTCAGATGTTTTATGTGCAGAGAGACACTTCTCTTCAGGACTGTCCCTGTCCTCTGATGATAGTCCATGGCTGTTGCCTCCCTTGAGGAGTGCTGGAAAGGCAATGCATGTCTTGGACAAGTTTGGTATGTCCCTTGATGGGCGCGTAGGGAATCTGCTCACAGTCTGAACTACTTAATCACCATCTCAGTATGCTTCTGAGGAAACATCTGTGAGTATCTGGCAGCAGCAGGGGTGGAACTGTGCTCAGGACAATGTGGTTTTGGGGAACACCTTCTCCTGAGGTTTTTGCAACCTCTGTAAGTGGACTTTGTCTATGGAGCAGCAGGCCAGCAGATGACGTTGATTTTGGGTCGTCTTGATGAGTGTTGAAAGCTTTGTTTTGCATGGATTGTGTGCTGCTTGGTCTAATGGATGTTGGCCAAGGATCCTGCTTGTGTGATGTTAGGGGAGGCTGTTTCCAGTGCATTCTTATTCCTGAAATGACAGCCTCTCTTCTTGCTATGATGCACTGTACAGCTTTGCAATTAGGGATGTGCATACTATTAAAATGACTATTGAGTAGCTGTCTTGAGTTTCTTGCTAGGAAGTTTCCAGCATGCAGTATCCTGGTGTGACTTGACTATCTGGCTAAAAATATTTGTGAAGGAGTAGTCATTAATTTCTCTTCAAAACAGTGGGTGTCCTGCCTGAAACAGGTTCTGTTTGAGCTATCTCTGAGGTGTTGCTGTACCAGCAATTCAACTAATTTGCTCTTGGTTTGTCTCAGCTGGTGAGCAATGTATTTATATCCTCTCATGGTGGCATGCTGCCTTGCAGTGTTCTGTGTGCATATCTTACTCAGTGTTATAGGAGTGGTAATAGGGGTAGTTATTGTGCTTATTTCATATAATAGAACAGGAGCTGGGGAATAAAGCAGGGCTGAGGTATGGAAAATTATTTACAGAAGATATTGCTAGAAGATTGTTGCAGAGCTGGAGTTATAGAATCAAAGAATCCTTAAAGTTGGAAGAGACCTCTGAAGTTCATCTTGTCCATCTCTCCTGCAGTGAACAGGGATGGTACAGCTAGATCAGGCTGCCCAGGGCCTGATCCAGCCTTACCTTGAAAGTCTCCAGGGACAAGGCAACCTGTTCCAATGCCTCACCACCCTCATTGTAAAAACTTTCCTAATATCCAACTTACATCTACCTTCTTTAAGCTTGAATCATTTCCCCTTGTTCTATCACCACAGACCCTGCTAAAAGCCTGGGCTTTCAGGGCTGACTCATGCCCCTCTCCTATCCACCAGTACCCCCAGTTCTTTTTTGGCAGGGCTGTGCTCAATCTTTTCATCCCCAAGCTCGTAGTGATAATTGCCTCGACCCAGATGCAAGGTCTTGCATTTGAGTCAAATCCTCATGACTTGCATCCAAGCTGCTGACATTGGTATCCTAACACAACAAGCAAATGCTGCTGTCCTGTGCAGATCAGTGGAGGATCAGCATTGATTGACGTGATGTGGGTAGATAATAGCCATCTGCTGAATGCCTCTGATTCATTTCTGTTATCTATCAGCCAACTTCTTGCTTTCATGGTTCTGTTGCTGATGACTTCTCTCAAGCATGTGAGAAATTGATGACATGAAAACTTTTGCTTTCTTGAAACCATCTTAATGCTGCAGCATTCCAATTGTCCTTAACTTTCTTATACTGCCTTTGCTCCATATTCTTCTGTTTTTGTTAAATCATAAAATCCAGAAGGCTGGAAGAGACCTCTGAGACCACCAAGTCCAGCCCCAACCCATCTGTGATCACTGACTGCGGCTGCAAGTGCCCCCATCCCCATGGTTCTTGGACACCTCCAGGGACAGTGACTCCATCACCTCCCTGTGCCAGTGCCTGATTGCTCTTTAGGAAAAGTTGTTTCATAAAATCCACCTAGAACCTCCTCTAAATCCTCTGTAGACTGTTTAATCTTTCCACTGTTTGAACATCCATCCTAGGTTGGACTCTGTGTGCCAAACAAGCCAGAACAGGACGCCTTTGAGAGAAGTTCTTGTCACCTGGTGAACTCATGAGCACAAATATTATAGGTGGTGATAGGTATTTAACCTGCTTTCATGCAGTGATAGCCTAAGATGGATTGGCCACTTACAGTTCTACCACCTCCCACCTTAGGTGGGATGGTGACATAGCTGTGTCACTGTCTTCTCTCCTAAGAGCAGATGGCACTAAAGCCTCGGGGGTGGCAATGAAATCCTTCAGAGAATCCTCAGTCTCAGTCCTCCAAGGCTGTGTAAGAAATGATTGATGCAAAGTAAAACAGTGTTAATTGCAATGGATGTGTACTGACAACTTGATAGTTGCTGCGATAATTACAGTAATTAGTGAGATATTAGCATTTTTCTTAGTGTCTAGCCTATAAATGGAAAAGGTGGAGTGGGTATGTGTGAGAGGAAGGGACTCAAGCAGTATAGTGGTCCCTATAACAGGGGGGACAATGAGCCAAGGTCTTTGTTGTGCAGGCAGCATGGTTTCAGTTTTATTAACGCAATTTGGAGTGTATGCCTTACTGAGGTTAAGGGGAGTTGTGGAATCAAATGCATCTTTAAAATCCAGTCTGCCGACTCATAACGTCTTGTCTAGCTTCCTGTCGGATGGAAGATCCATATAATGAAATGCAAGTCCTATTTCCTTGTTTTATCTCAAGCTGTTGAAGGGTAGGACAGGACTGTCAGTCCTTGATTCACTACTGAGAGTGTTAACTGCGTGCGTGGATTTCTAAGAACTGTGAAATGGGAACAACAAAATCTGCAGTTTGATAATTCAATTAACAAATGTCATACCTGACAAATGAAGAAAGGAATTGAGCTTCTGTAATACAGCGTGGTTATTTCTTCCATTTCAAGGTCTACGAGTCTGACTGGGACAACAGACAGAACCAGCAGAGTTGAGGCAGTACTGGCCTTTTCTTGCCATCTGGTTTTCCTCCTCTCACAAACTGATTCAAAGCTAAATGTTATGTGGAGAGGAAGAAAATTTCCTTGGGACAACACTAAGAATGTAGGAAGAATAAAAAGGCACTGGGCTGCATGAGATTTCCGTATCTCCCTCTCCAAGCTCCTGAATTAGGAAGACTTGGAGAGGTGGCTCTTTGGGAAGAGCTGACATAGGATGCCTAGAGATGCACGCTAGTAGTTCTTCACTCTGCTGAGCTGGGACTTGATTTCTTCCTGACAGCTTTGCCCGTGTCATTGCAAACATGTTGAATTGTTTAAACCAGAAGAAGGCTTAAGATGGTACCATAAGCAGGCTATCTTTTATCTTAGGAAATGAAATTGGTTTATTTATTCATCACTGCATTCAACATCAGGGTGGAAGCTGTGACCAGGCAATCACCCATGGAGACTCAATTAGCATAAGCCTCAAAATTGCCTTTTAATGCATTAACAATATAAAAAAACTACTTTTGCAATGTGATCTGAAAAAAAGTGATTCTAAAATCATTGGTTTGTTGACAGTAATATCAGAAAAAGCTATTGTCTTGCAAACTACAAAACTTTACTCCTTTGTCTGGTATTGGTACACTTATCTAATGCTGTTATGTCTTCTTAATACAGTACCTGAAGTTAAAGAATTTTGAAGAAGAAGTCAGAGCCCACAGAGACCTGGATGGGTTCTTGGCCAGAGCCAGCATCATCCTTGATGAAACAGCCACCTCTTTGGATGATGTCCTTCGAGAGATGCTGAAACATTTTGCTGAAGACCCCGAGAACACGGAGCCAAGCTGTAACTTTGAAAAAATCATGAGCACTTTATTCACAGATTCAGGGACCCCGCGAGAAGGGAATGGTAATCCATACTTGATTAGTTTCCAGATAACAGTTATTAGTCATCCTTTCCATTGGTGGTGTGTTGACCACTCACTAATGCATGCTTCCCAAATGTGCATGTTGCATGCAGTGCTGGGGGTTATTTTGGTCAGCTAGGCTGAAGGGCCTCGTCTCCAAAGTTTTGTTTAAGTGGAATTTTGTCACTGTTCCGTTTAGATGCACTAATGCTCTCCTGAGGGAGAGGTCTCCAGCCCTGCAATTTCCTGTCAGTTAGACAATCACATTAGGAGTGATTGTCCTTAGAAAAGCGTCAGATGTTCTTCTGCAGGGAGATGCTTTCTAGTGTCAGAAGTGGCTCCTTTTGCCTTGTGATTCTCCAACTGAATTCACACAGGCTGAGGAATTCTGAGTTGAACGAGCAGTTTTTTGGGGGGAAGGCTGAGCCTTCACATTGACCCTAGCTCACTAGAAGGGGCAAGAGGCTCACTGGTTTACTCTAGAAACTCAAAAGTGGGGTAGACTTAGAAACACTGGCTTGTGTCACCTTATCTACCAGTGAATGTCATAGCACAGCCTAAAACACTGCCTTTTAGCCCAGGATGTAAAGAAGCTTAACTAAGCGTTGTTTCTCTGTAGGCATCCATGACGTTTCAGAGCCAACAGGAATGAATATACAAACATGTACATCGCACCTCAAATGTAACTGTCACAGCCTGAGTGAATTTATTTAACAGATATGTCAAGTTCTGAGCATGTAGTAAGCATATTCATGCTTTGGTTACTTCTTGCTGCCTGTCTTAGTGCTTTGCATTTATATCTTGATTTTAGGCTTTCTGCCAATAAAAAAAAAACTAAGTGGTGCCATCAAACAATCTGAGAGAACAATACTTGCAAAGAGAGGAGAGAGGGCATGGGAGTTGGAAGATGAAGTCTCTTTTAGTCCTGTGTGTGTTGAATAATGCTATTCTAATAACTTAATATTGTGGTAGAATGATGTTAGAGGGAGAAAACAGCTGCCTCTTCAAGCTGCAAATAGTTTAAGGCAGAATTCAAAGGCATCAATTCAAATGTTTCCACTTTTTCCTATTGTCGTCCCCAATCCTTGCATCCATCCAGTATGCAGCTAAATATGCTTGGTATTAGCATTTAGCTTCAGTTTGAAAGGAAATGTAATTTGTAGTTGCATGCTAATATGAACAAGCTTGTAATGCTTCTTTCCTTCTCCCCTAGTTCACCTCTTATCAGATACAATTCAAGGGGTCACAGCGACAGTCACGGGGGTGCAGTATCAGCAGTCCTGGCTCTGTATCATGTAAGTACCTGGGTTGTTGATTATCAGAACATGCAGGTTGCTCAAAACTTGCAACTACTCCTACTGCAGAGAGGAATAGCAGTTGAGAATACGCTCTTTAAGTTGAGGTGATGAGGCCTTCTCTGACCATCTGTCCTGACCTGGTGGGCTCTCTGAGCATTGGGCTCATTTGCAAACGAATTGCAAGCAGCAGTTTGGGCAGTGATGACCACAGTTTCCACAAGGCATTAAATTGCTGGATGCTGTCTAAATCTAGGGTTAACAAACAATGCTGAAAAAATTCAGAGCCCGGTTATTCTAATTACTACGGATGTTAATTAGGAGCTCTTGAAAAAAGGACAAATGAACTTGATCATGGACTACTTTGACTGCCAAAGCCTGTGACCTTGTACTGAAAGACTTCTTAAGCCCTTTGCATACATCAAAACCTTGCAACTAGAAATTGAATTCAGAAATTCAGACACTATTCAGACACTGATTGTTTGCTGGCAATTAATTCAGACACTGTCAACACTGCTAAACATTGGAGCAGCCCCATAAGGCAGTAAGGGCTTTGTCACTTAGTATTTAGAAGCCAGGATGACTTCACCCCAGTTTCCACTTGACTGAAGCTGGGTTGCTTGGTTTTCAAATCATTGTCCCATAGTCAAGCGTGTAGGGTGAGCCAAACTGTCCCTTCATGGAGAAATGCCCAAGTCTGAGTCACTGAGCTAACTGAAACAATCTAACTTCAATCTGTTTCTGTACTCATATGTAATCTCCAGTCAAGTTGTCATGGGATATCCAAGTCATTTATCTGGGAATGGGGTTAACCTATGTTGTATATATGCCTACGAGCACATAGCAAAATTCATAGCTGGTTTGTAGGACAGCTGTCACAATAGCTTTTCTTCTCCTAGCAGTGTTTCTGCTTACAGCTGGAAGAAATGTAGACTATTCTGCCTTGGAGACAGTTGTGTTGTTTTTAATTTTTTAATCACTTACAAAAGAGGACTCCTGCATGTCAGAGGTGTCTGTCCTGTAGAGCAAGTCAATTGGATAATGTCTGTGCCACGTGTACTACTGTCAGCCTCTGCTCTTATCCCTGGGATGCACAGAATAGTTTGCTCAACTGAGGAGATGAGTTCACATAGCAAAAATGGTCATTCTATGACTCAACATAAAGGGATTCTGAGCAGTTTGTTTCTGTGTTGCATATCACAGATATGATAGGGAATGTGCATGCAACTTTAGGGAGTACAGAGGTGGGAGTTCCTACTATGGCACGTGATCTGGCTTTGTGCAAAGCTGTAGAGAGCTCTGACTTAATAACAAAGCACTTGTAGAAGTCATGATACAAATGCTGTGATATACATGAAGCTGAAAAGGGTAGGATCAGTATTTCTGTAGAAGGTGAGTCAAAAGTTTGAATATATCCGAGTAATGCTAGCTTCCATGACAAGACATGATCTGAAAAACAAGCTTACAGCCTGAAGGTGTCTTGTGCAAAACTTCCTTGTTTCTTCATTTTCTTACTCTAAAGAGGGAGAAGAAAGTGGTGGGAAAGCAGTGATGAGTTATTAACTGTAATTATATAATTATTGCACTGTATTGCTGCTGTAGCTATTGTGCAATGGATTGAGAATGGTATTTTTAGACCTTACGTTCTTCTTGAAGTCAGATTGCAAAACAGCACTGCAAACTCTGAAGTAAAAGGAATTTGATGGTTTTTTTTCCTGTGTGAGTGGGAAGAATCTAAGATAGCTTTTTACTGTTTTATATTGCACTTAAATTTAACGAAGAGTACAGATTTAAACTAGCTCTGCTGTTTTCTGTGCACCTTAACTTTTTCCTCCTAGCAAATGAAGGGAGTTTAGGTATCATAATAAGATTATATTAATGAGGAGGAGCGACTCAGAGATAGAGCTTTAGTAGTACTTTTTCTCCTCAGATGCAATGCAGAAGTATAAGGTTGAAATATTCCTGAAGACAAAATGCTTTTTGGGATTTTCAGTGAGTTCTGCAGAGCAGTATACTTCACGGACACAAAAACTTGCTTCCATTTCTCCTCTTGTTGGAAAGAGGGTGTGTTCTTTCCTTTCATTCAAACCTCAGGGAGAAGAGAGGTGGGGAAAACCTAGGGTAAAGTAGCTATTCTGCTTCTGCTGCAATTGATGCTCTCCTGGCAGCTTCAGGTCTGTTAAACCACTAGCAAGGTCAGAAGTACTATCTGAGCCTGGCCACATTCACGGGACAGAATAAGCTGTTGGAACTGAACATCTCAAGGTTTGAATGCTCCAATGAGGTCCAGGAGAAGAACTGACTTCTGATTCACAGTAGAATTCAGAGATTTTATTTATTTGCAGAATTACCTGTTCTCACCACAGCCTTACCCAGGGTACGTGAGCACATGGAAACCTTGGGATTCCTTCATTAAAATGCTGTGTAGCTGAGAGCAACACAGGGCTGCATGCCCCACTAGCAAGTGGTGCTCACCTGCAGAGAAGTGAAGGTTGCTATGTATTTGTATATCATAAAATTGTAGAATGAATTGAAGTTGGGAGGCACCTCAAAGATTGCCTGGTTCCAACTCTCCCCTGCCCAGGGTTGCCAACTACTAAATCCAGCACTAAGTCAGGCTGCCCAGTGCCCCATCCATCATGTTTAATTGATCACCTGACATGAGGAAGCTCTGCTTTTAGTAGGAGCTTGTGGAGACACTGATATTCTTTCAGCAAGCAATGATTGCAGCAGGTACATGTACTGCTGGGAAGAACGTCTGCTTTCTCTAGGAACCAGTTGAATTCACTGTGATCCAGAGTCTGGAAGAGGTAGAGTAGACGTTTTGCATGTCTAGATGGGGAAGAAGCCAATATAAGAGCTATTGGTTTAGTCTTGCCAAACATCAAACTTTGAAGTTGAAGGATAGCCCCCCTTTTCCAGCAGGCACTGTATGGAAAAGTGGCTTTGATTGCAAACATGTCTTATCAATCCCAATTACTACCCTTATCACGTGACAAGTGCAGATATGAATGCCCAACGTTTTTGTTTCTTGGGATGTGATGTGGAACCTGTAATTCTAAGGGTATTGCAGTCATTGCCAGTGAACTGCTGGTGTCCTCTGTGAGAAATGCCAGCTGATGTGTTACTGAACAAATGCTGCCTGAGCAGAGTGGAACTCCTCAGGCAGTACCACCTCCAGGCAATACTCCTCTTGCCAGGAGACGAATATAATTTCTGCTTTCCAGAATTGAATCCAGAATCCAGAAAAAAACACACGAAACTGGGGGGCTGCTTTGTAGACTGTATTGAGTAAATGAAGAACTATTTCCTTCGGTTGGTTTGGAATTTGGTTTGATTTGGTGTGCTGGTCGGTGAAGGGCTTAATTGCAGTGCATTCAACTGATTTGCTAGAGCTGTTTGAACAGGTAAAGCTGGGGAAGAAGCCTCTCTGCAACTGAAAATGCAATGGCTTGTGTCCCGTGTTGCTATGAAGTTGTGTAATCTCATATAACCTTACTGCAAAAATCCGTATGAGAAGGACAATTCAAAATACCAGGTAGCCTTTCAAAACTTCGTAGCTTGATGTTAATTTGGATATCAAACAAGGCAGCTGTTGAACGGCTTATCTGGACTTTGAGTTCTGGAAACAAGGACCTTTCCCCCAAACTTCAAAGCTGTCATCATTAAGTGCTGCTTGGTTCAAAGTAGTGATGTTTAATGTACTATAGCTGCCCTTGTTGGTGTTAGAGTCAAAACTCCTGTGCATGCTGTGTTATTGAAGAGATTTGTGAAATCCAAACCCTTCACTGGGAGTTTGAGTCTTGAAGGAGAGCTGTTGACGAGAACAGTGACAAATCTCAGTGCCTACAAGTGTGTTCAGGGAGGAAGGGGTGGATTCCGCTGCGCTGTCCTGTAGGAAATGCTTTTTCCCTAACTCCCCTGGAGATGAACCACTAGAGAGGATGTTCTTTCTAGAGCACAGTGCGTTTGTCGCTCAGAAATAATCCTCATCCTGGACTGATTTTTGCTCTGTACTTCCTAACCGTCCCAGTGCCAAACTGCTGGTGAGCTGGCCTGCTGGTTGCAGCTCCATTCCTCGCTTGTAAATTCTGCTTTCTGAAAGCCCTGTGCCTGGAGCTGCTTTGCCAATGATTTATTTGCAGTGGATGAGAACAGGCAGTGTCACTATTGTTCTGCACTGGGACAGGAAAAGGTTGGCTAGCTCATTACCTCTACTGGGCATTTTTTTCTTACTGCAGGGGATAATTTCTTTCTCAAATGACTTCCTTTCTTGCCCAGCTTAAAGATGCTTTTTGTTTCTCTTGGGTCTCCATAGTTTGACCCATTTTATGGCTTCTCTGAGAGATATTATTAATCTGATAACATCTTGGGCATAGGGCAGTACTGCGGCATGTGTGACTTTGTATATTGGTGATTTTGGTGGAATGCTGCCAGTTCTCACCATTTAAGTGCCACCTTGGTTGCTGCAAGATATGCAGCCCGGAAGGAGGAGGGCAGTGAAGCAGGAATTTGTGCTATAATTCAAATGGCCATTTTTTTATAAGCTCAGTTATTGGCGAATAATGATGAAACTGCTGAGAATGCAACCTGACATGTCATTAAATCATAACCAAATGTTTCCTTATGTGAGTAATAATGGGTTGAAAATAGATTTTTCTGCTTGTTGGCCAAACCAGAAGAGAATCGCATTTAGCTCCACTCAAACCAAAAAGCAACTTGGAGGCCTTGGCTGAACCATACTTGATTTAGTCAGCTGAAAATGTCTTGCCAGTCCTCAGGCTTCTGGAGGAGCTTTGGCTGTTTACTGTCCAAATGTCTCTCTTTAAGTGGAAATTTACTCAAGTGCTACTCCAGTGACATTTTTAGCCTGAACTGCACAGTTTTACTTACGAGTTTGCACAGCTTAAGGTAACTCCATGTGAGCCAAACAGACTTTCTTTATTTTCTTTACAAGTATTTGCACAGTTCTAGAAAAGGTTCCAGATTGGGTTCATTTTATCTGACTTATAGAATTAAAGCAAAGAAGTGGGGGCAGTAAGTGCTAGACAAAGAAACATCTGGATTTCAGTTGGGTAGCTTTGATTCTGGTTTTGTTAAATCATTAAGGTTGGAAAAGGCATCTGAGATCATCAAGTCCAACCCCAACCCATCCTCACCATGCCCACTGACCACGTCCCCAAGTGCCCCATGTCCATGGTTCTTGAACACCTGCAGGGATGATGACACCACCACTTCCTTGGGCAGCCTGTTCCAAGGCCTGACTGCTTTTTCCAGGATGAATTTTTCCTTAATATCTAACTTGAAACCTCCTTTACTGCAACTTAAGGCACCTTTGGTCGAGCTCAAGCGTCTTACTGCCAGTTGAGGGAGAACAGTAGCTGTGACGTTTAATCTGAAGAACAAATAGCTGGCTTAATTATAGCCCTATATAATATTTATTTCTTCAAATAACTGTATTGCAACATGATTTCACATATCCAGGGAGGCAGGCATCCCACACGCTTACTTTTTCTCCTCAGGTAGGAGCAGAAATTCACTGTTTTTTAGCAAGATTTCAGCTCTTGGATTCGCTCAAATGTGGAGGAGCAGGCAAACAGGTACTGCTGAGCAGCATTACTGGGAGGTAATGATAAGTTGCACTTATGTTATCACTTGCAAATGTGTTCACATGCATGCCTTGGTAACCTGCCCTACTTCTGGCAGTTGGCCATGTGCTGGTGTGATCAACCCTTGGCCTGTAGGAAGCTGTCTTTGGCTGTGCTTTGGGCTTCAGTAGTTTCTCGAGATGCTGGGAGCTGCTTGATAGATGTGGTAAAGGAAAGATTTGTTTGTAAAGTGTTGGTACAGCACTGTGAGCAATAGGTGTCTAGTATCTGTCTGGCCATTTCTAGAACGGGTATAGAGTCATAGAATCATTATGATTAGGAAAAGCTGTACAAGATCAACAGGTCCAGCTGACAATTATGTACAAAATGTCCAGAAATCAATTCTTTCCAAAGCATTTTTCAACTGAGGTCTGAAAATGCTGAGAAGAGGACAAAAAAAAAAAGCTCATTATTTTTTTCTAGTGTATTAACTATTCATTTTTGTGCACTTCTTCCAATGGATGAAGGTGAGGTAAGAGGAATTAAGATGTTAGGTCACTTGATTTAGGCTTTCCTATTAGACGCAGAATTCATGCGTTGGTTCTATTGGTTTCCTGAACCATGATAATCTTGTATGCTGTCCAGCTGCAGCAGGATTGCTACTGAAGGCTTCTGTTTGCTTGTGAGAACTGATGTTTATTTCTTCCTTTGAGACAAAAGGTAAAAATGGCTGCAATTCTGAAGTGTATTGGAGACCAACTGCAGGCCTAGTGGAAGAAGGATAACTTGCATTCTATTTCCATGACTTAGAGACTTATTCTTAATGTTAACACCTGTTTGGATTTTTAAAAATTATTTCTATTCCCACTCCCTCCTCTCTCAAGGCTACTTCAGATGATTTGACTAGGAAGAGGTTAAGAGGCCTTGGTGAAAGGGAAATAGAAAATATGAAATAATGTCCTCGTAGTCATAACCTATGTGATTACAATGAAGCTATTGGGTTGCTTTAGGACAAGTGCTTTTCTGAGACTAATATGCATAGGTGACTTGACTTCCTGATGACAGTTTGGAAGCGAACTCAGCATGGAGATATTTGCTGGGCTGATTTGGTATGCAGGTTATGAACTTCGTGAAGAATGTAATGTGCTTCTAACTAGTACTTATCTAGCCAAGGATCTTCAGCTGCTATGACTGGGAACGACTATCAGGATGTAAAAGCATTAGAATATCTCTTAAAAGGAAAGATGGCCTGGTTTAATGGCAGAGAAATTAGAGGGAAGATGGTCTAAGGACTATGATATTGATCTTGCTGGACAAATCAAATGGAACAAGCAATGTGAGTGACTTCAAACCAGAAAAAAAATGCCACACTCTGTTATGGGAAGTCGTACATCAGTATTGATAGGCAGATACATCTCTTTGTGCCTTCCAGAAGAGCTGGGAAGTATTGTGAGACTCTAAGTCTCTTTTATTTATTAAAGAGAGCTGCAGTCTGGGCTGGTGATAACTTAAAAGCTGGCTTGGTACAGTTTGTAGAAAAATAACAGCTGATAGCAAAGAGGGAAAGCCATTCAAACAGATCTGCCCAAGGCAAAAGAGGTGGAAGTGTTCGGCATCTTGCCTTTGCATCTCCAAAAGCATTTTAGAAGATTGCATCAAATCAGGTGTGAACTGTGTTTGTTTAATGTAGGTGTTGGATTTTGAGGGCTACTTTGCAAGAGTTTCTGTAGTACTACAAATAAAGGTACATTTCTATCTTTTTTTTTTTGTTATTAGAAAGCAGATGGAAGAGGGAGAATTGTGTTCAGTGTGTTTTGTAGTGCTGTAACCATGCCATCTTTCCCCACAGTTGCACTATAAAGTCCCTTCAGCGACGTCATGTTTGCATCAGTCGCCTTGAAAGGCCTCAGAACTGGGGTGAGAACTCCTGTGAAGTCAGATTTGTGATATTAGTCCTGGCACCTCCTAAAATGGTGAGTATTCATAGAATCATAGAATGGTTTGGGTTGGAAGGGACCTTTTAAGATCACCTAGCTCCAACCCTCTGCTATAGGCAGGGACACATCCCACTGGACCAGGTTGCTCACAGCCCCATCCAGCCTGGCCTTGAATGCCTTCCAGTCCCTCACCACCCTCACAGTAAAGAACTTCTTCCTAATATCTAGCGTAAATCTTCCCTCTTCCAGTTTAAAACCATTTCCCCTCATCCTGTTGCTACGTGCCTTTATAAAACGTCCCTCCCCAGCTTTCCTGTAGGCCCCCTGCAGGTACTGGAAGGCTGCAATAAGTTCCCCCGGATCCTTCTCTTTTCCAGGCTGAAGAGCCCCAGTTCTTTCATCCTGTCCTTGCAAGGGAGGTGCTCCAGCCCTTCAATCATCTGCATGATACCTGACTATTTCTCTTCTTCATTTTCTTACTTAAGCGAATTCTCCCAATGTCATTTTTTTTGTCTCTTTCTGTAGAGTCAATGGCAAAGCATTATTTTTAAGGCAAATGGGACACCAAAAAGCCTGAGGTTTTCCATACTGTTGCTCAGACTGTTTATTCCAGACAGTGTACATGTGGAATAGGAGTGCTGTGGAAGGTCAGATTATGCTGAGGTGTTCTGAGAAGTGTTTCCTTAGCTTTCCATACTTGAAATAGCAAGGTTAAAGTTTGTTTGGGTGTGCTTAGTAGTTCCATGTTGCAGACATGCTGAACTAATAACCTGTTAATGTGCTCATTTATTACAATATTGGGGGAAGACATCAAGGTCAACTGGGAATCAGCATCTTCCCTTCCTAGAAAGCACTGGCTTAATCAAATCAGTGTGTCCTGTGAACTAATGATTGAAAGGTTCAAAGCTAAAGACCTTTTCATGCTTAAGCTGGCTGTTCACACCTTGGGGTTACTAGGTCTGTGCTCCTGAGAGGTAATGGGGAGGTTTGGAACCTTGTCTGGAACAGGTTCAGATCCAGTTTCCTGCCCTTCAATGCTATCTGAGTGACCCTGGGACCTTCTGGTCTGATTTGTCTCCTGTGCATCCACTATCACCCTTGTTTAAATGGAAGTAATGGTGTTTCCTCATTTCTGGCAGATTCTTTCCCACCTGAGCAGTTCAGTGCTTTTGGCATAGATCTCAAACCCAGCAGGCTTAAAACAGATTGACGTTCCCTATGAGAAACAGCAGGCAAAATCTGAACCTGCTCACGATTGCATTGATCTTTTAATGTGTGGCAGTGAGCTTATCTCCAGCCAACTACGTGCAAAGCGCCAAACAAGCAGCTCTGCATCCGCTCGTATCCTGAAAGTTTGCAGTTCCAATGGACAGCATCAAATTAAGGAAAGGGAGGGGACGCCAAGCAGAACCACGGTTGCCAGTGTGCTTTATTTTAAATCATTGTATCTAGCCAGCTCTAAGTACGCATTTCTGGTACAGCAGTTAAAATAATTAACCTGCTGACATTAACAGATGAAATGAGTCTTGCTTGGGGAGGGGGAGAAAAAGCCCAGAGAGTGAGCATCTGTTGTACTGAGGAACCTGGATCCTTGTCCTTCTCTAATATGTAGGATGGAAAGACTTGAGTGCTTGCAGAGCAAAGTGAGGATGAGAGGTAATAGGTTTAAGTTGTACTGGGGATGATGTCCAGGTTGGGTATTAGGAAAACTCTTCTCAGAGTGGTCAGGCACTGCCACAGCTACTAGGGAAGTGATAGGGTCACTGTTCCTGTAGACGTGGCACAAAGAGTTGTGGTCAGTGGGCATGGAGGGGTGGGTTGGGCTTGGGGATCTGAGGGGTCTTTTCCAGCTATAATGATGCCATGAGTGACAAAGCAAGTATAGTGTTAGTAATGATAGGACTAGCGTAGTGTTGCCTGCATTTCCACACCTCTGCACTGAGCAGCACTGAATTGCTCCTGAAGAAATTGTTCATCTACTTCATGAATAATAATTGATTTAGATTAATCACATGCTTGTCACTACTTCCAACAGTAAGGCAAGGAGTTAGGAATATGTCTAAAAGAAGGTGGTTGTTTGGGTATCTCGAGCAAAAGCTGCATTATGGCTGTTGAATATAGTTGAGAGAAGTGGGAGTTAAAAACATTTCATCAAAAAGAAGCTCTTAAGGAGCTCTAATTCTGTGTAACTTAGTAGGTAACTTACCTTGCCTTGACTGAAGTATGCAAACAGTTGAGCAGATCAGTTTGCAGAGCCTGAATTTAGTGGGTTTGTGTGGGGATGAGGAGCTCAGTCTCCTTTACTGTTTCCTTCATGTCTAATTTCCAAAGTGCTAGGAGCAACAGGAGAGCAGGCTTTGGATACCATTAAAGCTCATCTCTCAAAGACCAGATCTGTGACTCACAGAAATGTTGGACTGATTAGACACGCTCCTTTTTCATTATTTCAGGCCTTCTGTCCCTTGCAGGTATTTGGTGAAGATGAACCCTGCTGCTTGTGGGTGTTCAACTGCTTTTCTCCTCTGTTTTTCTCCATTCCAGTAGTTGCTTGAGCTGAGAGCCCTGAATCTGTACTTACGTTACTGGGATTGTTGCAAAGAAGCAAAGAAATTGAGTTTTAGTGCCCAGAAAATAAGAAGCTGATCATGCCTATGTGCACAGCAATCTGTCTCCAAGAAAAAACATCCAGACATCTCAACCTGCAGGAGCCTTCAGTGTCCTTCCACCCTGGTGGCAGTAAGGTTGAGATACCTTAAGGCTAGCAAAGACTCCTATTTAGTCTCCTCAACCTTGAAGGAAAGGGCGAGGGGATAAATGTTCAATTAGATTCAAATTTGGTTCAGGTCAATCAAGACAGATTGATCTGTATTTCTGGTCAGGGCCTAGATGTTGGTTGGTGTGTCTGAGGGATGTGCCGTTTTCCACTGGGTGTCTCTGGGATATGGTGCCCAGTGGGGCAAATCAGTAACTTCACCTTCTGGAACTGAAAGAAAATAGCTTTTAAGTATTTCCTTCTCTTTTTAATTCAGAAAAGTACCAAAACAGCCACAGAAGTGGGCCGAACCTTTGCCACGATGTTTTCGGATATAACCTTTCGGCAGAAACTGCTAGAAACCAAAACTGAAGAGGAGTTCAAGGAAGCCTTAGTCCACCAACGCCACTTGTTGACGGTGGTGAATCAGAGACCCTCAGCAATGAGCGACGGGCACATGCCGCACGGTCCTAAGCCACTCAAGGTAAGGCTGGCCAACATTTCCAGCTGTCCTCCCACTGCTTTGGTGTCAAAATGAATAAATGCAAGGGTTTTCAGGAAAGGAGTTGAAGCGCCTGTGGTGCTTGCATCCATCAGACTTTCCTAGAGCTCTCAGGACTGAGGTTGCTCTAAATGTTTCCAGTATGCTTGTCTACCTTCCTCAGCTCCTGCTGTAAATCACAAGAAAGCACTTCAAAGATGCAGGTGCCGAGGGGATGCAGAACAGTAGGGGGTTGAAATGGTTACAGGATTTTGAATCCAGATGCTTAGTTGTGGATGGGATTAATGGATCACTGTGTGCTGTCAGTCCAAGGTACTTAATCCTTACAATCAGAAGTCTCTGAAGAAGCTGCTGCTTGTCTTTCCTGCAGCCAAAAGACTTCTTGGCTGTCCCAGCACAGTAATTTCACTTAAAAGTTGCCTGTCAGTTCTTGGCTTGGCTTCCTACTGTTTGATCTGTAGCTCTGTAAAACGTTACTTGCTTTGTACTCTAAAGTTCGAGGGAAATGCTGTAACTCCACTTTCTTTTCTGGAATTTCCTGTGTATTGGTCACTGCTTTGCTTTTCCGTTCAGAAGTTCATTCTTCAACCAAGCAGCATACCTGAAAACAAACTGTATCATCCCTAGCCTGCTGTTCCTGTCCTTGGATTGCAAATAACCTTGAAGTTTTGGGTTGTCTCTAGTGCAGAGACTGGCTAACATATAACTCTTTTAACTGAAGTAGACTTAAGGGGCTTTGACCTGCACATCTGGAAATGAGCAACTCTTTTTCCAGCATAATCCCCTTGCTTATAGGTAGCACTTAACTTTGGTAGACACCGTACCAGCCCTTAAGTTTGCAGGACAAGTCCTGCAATGCTCTCAAGCAGAGGTCGTTCAGAGTGGTAGAGAATTTGAGGTGTGTTCATACACACAGGAGAAATTAAGAGCAGCCTATTTAAAATGTGGAGGCATTTCTGCTCTGGTTTGGTGAGCAGAAGGGCTGGATGCAATGTTTGTGGGCCCTGAAGCGGTGTTTTCTGCCTGCATTGTTGGGCCTGCAACCATGGCCAGGCAGAGCTTCCACAGCTCTGAGCTGGCACAGGGAACAGTGACACTTGCTTCTTTAACACTTACTCTTAGCATTGAATTGCTCTTAGTCTGACTTTGGTAATTCATCGCTTTTAGAGGTGTTCTAGCTCCCCAGGGGTGCAGACTGTGCAATAGTAATTCTGCTTTCTCATGTCACTTGAAAGAAGCTGCCCTTGCCTGAAAGGGGACTCTCCAGCATCGATTTTGGGAGATAGGCTTTGGACCCCTTCCCATGTCCCTGGCAAAGCTTTGCCTGGACAAGTGAAGTTGAGTTGAGGTTGTAGCCTGTGTTTATTAGTTCTAATGAAAACCTTATGCAGAAGCCTTCCTCTCCTGTCTGCCCTGTGTGATAGTCCTTTAAAAAGGAACCACTTAATATGAGAACAAGCTCATATGAGACCAAGAGTGTAATTTCAACCTGTGAACCTCCCCTGACTGAAATAAATATCCTAATTTGGAGCTGCTTCTAATAGCAAGCAAGCCCATGGGAGGGTGAAGTCCTGAAGGCATGAAAAGCTGCTTCCTAACTCCCTTTTTCTCTTGATCCTGTAGTGATGGGGGAGAAATGGGGCTTTAGGGTGTTGATGGAGAGCGGGAGCACAATATTTTCTTCTATCCCTTATCGTACTGACGTAGAGAAATAGGCTAACTCAAATGATGGTAGTTTGTGAAAGAGGCATGGAAGGAGATGTAGAATGGAAGGTAGAAAGCTGTGAGCTTGCTGTGCGGATGCAGCAAAAATGGAAGAAAAATGGATTGGATAAGGCCACCTGGGATTGGTGTGTCATGCCAAAAAGATGATAGGGCCGTGAGAGAGCTGCTGCCATGAATGGGAGTGGAAAAGAGGCCCAAGCAAACTCTTCCCACTGATAGGGAAAGAAGCAAGGAATGGCAGCCCAAGAGACCACCAGCTCTTGAGGGTGTGAGGAAGCAACTTGAAGAAGGAGGATGAAGTAAATGAAGCGCCAGCATTGTCCTTAAGATATATATTTTTAAGGGAGGCTCAAACTTAAAAGAGTTCAGTGTTAAGTTTGAGCAAGAGGAAAGTAAGAGGATAACTTGTACAGGATAAACAATGTTCCCCATATTTAGCCACAGATTTTATGTCAGTGGTCTCTATAGAAACAGCACTGAAGTTTAGCTTGACATCCTCACTCCAAGCCAAACTTGCCCACAGGCAAGAAATAAATGCGTAAAGGAAGGTTCAAAGGTCTCAAACATAACCTGCTGCCTCACCTTTTCTCAAATTTGCCTCAGTGTGCCTTGTGGGACACTAAGATCAATACATTTTTGTGTTCCCTGCTTCCTACAAGCAGGCAGCTTGCATGAGCAACCCCATCCTGCTCAGCCTCAGGCAAGCAGTGAGTGTGTGGCTTCTTCCCCTCAAAGGTGAGCTGCTCTGAGCATCCTTTTCCCATAGTCCCTGCAGTGAGACAAGTAAACATATTAGTCATTAAAGCCATTGTGATTCGCTGGCTGACTCGTGCCTTTAGGAATGTCTTTCTGGGGGGAGAAATTAAATTGCTTTTTAAGTGCATATGGCTTTGATGTCCAAATATGCCTGTTGATTTGAGTTCGTAGTTGTTGTTTTTTCCAGAAATACTTAAAATGCAGTTATGTTATACCATTTGTTTTCCTTTCCTCCTGGTTGTTCATTGCAGAGAGCTGAAACTCTCTACAAGTACTGGAGGTATATTGGCAAAATGCAGCAGAATTTGACTTACTTGGGACCTAAGATGTGGTAAGGTCTGATAAAAGAGTTAGAGCTTTGAGAGAGCTTTTGCACCTGAAAAACCTTAAGTGTTTGATGTGCTATGGTGTATTCCCTTTGTAAGAGACATTTTCTTATTCTGTTTGATGTTGTGACATGACTGAATTTCCAGGTACTGCAAGGCAGGTAAGAAAAAGCAAAGCTGTGTGTCTGTTAAGAGAGCGGGGCAAGGTCAGTCCTTTCCATGGCAATAGCTTCCATCCATTTCTACATAAAACAACCAAACATGTAGAAAGATGACCTCTGTGCTGGCTTAAGATGGTATGTTAATATAGAATTCATCTGTGACTTTCTTCTCCCTTTACGCTTCCTTAGCGGTGTCCCTTGTTCTGCAGGAAACATACAATGTTTTTCATGAGGCAGTTGGGATAATTAGCACTGTATTAGGCTGCATTTTCTTTTTGGAATAGTGTGTGTACTCTGAATTGAGGATAACAGGGAACACTGGTGCTTTTCTTAATGATGTAGTTGAGAACTGGGAGGCTGTAAGTCAATAACAGCTGTCTTTTATTTCTGTAAAGCTCCTTGTTGCTTGCGTTATGCATCAGTTCATATAAACAAGCATATTGCACCTTGCAGGCCCTCAGAGCACAAGTAAAAGGGAACATGTCAGGTTTCTGTAACCATTTCACAGTGTTCTTACTGGCTTTTAATAGACAGAAACTACTGTTTGATTGTGTGAAGTTAATTCAGCCCGTTCCCTTTGAGCTGAGTTGGGGATGTAGATGGTCTTAGTTCCCAGACTAAGTTTGAGATGTTCTCTTTTGTGGCCATGCTAAAGGAAAGAGCACAATGTGCAGACCCCTCTTACATGTGTTTCATGGGGTTTTTGGGAAGAATTTCCTGGTTGTCTGGAGCAGTGGGGGAGGGCTCTTTATCCTCATGTTTATCCTATGGGTACCCAAATGTTATCCCTGTGCCTGAGGTCTAATCCAACTGTTGGCCAAGGGGTGTCTTTGGCAGGTCTCTTCAGTGCTGTGCATCAGCTCCCTCATCTACAAAGCAGGGATGTGGACATGAATAGGATGAGAAAGAGGGAAGGAATGGAGGAAAATAGGGTGGTCTGGGGATTTTTGTCTTACAGTGCTTTTTAAGATATAGTTTGGAAAGTGAAGGGTCTATTTTTATTATCATTACGAAATCCAATTTGAATGCCCTATTCAAAATGACCAGTGTTGCTCCTATCAGTATTGAATAAGGAGGTTAATCTCTTTGACAATACACGAGCCTTTAAACTGACACAGCACTTCCTTCCTTTCTTCAGCTGCATGAGTTTCTCAATGTTGGCAAGGGGATTTTTGATGACATTGCACGAAGATTTCCAGTGTACGCGTTGGACTTCACTGATGGTATGTTGGCCAGTATTTATGGAAACGTTGGCCCGATTTTTAAATTTGTGATATGATGTCCTGTTTACAGTGTGCATTGAATATGTTCTTTGATATGTGTAATAGCTCTCTTAGTTCTTATTTAAACAAGTATGTTGACTAAAGCCTATGAATAGGCAGCAGCACACATTGTAGATGAGAAGCTTGCAGTATTCCCTAAATAAAGATGATAGCTGTGTGTAGATGAGGATTTTAATTCTTATTAAGCTATGAGGTGATTAAGTAGATTGATTATTGTTGTGTGCAAACACAGTTCAACTCACTGCAACCTAATTAGTCAGCAGTGGCCTAATAGACCCTTTTTGCTGTCCTTGCAAGCCAGCTTCAACAGTAATTATGGTGATGCAGTGGGAGTAGAGAGTGCTTAAACAAAACCTGAGCTGCAGTAACTTCAGCTCAGTGCCTCTTAAAAACAGGATATAGCTTGTCTTCTGTAGTCAGATCATAGAAGCAGTAACATGATGTTTATACTGAGCCTCAGGTGTGGGGCACTGTGTAGTTCCCACAGTAGCAGTGTTGCTTTTCAGAGTTTTCTCCCCTTTCTATTCGCGGGCTTTTACTTCCAGAGGTTCTTCATAGCCATGAAAAGTCTTCAGAGCAAACCATAATTCAGAGCCTCTGCCTGACATCAAAAGCTTGTTCAGTTCCTTACAGCTTTTGGGGGAGTCTATTAATAATTCAGTCATCTGGAATCAACCCCAAAAAAGTTTGCATAAACAAAAGATGTAGAAGGTAGGCAAGGAGAATCTAGGAGATCATCAAATGCCTTTCTGCTATTCAACTCTCTTTAGCCCAAGGCAGAGTTATCCCAGTACACTCCCTGCATTGCCCTTTTGCAGGTGGTGTAAGAAGACAAGCGTTTTTGCAGTTGGTGGCACCCATTTTGATGTAAAGAATGAAATGGAATTTGCTGTCACTTCATATCATGGTTGTGCTGGATACTCTTTACAAGAGCTTTGTAACTGCTGGAATGGAACTGTTTCTGTGAGGCCTAAGATTAACAGAGGGCGGCTCTATGTGAAGTCAAGCTTAGGCTATGTTTTTATGGGGATTGAGGGCATATTGAGAAGGAAGAGCGTTAAGAAATTGTTTTCACAGTTGCAGCAAGGAGCCTGATGAAAAACACAAACGTGATTTCTTGGCTAGCAGCATCGGATCTGTTAGAGGACATGAGCTCCTAATTTGTACACCCCGAAATGGTTTCAGGACGCTTTGTCTCCATGGCTATTTCTTTGTAGGGCCTCCAGATTCCAACTGATCATTGTAAGGGGAAGGGAAGTGAATAAGGAGCTTGCAGCACAGAGAAACATCCTTTTAGGAAGGCTGAGACTTAGCTGTAGCTACTTGCTATACTTACAGCTGACCATATCCTGAGTGTGCAGTAGGTTAACAAGCAAAAGTGCATTGTATGATGGTCATGTAGCCAACAGGCTGACAGCAGGTTTGGGAATCCATTTTTGGGTTCGTGTTGATGCTCTGCATGCGTCCAAAGTAACTATTGCTCTGCTTCTCAGTCTTGATCCTGCCAACTATAGTCAAGTTGGCAAGCTTTTTGCACACCAATGCATGCAGTAGATCCAGATTGCCCTAGACAAGATGCTGGGGTTGACTGGCTTGGCACTGTTCATTTGGCTGCCTCTGAAATACCGTCGTGGTGAGAATGCAGCATTGCAAATATTGCAGAGAATTGTTCTGGTATAAAATGTAAATATAGCATGTAGTCATTTATCATGTTATACAGCTCATGGAGAGAAAAGATGCTGAAGTGAGCTAAGCTGAACTTGAGAACTATTTCAGCCCAAAAGTGAAGCTCACCTTAGAAGGAGTCATGCTCTCTTTCATGTATGATACAGGGAAGGGAGGAGAATTTCTAAAAGCCTGGAAGTATTTCTATGTGCTACTTCCCAGAAACTGGAAATTAAGATAAATTCTTTTAAAAAGATCTCTGTGGAATGAAAACCATATGGAGTAGAAAATATCTGCCATAAACCACCAAGACTGAAGGTGATCAACAATGTGAAATTCCTGGACCATCTCAAAGCAGCAGTGCACCAAAACATTAGGGAATTGAGCTATCCAAATATCTGTACTCCAGACAATCACACGTGCATCATCAAAGAACTTTGAATAGCAAAGATGCCTCTTTGCTGAATGGTTGGAATCTAAATCCTTAATCTGAGAAGCATCCTGGGATTTTGGTTGAGATAGATAAACCGATTAACAGCTGGGTGATAAATAAGGCCTTTGTAGGGCCAGCAAGTATTTTGTCAGTTGGACTTTTTTGTGTGATTGATCTTATTCACATGATGCAGAAAGCTGGCCTTTAAATTATCCTTAGCTATTGTGATGTGGGAAAGAGCAGAAAGGAGTCTTTTTTTAGTTTCCCCCAGATTAGGAATTAGTCAAGCTTAAATTTGCTTTGGATTGTAGAAGTCTTCAATGTCTGAATGTGCAAATAACAAAGAGCTTTCTGGTTTTCTCCAGAACTGATGGTATAAGTGGCTTGCAGTAAACAGATTTTGGCGGGAGCATCTGAAGATGAAAAATGTGATTATGCTGAGCCTAAGGAAAACGTGTGATTTTCCTTTAAAGCTAGGGTTTAGTCAATTTGATGTGTAGTCTTTTCTTAATGACTGCATTATTTGAGGTTCTTTCTTTTTTGAAGCAAAACTTGTACAGAACTTCCTCCTGATCTTGTCCTGTCAACAGTTTCAAAACACTTGTGCTACCAATTATTTATTACTCTAAAATTCAATCGAAGCTTAGTAGCTTCTTGAAACTTCTGAATTATGAGGCTGGTTTGAATGAAAGAAGGGATTCTCAGAAGATGCCTGGACTCAGCTACAAGTTACTTGCCACCCCTTGAAGACCCTACTCTTATTCCTTGGCTTACATTTCCTGGTACAACATGGAGAAAATAAAACTGTGGAGTGCTTGAGGAAACTTGAGGTTTCTGAAGCTCTTAAGATTCTCTTAAGAGAATTCTCTCTGAACTCTTAAGATAAGCTTCAGTGTTGGATTCTGCTGTATCCCTTCACCTCTCGGGGAAGGAAGATGAATAGAAGAGGTAAGGGTGAGGTTTATTATGAGGTTGTTTGTCCCTATCTGTGGTGGGTTGAGAGTTGGCTGGATCTGTTGGCTTCTCCCTGTCCTTGGTCCTGCACCGTTCCCAATCAGTTCCTGTGAGAGCTCCTCTGTCAGTGACATCCTCATGAGTTGGTGGTACTTGTACATATTACTTGTTTATTCACTGTTCCCTAGCCTGAGCGTATTCTTGGTTTCTCTGCCCCAAGATCAGCTGGATCTACTTTTCTAGTTCTTAGTCTTGCTTGTTGTAGTGTAATTTACTCATTGTTGGACTTAGGGAAGATTCATCTTCTGTGTGTCCTTAGGAAATTGGGTGGAGTCCAGCAGCTGCTAACAGAAGTAAAAACCCAGCTTGAGAGCTTTAGTAGAGGTTTATAATGTTTTGCCTTTTTATGGCTTAATACGTGGAAGGCTATAGATAGTGTTATTATTAGCTTCTAACCATTGAAAGGTATTTCTTTTGTCAAGGTTTTAATAGACATATCCTTGCTGCTGTGATGTGAATTGGTTTAATTAAGCCTACTTTGCATTAGATGTTTCGGAGAATTGGGAAGGAACTTCAGTTGTCAGATGAATCATGGACTGTCCATCTCAAGTTGGATTCGGTAAATGTACAATTAGTAGACGTAAGGAGCTTCAGTGCCAGCCCCTGGACCTGTAAGTCTTTAAATTACTGTTGCAGAATGCCAGGCAAAGTGAGGCCAACAACGTGGTATTCTCTGAACCTCTAACCTTGTCATTTTAAAAGAAAAAGTCACTTCTGAAATTCAGGCAAGTAAAATAGAACTGTCATGCTGATGAACATAATCACTTCCCCTTTCAATGTGTAGATGTACCCTAATTTCAAGGGATTGCTCCAGTAATAGTTAATTACTCAAATTTCACAGCTGAACTAAGTTGACTTTTGGCTACAAATTGATGTGCTGCAGTTGGAGTGACACATTTTTCAATGGCTTTATGAGCCTGCTGCAGGTGAAATGCTGTCGTAACGCAGCCCACCTTTTCAGAGATGAAGTAATGACAGTCTCCAAATTGCTAATAAACCCTGAAAATATGTAGCCAGATGTTGATTTCAAAAAGGTAAAAGGTAAATTGTGACTAATGCTGGAATTTAGTGCTTGTCTCAGTGGAGTCTGTACAACAAGGAGGTACTTGCTCATGATTTTAACTGTGAATAGGGAGTGATCGATAGTATTTATGAAAGGGTACATTAAATTTGATGTAGTTATCTCCATTATGAAGTGAATTTTTCTGCCACCGGAAGGGTTTCTTTGCTCTTTGGATCTCCTGTGACTGAAAATGGACTAAAAGTTTGCTTCTGCTGGGAATCTTGGACTCAGCCATAATGCTGCTTAAGGATCTCCGTGATCAGCAAAGACTCCTGCTCTAACAGTTGCTTGCAAAGCAAGGCTGAAGCCAAAAGCCATGCATAAGTTTTAGAGAGTCCCTTCAAGGCTTCTTCTTTCCACCTGCTTATACCATGGTTTAATTAACTGAGGTTTTACAACCTCATCACATACAAACCTTTCTGTGTTTAGAAAATGACCCTTTTCTTTCATCTGTTGTTTCTCTGTCCTTTTATGAATGCAAAGCTTTCAAGAACTGCTGCTTCTGATCTTTCACACTGGAAAGACTCCTTTGTCCAAAGAAACCTGTGTTCTGGAGCCACGTTGTTCTCAGAGCAAGGAGTGACAATCTCTACTTGTGAAACTAATGCTTAGTCTCCTCTTTGCCCTACAGAACCTTTCATCCTTTCTAAAGGTCTCAGACACTTGGGAGTGTGAGGTGGGAGCCTGTAGCTGTTTAACTTGATCACATGAGAACACTTTATCTGGAAAAAGAACGTTTCAGGCACTGCGGTTGCCAAGAGTGGTCAGGAATGTGGTCTGTGGTTTCTGAATCTTCACAATACACTGAAAAGAATCTGCCCTGAAACAGCTGGTCCCATGACTCTTGGAAGGTCAGGCTTATATTTGCATGCTTGAGATGTCTCCTGTCAAGTTTCAGCTCTCCCTGTTTTCTTATTACTTTTTTAAGGATGCTGAGCATCGTTCCTATTTGTGTCTACTTCTCAGGTCTGCAAAAGGGAGCCTTCACAAGGTGTCCTTTACTCGTATGGCTGCTTGATCGTTACACATCTTTCTTTTTTTGGCTTTTGCATCCTCCTTCTGTCTTTATCTCTGCACTGCAAGCGGTGCACGAAACAGATGTTAGATAAGGATCTGGAAGTCATCGAGTGATTGACAATCAGTGGAGTGAAAAGCAATCAGTTGTGGCAGTGCCCTGATTTTCTGTGTGACACCGAAAGCCTCAGATGCAAAATATCTTTCTCAGATCCAACTCTTGTGCTGGTAGCTTCCTTTGGCAAGAACCTGAGGGTAGCAGAGGCTTTGATAGGCATTTGGGAGCTTGGGGGCAGATGGGTGGAAGCTCCCTACTCAAGTGACTTCCACAAAAGGGAAAATGGATGACTACAAATCTGCCCAAGTATTTCAGCAGAGGCATCATTGAGAATGGTGGCACAGGCAGACTGAAGGCTAATTGTTGGCTTTTTTTTTTTTTTATTTTGGAGGAGATTCTTTCTGCCATAACCGTTCTGAGGTTGCTCAGTGGAAAAAAAAAAAAAAGACTCACAAAAACTTCTTGAGCTTCTTCTTGAGCAATGTCAGCTGTTGTCATCTTGTATCCTTTCCCTCAGGGGTGATATGAGCTCACTGGGGATGGACATCAGCCTGAAAACAGGAAAGGGAAGGGAAGCTACTTCAGAGGCCCTTAAATTCATGTTATGACACTTTAATTCTCTTTCTGGCTGCTTTTGTTACAGCCCGATGTGTTTTTTCCGATGGAGATGAGAAGGGGTGAGTGGCTGGAAAAGGAGCCATTCTTTCAGAAAGGCTTTTTTTAAAGCAAAACTCTTTTAATGTACGCATTCCTGACCTCTTGTGCTATTTGTTTTGATAAGTCTGCTAGCACTAATTGGCTCAGAAAAGCACTTTATTGATTCAAGCCTTATAATCTCAGATTTCTACTTAGGGAAAAATGAAGTGCTTCATGTTTTCCTGCCTTGAGCATTGTGAGTTGCAATGGCAAGTGATCATCATGAAGCTTGTTAGGGCCATAGCACAGAATATCTATGAAGTTGGTATTAAAAAGGCAGGAGGTGGGGGTTTATGAACATTAACATTCTGACTTCTGCTCTGATCCTTTTCTGAGCTTCTTAAACTGAACAAGCAGCTCCTAGGATCTCCTGTTTGGGTGATGTCAGGAGTGCCAGCTGAAGCAGCCTGTAATGTGGTGCTGTTGGTAGTGCTTGTTCTGGTACTAGGTGCACAGGAATGCAGTTGTGCAGAAGCAAGTGCCAAAGACTGCCTAGATTCTTAGACTAAAGTGGACTACATTTCTCCTGATGTGTGTCAGTATTAAAAGATCTAATGGCACATATACCTTTTCTGAACAAGGTTTCAATGATTTCCAAGTGTGCAGCACTAACAACTTTTTGGGTTTACACTAGGTATTATTGGAAACAATAAGGCTATAGGAAAATACATCACAACTATGATTTTTCTGTATTTCGCCTGCCTCCTTCCATCTATTGCTTTTGGGTCCCTCAATGATGAAAACACCCGAGGAGCTATTGGTAAGTTTATCCTCTTTCTATCTTTAGGATCCCGTGTGTTCAAGTTGGGTAGCCCTAATCACTCAGTTTTTATAGTTCTTCTTTGCTGAATAAAGCATCACTGAGTGATCTTAAGTTCATGATTTTTCTGAGAAGTCAGGTTGACTACTTGGGGGTAATATCATCAGACCTGAACAGCTAGAATTATACCCTGCCTTTATTAAATAACACTTGCTTTCTAACTATGCAGTGTACTGTGTGTGCATTTTCCCCAGGCAAGCTGCTGGATTTTAATCCAAATTTGATTAGCAGTGTCCAAAATGCTGATAGAGTGTTGGATGTGTTGTTCTGCCCCAGTTGTGTCCCTGAAGCAGCTCATAAGATTGAGTTAAAATTCTGTCCCAAAGGTCTTCTGGATTAAACTTGTTGACATCCTAAATTATTACACTGTTAGACTTGATGATCTTTGTAGGTCCCACGCTTGGCTATTCAGTTACACTCGGCATAGGGTCACTTCATGCTTTCTCACCTCTATGCACTCGAAGTATTCCTCTTATTCAGCGAGTCTGCTCTGTGAATACAGAATTCTTTCAATTAGAAGAAAAAATGTTTGTTTCCTTCCTTCCCAATTACTCATAGATGTGCAGAAGACAATCGTTGGCCAGTGTATTGGAGGGCTGCTTTATGCACTCTTCTCAGGGCAGCCTCTTGTCGTGCTCCTGACTACAGCTCCTTTAGCACTCTACATTAATGGTAAGCCTATTAAATGTGTATGCTGGGGGCTGATTTGATTAAGATTAGTGGAAAGTGACTCCGTGTGAGAATCTTGAACCCTACTAGAGTTCTAGTTGCATTTCTTTTTATTAAGTCAATTGTAAAGGGCTATATTTGGTGCTGAGAGAAGAAGCTCGATGCATGTTTAGTTAAAGAGACTTGGTTTTAATGGAATGATCTGGGGAAAAGAAAAAGTCATGACAATAAGCATTTGTGCTTCAAGAAAGAAATCTTTTTATCTGGCTACTCTCTCATGGAGCTGCATTTCACCACCTTGATAAGAGCCAGCAACGAGGGGTCTTTATCACTCCGATATGGTGTGATAAGTAGCTTTCCAGTTACAGCTGGGAGATTATACTACTGAGTCAGAGATGAAAAGGAGCAAACTCAATCAGTATCTCTAGGAACAATTCAATGGACTCCAATTAAGTTGGAAAGTTTTAGTCTGCAGTGAACTGACAGAGTAAACGTGGTCCAAAAACATGCATGAGATCCTTTTCTCAGCAGCACCTGAGTTGTCATAAAGAGCAAATTCTAAGCAGGATTTTGTGGCCTTAATACATAGGAAGGATGCTTTGAGCAGTGTGGGATTTTTTTTCCTCTATTTCTAGTGGCTGGGGGAGAGGAGGAAAAAAAGACTGATCCAATGCTTGTACATGGAGTATAAGAACAAATTTAATGGTGTCTGCTATAGGTGTGGTTGGGCAAAGTCTTAAAATTAGTTCTCTTCTTGCCATCAAGCAAATGAGAATCTCAGCTTAATCTGATGTGTGAATGCTTCAATTCTGCAGTCATTCGAGGAATCTGTGATGACTACAACTTGGATTTCAGTGCTTTCTATGCTTGGATTGGACTGTGGAACAGCTTTTTCCTTGTGATGTACTCCCTCTTTAATTTCAGTCTTCTGATGAAGCTCTTTAAAAGGTAGCTATTTTCAAAAAGTCGTATTTTGATCGGATTATTCAGCAAATGGAAAAATTACACATTCCACAAGCTCCTTAATTACAAACTTGCTGCAAAATGTATTTTGCGAGATGAAGCTCTTATCATTTTGGCTTATTGTTCCAGCTTGAAAAGAAGCTTTAAAAGATTCACTGGGTTTTCTTTCCTGAGTTAGAGTCTAACTATAATTTTTATATTTTGATGTGAATGCCTGAATATGCTGATTTTCTTTGAATGGAGTTGAATGCATGCTCTGCTAATAGCTGTATTAATTCATGGAATTTTTTCACAGGTCAACAGAAGAAATAATTGCACTTTTTATATCAATCACTTTTGTGCTTGATGCCTTCAAAGGTATTATTAAAGGTAAGTCTTGCAACAGTATTCTTCAGTCCAGATCTCTGTTTTGCTTTGTTGCCACAGGGAAATATGAGGCTGCAAATATGCATGACATTTCCTTGATCCATGTTCGTTCAGAGTCTTCAGGAAAAAAAATCAAAGTGCTTGAGACACAAGCAGCTCTGTGTCAGCAGTTTACTTGGAAATGCAAAATTTCTATTAGCTCTCATTTCAGTTGGCTGAGATGGGCTTAGGTAGAGAAACCACACGAAGGTTTCAGTGAGTCTTCCCATGCTAAAAAGTCTTATTTAAATGCAGAGTTTTCTCCACACCACATTGTTGAATGTGTGTTGAATGGGAGGCAAAAGATATGTTGAGATTGTCCATCCTTATGAGCTGAGATCTCCTTCTCCCTTAATGGTGGCCTAGTGACTGCAGTGCCTTCTAGCATGCTCCCAAACTATTCATCCCTTTCCAGCCACCACCTGCCCATTTATGGGTTAATCTGTGTACTCACATGAGCAGCCTTCACGTTTCTATGGCACTCTCAGGTAAGAGTTAAAAGCTCGGTGAAGGAGGGAACAGCTCTGGGATATTTTGCTGCCTTCTTGCTTAAGATGCAGCTCTGTGTGGTACTTGAAGTGTGTCCTGTCAGTGCCCTGCGCTGCAGGCATGGAGCATTCCCCCTGTAGCACTAGGCTGTTATTCAGCAGTATTCAATTGCTCTGTGAGAATCAGTACATGTTTGCAGTCATTCTGTAGTGTGGAGTTAATTCTGCATAGCAAAGGCATGGGAAATGGGTTAAAGGTGAGGAAAGCATCCATTTACCTCTGCTACCAAACTTTCAGAAATATGGGAGTAGTAGCTCAATCAGTGCATTGCACTGGGGACAGTAGAAGAGGCTGGATGTTAATGTAGTTAGTGAATTAGCCTAATTAGTCTAATTTTCCCTTGAACTTGGAAAGGGCTGTTTATAGGAACAATGGTAATAAAATCAAGCCAGCACTCAGCTTGTTCAGCAGCTCCTGTTGGCTTGAGCTGCATCTGGGAGCACTGAATTCATCAGCAGATGAGACCCCATGTCCAGCCAGGTTCCCAGGTGCAGAAGGGCAGTGATGTTGGCAGGCTCAGCCTTGATCCTAAACCCTCTTGGTGCTCATATTTAAACAGATGACACCAGTATAGCCACGTGCTCATCTTTCCTCTTCCGCTCCAGTCTTACAGCAGGAGGAGATACTTGCTCACTTAACTCTCAAAATAAGGGTTGAACAGTTAGGTAAAAGGAGAAAGCTGGTACTGGTAAAAGCTATCAGCAACATTAAGTCTTCCTGAAGGCTAAAGGATATGTTCCTTTTGCTCAGATGTGTTTTCCTTAGCCTGCTGATAGCCTTGGTTTTTGCAAGGTATTATATGCACGCAGGAAAGAGATGGGGGAGGGCTGCAACCCTGTACAGAGGAATTGGGCCAGGTGCACCAGCCATCCCCACTGACACTGTTTTCAGCGTGTGGCCCAGCCACCAAAGGCTGTATTTGTTTGATCTTGACATCTGCACTCTGCAGGAAACGACGACTGACTGGCTGAAGCAAACAACACAAGTTAATGTTGTTGGAAGGAACTTGAGCGTGCGCTGGGCTTGAGGATGGCTCTGTTTCAATTGGAGCACCACCTGCTTTGTTCTGAATGGGGCAGCAAGATCCACGTAGCTCTCAGTTAGAAAAACAACCAAAAATGACAAAACCTATAGCAATTTTTTTAGTATTTTATAGCAAGTCGTTCAGAGAAACGCCCTCGATATGCTGCTGCCTTGACACATCCTCAGTGCACTAAAATCCAAGGGTAAATAAGCCAGAATGCTTCTTCCTCTTATATTTAGGGTTAACTGGAGCAGCCCTACCCGGTTTTGAGGTGGGTGCAAATTGAACTGCAGCCTGAGAGGTGGTGCACATAGCTGTGATCAACCCTAAATCTATTAAAATGTGTGAGAAATGCAGTATCCCTTGGGGAACTGAGAAAATCCCCAAGACTCAAAACATTGTGTAAATAACTTGAATTTTTATTTGTATGATTTCAAATCTAAATAGAGGCATGTCAATGTATTCTGCATAGCACATGCAATTCTGCAACTGCTGGTTTATTATAGGCTCAGTAATTGTGTACATCTCTAGGGCTTAGTGATTGTGAGGGTTCTGCTTAGACAGTGAGCAGGCTTTCAGCTCTGATCAGCTACTGATTTCCAGGAAAATACCCCCAGTAATCAGTACTGTGATGACAAAAGCATCCTTCATAGTATTCAGAGCCAGAAACAGCAAACGCTCCAGCGACCTGTCTCATGCTAGTTGCAGCAGTGCTCTGTGCCTCAGTTTACCTATTTGCAGAGCAGACCTGGGTGTCCTGACTGGGCTGGATGCAGCTGTGAGGATAGGGAGGAAATAACAGCAGAGCCTCTTCCGCAGCACGCGATGCAGAAGTGCGCGGTGTGAAGGGAGGTCGTAACAGAGTTGCTCCTTACTGGGGGAGGTTCTCATAATTAAAACTGCAATATTCTCCGCCTTTCTGGCTCATGCTGAGAACAGCATCAGAAAAAAAAAAAAAAACAACGAGGTGCTTGGGGTTTTTCATGGAGTGGAGAGAGTGCATGGTACAGAATGCTATGAAAGTCCAAAACAGTCAGTCCAAGACTGAGATTGCTGTATTTTTTGTCTAAAGGAGAAGTTCTTGCCCTAAACTTCTGAGTTTCCCTCGTGAAGCCTGAATGAGTATTTTGCCTAAAGCAAAGAAAGGCAGAGGGGCTACCAAGCTCTGACGTGGTGGTTTCCATCCTCCCATGTTTCCCTATTTGTGTCAGGGGAGAACCAGCTGTCTGCTGGCTACCAGTCACAACACAGATTCATTAAGGCTGGGAAAGACTTCTAAGAACACCAAGTCCAATCCATCCCACCATGCCCACTGACCACAGCCCTCAGTGCCACATCTCCATGGTTCTTGAGCACCTCCAGAGATGTGTCTGTGCCAGTGCCTGACCACTCTATTGGAGAATAAATGTTTCCTAATATCCGATCTGAACCTCCCCTGAAACAACTTGAGGCCATTACCTCTCATTACCTACTTCTTGTAGGAAGACTACAAGGGCCAACCCCCATCTGTTCTCACTTCTTCTTTGTGATACCTCCAGGCTTTTACTCCAGAAAGAGGCAAAATTATCCCAATATTGCATTTCTATGCTTGGAGCCTGACAATGCCATACAAAAGGGAACTTGACTAAATGCTGAAGAGCAAGAGTACACTTAGAACTGTTAATTACTTGTATAAATGACTCTTAACTGAGCTAAATCTAATACATTTATGGGCAGTTCCAGAGGCATTACTATTTCACTTGTTCAGGTTTACTTCAGATGCTTTATAACTCTATCTCAATTTGCAGTGTGATTTTTAAATGTTCTGCCAGGTTTTGCATATCATTAACACTTATCTTCAAATCTGGAGCAGTCCTGGAGGAAAAGTAATTACTGTGCATTGTGCACTCCTCTTAAGGGTCTGAGTAGCCTGTCTGCTCTTAATTTTTTGATGTAATTTTTTAGCGGCCTGCTGAAATTTGATGTCTATGTTTAAGAGCAGTGATTCCAATGAGAGGAACAAAATCACGTAAATAATTAGTGCTATAAGTTCTTACAGTTCATGTCTGTTGCTTCAGATGAGTGTAATTTTCACTTGGTGAAAAGGAATGAAAAGAAGAATCTGTCAAGTGCTGTCTTTGTAAGAGAGGCAGCTCTCCTGATTTCTTTTCTCTGGCTTGAGGGATAGAGCTATAAACCTGGTGAAGCATGACGTTAATAATACTGCATGATCAAGCAAGAGAAAAAAACACATTATTTTACTTGCTCTGATTGTCACAAACCTATCCTAATGCTTGCCTGTTGGTTGTTTGTACAGTTTTTAAGAAATATTACTACCATGGGCGCACAGGAGACAGTTACTTGGAAAAAGCACGAACTGATGCTATTCCAAGCCTCGGCATCAATACCACCTTCTTGATGAATTCATCAGTGAGCAGATCCATGTCCCTAGAGAATCAAACAGGCACGCATGATGTGCATTATGGACGTGAAACTGCCGTCCTTAGTCTCATGTTGATGCTGGGTACCCTTTGGCTTGGTCATACGCTCTATCAGTTTAAGAAAAGGTGAGTTACTTTAGCCTTAGAGCTCAGACTACTGATTATTTCATATTACCTGTGAGGAATCAATAATGGTTTAGGTCCAAATTCTTGTAACCCGGTGAAATCAGGTGGAACTCTCCCATTAATGGTGGTGGTGGAAGCCAAAACCAGATGTGACCTTGGCTGGCCACCTGGAAAATGTTAGAGCAGGACAAAATGTTCTGTCACTGACTGATGCCCTTCCGTATTTGATTTGGCATCACAGGTGAATTTTTGGAAAGCTCTTCATGAATCATATTGAATATTTGGAACTTGTAACTCTCCCCAAATAAGCATTAAGCCATTGTTGGGGGTGAAACTCCTGATGGTGTAGGAAAGCCTACTGGGAAGGTACCTCTGCTGTGCTCTTGGAAGCCAGATGCCCTCTTCTAATGTGGTTTTAATACTATTGCCTTTAAAACTCTTTGAAATGGCCAAGCAAGTAATTAAAATTGCTATGAAAATTAGATGCCAGTTGATGCTGGAGGACCAGCTTGTGTCTTATTTTCTTGTTCTTTCTGGGATTTTGCTTATGTATTCATCAACCTTCAAAGATAGATTCCACAGGGCTTAGGCTGAATTAAAGACTTTCTTCACCTCAAATGTCTCTTTAGAATGGTAAGACTGGACTGACTTTTCATTTGTCAGTGTTAACACTCTGGATTGGGCAACTGTCCCTTCAGTGTAATGTTGATGGAAGTCTTCTGTCTTTAAATTACAGCCCATATTTGCATGCGAGAGTCCGTGAAATTCTATCCGACTGTGCCTTACCCATTTCAGTGTTGACTTTTTCTGTTGTGGGTTCCTATATCTTCAAGGAAATTGAAAGTAAGTTGTGTTTTTATTCTTTGCAGTGCTAAGGGATGCTATTCTGTCTGCAATTCAAGAAAAAGTTGAATCTGGGGAAGTTTGGCTACAAGTAAATAAATAATAATCTACGTTCCCCCATATAATATTACAGACACTGTTTGTACTGCCTCCCACTCCAGGACTTCTAATTTCATCAGTCTCATATATAAGTTATTTGAAACCATAATCAAGCAGGACTGGTTAAAGTTTTCTCTAGACGAGTTATTTCAGCCTGCATTTTCATTTAGTTGTGATTTAGGTGTGTATCTCTTACAATAAAGAGAATCAACAATTTCTGGCAAAGAACAAAGGGCAGAGTAATTAGCAGGCAGGAAGGGTTTGTTGCCAGTTGTGCAGACGTAGAGTTGATGATCCCAGTCTGTCCTCTTTGTCTCCACTTGACGTTTTCCTAATGTAGGTGAAACAGTGCATTTGCAACAGAGCATCTGGGCAGTTGTAAGTTACATGAGGAAATCTAAAAATGATACACCATTCATTGGCCACACTGATCAGCTTTTCCACGTCAGGAAGTGATAATGGGGACAGGAATTGCATTGTCCCGTGGTGACGTGAGTGGGTGATATGAGGAAATGTATGGAAACGCATAAGAAATGGCTTTTTTCTGTGATGACCATTCCATTCAGTTGGATTGCAGAATGTTTGGCCGTATGAAATTTACCCGTACTAATAGGTATTTTTTTTTTCTCCTGGCAGAAAGCAGGGGCACAGCTTGTTGCACACAGGGAAGTTTTATGTAGAATACCTGTCAGCTGATGAACTGAACAGGAGTCGACTGCTAGTTAGAAGTATTTCTAATGTAAAAAATGCTTCATGTCTGTGGAAAATGAGTTCCCCTTTTCTTCATTTGTTCAAAAAAGGGAATGCCTCACTAGAACGAGCCATAACCCAACAAGTCAGGATGGTAGCCAAGCTCTTAGGGGATGAGGAAAACTGAACTATAGCAGCCACATAGAGCTGTCTTCTATGGCCTTCTGGCTCCCACGTGTCAGAGTATCACGGCTTACTTTGTGTTGGTTCCCTGTAGATGATAACGTGTGTAGAACAATGTGAGTCTTTGTAGATGGTTTGGCAAGAAGGCGCACCCTAATTTCATTCCTCTCCTCTTTGCAGTGTCCAAATTTAACTACAACCCATCTGAGAGCTTGTTTGTGCTGGCTCCTGTCCAGTCCCTCTCCATTGGTTCGGTGATGAGTGCTATGGGGCTGGGGTTCCTCCTCTCAATGCTCTTCTTCATAGAGCAGAACATTGTGGCATCGCTCACAAATGCTCCAGAGAACAGGTAATGCTTTTAACTTTCTACTGTCCCTGTGATGGGAAACTTCTTCCTAACCTATTGACCTGTACCAGTGGGATCTCAACTAGTGCTACAACAACAAAAGGAAGTTCTCAAGTTATGTTCTACACCTTGCTCCTTGAGCAAATCTGTCTTCTGATAACTTTATCCAAGATCCAGCTTGATTATTGGAATATTCAGGACACCTTTCAGAACTTCTCATCACCATCCCCCAAAACCTGATATTGTAGCAGTGAATCAAACAATAATGCAGAGCGCTGATGAGCTCAATGCCTCTGCCTGTTTCTTCTTTGCCCCTGTGTGAAAGTTTTGTTGGTATTTGCTATGGTTTTTTATGGATGTACATCCAGATACGGCTTATGGAGCATCTGATCCGTGTGGATATGTGCACAGCTCTGTCAGAAAGGATGCTTTTTTTATAAATGACCAGTCAGTGATTTGCACAACTATCATTAGGGAATTAGGAGAGTGTTTGAAGCTATTTATCTCTAATGAGAATGGGGAAGAGAAGTAAAATATTATATCTGATGTAGCTTCACTTTTATCTAGTAGATCTGATTTGTGTTAAAGTTACAAGATTATGAAAATATTCATTTCTTTTTCTTCCAACTGCAGTCAGATGATATTGAAAGGTTGAATGTGTATGACTTTCTTTCCAGAAAATACCGTGTTTCAGGGTTTTTCACTGGTGTGATGTGTGGGAGGGTTCTCCTTGAACACTGATTTGTGTTATAGTCCATGTTGTAGATAGAGTGACACAATTAGAGGAGAAAAGATAAGCTCAAATTCAGTTGAACCAATTTGACTTTCTTTGACTACATGGTTATTCCTGTTATCTTGATTATATCATCCCCCTTTCAGGTAAAGCATTACATAAGTTTGTAATGTAAGTGGGTCATCTTTATCCCAGTATGGGTTGTTGTTTCCAATAGGGGGCCCTTAAGGAACGTAAAACATTTTGTATTTCTTTGTAGTGTTTTTCATAATGCTGTGTACAGGGCTGAGCTTATGCTGGTCGTGTTTCAGGGCAGGGATGTGGAGAGGAAGAAAATAGAGCCAGACAGCTTGCTCTGTGGTGTCATCACAGAATAAAAATTCCATCACCTATTGCAACCAAAGAGAATACGGTTTTTGGAGTCCTACTAAATATAGCAATGTCTTCCTGTAGAATAAGCAGGGAAAATATGTTATGTACGTGAGAGCACGCTGCTTTGCTAAAGAATAATAGAAGAAAGCTATGGGACAGTCCAAGAGGTAATAGACTGGTTGGATAGTTTGAGAATAACCCAGGATAAGACACCCAGAGCTATTGTGTGCATTGAGCTAGGCAGAGGCTCAGAAGCATGTGCATTGAGTGTAGTCAATGCTGTGAGATTGAGACAAGTATTAAAACAATGCTGGCACTGAACATATGGCCTCTGTACACAGAAAACCCTTTGAAAGCAGCAGATAGGACAAGCAGCGATGACCCTGTGGGAGGTGGGTGATCCCTGTGCTCTGAGAAATCAGCACATGGGCAGAGGCCATGCTTTCAAAGTATAAGCCAACACAGGAAGAGTGTACAACCCTCCTGAACCCCACCCTTCCTGCCAGCACCTTCCACCTTCAGAGGCAAAGCAGTGTAGGCATCTATCTGACCGAGTCACCCTGTTGCCTCCTCCCTCAATGGAGGTGAGCACTTTCAGTATGACGTGTCTTTGTTCCAAAGCTGAACTCCACCTGAGAGTGCTGTTTTCATACCCATAAGACAATCTTTCTGTGCTGGATTGCTTGCTAAATCCAGGTACCTACTATCCCAGAGCATCTGAGATGGCTCCAGGTCTCTGCTTAGGTACTGTTGTGTGTTAAGACACCTAAATGATATCTGAGCACGCCTTGTAGTTGATGGTGCCTGGAGAGCATTTCAGCTGATCCTTTACTTGTGTCAGAGAGAGCCCAAGTGCTGTCTTGCTCTGATACCCAGAGACAGAACAATGACTGATGGACCCTTAACTTAGGTAACACAGTCTGAGGGCTGAATTTCCCCACCCAGCTTCTATGTAAACTTGATTCAACTTGTTTGAGCACACAGTGGTATGTTTGGGTAGGGGACCTTACAAAAAATCACAGTGTTAGAAGAGCTGTGAGTTCAGCGTTAGCAGTTGTTCTCTATGGAGCCCAAAGTGAATGTGATGTGGCTAACACCTTGGTTAACATTCCAGTTTAAGGGCTGTTTTCCCTCAAACTAAAGTGGGGGGAGGGTTTGCAGCGTTAACTGAAGTTAGGAGCATATCTCCTGGGCTGACTAATGAGGAGGAGCTGAAGTTTAATGAATTCATGTCCTATTTTCTTATCATGCAGAAGCAATAATTGTGGGAGATGACTGCAGCGTACTAAGCGTGCACTCAGCTCCTGGGTCTGCTTGTGGGGAAGGAGAGAGATCAGGGATAGAAGCAGGGCAGATGAGGAAACTTCAGTGTTGCTGGTTTGACAACCCATGCCCATGTCAGCTCTGTTAGCAGGCGTACCTGTATATTTTGAGTTGACTTAGCAATAAACAATAGTGGCAAAATGTTGATGTTAGTCTTATGGGCTGTTATTTTAGCAGATTGCCTTTTAGCTCAGCGTTGTTCTTTCCAGAAGTTGATTGCTTTGGGAGAAAGCTATCAAGTTCCATTACCGTTTGTGTTCACGTAACATTAGCTGTAAGACAGGAGGTGTGTAAAATTGCTCAGTGCATGGAAGTGCACTTGGTTTAACATTCAAGCTGAGGTTCAGGAAGAGCAGCCTTGCTGCTGTTAGCACCAAATCTGACAGCTCTCAACCGTACCCCATTTCAGGTTGGTGAAGGGAACAGCCTACCACTGGGACCTCCTCCTTGTGGCACTGATAAATACGGGCCTGTCCATCTTTGGCCTTCCATGGATCCATGCTGCCTTCCCTCACTCTCCAATGCACGTCCGTGCTCTGGCCTATGTAGAGGAGAGGGTTGAAAACGGGCACATCTACGAGACGTAAGTAGGAACCACAAAGCTACCATGGCTCTCTTTGGTTTGATTTGAGCTTTCCTTATGCTTTGGGTACAGTGGGATATAGGGTATGGTTGGAGATCTAGCTGTAGTCTTGAACGCTCTGAGAGATGAAAGTGGACCAAACAAAGCCACCTCAGCTGCCACGGTTTGTTGCTCTGCTTCATCCCCCCTCCCCGAATCACTTGTTCTAGAAGAGCCACAAACACATGCTTTTCTCAATGGCAGGAAGTAGCCTGAAGGAATTCAGCAAATTTAGGTGCAGAGAGTCAGCCAAGACCTTCTTTGCTTTTATCTCTGTGTGAAGCTGAGATGTTTTGGCCAGACTTCTCTAGATATCTTCACCAGAAAAAATCCAGTCTGATTCATCCTGTGGGACCTGTCTAGTGGTTATTACAAAGGATAGGAAAAATGCAGCAGCATTTCAGAGCTCCTATGTTCTTCCACCATGCTTTGGAAAGGCAAGAGGCTTATTAAATTCTCTTTTCCTTAAGTAAAAACCATGCCTGGGTCACACCATTCTATTTAAGGCAAGTTTTTTCTGCTGCTCTGAGTTGTCAAATGCTTTCTTATCAGGGTCTTATTTAAGAAAAAAATAATTAAAAAATCCAATTTCTTATGAAACTTCCTCCAGAATAGAGATTATCTGGTCCGTTTGATCTTGGTACATTACACTCAAACGCTTTTACCTCAGAAGTGGTAATTTCCACTCACATGCCATTAGTTTTAATTATGCTATCTTTTTGTTTCCATTTTCAGAATCCTCACTTCTCATAAGTGAGACTAAATGGTCATTTACTTTGGGGAAATGGAGTGGATCTGTCTTTTAATTTCAATCTTGCCTCTATGCTGTTATGTTCTGGGCCCAGCCCAGTTGGACTTGTCTGCTTTCTGGGTTGCTGGTATATATTTCACATGACATCCGTATGTTGCTGTTCCCTGCAGTGCTTTTGTAGTCCTCTGTTGGGCTATCAGCTCCTGGGCTCATGTTCCCATTAGTATGTGTTGGTATTAGTTGTTCCTACAACTGTATCTTTGCTTTGAATCCATGGAAAGCATTATGTTATGAGAAGGGGGGAAAAAAAGAATAAAACTTGAGTTGCTTTAATGGGGTTTGTAGGCTTGTATTCATAGACTAAAATCATTAAATTGGAAAAGACATCCAAGATCACCAAGTCCAACCCACCCCCACCATACCCACTGACCACATCCCTCAGTGCCACATCTCCATGGTTCTTGAACATCTCCTAGGGTGGTGACTCCACCACTGCACTCCTCTTTGCCAGTGCATCACCATTCTTTTGGAGAAGAAACATTTTTGGGATCTGTCTGTTTCTCCTGATGCATTACAGAAGAGATTATAGACAACTGTAGTCCAGGAGATGCATCATTTTCCCTTTGAAACCCATGAGCCAAGCCTCCCTATTTTCTGCTGTCAGATACCTAGTGGCTCCTTTCATCTTTTGCCACCCACTGTCTTTATGCTGTGCTGTTTTCTCCTGGCAAAGCTCAGTTCCTTGTGCAAATTAAGGGCCTTCTGTCCTTGTCCTTTGCTCTGTCACCCAGCTGCCCCCAAAATAACAGGGGAGAGCCCTCCTTTGCTTTGCTAACGTAGATGTAGGTCCAGTGATTACCCTAAAAAGAACTGAGAGATGACCTAATCTCTAAGTACTTTCCCTTGTGGCACTGCTCTGCCTCTGTGTAAATTTGTGCTTTGAACCAAATACAGGGAGCAAAGACAGGAATAAGGGCTGCCTGCTTGTCTGAATTCCCTTTGAGACTGAAGCTGCTTGTTCTCTGCAAAGCGCTGAGCCATAAACAGGAGGCTCTGAGCAATGCTGTCACCTTTTTCTCTTAGCTCTGCTGAAAAAGAAAACGTGCCATAGCTCAATTAGAAAATCAGGAGTTGTTCTGGTGCTGACTCCCTTGGCAGGTTCTTCTCCTGCATTCGAATCAAAGCTCCATGAGGATGATGGCACTAACAGGAATAAAGCTCCGTCACAATGAAAGCGAAATTTTCTTCTTCTTCCCTGTGGGTGAACCACTTGAATTTGATGGGAATCTGGCAATCTGCAAATAGGCATACGGAGGAGGTGGGGAATGGCTAATCCCATGCTAACCATTTTAAAGGATCCTAGGGAAACGAGCCTGGATTCTGCTCTATAATCTCTGTTAATTACATCATTTCCATTGCAGTACAGACTTTCTGGAACTGCTTCCTCAAGAGACAAACCAGATTCTGAACTGTTGTTTTTTTTTCCTGGAAATTAGAAAGGTGCCAGAGTTGGCAAAGGAGCATCTGGAGGGTGGGAAGTTCAGCTTCAAAAACATGGGGTTTGATAAATAATGAGTAGTTCTAACTATTTTGGCAAGGGATTCCAGACTACTTTATATGGCTTTCACAGCAAGTGACCGTAGTTATTGCAGAATTTATGTACATTCAGGCACTCCTCAATGCTGTGACTGCTGCATCCCTAAGAGAAGACGACAAAATGTGATGAGCTTCAAAAATCTGTTACCAAAAGGCTGCTGCTCTGGGCTGTTCCCATCCGTGCAGGCTTATATCTTATTGAAATGTGCTGGTTTCATATCTAGCTTTGATCCTGAGCTCTTCAGTTTCCATCATTGCACTCACAAGGAACCTAGCAACCTTGTGTATGCTTTGTTTGCAGATTGTGAACATCTTCTTTTTCCCAAAACAAGAAATGCTTCCTTGGTAGCTTGCCCAAAGGCAAAACTAGGGGAGCTCTTACTGCACACGGATGGACTGAATCACTTAGTGCATCTCTTCCCTCCTGCTTTACTGCAACACTCGAGAGGCTCATAGTGGTTCTGATGGCACTAAAGTGGTCTGACTGCTCCTTATTGGACTATCAGATTAATCTGAAATAGCCCCTGCAGTTGCACTTAAAGCTTGCTTGTCTCTGTCTCTGAGACTTCTGTTCTGCAGTGATGCAGGCCTGGAGGCTGTGCAAATGATGCCAAATGATACCCCCCAGATGTTCCTGTTCTTCCAGAGCTGATGGAGCAGTTTGCAGATAACAGGGGGAAGCAGCTCTCTTCCTCTGGCTTCTCCAGGCAATGGGAGGGACATCCCATTAAGAAACTTGCAAAAGTGTGTTTGGAAGGAGGAAGGCTGTGGTTTTGACTGTTTAAATTCAGATGTGAAGGAAGACGGGGAGTTCCACAGAGGTTAATACCTCCTGTCTCTTCTGCGTATCCTTTTTTGGTAATCTTGGATGACACATAGAATCTGCCTCAACATTCACTGGGGAATTTAAGTGTTGTCCTCAGGACTTGGTGTTCTGTTTGTAATAGTTGTTATTCCTTAGGTTTCATGTAAATTCTGTGTTATCCAAGTGCTAAGAGCAAGCCTTGGCGTGTTGTGCTTTCCCTCAGACCCTAAATACAGGTGTGGAAGATTCCTTCATCCAGCTCCCCCACAGCATCGTTACGTTCTTGAATGCAAAAAAACAATTTCGGATGTTCAACCTGACCATGTTTAAAAGGAAGGCTCTCAATACTGAAAGAATTCACTGAGAAGGAACCTTCTTTAGTACAGAAGGGATTACGAAGTGTCAGCAGTACTTGGAAAAAAGGGAAATGTTCTCATAGATCTTGTGCTAATCCTCACGGTGCTTTGTGTAGAGGGTTAATTCAGAATGTCTTGCAGCCACCAGATGATGCCTAGAGAGCCTGTGGCAAGAGTTTCACCAATAATAGGGGATTTATTCACCCGCTTATACTATGGATTTATCTTCTAAATATGTGTATAAATATGAATTACATTAAGAATCTCTTTTTTTCCTCTATAAGTACTCTTGAGAGATGAGGGTTTTGTTTCCTCCCATTGTTTTGGGCTTACATTGAATGAAAACAAAACAAAACAACTCTCTCACCCCTGAATAGGCTCTGGAAGTTGCTGCACACTTTTCTGTCCATCTTTTGTTGCTATTTATTAAAAATTGTTCATAAATTCTATGAAATTTGCACTAATGAATTATAAGGTCTGCATGGTGGTAGGCAATTCACAGCACTGCTGCTGTAATCCACAGCAGAATTAAATTTCTAGCTCCATGCATAGTGCTTCCAGCATTCCCTCCATGTAAACAAGGCAATCCTCACATACATCTGTTGACTCGCAGTTGAGAATGCAGATCCATTTTTTTCCTTCCAAGACATTCATTAGTTCCTGTAGAAGCCAACGAGTTTTATTCTGGATAAAAGCCAATTGCATATGCGTTGGGTAAATTGAGGGAAGGATTAATGCCCAGAAAAAGGATTCTTGCCTATTTTCTTGCAATGTGCTGGATAGAATTAGTTTAGAGGGCAATTTAGTTCAGGATGGGATCTGTGCAGCTTCGGAGAAGGGGAATTTGGCACTTCTCCAGGTGCTCTGTTTGAGTCGTGGATTAAGTGCCTGGCCTTGATCCAGCAGAGCTCTGTCTTCTCGGTGTCAGCGTGGGGCCAGAAGTGCTGATCTCAGTGCTGTGGAGATGAGTTTCCCTTTCCTGAGTGGCACGTGTCCTGAGCTCCCTCTGAGCTGTGTGCCCCGGTAAGAAGTTTATGTGGGTACTGGGGTTCTTATCCTTCTCCACTAATTCTTGTTTTTCTGCTTCCAGGATTGTGAGTGTGAAGGAGACCCGGCTGACGAGTCTGGTGGCAAACTTCTTGGTTGGCCTCTCGCTCCTGCTCCTCCCTTTCCCTCTTCAGTGGATTCCAAAACCAGTCCTCTACGGCCTCTTCCTCTACATTGCATTGACCTCCATTGATGGGAACCAGCTCTTTGAGAGGGTGGCTCTGCTGCTCAAAGAACAGGTAATGTTCACACGTTGGCTTGGTGTGGAGTAAATAAATCATGCTTACAACCTGGGAGCCAGCCAGTGCCAGGAGCTAACGTGGTGTGGCAAGCTGATGGTGCTGGGAATGGGCTTACCCCCAAAATTCATGCTCTCGTGAGGCTGATTTCCATCTTCCATCTTGATTTCCATTGATTTCCATTTTCCACCTGCACCTTGCGTATCCATTTCACCTTTCTCTGCAGAGAGGGAGGGAGTGAAAGGTGATGTCTCTGGCTGAGTCTGACTGTCACTGAGACATGAGCAAGAGAATTCTTTTGTGTGAAAGCAGATGAACGAGTGAGAGTAATGCTGTGTCAAACAACAAAAGTGGCAAGGTTATTGTTGGGTTAGAAAAAAGTGGTAGCTAAATTGTTCAGAGAATTACGCCTCATCTCATTCCTTTCAAATTCTGCATAAATTGCTTTCTGCGTTTCCCTGCTGTGAAAGCATTTGAGTTCTCTTGCTTGGAGTAGTGTCCCAGGTAATCCCACTCTTCTCAGTTTGCTTCAGGATTGCTCTAGAACGCCTTTCTCCAGGAGGGTAAGAATGAGTGCATGAGTGGAACCAGGAGAGCTGTGACCAGGGAAGACCTGCTCTGAACTCTGTAGGGCACAAACACATTCACACAACACATGCATTCAAACACTGCCTGTGATAGTTGCAGAACCATTGCACACGGGGTGTTTGTCAGTCTTAAAACCCCCCTGGTGTCTGTCAGCTGCAGAGTATGTGTGTCTTAAGAATAGTTAGGAAAAAAGAAACAAATCTACGATGATGACTTTCAGTTTTGCCGACAAAGCTTCAGAAAAGGTCACTTTTGCCTCATTTTATGCTTTTGTCTCAACATGTGCAAAGTGTCATGAGATAGTACACTCAAAATGAAATGACTTGTGCTATTGAGATGCTTCTGATGTGGGATGAAAACAAATCTGGAAATCTGCTTTCAAACCATCTGTATGACAAGTGCATTAAGGCCCTCGTTGGCACTGTGGGCAGTACCTGGGAGCAATAATGAGTCTCCAGCTCCCCTCTTATGTAATGGGTCAAGGGCTTAGCAAGCCTGGTGCTTCTGCTAATCTGTCTTAACCTCTGAGATGTAACATCAGAGATCAAGACTGTGAAATTGGGGTAAAGATTACCATTGTCATGTTGATTTTTGAATGGAGATTGAATAGTTATGTGGTTGGATAGTGATGCTGTGGAATATTACTTCTGATTTTAATACAAATTCTGTGGAATTTTCCGAGCTTCAGCTTGGAAAATTAAAAAGTAATGTTAAATATGGAACTCTCACTTTTCTGGAAACCTTTTAATGAGTCATGGCACAATCTGAATCCGTTGAGTCTGTATCAGTGCCAGCAGACAGTCGCTCATACGCTTCATTGATGTATAGACAGTGAGTCAAAGCCTGTACTCAGACATGAGCAAGTCACTGTCAGTAGAAACCACGAGTGATATTTAGCCTATTAATGTCACTTTTTGCTCTTTCTCAAAAGTGAGTAGTTCATGTAAGTGGAGAATCATGGCTGTTGGAGGCTGGCCTCTTCCAGCACCTCCACAATCTCATCTCTTGCTGTTCCCGTAGCAAGGTTCAGATGGAAAATGGGACCACCAGGGCAAGCATAGTCTGATCAGCAGGAGAAAGGCTATGTAATAATGAAGAGCTGGGTTTCAGGTGTGGAAACAAGTGATGGAGTTGCTGGATGAATACTTCTGCTTCCCATCACTCTCTGTGCACCCCCTCAGGCACTTCATGTGTTGCTGCAAAGCCCTGATAATCCTACTCAGGGGAATCTCATTACTGTACTTATCAAGATATTTTCTTGCACTCCAGATGCTCCCTGAGGCAGTCTTCATTGTGTGTTATTTCTCCCCCGGGTTTCTCGTGCCCAGTCATCATCTGTGTGTTGTTGCCAATGCAGTCAGGTTGTTGCATGCTTTAACCCTACAAATCCTACGTTCAGCTGTTGAGCACATTAAGGACTGTTAATGCACAGCGTGGTGTAAACTGGGTTTGTTAAAACCCTTGTTCTGAAGCCTGCATTGTGTCCTGCAGTCACGAGTCCAGATTGCTGCATTTCTCAGGCATCATTCTTCTCTTCCCAGACTGCTTATCCTCCGACTCATTACATCCGCAGAGTGCCCCAGAGAAAGATCCACTATTTCACAGGTTTGCAGGTCCTGCAGCTCCTCATCCTCTGTGGTTTTGGCATGTCACCGTTGCCCTACATGAAGATGATCTTCCCACTCATCATGATAGGAATGATCCCAATCAGGTAAGAAACTCTTCCCAACAAAGCTTGGTTGTATTTTTTCCTATCTCCAATGCTTTTTGTCTTCCAGCTGTTGGAAGCCTGACTGGTTGAAGAGGAGACACAGTGGTCTCCTGAGTACATGATGGCTTGAGGAGGAATAGCACAGAGAGCCTTTGACTTAATAACACGAAGTGTTATGCAAAGGGATGTGGTCTGGTTTGTCACTTTTTAGCTGGCAAAGAGGCACCTGGGTCTCCCTTTGCAGTGCCTGTGAGCACATGTCTTCCTGAGTAGCTGCAGTTATCTGAGCCTTTCCTCTTGGTATTGAGGATGCTCCATCTTGCTTTGCATTCTGATTCCCCAAAGCTTGCAGTCAGGGCAGAGCTGGAAACTTTCTTTTGCACCACATGAATGTAAAGAGGAAGGAATCCTTATCTTTTATATAATGCTGGGATGCAGTGACCTTACAGACCACCTGTGTTGCTGAATGCCATTGTAAGTAATCAGCTCAGACAGACCACCTGAAATCTTCAAAATGCATCTAACATAAAACTACAGGAACCCCACAATATCTTGCAATCCTCATTCAGTGACAGAATATCCTGAGTTAGAAGAGACCCTTAATGATCATCGTGTCCAACCCCTGAAAGGGAATCACTGAAGTTTAATGTTTTCCTAATGTTCTTTAAACAGTGTCTGTCCATCATTCTTCAGTTAAATCATGCTTTCTTCTCCATTCTTAGGCTGTAATGAGAAGCCTTAATAAGATCTTAGAACATATCTCTTTCCAGTCCATTTGATTATTTTTAGGCCTGTATGGCATCCAGTGATATCTAGTTCTCTTTGAGCTTGCAGTGCTGGAGGTTTTGCATCTGATATGGAAGCTCAGTACTCCCGATGTGATAATCTGCAAAAGCAGCTATTGTGGTGGCAATCCTCTTGGCTGGTAAAGCTGGGTTCAGTTCTTTCCAAAACAAAAGCAAATGTCAGCTGCCATGGCTTTTAGCAGGATCCCAGTTAGAGCTATTTGGGCTGGGTGTTTGAAGATGAACCAGCCAGTAGAGAGCACTGAAATGATTGCTCTTCTGGTAGGAGATGCTCTCCCACCATTCAGGTAGATGGCTCTAGGGATGCCTGGTTAAATGGCTGGCAAATAATTTGTGGATGATGGATTCTTGTGGGAATTGCAAGGCTCTGCAGAGTATCTCAGTACAGGAGAGAAAATTCAGGGCATTCTTACTTAAGTCCACAGTATCATAGAATGGCTGGGGTTGGAAGAGGGACCTCAAGGATCATGAATCTCTAACCCCTGCTACAGGCAGGGCCACCACCAACCTCCACTTTTAATACCAGCCCAGGCTGCCCAGGGCCCCATCCAACCTGGCCTTGAACACCTCTAAGCATGGGGTATTCACAATCTCTGGGCAGGTATAAATATTCAGTTAATGTAAATTGTTATAAGGTAAATCACTGTGGAGAATGCTGTGTCAGAGAACCTGAATTTCTCAAAGAGCTGGGTAATTTAATGCAAATACATGTTTTCTTTGACTAAATAAGGCACTGTCGTCTTATGCAATATCTACTAAGTTGTTTCTCTTGCCAGAGCAGCTTTTCAAATAGCCTTTGTAATTGGCCCTGCTGCTAAGGGGAAAATGGTAGTACCTGGAATGGAAAGCTGCCCTCTGCTTCCTTCCTTCCTTCTGAATTCCACATTGCTTTCATGCAATGTCTGTGGGCTCCAGCTGAGAAGGCTGCACCATGATGCATAGCTCTGTAGCAAATAATGACTTTCTCATGGAGATCTGGCGCTCTAAATAGATGAGGCAGAAAAGAAGAAATGCTTTTTTAAAGAAGCAGAGGGAGGAAGAAGAGAATAGCCAGGGGTCAGAGTCGAGAATCAAACCCAGCTGAATGAGTCACAGCTCGGTGTCCCATCCAGAAAACTTGCCATATGGTTTGCTTGTCTCAAGGCTGCATTCCCTTCCTTCCAACTGCATTAAACACGTGCTTTGCATTGTCATTTACTGGGTCCAATATTTTTCCAGTGTCAGTGTTGAAAACTAACTGATTTCAGTGACTTACTATTGCAGTGGAATGGTCTGTTGGGAGAAAATGATATTTTTTTGTGTGTGCCCAATTCCAAGTGTTGAGCCAAAACTGGAGGGTGTCTAGTGTTTTTTGTTACACTCCTATCCCTGCCCTGGGACGTACTTAAAGTTGCTCAGAGAGGAAGAATCTTTCTACATTCTGTTTTTGTGCTTTCACAGCTTTCAAGCATTTTACTTCATGGCAGGTCAGTCGAAGCAGGTGGGGCATTTCTCAGCAGCAAGTGCTGTTTGGGATCTCTTTTCTAGCTCTTTGAAAAGACCCTTCAGGTTGTAAACAGGCTGTCTAGCACTGTACACTGTTAGAACAGCTGAATTGCTTCCTCCTTAAACAAGAAAAGTGTCAAACTACAAATATGCAGTGGGATCTGATGAGAGCAGCTTTCTACCATGTTCTTAGTGGCTTTCTTTTCTCACCCAAATACATTAATTGATGAAGGTGTTTGTGGGGAGGAAGAAAATAACAAAAAACACAAAAACAAAAATGAAACACCAAAACAAAAAACAAACAACCCCCCAGAATAGAGGAAAGCAAGGGAATAGAGGCATCACTACCTCCATGATCAAATGGATGCTGAGGGCTGGGTAGGCATGGAGCCTTACCAGCAGCTGGAATGTCACTGCCTTGCTCAACTTCTTGATCTCAAGTCTTGATGTATTCTGTGCTTATTAAAAGACTGTCTGAAGCTGCTGGGTTCCCATTAAAACTTCCTCGTGGGGAGAGCTGGAAAGAGTGACCTGATGTACTTGGAGGACTGAGGAAATGCAAGATAAATACCCTTGCATCCTAAAGCTTGTGCCAGCCCTGGAATTTTGGGAAGGGTTTCTCCTGTGAACCCTCAATGCTTGCTGTTCAAAGTGTTGTACTGGATGCAAGGCTGCATCAGGTATGGTTTGTGTGTTGGAAAACTGTAGGGAGAGTGCTTAAGAAAATAGGAACAGGATATAAATTGTGACTTGTGGACAAGTAATCCATCCACTAGCAAGCTGGGGACAGCAGGAAGCTATTGCTTGCCTCCCCAGCACAAAACATGAGTGTGTCTGCAGGCAAATGAAAATCAGACTTGGCAAACAAAAGACTTGAGCAGTTTCTAATGCACTCTCTCTGGTTCGTTCTTAGGTATAACCTGCTCCCTAGAATCATTGAAGCCAAGTACTTGGATGCTATGGATGCAGAGCACTAAACAAGATCTGCTGCATGCGGAGCTGTGAGGATGGCTCTCTTGGAGTTGGAAGGATGGGGCATCTTTGCCAAGGCATAGGACAGTCTATCTGCAGTTCTTTCTTTCACCACTTTCTTTCTGCTCTAATATGGCGTTGGTAATGCACGTATCAAAGACCAATTGAGCATTGAAGTGTCAGACCAAAACAGCCATGGACTTGGGAGGCCAGTGATCTTTGGAGCTGTGAGGCAAGCGAGCTCGATGGAAATGCCACTTTTCTCATCCCAAAACTGGAAACCCTGGAAGAACAGCATGCCATGCAGTTGGAGCATGCATTCAGAGTTGTATATTCCCTTGTTTGAGGGGTGGGGGAAAATCCCTTTTGTATGCATCACGTCCCTTTTTTCCAAAGCACTGTAAGGACAACAGCTGACCCTTTTACAGAATGACAGTCCTATTTAGTTTGGCCTATGAATTCCATTTCCTATTAATACAGCATTCCCAAATTGGTATCCCAGGTGGGATGGCCTCATAGCAAACTGTTGTCAGGGGAAATGTCTGACTGTCTCTTCAGACTCATTAGCAGAAGGGTTGGAAGCAAGTTAGTTTGTACTGATACAACCCACAGCTTTGGATGAGTATTTAATTCCCACAGATGACCTGGAAGCATTCAGAAATTGGGCTCACGTGGTGATGTTGGTGGAACTGCATCTGGGTCTGAATTATTTTGGCTCTTTCTGATTTTACCACTTGGTAATCCAACACAGAAGTGTAGTTTTGCACAACTGCAACGTCCTTGCTTGCACCCAGAGTCAGATGCTGAAACTTGTCGAAGGGCAGTTGTGTTAATGATTGCATATACATATGTACAGTAGTGCCTCTGTGTACATATATACATATGGATTTGTGTATATATTTTGCATAGATATTCAAATAGGCCTGGTTCTTTCAAAATATCAGAAGTGTTTTGTGCAATCAGTGTTACCTGTGGTGTCTTGACCATATACTTGTTCTCTGCTTTAGTGCTGCTTTTTCTCATTTGTTGTATGATCCCTTGTTTTTTTTTTCTTCTGAAGCTGCTTGTTTACTATTATTTTTCCCATGATTCTTTATTCAAGATGTTTCTTTACTTTCCTCATCCCATGGCTTAAGACCTTCCTCATTCTGTCTTGGTGGTCTGATATGTGAATTTTGCATTTAATTTTAATGTACAGCATGCAATGAAAGTTCTCCTCCTTTGCCTAATCGATATTTGTTGCTCATTTCATTGTTTCTGTTCTGTGACTAATCTCCAGTTTTTTCCCCTGCTCCCAGACATTATATTATATTTCTGGATGAATCTAACTTCTGCAGTCTTTTATATTTCAGTTTATTTAATTTTGCTTGTACAGTGGTCAGTTTTCTTATTTGAAGTACTGTGAAACCAGCTGCCCTTTATGTCAATGCCTGCCCGTTGCTGCACGCTGCAGATTGCAGGCAAAACTTCAAGCAAAGTGGAGTCCTAATGATGACAAACTTTCAAAACAGCAAAAAATGAGAAAAGGGGAAATTGTTTTGTAAATTAGCAGAGAGAAATGTTGCTTGCTTGCTCGGTTCCCTACAGGTTGGGTGTTTCTCTGCACGATGAGCAAGGCCAACTTTGTAATGAGAGGTAGGAGAGCTGCAGAGAAAATTTCTCAGCATACAAACAGACTCGAGCTGCTGATGATTTGTTGTCTCTGTGCTAAATATCAGGTGGTATTTCATCTCGATGCAGTCGCTATGGTTATCACACGTGTGTGAAAAGGTTTATTTTCTTGTGGAGTCTCTTCATCTTAATGAGAGTGTTAAATGGGCTCCCCTGTGGACATGGTCACTGCATCCCAGAGCTAACACAGGGAAAGCTGTCAGCTTTCATAGCAAGCCAAGCAGCAGCAGGGCCTTCATGTCACAGCCCATTCTCGTGTGAATGCTGAGAAGGCTGCAGGTCAAGGTAACACCCCAGCAGATGAAAGCAGGTAAACATCACACGTTGGGCTTTCAGTTGGTCCTGAAGGCAGCAGGGGTAACTCACGTGATGTCTGACCAGTGGTGTGATACGAAATGCAAATCTGTGCATGGCTTCTGACTGCTTTCATCAGTGTTTTCTGGGCTTTGAGTCATTTTTGTGGTGAAATTGCTGATGGCTATTGCCAAGTTCTACACGTAGAAAGAGAAGGTGAGCAATCAGCAAACAGGATTTTGGGGACGGGGTGGAGGCGGTAAAAGCATCTCTGATCTCCAGTCAACAGAAAAAGATGACAGCAAACAATTAAGTACTTATGTGAAAGAGCAATTGCACAGGCCTAACAGTGCTTGTGTGTTGGGGATGTCACATTTAACCAGAACTAGAATGAGAAGTGTTAACTTTATGGTCAAGTAAACTATTACCTGTCTTGGGAGTACATTGCTGGTGTCTCAGCTCTTGGCTGAGAGAAGTCATCCTGCAGGGTAGTTTGAACTGTATTGTGGGTGCTGTGGCTGGAAGGAGGAGACAGTGTGCTTGCTGGGATGAACCTCTGGTCCTCTCTGAGGCCCTGGATGAAATCTCCTCCAGTGCAGAGTAGCTGAGATGGGCTGGCATGCAAGTGTTGCAAGAAGAATTAATTTTGAGATTTGCCCTCCAAGTCTCTGCTCACAAGGACCAAAAAAGTCTCAATTTGAAAACGTCCGTTTGAGTCAAACTTAGTTGAAGGTCTCTTAAAATCCAGATAACTGGGGGGAGTTAAATAGCCATCACAATTATTGGGTTGGGGATTCATTGCTGTTGTTTTACCAGTATGACTTCAGTGTTTGTTTTTTCTCAGTAGCATCCCTAGGATTCTGTTTTGCAAAGTTTTCTTTCTACAGAATGCGTGGGGCCAAAGAATCAAGTGATGGGGGGCTGGTTTAGCCTGTGTGAATATTTCGGACCCGTGTCTAAAGATGTGGGTAGCAGAGAGATGTAAGACTACCAAGGCCTCGTGGCTGTTGAGGAGTTGCAATGGTCCTGCAGAGGATTTTCCTCCTACAAGTACCTTTTCTCTTGTTTGCTTCTGGTTTTGCTGACGTAAGTGTAGGCAGGCATCTCCAGGAAGTAGGCTTACTAGGGAAGGAGTTCAGAGTTGATCGAGCACTTTAATACTTCTGTGAAGGTTAAGACAATTAGAATGTAAAAGAAGTTTTATTATAAGCTCTTTATATACGCACAATGCTATGTATAACTGTTGCCAAAGAGTTGGGTTTTGAAGGATGTTGGTAGCTTTTGAGAGTCCGTGATGCTCACCTGGAACCACAGTGGTTGCAGAATGCTTCTGAAATAAATGCATTTTGGGAGTTGTCTTCTGACAGTTGCCAAAGCAATTGGAAACTGAGAATAGAATAAATTTCTACTCTTGAAATTGTAATTTTTTGATCCTTGCACTGAATGTAGGAGCTAGAAATTAGCTTGATAATTAAAATTGGATTTGTACCTGAATAGCTTTGTTGGTCTGAGACTCGTTTTATTGCCTTCAAAGATGATGTTGACGCTCTAATGTATGGAAATAGTTGTTTCTCCATGTAAATGAAGGGCAGTTGTTGAAACACGGACTGCTGAACAGGCAATATAGCACTTTCTGGATTGCTTAGAAAGCAAGTCTGGCAACATCCCTAACAACAACCCCCCGAGTTCTCTGGCATCAACATCTGAAGCTATTAATAAATGTCAAACTGGAATTGGGTGATACGTCAAGGCATCACTGAGGAAGGATAGGAGTGGAGAAAACAAATTCAACTAGTTTGTACCACCTGGTCAAGTGTTTCAAGATGAATCCAACAGCTGTGAGATGTGATGCATGTTTCCGGATGACCTGTGTGAACTGGGATGCTCCAAAAAACAAATACGGTAGACGATCGCACCCACGTGCTGTGGTTCAAATAATTGTCCTTCAAAGGTCCCCCATCCCCAAGACTGAATCAGTTCGTAAACTGTTGCATGTTGTATTTGTCTGCTTCAGAAACTGCTGCTGAACTGTGTTTTTTCTGGACCTTCTTTGTGGACAGAAGCAAAACGACAACAGAAAAATACATGAAGTTGGTCAACGTTGGGTAACGCTTGCAGAAGATGCTGGAGGAGAACGTGAGACATGCTGTGTCACCTGGAGCTCCTTCCACTTGGACACTTAATGGGTCACAGACTAGGATCTGCCCCATCGGTTGGGGCGTGCTCATGTTTATCCTTAATCTTATCCACTGTTTTCTGTATTTGTTCTTTGGTATGTTATCACCAAAATGGCCTAACAGGGAAAAAAATGAGAGTTGGCTTAAACGTTTGTGCGTTCCTCCGAAACTTCAGTGCTTTCACTGCTTCTGATGCCATCTCCTGACACAGATCTCATCTTCTCCAGCCCTCTCCTGGAAGCTCTCTGGCATCCCCAACTGCAGGAATGCTGACAAAATGCTGAGTGGGTATTTTTCTCTGGAGAACACGAGCCTGTGTTTGAGCAGCAGCGTGGCAGCGGCTGCTCCCTTGGGGCTCGCTCTGCCATAATGGGCAATTAGGAAGGATTTGTAATTGTCCTGCTGTTGCTCTGTCTTCTGCATCTCTTTAGTTGATTACTTTATGGCACAGTGTTCCAGTCGGGCTGTCATCTTTTTCATCTGTCGTGCTTCCAAAACAATTTAAATAGGCAGTATGGGAGGGGTTTGCCCAGTTTTCTATCCGTGCTGCAGCCTGTGGATGTTAGAAGAGAATAACCTTCTCTAATTGTTTTCATATCTAATTAAGGCATTTAAATGCCAACCCTGACCATTGTACTACTGGCTCTGGCTCTAGTTGCAAAGAGCAAGCCATCAATATGGTGTAAGGAGCAGACATACAAGGGAGCTGCCTGAGCACATGCTTAAGAACTACAAATTAGCACTTTCCTTTTCAGCTTTTGTGTGTTTTCCTTCCAAGCAAAGACAATCCTTGGCTGTGACTCTCTCCCTTGTAGAAAACTCTGCATGAGCTCGGATCACTTGGCACAGTTCTGATGCAGTGTTAAATATTAAGAGCTTGTCCCAAGGGACGTGCTGCCTTCTGCTCCCCATCTGCATCTGTGCTGCAAAGATCTGCTTGCAGGAGGAGGGGACGCGTGTGGCATCTCTGTCCTCCATGTGATGCTTCTTGCTGCTACACAAAGGCCATCAGCATCCCTTGCTTTGCCCCAGGTGGGAGTCTCAAAGTGAACAAAATGGCAAAGAGTTGGAAAAAAATAGTTGGCAATTCTCTCCTTCTGAACCTCTGAGCTCCGCTGAATTTTTTGCTTCTCGCATGTCAAAACAGAAGGGCTGTGGCAGTAGTGGAGCTACGTGATCTGGGCTTTGAAAAGCAGTGTATCAAATTCAGCAGCTGGGGTATTGGTTTCAGCGCGCGGCAGCTCGCTGGCGGCTGTCATCAGCTGTCACCGTGCCTATCAGCAACAATCGCTGTTTCAGCATCAAATTTACATCGGTTTCACCAGGTTGGATGACTTGGGCAGTTTCTGCCACTGTCCACGTAGGCAGTGGTGGTATAACATGGCCATGCTGGTCCTGCCCAATGGAGCAAAGGGTGCAGCCCTTGGTGTGGACATCTGAGCAACTCAGCGTGCCCTTCCTCCATGAACTGCTTACCTTTAGGAGCAGTTTGGCCACCTTTCCATTTCATTTTTCTTTTATTAATGTGTCGTCATGTCTTTCTGAGCTTCTCCAATGTGGGACCACGGCATTCCCATCCTAGGGTGGGAGAAAGCATGATGCAGCTGCTGGAGAGTGAGAAACCCATCGTGCTGTTGACCCCTGCAGGATCTCAGCCTCGTGCATTTGGTGGAGCTGCTCTGATTCAGTGAGTCAGATGCCTTTGTGCTCTGTTACTTTCAGAATTGTTTAGTCTCTGTTTTCCTCCATCCTCTTCAACAGTATGTGGGGCTGTGCCTTTTCTCCGCACAGGAATTACCCTTAAAAGCAGGGCTTGTCTTAAAGTAAGACACCCAGCAACCTTCCCTCCCAAAATGTGTGGTCCTACAGGAGTGCAAACCAAACCCTTGGTTCCACCTGAGAAGGGGGCTGCATCTCAAATGCTTCCTCATTTTCCCCCGTTCTGCTCTCAAAATCATTAAGGTTGGGAAAGACCTCAAAGATTCCCAAACCCCACTGACCGCCTCCCTCGGTGCCACTTCTGCTGCTGCATGGCACATAGCTGGTTAAACATCTCTGGGTTTGGTGTCTGGGAAGTTTGTTCCCCAGGTTGCTGGGGAACTATTGTGAGGGAAAGCACACGTTCCTATTTATGGAGATAGGACCTATAGATGTTGCACTTGCTAAATATGCTCTCAAAGCGCATGCCTCTATCTAGTGTTGATTTTACAGTGGGTGATTTCTTTTGATAAGAGTTGCTTTGGGACGTGGGGAGGGGGAGGGAAAGGGGATTCCTTTATTGTGTAAGGAAATTGTATTTAAAAGCAAAATAAAAAGAAATATACTGTTTATATATTTCTACTTCATGCCTAATCGGTGTCCTTTATTTAACCTTCAGTTCCCAGCACAGCTTGGGTCTTTGTCCCAGCACAGACGTATGCATTTCTTTGGTTATTTGTGGGTATCCCTGTAGCTGAGATTAATTCTGTAATCCCCAATGCTTGCAGTATTTGAGCATCTCAACTGTGACAGTAAGTAGATGCGTTATCTTGTAGGCAGGAGCCTGGGCAGCCACAATGGGATTGCTTTGTGTCTTATGGTCTGATTTTTGGGTGTCCTGCTTGGAGCCAGGTGTTGGATGTGGTGATCCTTCATGGGTCTTTTCCAACTTGAGATATGCTATGGTTAATGGAGAAGAACAAGAAATAATTGCATCTTTCAGCTGATGCAGTGCACTGAGAGAGTCAAGGCTGGTTACCGTTGCCTTTATGGCTCTGTGTTGGCATTGCCCAACCTGGAGACGAGCCCCAAATTAGTGAGGTGGTGCACTGTGGGAGCCTGAGGATGAGCTGTGTTTCCTGGAAATGATGTCACTAGTTATCTACATGGAAACCAAGCTTGAACAGTTTCTCTCCAGTTCCCTGTAGTTTACCAGGGTCCTCAAGAGTCTTGCATTGCAGACGTGGACATGAGATTGAGGCAAAGCTAGGACAGCACGAGCATGGTGGCATCCTCTGCAAGGAGGAAGGTTCTGCATCTTCGCAGGTCTCTGGCCAGAGGATCAATTCTTCCCTCTGTCAGCATGAGCTGCCCTACAACTGATGTTGCTGACTCTTTCAAATAACTTACATATGCACGTGGACAGGCTGTGGGTTTGGGGAGGAAGGAGTGAGAGGTGATTTCCAACTACCTGTGCTCAGCAAGTGAATCATCCTTCAGAAAGCAAGATCTCTGTGCTAAGAGCTGAGCATTGCACACAGCTCTGATACCTGGAAGGCAGCTGAGAGCTCTTCCCAAGGACTCCTCAGCATTGTGTGACCCTCACAGCTGAGAACTTAGTAATGATAAGATTCCTCAGAAGCGATTCTGAGGCATGCTCTGCCCTACTGTAGGGATCCCAGAGACAGTTGTGGTGATTTTTCATTGCTCAGAGTGAGAACAGCACCAAATTTTGAGGCCCTGATGGGTTTTGTGCTCAGTACGAAGCTGCCTGCTGTCTACTTCTAGCAAGATGACTGGAAAGCCAGAGCATGTTCTTACTGGCCTGTCCTGGACATGCAGAATTGACTCACGGAATGGTTTGAGTTAGGGATGCTCGAAGGCCACCTGGTCCTTCTCTGCAATGAACAGGGACATCCACAGCTCCATCAGGTGCTCAGAGCTCCATCCAGCCTGGCAGGGCTGATGGTATGGTGCTGATGTATTGACAGCTGGACTTGATTTTTTTTCTTTTCCAAGCTTAATGATTCTATGAAAGCAGGCATTCCTACAATGGTAAGCAATGGTAGTAAGTAAATCTGGAAGTCCTAGTCTGAGGTGAGTGAGGGTGCAGAGCTGGATGTTGGGTTGTCAAAGCCAAATGCTTTGGATGATTCCAGTGGTTCAGCACGATGTTCTTCCATGTGTGAGGCTGCAGTGATGGCTGGGAAGGGATGAATGAGCTAACCAAGAGCAGATGGGCTCCCTAGGGAAGGAGAAGCCAGCTGCTACGCAGAACTTCATGCGTCAGTTTGTGAATCCAACAGCTCCAGAGGGAAACCTGTGCCTCCCCTGTGGTCTCCATCCTCAGCCCACAGGACCTCAACCAGCCCACAGGGCCTCAACCAGGACATCCCTCAGGTCCATTCTGGGTGCAGGGGTGAACTGGGAAGGCTGCAAAACTGCCGAAGCAGTGCAATGATGTTCTTAATGTTACAGCAGGACTTTAAATACATGAGGAGCTGATAAGGGGTGGGCAGGACATCTCGCCTTCTGGCTGTCATCACATGAGGCTGTGGCTGTTGGGCATCAGCCTGGCAGGGCCATAACCCTCTGAGGTGCCAAGTGCCCTGTTCAAAGCAGATCTAAGAATAGTCAGCCTGAATGTCAGCACCGTTCAGTGCTCGGGATGGAAGGGGTCAGATGGGGATGTGTTCCCTGCACCTCATCCTCCCTTTCTCACCAGGACACACTGATGGCTGCTGTGCAGGAGTGGGGGTTCTCATCCTTCAGCCAAAACGATAAGGATGAAGTGTTCATGGAGGTGCTGAGATCTGATGGTGGCCTTTCTTGCCCCCAGATGTCCCCTCACTGCTGCAGAAAGCAGCTGGGGTGAGGCCAGTAACCTTCTCCCAGTGGTGTTTTGAGGAGAGAACTGAACACCCAGAGAGGAAAAAGCAGCAGAAATGATGAAACAGCTATAAATTCTAGGTTTTGTTTAATATATATACATTGATCAAAATATATACATTTGATGTTTAGGGTTTTCTTTCTTTGCTTTTCTCGGTTTGTTGTTGTTTAGGTTTCTAGGGGTGTTTTGTTTGTAACGTATCTCTTCCTACTGCTTTCCATCAGGGATTTAATCTGCTGAGAGCAGGTGCCATCTAGGGGACAGACCAAAGAAGACAAGGAGGGTTTTATTTCCAAACCAATGCTGCTTGCTCCCCGACCCAAAAGCATCTGCCACCTCCAAAGGTCCTCAGCCCACCACCACGTTGGTCCCCATTGCTTTGGTCCCATCTGGTGGGGGCATCCTAGAGGAACCTCCCTGCTGTTCTCTAGAGGTCTGTATCCAGCTGAGATCTAGAAGAGGGTCGACCAGGACAGTCATAGAATATTAAGATTGGAAAAGACCCCCGAGATCACCAAGTCCAACCATGTTCTGTATCACCTGCTTTGTTCCATCTCTCGTTTGGATGGGATGGAGGTGGGATGGTGTGTTCTTTATATGCCCCCCCCAAAATAAAGTAGTCCATGTGTCACTGCAGATATCTAAAGGCAGGCTCTACCCCAGAGGTGGTGGATGGGAGAGCAGTAGGTGAAAGTGCTGCGCATCCAACATGTGGCCACCACTTGGAGTAAAGATTGGGCAGTAATGATAGCAGCTTGCTAATAAAAGCTGGCAATTAAGTGATTATGCCTGTGTACTGTGTGGCTGGAGGTTTGCATCAGAAACTTCCACTAAATCTCTCATTTTTTCACCCTTTCCTCTTTAAGTTTTGCAGTTCTTTCCTCTCCTGGATCTGCAGACCACCAGGTGCTGCTGGGGGCTCCTCTCCTCCCCATCCTGCATTCTTTTGCCTCATCCTCATCACTTGCATCTCTCCAGGCCATCAGGAAGACCCTGTGATGCCACCAGCACACGGGTTGGCTGCACTGGGGTGCACAGGTAACTCCCAATGGTAATTTCTCCTGGTTATTCAAAACATGCACATCTCTGGCAACGTGAATGCTGAAAGCTGAGTGCTGTCTGTGCAGACTCCAGCAGAGGGAGTGTGGCCATGCCTGATGCTGTAACACCCATCTCATAGAATCATAGTGTTTGAGTTGGAAGGGACCCTTAAAGGCCATCTGGTCCCACTCCCTGCAGTGAACAGGGATACCCACAGCTTCATCAGTGCTCAGAGCCCCATCCAACCTGACCTTGGGTGTCTGCAGGGATGGAGCATCTTCCACCTCTCTGGGCTGAGACGAGCTGTTAGCACATCTCTTTGGGACAGTGGTTTTCCACAAGGCTCCCTGTTGCTCCCCGTCTCTTCTGGCAGCACAATTCATGGCATCACTTTGTAACCAAAAAGTCTTATTATTTTCTGACTGTTTTGGGGAAATGTCCAGTAAGAGAGAGAAAAAAAAACAACACAACAGCCTAGCTCTGAGAACTTCAAATCACAGTTTGGTTGTGAACTTCCTAAATCTCCTTTGGCTTTTCCTTACATGAAAAGAGAATTTTATGCAGGAAACTCTTTGCTAGCTGGATTCTCTTGTTGAAATCCTTTGGCTACCATTGTCAACGCTATGGGACCAGACCCTGAGTCCCCACGGGGCACTTTGAGCAGTGTCCCATCACTGTGCCTTCATCTCCTCCCCTGAAGATGAGTTTCTGAGGGTTTGTGAGCATGGTGGTGATGGGTTGAAGGTTGGCTCTGATGATCTCAGTGGTCTTTTCCAACCTTAATTCTGTAGAAAGGTAATGCCTTGTATTGCTGCTGGGGGGAAGCCAAAGAAATGGGAGGGTAGAGAATGTTAGGCTGGGCTGAGGACTTCATGCTGAGGAAGAGGGTCAAGAAATCTTGTCCTGGTCCAACCAAAATTGATCCCTTTCTACATCCACATATCTAATTTAGGGACTCTTTAATTCTCTTTTCCCTTCTTAGCATTGTAGGTTGGTTTTTGAAGGATGTATTCCATTGCCATCTTGGACAACTCAAGTGTCTGGTTAATTTTGCTTTGCTGTGTCTTGGAGGCCTAAACCACCTCTTGGGTACCCACAACACCCAGATGGTGTTTACTGGAACCTCTGGGAATTGAGCTTATAGACCCATCAGGAGACAGAGATATCTTTTGGAGGAACCTCTGGGGAGGAGGTGACATTGGAAGCTTTACAGATCCTTAAAACACTCCAGGCAACCTCATTCCTGACCTCAGCCACCAGTGAAGAACCTTGGGGTCGGATTATTGTCTGCTCCCCTGTTTCCAAATCAAAGAAGGTTTTGATACTCCCTAGGAGCAAAAGCAGTCCCTACTTGATGCTCCTTGAAAACTGATAGGGCCAAGTGAATAATTTTATTGCTCTGGATTGGTTCTGCCTCCTCAGAGGGAGAAATATCAACACCTGCATTGCGGGAAAGCCTAATTTGGGATGCTAATCCCACAAACTTTGGGAGCTCGAAGACCTTGGAGTTAATGAGATTTCTCAGAATTTGCATATTAATAACTTTTACCTCATCATTAGCGATAATAGAGATTAATGTTGACAATTAATAGTTATTAAAATAGCCGCTTCAGTGGCCACTGGTGAAGATGGAAGAACACAGATGGGCAGAGATTGGGGCGCTCGGTTCATCTCTTGTTTGCTGGAAGGGGAAAACCAACGTGCTTTGTGGTGCTGTACAGAGACGTTCCCTGCTGCAGGTTTCCCTCCCAGAAGGTCAAAAAGTGGATTTTGTTGCAATTCATTCACCTTGAAGGGCTTGGTGTCAACCATTGCAAGGGGTGTGAGGGTGATATTCTACTACAGACCCTTCCAAGCACAGAGAAGCCAAATCCTAGACTGGCTTGGGTTGGAAGGGACCTCAAAGATCATCTAGTTCTAAGCCCCCTACCAAGGCCTGGACTTGCTTCTTTGAAACCCTTGGATTTTTCTCCAGGAAGGGCTTTTTCAGAGAAGAAATTTTGGGATCAACCCCATCCCATCTTAACGCCTGGCTGCAGCAACCTCTACTGCAATAAGCAAAAGAGCCATCGCTTCAGCACAGCCTGCCCTGGCAAGGCAGCTATTTTAGCCATCCTCCCACACACACAGCGAAGGAGAAACACAAGTGGTAAGCTCAGCCTGAGCCCCAGTTCAGCTCAATGCAGCTTCATTCTCAGATGCACTTTGAAGGGAACGTCTGGCAATGACCTGAGGTATCACAATGTGCAGCACCTTGGGTTAAAGCTGCTTTTCCCCGTGATCAGTGCACAGGTGCTGCACACTGGGAGAGCTTGCATAGGGCTGGGCTGGGCAAAGAGAAGATGCTAAGAGGTGCCCATTGTATTCCCCAAGTGTGCTCTCCACAAAGTGCCCAGTGCTCCCAGGCTCAACCCATGGAAGTGGTTGCATGCTCCTGCTAGGTTGGGTTTTCCTCTGTTTCCATTTCCTTAGCAGAAGGCTCAGCCTGAGCTGTTCTCATCTCTTTAGCATAAAGCTGTATGAATATGGGACCTCCTACTGGCAGGGAGTGGGGAGGGGGATAAGGAAGAAAAGAAGAACGGCATGGAAGAGGGAGAGAAACCCTTCCCTGCAAAATTCCTTTCAGCAAAAAGAAGTGGGGAAGGATGCTGATGGTCCTGCACAGCCCCAGAGCTGTGTTGCACCCAAAGCACCGCGCTCAGGGATGGCTGCTCGACTTCCAGCTGTGCCCCCCAGCTTTTCCACTGGTAGGGCTTGATTCAGTGTCAGCCGTTGCTTTTGTGCCCCTTATAACTCTGTGCTCTCCTTGCTCTTCCTGGGGCTCAGGCAGAGCTGTTGGGAGAGGCGGGAGGGAGGCGGTGGGAGGGACCGGGGAGGGGAGAGAGGATGATGCTCCGGGGGCTCTCGGCTCCTCTCCTGCCTGGAGATCGCGGGGTTCGACTGGAGGATGTCTCACCCCTTCGGCACAGGTAAGACAGGATCCTCGTCACCCCCTGGGGGTAGAACGCAAAAAGGGGAAAAGAGGGGTCTGCGGGATTCCTTGGGTTTAAATAGAACTCCTTTCAAGGGGAAAGCAGAAAGAGGGAGGATGCAGGGCGTGCGCGATGCTCAGAGCTCTGCTTAGGGTGAGCCTCGCCCCAAAGTTTCCCCGTCGGTGGTGGGGAAATATTTGCAGGGATGAATGTTATGGCTGGGAGAACTGCTGCTGCTTGTGCACATCGAGGACCCCACAGCTCAGGGATGCCCCAGCCCTCCCTTTGCCTGTACTGGTGGCAGCGATGCTGTGTGTGTTCCCGATGCAGCTCAGTGTGTGCAGTCACCGTGTTGGCACTGGATGGGTTTGTAGGGTGAAGTTTGTGCACTGACACACGCAGGAGATGCAGCTGGTGGTGCATGGGCATCCTTCTGGGGCTGAGGGTTGTGTTGTCACCCACTCTTGCATTCACTTATGGTATGTGCAGGGCATACGGATGTGCATGGGAAGTGCGAGCCCAGCAGCGCGGCTTGGCAGCAGTGCTTAGTGCCATGAGCAATTGCAATCAGCTGCTGCTATCTGTGCTGCTGGAAAAGCATGTAGGCAATTAGGTAGCTGCTGCGGGAAGACTGGGCAGCTTGTGCTCCTTCAGAAGTGGAGCAAGCTTCCTCCAAGCATCCTCCAGATCCAGCAAACTGTACGTCTTTAGGCAGACTTGGGAAACAGCTCCTCGTTGAGCACATGAGCTCCATCTGCAGCTCCGAGAGGCAAGAGGTAGGGCTGGAAGGTGATATTTTATTTTCTTAGCCTGCATGTGATAAAAATGTTCTGCTTTGCCACTGGAGGTGTCACTGCTGGGAGAAAGCCTGTGCCATTGCCCGCTGTGGAGAGCTCAGAGCATGTTGCTGAGGGGCAGCCCCCGGCGGTTTCTGGAGCACCATCTTCTCTTTGTGGAGAACGCAGAGCAGCAGTACCCAGCTCGGGAGTCGCTCCCGAATCCATTCATGACTGAGGAACCCTCCGTCCCTGCCAAGCCAGACCTGCCTTCATCCAACCACACCAACGCGACGGACTGCGGCGAGGAGATCCTGCTCTATGGGGACACTGAGAAGATCGTCATTGGAGCTGTGCTCTCCATCATCATCCTCATGACCATCGCAGGCAACGGTCTGGTCATCATCTCTGTCTGCATTGTCAAGAAGCTCCGGCAGCCATCCAACTACCTGGTGGTGTCCCTCGCTGCCGCTGACCTTTCGGTGGCCTTTGCTGTCATGCCCTTTGTGACCATCACGGACCTGGTGGGGGGAGAGTGGCTCTTTGGGAAGGTGTTTTGCAACGTGTTCATCGCCATGGATGTCATGTGCTGCACTGCCTCCATCATGACCCTGTGCATCATCAGCGTGGACAGGTAAGGGAAATGGGGCAGCGGCGTGCTTGGGTACGGGGATTTTTTGTTGCTTGAGGGCCACCAGAATCAAGATCGTAGAATCATGGAATGGCTTAGGTTGGAGGGGACCTTAAAGATTGTTGAGTTCCAACCCTCCTGCAGTGGATAGGGCTGCCAACCACTACATCTCAAGATCCCATCCAAATTGGCCTTGAATGCCTCCAGAGGTTGGTTTTCCACACCTTCTCTCTGCAGTGCTGCTGCATGTGTTTTCCATGTGCACAGGATGAGTGAGGATTTTCTGTATGAATTAGGTGCCCTTTGCAGCTCAAGTAACTTCTCAAAGTACTTGCTTCATCCCCACCCTTTGGTTTGGATCTTTCTTGGTTTGCAGAACAGAGCCCCGACGCTAGACCTTTGACTATCTGTATCATCATGGAAGGGGGTTGGTTCATAACGTTAGAATCATAGAATATCCTGAGTTGGAGGGCACAGGTGAGGACCCACAAAGATCATGGAGTCCAGCTCGATGAAATTATTCAACCAAAGAAGTGTACAGATTCAGAGCCATTCAGGTTATGGAGCTCCTGTAGCCCAACCCTATGGGATGCTCTGCTCCTCTCAGGACCTGTGCTTTGGCCAAGATTGCTGGCATCTCCCCACCCCATCCCAAGTTCCATAAAACCCTGATGTAGCCTAGTGCATGTTTCAGTGTGGTCTTGCTGGTTTGAGCTCCCACACCTGGAGTGCAAAGGGAAAGGCTGAGCATGTCTGGCAAAGCAACGCAACTCAGGCAAGCCAGCACCCCCTGGGTCTAATTATAGCAGCCTGCGTCATTAGGGACATTGTGCTGACGAGCCGGTGGGACGGATCCAGATCTGAAACGCATGCTGGCTCTCTGGAAGGGGTGATTTGGTTTTGTGCTGGCACTGCTGAGCCAGGCTGGGTTGTGATAAGCAGCTTGAGAAGGGACAGGGCTGGCAAGATGCGCTCCCTGGCCACAGTGACTGTCACAGCTCCCTGGTGGCTCACCCAGGTGTGGCAGTGGGTGACAAAGCAGGAGGGTCAGTCATAAGCTGGCTGCTGCAGCATCATGCACCTGAGCCCTTTGCCAGCTGCTGCTGTGCACGGGGTGCTGCTGCTCAGAAAGCAAAATCCCCACCAACCTCATAGCTCTGCAGCTGAACTGGTGGCTTTCACAAACAGGCTGTTCCTGAAAAGCAGGTGTATGAAGAGTCAGGAGGGAAGCGTGTCTGTGTCAGTGAGATCAAATGCAGTAATAGGTGAAATTCTCTTCTTGATGCGTGAGGAGTGAAGCAGCAGCTGAACATTAACTAGATTGGCTTCAGTTTCCAAATTTCCCTTTTCCCTTCCTTTTCTCCTTTCCCTTCCTTTTCTCCTTTCCCTTCCTTTTCTCTTTCCCCTTCCTTTTCTCCTTCCCCTTCCTTTTTTATCCCTTTCCCTCCTACACACAAACGCTCTCCCAAACACACAAGTAAACAGAACAGACCCTATATGAAAATCACTGCATCTCATCCCCCACATGTTAACCACTTCTCTCCAGCCCGATACCACTGTCAATGCGGGCAGGCACAGTGCAAGCAAATGTCCTGGATGACACTGATCTGCCCTTTATCACGAAGATGGGACTGGGCATGTGGATTTGGGCTAGAGGAGACTAGGAATGGGGCCAGTCTACCTGTACCCATCTCATTCAGCTTCCAAGCTCCTCGCTCCCTGGAACATCTGTGCCGGTGCCTGACCACTGACACAGAGGGATGGGTGGGTGAACCTCTTGACCAAGCTCACCTTGGGTTCAGTCCATCCCATGCCCTAGGAAGGGGGAATATTTTGGATTTTCTCTAATTCCCTGAGGAGAGAATGAGGCACTATCCCACTGCTTTCTCCCTCAAGTATCCCTAGGAAAGGGCTATGGGCTGCATGAACCACCCTTTAAGTCACCATTGCTCCTCATCAAGCCTTCATCTGCTCTATTCCCATCAGGCTCCTGATGGAGGTGAATGGAGGGAGAGCGTGGATCCAGGATCTTGGGATGGGTGGGATTTGGGGCTTAACCCCTGATAGAAACATCTCCGAAAGCACACGTTTCATCTTCTGTGCTAATGTAAAGCTGAAGCAGAAGGATTGCTGAGCTTGCAGAGAGCCTGCAATACTTGCTCTAAAAGAGATGAAAGCGCTGTTCAGTGAGGGGTTTGCTGGAATTTTCCCCAAAGCTGCTCCTCCTGCCCTGCAAGAAGAAAGGACAGCACCTGTGCATCCTTCCCTTGGCACATCCTAGGGTACATGAATTCTTCCTCTGGTGCTCTCCTGAATGCTGAATTGGTCGGCACCACTGGGCAGCTGCCTGGTTCTGCCTTTTTATTGATGATTGAAGTGTCCTCACTCCTTGCTTAGCTTAGATATAAAAGATGCTTGGTTTGTCCAAGATGATGGCTACTTTTAAAATGTAGGCTGCTATTATTGATTATTAATGCAGAGCGCTTTCTAAAAGCCTCCTGATTGAAGCTGGTAGAATAAATCTTGTCTGAAGTGGCGTTTGATTGATTTTCCTTTAAATCAAGAATGAAAAATGCTGGAAACATCCATCTTTCCCCTACGTTTTTCTTATATAAATGCCTGCCAAAGCTATAGATTTGTTATTACGAAAAACAGAAAACAAACCAAAACCTTTTGGATATTCAGGTTAAATTAAGCTGTAAAGAATCCAAGCTGTGGGTAACGAAGGCCCTCAAAATGCTTTATATTTTCCTGGTGGAGGAATGGAGGATGAAATCCCCATCCATTTCCTAGGCAATCCTTGTGGGGCTCTCCCTTCTTCCTGGTGTTTTCTACCCCAAATCGGATGATGAGCTCCAAGTTGGTATTGTCCCCAATGGAAGGGATGCCTCCTGAAAGTTTAGTGAGCATAGATGATGGTTCATGGTTGGACTTAATGATCTCGAAGGTCTTTCCCAACCTTCATGATTCTATGAAAGTGTTGGTGAGATGAAACTTGCACAGCATTTTGCTGGATTGCTTTTCCTGTTGCTTCATCCGAACGTATCCCTGGCCAGGGAGACCCTTGTGGTGTATTTACAGCAGGATGAGCAGCTCCCAGGGATGCTTTGGGGATGGATATACGAAGCCACAACCTCCAGCTGCCCGCTGTCCTCCACCTGGAGGTCCCTTTTCCCTTAGCAGGATGGGGCAGGCAAAGCATCATGCTGGAATTTGGCCGCAAGGAATGCACAGGTAAAACAGCGGGCTGCAAGAAACCTCAACTCTGGGCTCGTTTGGACTCAGTTAAAATCACAGAATCATTAAGGTGGGAAAAGAACTCTAAAATCAAGTCCAACCCCAGCCCACCCCCACCATGCCCACTGATTATGTCCCTAAGTGCCACATCTCCTCCTGAACACCTCCAGGGATGATGACCCCACCACTCCCTGGGCAGCTGTGCCAGTGCCCAGCCACTCCTCCAGAGAACAAATGTTTCCTAATATCCCACCTGAACCTCCCCTTGCACAGCTTGAAACGATTCCATCTTGTCCTGTTGGGTGACCCAAGTGAGTGCAATTTTTCCTCTTCTTATTCAGCTGCTGCAGCATGGAGACAGGGGGCACCTTGGGGAGGTTTTCCTTCCCTTTATTATTTAATCCCTGATGTAAGGAGCCAGTAGCTGTCATTGGGCATGGAATGAATGTGCTGAAGTGGCCGGTCCAGAAGGCTGGAACAACTGATGGAACAGCAAAGTCACACAAAGCACAAGGAAATCCCTGTTGTGGGAACTGCCCTTTATTCCTCATTACCACTAAACACGATTAACAGCAACACAGACACACACACGAAAATGAATCAAAGCGAGGGAATTTGATCTGAATTTCAGTGCCTGTCTCTGCTCTGTGGCAGATGCTGCCCTATTTTGAGTTCTCCCCGCTCTCATCACAGCCATCAGCAAAGACTTCAGAACGGCCCCATTTCCTCCAGCAGAGATGGCACGAGGCACCCACAGTAGAGATGTGTTGGCTTTGCCTGCCTTTCTAATCTTGTCACTGTGAATTTGCTTGGCTAGCCTGTAAATTCCTTGAAGTTTCAGCAAATCCCGAGTGGATCAGCTTCTGAAGAAGGCTGGGTAATAGCATAACAAAGGATATCACACAGTGCAGCACATATTAGCGTGCAAAGTTCTTGGCCTGGATATGTGAATGAGTGATTATTTTTTCCGTGCTGTGTTTGGGGATGCAGCAGCGGGGCATGGTGTTCCCCTAGCTTCAAAGATATCCAGTCTGCAGCTGGTTCCTACAGCAGGAGGGACGTTTGTTAGCATCGTAGAATCATTAAGGCTGGAAAAGTCCTCTGGGATCACCAAGTCCAACCCCACCATGCTCACAGCCACTGCCCTCAGTGCTACATCCCTGTGGTTCTTGAACGCCCCAAGGGATGGTGACCCCACCACCTCTCTGAGCAATCTGTGCCAGTGCATCACCACTCCTTTGGAGGAATGCTTCCTAATATCCAACATTGAACCCCCTTTGATGCAGCTTGAGGCCATTCCCTCTCAGCCTATTGTCCTAACTCAGCACCATTGGAGCCTCATCTCCCATCTAAGCTCATCACTTCTCACCAAGCTCAGATCAGGCAGGAAGATGGAGAAGATAATTTGTTTGGAAGCTCAGCACCAAAACCAGTCCCGCTGTCCATCTTTGTCTCATCAGATCCCATTCATCTCAATGCATAGAATCATAGAATTGTTTGAGTTGGAAGGGACCCTCAAAGGTCATGGAGTCCAACTCCCATGCAGTGATCAGACATGTTCTCATGGGGTGATGGAGCTAGAAGTGCTTTCCTTTGAGGCTGCACTGAGTTTGTGCCTACGAACACCATCCTTCAGTCTGTGCAAGTGTGAGGCACTCAGCAGTGTAGGTGGTTGTGTAAGGTTTGCCTTGCTTTTTGCAACTAAGGCCAGCTGAGGAAAATACAGAGGAAAATAGGTAAAGAGTAATTCAGTGAGGTAGATCTCGTTTCATTTGGAATTCAGGGGAGAATACTGCAGCTTAGAATTTATTTCGTGCTGGTGAAGGAAGGGAGAATTGGATTATTTTTTATTTCAGTCTTTTTCCACTCTTGTTGGAGGATTTGGAGAAGGGAAAAGAATCAGGGAAGAAAAACCTGCTAACACCTACAGTGAGGTGGCTGGAGTGTTGGAGAGAAATAACTGAAACATCAAGGATATAATTCTCCACAGAAATTCTCCTTTTGGGAAAAAAAAAAAAAAAAAAAAAAAGCCTTTTTTTCACTGGGAAAGCTTTCAGCAAAAAGCTGCCCATACAGCTGCCATTCTCACTTTCTTTCCAGCCTGACCCAGTTTATCCAAGACAATTAGGAGGTGACTCCATCCTGCCTAAAAATGCCTGCAAATTCCTGACAGCAGGCAGGGCTCGTACGAAACTGGCTGTAACGTGGAAGAAATCCATACGACAGCTGGAGGGTTTTGCTGCACTCACTGGGGCTGAATAGGAAGCAGAAGTTTTCCAGTGGGAACCCTTGCTGACAGTGGCTGATTCCCCACTCATTTGTACAACTGCGATTTCCCAGCTAACAGTTGACAAAATTTCTTAGTCATACAAACCCCCTCAACACTGGGGGTGTTTCAAAGTCATGCGTTGCTGTTGATAGGGGAGCTGATGGTTGATGTACACTAATAAGGTAACTCAGAACTCCAGCCACTAAAACACGTGTGCCCACAGGTCACCGCATGCTTGTGGTGCCTCCTATAAGATCCTCCATTCGTTGGACAGCCCATCTCCTTGGAGATACCCAAGGCCATGTTGGATGAGGGTTTGAGCACCTGATGGAGCCTTGGGTGTCCCTGTTCATTGCAGGAAAGTGGGACCAGATAGCCTTTAAAGGTCCATTCCTACTCAAACCATTCTGTGAGCGTACATCTTATTGTTGGAATTCGTTGCGTGTTCTCTGTGCAAACTAACTCTGGTGGAAAACTAAGCTTTATTTTTATTCCCAAGGAAACCATGCGGGTCCCAGATTGTGCTCATAAATTCAATGACTTCTTGTATCATGCATGGGGAGTCTGCAAAAATGCAGGGAATAGTTGAAACAGGGCTTTTAGGCAAGAGAGCTGAAGGAGTATGAAATAAGTTTCACAGAAGATGCTGCAGATCCCTGGGAATGTTTTCACTTGGGAAATTCATTTCTTACTCCCTTTCCGGGCTGAAGTTCGTAGAATCACAGAATGGCCTGGGTTGAAAAGGACCACAGTGATCACCTGGTTTCAACCCCCTGCTGTGTGCAGGTCACCAACCAGCAGACCAGGCTGCCCAGAGCCACATCCAGCCTGGCCTTGAATGCCTCCATGGATGAGGCATCCACAGCCTCCTTGGGCAACCTGTTCCAGGGCCTCACCACTAGTTAGGAGTGAAAATCACCCAATACTAAGCAAAATGTGTGGATTTGATACACAGGGACACGGCTTAGTGAGTAATACTGGTGGCAGAGGAGCAGTTGGACTAGATGATCTTAGAGGTCTCTTCCATCCCTAAGGACTCTATGATTCTGTAAGAAGTATTTATGCCTCAAAACCCTCCTGAGCTTTGCAACTCTTCCTCTTCCAGGTACCTGGGGATCACTCGGCCACTGACGTATCCCGTGAGACAAAACGGGAAGCTGATGGCCAAGATGGTCTTCATCGTTTGGCTCCTGTCCGCCTCCATCACGCTTCCTCCTCTTTTTGGCTGGGCTAAGAACGTCACCGTGGAAAGAGTCTGCCTGATCAGCCAGGACTTTGGGTACACGGTCTATTCCACAGGGGTCGCCTTTTACATCCCCATGGCGGTCATGCTCGTCATGTACAGCCGGATCTACAAAGCTGCCAAGGTGAGCGCTGAGAAGCACCGCTTCATGAACTTCTCCAAGCACTACGAAGAGGAGGGTGTCTACTGCCTGGAGGCCTCCAGCCGCGGCCATCCCAGCTCCAAGCGCACCAAGGCGGTGGAGGAATGTGCCACTCTCTCCAAACTGCTCCGGCAAGACCGGAAGAATATTTCCATCTTCAAACGGGAACAAAAAGCAGCCAGGACCCTTGGTATAATCGTGGGGGCTTTTACATTTTGTTGGCTGCCGTTCTTCCTTATGTCAACGGCTCGGCCTTTTATCTGTGGTATACACTGCAGCTGCCTGCCCCTGAGGCTGGAGAGGACTCTGCTCTGGTTGGGATACACCAACTCCCTCATCAATCCCTTAATTTATGCTTTCTTTAACCGAGACTTGAGGACTACCTTCTGGAACCTTCTGAGGTGCAGGTACAGGAATATCAACAGGAGACTTTCTGCCGCCAGCATGCACGAGGCCCTGAAAGCCACAGAGAGACACGAATGCATCCTGTAGAGCTGTGTCCTCCAATTCAGTGCCTGACCAGCAAACTCCTGCCCCTCCATTTCAGGTTCCTTGCTTCTCCTGCCTCTTGGGGTGGCAGAAACTGTGGGTGCTGTTGCCCACTGCCAGACATTGCCACTGAGAGTGACACTTTTCCCCTCTCTCCTGGAGGAGATGCAGTTCTCCCCCAAGAGAACCAAGCAAACAGCCATTCCACCATGTCCCAGGTGGGAGTTGAGCAGCTGAGAGAGAGACTGGGGGTTTCAAGGTCTACCACCAACTGTGGGCAAATCACACCACCTTTCTGTGCCTCAGTTTCCCCACCTGTTAAATAAATAAATAAATAAATAAAAAAGAGAGGAAAGAAAAAGCAACCCCCCAACCGAACAAAAAAATCTCAATGGGACTGTGGCTCTCCACCTTCAAAAAGGGCTCTAAGGTCGGTGGAAAGCACATAATATGCCATGTAAAGATGATGCTGACTGCAGTTCTCTATCAGATACAACAGCAGTTATAGGCTACATTGTAGATCCAAGCACTCATGCCATCCCAGCTTATACGAACTTTTTCCACCGGTGTAAATGCAGTCTTCACACTGAGCTCATGTCCAGGTTTGCACGCCAGAGCAGTAACACCAATGACCCTCTTTCCCCTCACACTGTAGCACTGCAGCATTTGAAAGAGGCACACTTGCAGGATGAAACACGAACATGCAGTTTCCTTTATGGTTGGATAGGAAAATCTGATGCCATCCCCATCATGGGGATAACCAGTGAGCAAAGATGGGTATGTTTATTGGGGTGTACTGTAATTCATTCTCAGACAAGTGATGTGTGTTCATAATCTGTGGCTAATTGACTCCATGAAAGCACGCTTTGGTTGACAACAGAAAAAAAAAGTATATAATTTCTCTGACAGCTTTACAGTGCTTCAGTACGATGTCCAGCAAGCTTGAAAAAATACACTAAAATTGATGTATCTTTTTTAAAAAATACATATACAAGACTGGTTTCTTTATTTTGGTGTAATTTCTTAGGGTATTTGGGCTTTAAAGTGTCTTTTTGTGTTTATGTACTGGTGGGGTTTCTTTTTCTGCATTCATCTTTGCTCTTGACCAAACCTGTTGCATCAAACATGCGTCAACAGAAAGAGGACATAGACAATGCTCCATGGGGTCAGATGTTGATCAGAAAGAAAGTTCTACTGTTCAGATAAGGGCTTGAGAAGGAGTTTTGCAGCCCACCCTCCACTATAGGAGCCTCCATGGTAAGTACTGATGCAAGACAAAGAACGGGGACTCATACTGTATGAGTCTAAGGTTCCGTATGTTCCAAAGATGCTGTTTATCACTACAGTCATATGTTCCTGCCCAGAACACAAAGCAATGCCAGAAGTTGAGATTTGTTCTCCAATGTTCTTCCGAATAAGATTGCCATCGCCCAGGGAAAATTGAGGGGTATCCCTGAGATTCTCCTGTGATTTTTCACCTTGCAAAACATGGATCCCAGGGATGCAACGAGACACCGTATGACATGAGCATACCCTCACTCTCTTCCACATTTCCAGAACATCAGCAGGTGCTACAACCTCCCTACTTTAGAATGTCATTGTCTTGTCACTTTAGTGCACTTTGTTACCCATCATCCTTCCCCATCTTGGTTGCAATTTTCACGATGCCTCTGCTTCCAAGCCCGTGCAATATGCACTCTCACACCCACATGTCTCTAGGTCATCCTTTGACTGCCCATCTCTGGACTGACTTATCAAAAACAAGTCTTCTCCACCCAGAAAACACTTTGGGCCACCATCAGCTCTGTCACAGCATTTTAGTAGCAGCTGGTCACTGGATCTGACTGGCCACAGGGATGTGTTTTTGCTTCAGGGTTTGATTTCCTCCCTAAGCTCTCCATCTTCTTCCCTGCCATGGAGCTAATGATGCCCTTTTGACTGCACTGTCAGGATTAAAACTAACCAGATGCTAATTCAGAATGTCTTGCCAGGATGCAAAAGCCCCCAGGATGGAACACTTCATAGTCAGCACATAGCAAAAATCTGGTTTGTTCTGCTCTGGTATATATATATATGCATAAGGTGGTAATGACAAGTTTATACTAGTTTTCTGTGTTATGAGTTCTTAAACTGCCTTCAGAGTTCGTAATCTCGCTTAATTCCTCTGAACATCCCTGTTCTGATGGTAAGCCTAGCACTGCTTAAAAACAGAATGGAGAGGAGCTATGAAGTCTAAGTGTTTGATCCTTTTAAGTGAAAGCATATGGAAAGTGGTGTGGTTTTTTTTCCAAACTGATTGTTCCTCAGGAGGAAAAGGAGGAAAGAATATGATTGTGGATGATCCAATACAACAGTTCTCATAAGTTAAGGATCATGCAGAATGGTTTGTCTTAAAGGGGTTGGACACGATGATCTCTGGAGGTCCCTTCCAACCCCTACAATTCTGTGATTCTGTGAAAATCAATGTTTGTCCTGGAATGGAATGTCCATGGGTTAAAGCACTGGAAGGTAAGGGACACAAGAGATTTGATTGACACTCAAGCACCACTTGCAAGGTCAAGATTGATGCAGTCTGAAGAGTAAGCAGTCAGGCAAAGGTGGCAGAAGACCCACATGGATGAGCAAAGAGCTTGTGGAAAAACTCAAGTGGAAAAAGAAAGTATTTATAATTTGGAAAAGGGGTCTGGGCCCTTGGAAGGAATATAGGAAGGTTGTGAGGCCATCAGATATGTAACAGGGAAGGCTAAGGCCCACTTGGGATTAAACCTGATCAGGGAGATGGAGGATAACAAGAAAGGTGTCTTTAAGTGTGTCAATAACAGAAGGAAGACCAGGGAAAATGCAGGTCTGCTGCTAAATGTGGTGGAGCAACTGAATAACTCCTTTGCCTCAGTCTTTAGTGCTAAGACTGCTTTTTGAGAATCCCAAACGCTGGAGACGGCTTCACTGAAACAAAGCATTTTGCTCAAAATACTGAGGGGTCTCTCATGAACGTTCCAGCAGTGTTACCTAAACTGTGTCAATATCACCTTTGCCTTCTGCTTTTTGACTCTCCAGGGTAAGACTGTACTTAGGTTAAATAAAGCCATACGCATCCAAAGACACCAAGGCCTTTTCCACGCCCAAGTGAGCACCCACCGTTTAGCTAAGCGACTCGAGATTCTTGCAGAGGCACTGCTAAACCATGCTGAAAATGCACTCTGTTTTGTTGCATTTTTTTTTATATCAGACAGGAATCAGTGCATCATCGCCCAAAAAATAAATAGATAAAAATGGCTGGACATAAATTTGAGCCGTTTTGAAATTGAGCGTGCATACACAAGTGTCTAGCAGAGCTGCGTGAGATCTAAGGGGCAGAAATTGGAGATCACTGGGAAAAGTGCACATTTTGGAGGACAAAAGAAACTTTCACAGGAAAGGAGAGATTCCCAGCAGACCGGTAGCAACACGGTGGAAAAGAATGAGGAGCCTCGGGCAGAGAAAATCGAAGTAATTCAGGCATAAAATGAGTAGGTCTCAAGTCAGCTTTTTATCCCACTCCGCGTGCAGAGGAAATATGTACAGAAACACACACAGAAGTGATCTGGAGAGAAAAGACAATTTTGACAAACCCCTACAGCCACCCCAGCTGGGGTTTGGAAATTTTTGATAATGACATTGAGCAAAGCTGGTGGAGATCAGCTAGAGATGTAACGAAAAGCCCAGGGCAGTGAAAGCCAGTGTGTCTCTGTGTTCAAAACCTCACAGCTGCCTCAAGTCAGCACTTTGTAGATGGGCTCAGCTGAGAAATGCATGCTGGAGAGTTGTGTGGAGAGCTCAGCAAAATCCCCATGTTCTTCACCTCCACTCAAGCCCTGCCTTTAGAAAGGTGAGTGAGGGGTTATAGAACCATGGAATCCTTAGAGTGGGAAGGGACCATTAAAGGTCATCCAGTGCATCTTCCCTGCAGTGAACACGGACACCACAGGTAGATCAGTTTGCCCAGACCCTGATCCAGCCTTGCCTTGAGTGTCTCCAGGGATGGGGCATCAAACACATCTCTGGGCAACCTGTTCCAGTGCCTTGCCACCCGCACTGTGAAAGACTTTCCTAATATCCAACCTAAATCTACCCTCTTTAAGTTTGAAACCAATCATCTCCATGCACCGTGCCCAGGTCAGTTATGTTTTTGAAGACCTCTGTCTTATTTCTCCCCTTGGTCTCCCAGCAGCTGGGATGTCCCAGATGTAGTTGGGCAAAAAATAAAGGGACAGGACATCTTGCCTCTCCTAGGGGATGCACAGTGCTCAGCAAGGGCCAGTACCCTTATCAGTGAGATATCAGTGAGATGCTGAGAGTGACCCACAAGGATCACTGTGTCCAACCCCCATCTACAAACAGCAGCCAAACCCTATGGCTGAGAGCAATGTCCCAGTGTTGCTCCCTGAGCTCCAGCAGCTCAGGGCCATCCCTACTGCCCTGTGGAACAGAGCCTTTCCATAACCCCCACCTGACCCTCACTTGATGCATCTCAGTGCTCTACCAGCTGCCAGTGCTGGGCCTGGTGCTCCCAAGGGTACAGCTGGAGTTATTCAGATCTCCACTAGAGCAGACCTTGAGTAACTCCATCTACCTTTGAAGCTGTCTATCCTTCGAGCAGCTCATAAAACCAGAGATACCAAGCTTTCCCTTCCAACCAAGTTATTTCCTGAATTGGATGATTCGTCTACTCTCCCACTCAAATTCATATAGATATTTAGCAACTCTGTTCTTGGGCAAGACAATTTAGAGTTCTCCTACCTGCCTTGTAAAACAGCTCCTTCTGTTTTGAACCTTCTCTTAGCAGTATTTAAGCTGCATGTCTGATACAACTGTCAGCACTGTGACACTTTCCTCCTGTGTTCTTACATAAGAAATGATTTTCCATTTGTTTCTTTTACTGCCATTTTTATCTGCAAATATTTCACATTCAGCATTCAAGAATTTCATTCGTCAGATTCGGCTCCTTTTCTCCATCTTGTGCATCATTCTGAGACAGAGCTTAAGCAAAACATCAGGAAAAAAGTGTCTGCTCTCCCACACAGGGGAGGAAACAGACACCTATTCCATGGGCCCACTTTCTTTTAATGGCCATGTTCTTTCACATAGAACGTGCAATTTTGCAAGGAAACAAGAAACAAGTGGAGATTGAAAGATGATGTTACACAAATGTCTTATTCTGGGAGAAGGAGAATATATCTTGCAAACAGACAGCTGTCTTTAGCTCTCTCCAGTACTTTGCCCTGGATGAACTTTGGGCTTGGTCCCTTGTTGCCAATGGGTTCCTGTTCACAGTGTACAAAAACTCCCATCAGGGTTGATTCCTTGTGTTTCCTACTTAAATATCTGCTGCCCTGTGACAAAAGTGTCCCAGCCCAAGGAAGGTGGGGATGTTGTACAGCATGGTGTCACAGTCTATGTGGCTCTAAGTGCACCACAAACTGAAATAGGGTCTGACATCATAGAATCATAGAACCATTAATGTTGGAAAAGAACTTCAAGATCATTGAGTCCAACCATCCTCCTACTGCCAATACAGCCTACTGACCGTGTCCCTTAGCTGACCCTTAACTGACCACGTCTCCATGGGCCTTGAGCACCTCCAGGGATGGTGACTCCACCACCTCCCTTGTTTCAGCCCATGCGAAAGCTGATGAAAGTTAACTCTTTCCAGGTGATGAGAAAAACTGCCTAAGAACCACATTACTTAGATCCATTTTTCATCCTCTCTGCAATTCCTAGCTTCATATATCTGAACCTTTGAATGCAGTCATGGTCTATTAATACAGCAATGAGGAGAAGAGGGAGGAAGAGAGTGGCCACATGCCAGGCACTTGGTGACAGTACCTGGTAACACAGCCTCGTGCTCGTGAACCATTAGCACAGCTCACAAGCCTGTGATTTTCCTGTTTGAATGCAGACAATCTGAATGCCAAATGTACATTTTTAGACTCCTAAACGCCTCAGCCATTTGACTCACAGACAAAGCTCTGGGCAGCAGCTTACGTCATGTGCCTGGCATGAACGTACCCAGATGAGCCACGGTCTGGAAGAGGTTCTCCTGACATGAGAAGCAATAGCAGAGAAGGAATAGCAGATTGGGAGCAGAAATGTCCTAGTAAAGCCACATGTGATTGAATGCCTGCAGGCATTCAAGGCCAGGTAGGATGGGGCCCTGGGCAGCCTGATCTAATGGGTGGCAACCAGCCCATGGAGGGGGTTGGAACTACCCATAGATCTACACAGATCTTTAAGGTCTCCTCCAACCTAAGCCATTCTATGATACTATCATATGATTCTATGATTACCTGTGGCTTCTACCAGTCTTTCACTTCCTATCACCCTGCTTTTTCCCTTTAATCTCACAACTGTCTGCAAACCTCCACGTTGAGGGTGTTTGATATTTCTCAAGTGAGAGTGGATGAGAGTGAGTGGGAATGTCATCTCTTAATTACTTTTGAAAGAATGTTCAGGGATTTTTTTAAAGGATTTCAGTCTTTTTTTTTTTTTTTTTTTTTTTTTTTGGCTTTTCCTAGTGGTTGAAGGAGAAACATTCCTCATAATAAACTGCTCTTTTCCAAGCATGATATTTCTACAGCATTGTCAGAAAATCTGAGCTGCATATGGAAATTGATGCAGCTTAAAGAAAACAGTTCTGGTTGAATATCTAGGTCCTTGGAGACGTTACTCAGAGTTTAGTGCTGTCACTCCTTGGGACTCACTTCTCTATTATATCCTCAAAAGACATCAGAATGCCAACAGCCTTTAGCTACAACAAATCCAACATGCTAACAGTCAGATAAGTTCAGTGGTGCCTGCAGATACACTGCCCTGGGGAGTGATCCAAATTCCCAGCACCCTGGGGCTCACTGACTGCTCACCCAGCCCTCCAAGCCCACCAATACATGACACCAACACAACAGTCCATGGGGAAACCATTCCATCAGCCCTTTGGATCTCAGGACTGTTGGGAGAAGAAGGGTGAATAGATCCCCTGAGTATTCAAGGCTGCTGCCAAACTTTGGGAATCCAAACTCAAGGTCTGCATGACGACAGTGTAAATAAATTGATGCATCATCTAAATGAAGAGTAATTAGCTTGCAGTTTGGGACTGCATGATCAAATCAGGGGATGAAACAGCCTTCAAAATAGCTGAGAAGCAAATAGTTTCAGGGAATGTTTGTCTCTATAAGAAGATGTTCATGTCTCCCTGGGAGAAAAAAAGTGCTTCTGATATAGTGACCAAGGAGGCATCTTTCCCCAGCAGGTGTAGACTTCATTGCACACCACCCCATACATGTTTTGATGTCAAATTTACTTAAAAATCCTATCAGGACACCAATGGCTTGAAGTTTGGCTTGCTGCTTTTCCTCGCTTACTTCTTTATGTTTTTCAACTGGCAACTGAGGAGAAATGTCCAATGATGATGAGTCCTTAGTTTAACAACATGAACATTATGACACATTCAAGAGTGTTGGAAAGAAGAAACATTTCTCTCTCTTGGGCATCCAGCACTGATGTGAGAACTAGCCCTAACCATACTCCTCCACCTCCTCCTCTTTATAATAATACTAATAACAATTTAGCCCAAAGACCCTCCAATAATGGATTCAGACTTCTTTTGTCCCATCAGTTTACAAGTTAAGGTTGTCTTCTAATAGGGAAAACCCCATAATACTTCCTTTAGGAAGGTGGTTGGAAAAACATTAGCAGGAGTAATAGAAATGCTACAGAGAAAGCAAAAGCACCGCTGTGAGAAAATGCTGCAAGAACCAAGGATCAAGGAAAGAAAATGAAGAGAATAACAACCCAGGATGTGTTGCTTTTGGAAATCAGTGTGATGTAGTACATTTTCACCCCGTGTTTTATATTGCATGTGCATTTTATGATGCTCACTAATACATTTTTTAAAAAAGCTTCAAGGAGAGACATCTCATCGAAGATGAACTACAAGTAATACTGCTGAGCCCAGAGAAGAATAAAGCAGCACTGCTCATCAGATGTAGAGTAAATCAATACATCAGCACGATCCCATTATTAGGTTTGAATTCTATGGCTCAGTCTCCTAAATCACTAAATAGAGCTGCAAGAGGAGGCAGGAAGAGGAATGGGGAGGGGAATTGTGCCTTCCACTGCTCCAGAGAGACATGGCAATAAGTGATAAAAAAGAGTTGTGCTCAAATCTAAAGGTGAGAGACTCTTGGCGTGGCCACTTCCATGTGCCAGTTGCTAGCCAAAACTCAGCACAGCCCGTGCTGTAATGGATAATTTCACAAGACATTAAGGACACTTGTAGCCTGGGGAGATATTCTTTTGGCAACCTCTCCTCATAAGAGCTGTCACACAAATGTCACCCATCCGAGTTTCTCTTGCACCGTGAGCTGCACAGAAAGCAGCCACAACCTGCTCCTCAACACGACTCCCGTGGCTGAGCTCACTCCCACTGCATAGAATTTAGGCACCCAGTCCAGGCAATCCAAACAAGCTTTGTTAGCATAGCAGTAAAAATTCAGCAGAGTAAAACGGAACCAAAGGGCACAAGTGGAATTTCTTTGAAGAGGCTGTACTCCCTTTCTTCTTCTGGGTCATGACACAGCCTGATAGAGACATCTCCTCCTGCAGCTTTTTGCCAGGAGAACATTTTAGGATCTGAACTTATAGGGGACTATCTCTAGACACAAAAGGCTGGATGCTCCCTAGGATTTCTTCCAGGAAATGTTTCAAAAGAATATGAACAGAGCTGGCTAGAAAATAAGTTTCTTTTACCTTTCCCAAACTCTTGCAGTGCCAAGATGCACGGTTCCCTCCTTGGCACCCAGGGTCACCAAAACATTCCATCAAGGTTCCATTTAGATCTGCCCGTGGATCAGAAAATGAGGTAGAGTCATCTATGCCTAATGCCTGTGTTTGAGGTAGTAACACAATGCTTCTGTTGCCATTGCCGTGGAGAAATAAATGCTTTTAAGGAAGTTATTCTCCTGACCAAAATTAACTGTCTGTTGCAGATGAGATGCATTTCACTGCCTGTTTGTTTCCAAGCGCTATAAAACAGCCCACAGGGACTCGCCCAGAGCAGATGGCTACCCTGGAGCTACCTGCATTTGAATGGATAAATCCTATCCTGCCTGTGTATATCTCAATGTCTTGGAAAGCTGTGTCAAAACATTTGGCAGAAGTGTCTGGTGGTGACTCAGAAATCCCACATACACAGGGACTGCCATAGTCTGTGTCCGTGATGTCGTTAAAATCAGACACCAGTATCAGTTAGAAACATTCTGTCCAGTACATAACACAGAAAAGTAGAGAGAAATAACAAATTGAAGCCCTTAAATTGAAGGGGAAGTTGTGGGCACAGTGCATGCTCAAAACTCTCAAATGGCTCGTCCTTGATGAAGCCAAAGCACCAAACTGTAGTGTCCATCCGTTGTGGGTATATCTCCCCCTACTTCTGCAGGTGAGACACGCAGGGAGCCATGGCCCAGCGTGTTGGTTTTCCCTCCTTTGCCTTTTGCTCAAGATCTTGGGCTGAAGTGGCCATTTAAAGCAGTCTTGTGGTTTAATTTGAGCGTGGCTTATGCTCAAATGCCTAGCTGGCCATGTAAATGTAGCTAGCCAGAGGGACTGTGGGACACCAGCCTTCCCTTCAGTGATGCACTGACCCAATAGACGTGTCTGCTTGAATTTTAAGTCTCATTGCTTGCAAATTTAGCTTACTCAGCCTCGCTAACCTGACAAATCAAGGTGAAAGCTGACCCAGGAGGGTCCAAGTGGATTTAAACAAGGTCATCCTAAATAAAGGAAGAACTTTCTCTGAAGTCAGTGATTAAAAATGCACACACACAACGTTTTGCGTGCCGCAAAGAATGCAAGGCTGTGACACTTGAAAAACATCACAGCTTTTAGAAAGCTGACAAGACATTATTTGAGATTTCACCATAAAAACCTGACGGACAAAATGCCACCAGCTGATGGCAAGTTCAGTTCTCTCCCCCTGCCAATGTCCTATAAAAGTCAATGGTAGAAAAAAAAAGAGATGGCAGTGACAAGTCTCTCGACTGTCAAACCATCCATCAGCAAAATGAAAAACAATGTGGACATCTTATGCTTAGCACTTCTGTTCTTACTGTCAGAGCTAAAGACAGGAATGTTCTACTTTAAGACCCGGACAATAAATCAAACAGCCTACCTCAGAAATTTTTTCTCAGTACTGAAAGGAGTTACCTGGATACTAACAGAGATAAGACCCACTTAAATTTCTCCCAACTTTTTATTAAGGCTCTCTTTTCACATGTGCTATTTTTTCCTCACAATATCTCGTGGCAGGTGGGAGCAGGAAAAAATAGTCTGCAGCCTAGTAATTAAATTGGCTTATTTTAATACTGCAAATTACAGCTAGATGCAACTTTCTCAGGTATATATAATGCTCCAATCACTGTCACACCTCAGCGTTCTTCCATCTGTAATGTACTCAGTGCCTCATCCCCCTGCAAGGCTTGAGGTGTTTCTTCATGGAGGCAGGGGTGGAGGACCGGGGAGACTTACAGGGTTCTCTCCAATACAGGTTGGATATTAGGAAATATTTCTTCTCAGAAGCAGTGATTGGGCATCGGTACAGCTGCCCAGCAAGGTGGTGGAGTCACCATCCCTGGAGGTGTTCAAGAACCATGGAGATGTGGCCCTGAGGGACATGGTTTTGAACACGGTGGGATGGGCTGGGGTCAGACTTGGAGATCTTAGAGATCTTTTCCGACCTTAATGATTCTGTGAACTCACTCCTGGAAGACATCTTGAGCCCCTTTAGCCAAGCAGTGCCAAGGGCTCATAGCCACAGTGCTCAGTGTTAATCTCTTCAGTGACATCACATCTGTGTCCACCCAGCACAACTGTTGGTTTTCATCTTATGTGGCCTCAAATAGCAATGAACAGAGATGCCCGTGGTTCCATCAGGAGCACAAATCCTCATCCAGCCTGACCTGAATGTTTTCAGGGATGGGACATCCATCACTTCTCTGGGCAACATCCATCACTTCTCTGGCACTTCCAGTGCCTCACTATCCTTACTGTAAAGAAATTTTTCCTCAGATCCAATCAAATCTCTCCTCTTTTAGTTTGAAGTCATTTCCTCTGGTCCTATTACAACAGACCCTGGTGGGGTTGGTTCACCTACATGCTCCACTGCTACAGCAAATATTGAGGACAATGCTTTGACCTCCTTAAACCGGAGAACTTGAATTCACTAAATTCACTGTTTATGTGGTCCTAGATACTGCTGCATTGCCAGCAGGGCTCTGATAGTTGCTTAAAGATGTGTGTTGGCCCCACGTTAAACATAAGCTTCATACATTGGAAGGAGAATCAGCTCTCTACCAAGCTCCATGTACAACTTCCAGTGCAAGCTTGGCCAAGCTATTGGACCTCCCTGAGCTCCTGTTGACTCTCCAGCCCTATGTCAGAAATGAATGTGAGCCCAGATGCTGAATATGGTCTTTTATTCCTTCTTTCTTCCAGCATTTCCATGTAAAACATCCCTGGAGACATTTGTTCTGACCATAAACTCATTACAATAAGGTATGAGATTTGCTCTCTATAGCCATGCTTCACCTAAGGCCAAATGACAGTCAACGTTTGTTTAAACCATACCATGAATGAAGTCAGCATTCAGCATTTGGATCAGAAAGGGAAAAAAAAAATGTCTGAAGAGCAAATAAAAGAAACAGGTGTTGCATGAAATGACAAGTAGAATAATTGAATTGCTGAGCTTTAAACAGAAAAGAAGAACCATTATATGAATAAAAAAAAAGGTGACCCGAAGTTGCAATATTTGCCAGTTTAAATACCTCTCTGTTCTATTTCCTTGTCTGCTGGTTGGTTTGCTGTGTAGCTCAATAGAGCTACCCCACCTCCAGCTCAAACTGCACCTATGTCTCTACAATTAACACCTTGGAAGGAGTATGGCAGCATCTGAATAAATAAATTAATGGAAAATTGGCAAATCTGTGAACAGTAACTGAGGAACAGCTATTTCACTAAAACCAAAGTCAAGTCAGTGTGTTCTCTCACTAGGCCAAAAAAAAAAAATGTTCCTTTCTTGGGATTAAAGCAGCTCTACTAAATGAGCCTGGCTGTGATTGACGCTTTAATTGACTGGCACAATTTCATGCCTTAATACCTCTGGGCTTTTCAGTTTAGCCATGAATAAATTTAACTGTTAAGTCCTTGCATATAAATCCTCTTGGTTGGAAGCTCCTATTCTCTGTTTAAAATGTAAACTTGGATTAACGAGACTCGCTGACATGTCAGGAGCTGGATGCACTAATCTGCTGCATCACCTGCCCAACGTGATTCCAACCAGTTCCCCCAGGTCTTTCCCTTCTGGACCACCACAACCAGATGGCAAAGGTCACCATGTGGGATGTTTCTGGCTTCTCTCCTGCTCCCTTTTATCTTTCACATAGGTATTAACCTTGTAGGTCTGGTTTGTGATGGTAGTGCCCTTCTTCCTTGGGTTGGATGAGCCTACAGTAAAGAAAGATGAAATACAGCTCCTAGGCAGATCCTCTGTTTTGGGCTGTATTTTTGGCTTTTTCATCTTTTTTTCTCTCTGCTCTCTTCATGTGTCTGTGTCTTCTAGTTCAGTAATCACAGCTGGTTCCTGGATCCAAAATTTCTTTTCCAGATGTGTCCTCCTCCTCCTCCAGCACCTTTAGATTCATTAGGAAAAAAGCTGCAGCTGAAAAATCAAGTGAGGTCGACCATTCGGTCCATATGCTGTGAGTCTGTCAGTCCTGAGAGGCTTTTGTGTTCCTGTCTCTACATCACCACATGCAATTGGATCACTCAGGAGTCCAAGACCACGTTTGAGTGCTGATGAAAAAGCCCATTTCCTCCAAAAATACCTTATATTAAGCAAGAAACCCCCATTCCTAAGAGATGCATACCCAGGTTCCCCTGATCCCTTTGGGCTGTAACTTCCACTCCAGGGAAGCAATGCTCATTAACTGAGATGCAAATACCACGAGTTCAACATTTCCAGAGCACAGCAGATGCACTGAATATGTTCATCTTTACTTAGCTGTGGTATCTGGATGTTAGATAGCCCTTTCAGAATGGCTGATCCAGCTGGACTGCTAGTTGCTCCCTGATGAGCTGAAGAAAAGCAGAAGCAAAGAGGAGGCGACCAGGTAACATCCATTAATGGGCCACACAGGGACAGATGCACAGTCTCTGAAGTCCTACAAGGGAAGAGAAGGATTCAGATGGGCCCAACAACCACTGTATGACCCAAAGTTCAACCAGAAACAAAACTCCCTGATCAACATACTTGCATGATGAGTGGAGCCTATTTCCATGCTCCTCATGTTGGACTAGCTGACCCTTAAAGGTCCATTCTAGTGCACACAAATCTATGTTTCTAAGCTTTTGTGTTTCTGTGATTCTATGTCAGAGTCTTTCAGCCAAGATCTGGATATAATGCTCAGCTTGGTGGTGTTGATTTAAAACACACAGCACTGGCAGGCTTCCTCCCTGGTGAGCATTAAAGCACCAGTGAATGCTGTTAAAGCAGATGGTTGGTTCCTGTAAAATGTATATATATCATGAGTGCTTGCCAACATATAAGTTCTTAAAATGTTTTTCAGAACTGTCTTCGTGTTGTAGGAATGGAATCCCTGAGGAAAACATGAACGATTGGCTATCTTAGGCTGTGCTCAAGGAAAGTGGCTGTGGTTTTCTCATGCAGCATGTCTACCGCCCATTAAATCATGCAGACAAGAAGCAAGGCTCCCATCTGTTGGCTATCTTTCTGCCTGGCAGCAATTTTGCCTTGCTATGATGTAAGAAGCAGATAGGAAACGCTTGGGTTTTGCTGTTTTGTTGTCATCGGCTGCACTGCGTTGCTTCTCTTTTGAGATGGGATGTGGGTAAGCTCCATCTCAAACCTAAGCTTTGACCATGCTAATCCTAAAACCACACTTTGTCCCTTTTGTTAATAAAATAAGAAGCTGGAGATGGCATAAACAAGAGAAATTATTTGCATTTCTGTAGCATTTTTTGCCCACTATTCTATAACAATCTCTGTCACACTTCATTGGATGCCAACCTCTGACTATAGAAATTTCTAGTACTAAAGACTTTTCTTTCCCCAAATGGATGCACTTTTATGGTCACAATGAGGGATCCCTGTGGAAGAGAGGGAATCAACAGGACCAGATAAATGGTTAAGATAGGCTGGATGCAACCCAAACAGCACCGGTCATCAAGCCAACACAAGCACAAGCCTGTAAATCTCATTTGGCTTTTATGCCTGTGACTGGCAGATGTATTCAACATGAATTCCTGTGTGTACAAAGGAGTGCTGCTCTTTTCTGATAAGGAAGGGTTTGCTCAATGTGGGATCACCCTTTGCTCCTTGGAAGCCCCATCCAAGTGCTTGAATATGCCTGGGTGGCTCAGATCCAGGAGGTCATCTCTGGAGGTTTTCAAGAAGAGCAGATGTCACATGGAGTGACGTGGTTTAGTGGTACGGTGCTGATGAGCTGATGGTTGGACTGGATGAATTACGTATTCCAAAGAAGTTGCAGCAAGACCTCAGGACACCATGGGTCTCCAGCTTAACCCCACATAGGTCATTGTAGGCTCTCACTTCATTCTTCAGGCTGTCCAACTACACTCACTTCCCCAAATCAAAGAACTATACAGCCAGGTTGCAGTGCTGTGCAGATGGACAGGAGTCAACACACCTCACGTCTGTCATTAGGCTAATTGCAATGGTTAATTACCCAGCTTTTCCTCAGAATACATGAGGACCTCGAGTCACCACTCTTGGCATCTCCAAATTTTTCTCTTTCTCCACATTCCACTGTGGTATTTAGATACAGACCCTGCTGCTTTCTCAGGAGACAGCATTCGGTGATAAAAGGGGCTTTTTAAATCACTTGTTTGCAAGGGAAAGAGGCAACAGAAACAGACTCTTTTTGTTGGGGATGGTGGGAGGAAGCTAAAAGATGACAGCGGTGGAAAACCGCACCAGCTCTTTTCTACGCTTCATCTGCTGCTTTATTAGTGCTCCTAAATCTGGTTTGCTAAATATAAACATACCCAAATTTACATAAACTTCATTAAAAGCTTCTGTCTCAACTCTGCTGCTCCTGTAACACACCCAGGAAATGGAGAACTTCAAAATCCTTTGCAATTGAATAACCCACTGCAAGAGAAACCAACCAACACATTAAGGGTAAATTTGGCAGTTTGTTTTTATTTTTATCCCCTGCTTTGTTTCTGCAAACATCTGCCTGTGCTTCCACAGCTTGCATTTGGCTTTTGTCTTGCAGGTGGCTTGCCTTTCCTTTTGGCATTCACATCTCCAGGGTCTTTCCTGTCCAAATTTGGAACAAAGTTTCCCACCTCCTAATATCGGATTAAAAAGCAGAAGAGGAAAGATGATAAAAGAGGAAATGTGAGGTGCATTTCTCTTCTAGCTGCTTTTATTTCCCTACTTGTCCTGCAACTCCTTTCATCCTCAGCAAGGCTGGATGAAGGTGCAGAGGACATAATGATAAATGACACTACTGGACTTGGGTGTATACCCATAAGTAAGAGAACCACATTTCTGGTTGGTTAGCACCTAAACCTAAAGGAGAGTGTCTGGCTGGTTGTTCTTGCTGAATCCACAACTGCCAGTTTCTATTTGGGATCTCACAAGGGTTTACTGGGATTTGAGGTAGATAGACACAAGATATAGGCCACATAGACCTAAAAGAGCTGCTTTTCCACCCACCATCTCTGCATCAGTGCTGGAGAAACAAACAAGAAGGGAATCTGCTGGAATATTTGGAGAGGATCAAGTTCACCATCGTGATGTCACAGCCAACATATCCTCTACATGCCTCTCTTCCTTCTGTTTTGGGAGAGCTCTGGAGGGAAGAGATCTGAGAGCACCACAGTTTCATGCAGTGTTGGCTAAAAAGCAGGTGGATGAGATGACTTTCTCATCCAGCAGCAGGGAGTAAGGAAAGAGGTGAGGATAAGGGATTTGGTTATATGCCATTCCATCAGCAAAGTCCACTTTGCTCTCACCCTTCTTATATGCCTCAAACACTGTTGGGAACAAGCTGCCCCCTCCAAGGTGCCCATCAGCAGAAGCTGCTCCCACTGGAGTTCTCACAAGATATTCCAACTTGTGCCCACACCTCTCCCACCTATTTCAAACACTCATGACAGTTTGAAGGAGAGAGTGGGTTGCTGTTGCTGCAGCTCTACCGTATGTCCTCCACCATGCTCCTTCCCCAGCTGTCTCCTTGTAGCTGGGCACTCATCCAAGGCAACCTCTTGGTAGGAAAACGCTGAGCTGTGCAAGCCTGAACCTCTTGTGTAAACCTTAAACCTGGTTTCTGGCCAAAAACCCCCTTCTGGACAATGGCAGAGAGATTCTAACACATGCAAATGATCCCAGAATAACCCTGAGTCCTGTACTTGGGATGTTTCCAAGAGCTATGATTACAGCAAGGAGGGCACTGATCTCTCCTTATCTCCACCTTTAGCTCTCAAACCATCAGGTGCCTTAACCAGATGGATTTGCTTAATGACATGGATGTAAGGAATGGGTTTAATGAAGTGAATTCAGTCCAGCTGTGGTAGGGACAACAAATAGGATGCAGCTCTTTGCACTGAGAGCATGTGGTCTTTGGGAAATCAAATTCTCCATTAGAATACTAGTACTGGAATAATTCAGCTCCCTGGAAAGTGAAAATGGGAGGAAGCATCAACCCTGGGAGGAATTTCCATGGGGGACTGAGGTAGGTCCCACTGGAGGGAGGATGGGTACCTGGAGTCTTTGGTGGATGCCAAGAAGTCCCAATAAAGATGCAAACTGTTAATTATTGAGGGTGCAAATTCCTTTCCTTTCTTCCTAAGGGCTGCATTAAAGATATTTGGAGACAAAACATCCTTGCTGTGATCGTCTGTGCGCTGTGGGTCGTCTGGATGTGGTCCTCAGTGATTTGCCATCCCACAGTCAGAAAATTCACTTCCTAACACTGTGATAAAGGGGGAAAAGAAAACCCAACTCAGGATTTGGTGTCTGCAGCAAAGAGCCCTCCAGATTCAAGTATTTCCTTCTACTGGAGTAAATTATGTTTTATGACTATAATTAACTGGGAGCTAGCACACACTGCGCTGGTTTAAAGCTGACTCAATGCTGTCTGAGAAGCACAGTGTGATAAAACAACATTCAAATCAGCTTCTTAACTAAGCTGGCAAGTGACACAATCTGGAGACCGATGCCAAGAGGAAGTGGAGGTTTGCAAAGCCCCAGGCACAAGGAGGGATTTCAAGGGTTGGAAGTGTTTTGTTTAAGGATCTGGTTTCCAAACCACAGTCCATGGATGGGTCGTGGCTTTGGAAAAATAGATGTCCCCCAGTGAGTTATTTCTGTTGCCAATAGTATGTACCCAAAAGCATTGGAGAAATATGCTGGTCTGTAAAGATTGGAGGCCGCAGCTGCTGGGCATGGGTGAAGGCAGATGAAATAGTGAGTGCTTTGGGTTAAAATATTAAGTTTTTCTGCCTAACACTAGCTCTGTGTGGAAAATTACAAGGATAGGTGTATCTGGATGGAAACCAGCTCCTAGCCTCTCTTCTAACTGCATTTTACACTGGATTATGAAACAGGAAAGGGAGGAAGGAGCTGCTATAAGATTTGACATTTTTGTTGATGTCATTAGGTATACAGGGAGGAAAAAAAGGCACAACCAAGTCTAACAGCTGTTTGGTCTCATCTTTATTATTGTGACTCCAAGATGGAGATAAGCAGATCTTTCCTTATCTTGTTTAAATTTGCAGGGATGTTTGGCAGTTTTTAGGCCATTAACTGCACTTCTCAATGTTTTGCCCAATGCCCTCAGCAAAAGCACTAGAAAGGTCAAGGCCTTCACTTTCCAAACCAATGTACAAGAGGTAATGGTTTTCAGTTGCACCAGGGGAGCACCAGGTTGAATTTTAGGAAAAATTTCTTCTCCAAAAGATTGGTTGGGCACCAGGGAGCTGGTGGAATCACCATCCATGCAGGAGTTCTAGAGCCGTGAAGATGTGGCATTGAGGGACACAGTGGGCATGGTGGGATGGGTTGGGGTTGGACATGGTGATCCTAGAGGTCTTTTTCAACCTTAATGACCTTCTGATTCTATGAGCTAACCCAGAATTCATCCCTGTGCTGCAAAGCTCCAAGCAAACAGCCAAGTGGCATCGTTACTGATAGGAAAACAGTGCTGAAAGCTTGAATCACCTGAGCTAAAACAGTAGTGGGTGGGCTAATGAGCCCTAGCACCACCCAGAGAGCACCTGTGTCTCTCCTAGCCCTATATCACGTTTCTCTCCTTGCCATATGCAGCCATACTCTCTGCGGTGATGTTCACAGAAGGCATTATCCATTGCTTCTTGGAAAATGTTGTGGTTTTGAAGGTATTTGACATTTATGGTGTTGGGAGAGGAATTATAATGCCTATAACTATGTCTTTCCTCTAACAGGCTGTTTGCTTGCTGCTGAATATAATTTTGTTAACTGCCACAAACCAGCAAGAAAATTGTTTTCTTTCTACGTGATAAAGAACAACCTATAAAAAGACTGAAATTGAAGTGAAACATTTTGCTTGAGTGAAGAGGAGGAAGTTTTCATTGGCCTGATGGAAAACTTGCATTTTTATTTGTGGGTAAGATTGGAAAGTTTATCCTATCTGGAACAAAACTCAGTATCAGAATTGCAGATTTCTGTACAGCTTATAGCAATAGTTTTCCCTTTGGCTCTCAATGTGGTGATGAGAATTACCTCCATGTACAGCCAAGTTGGTTGACTCACCAGAAGGGGTGGGTATTGTTTGTTTGCCTAAGGATTAGATTTAAACTCACTGTTAGCAAGCATTTTAGAGTTAGTCAAAATTTCATGTTCTAGATCAACATAATAGTAAACATAATTGATGTGTACAGAAATTATGCTTTCATCTGTTTGTAGCACAGTGAAGGTAGGTGTCAGAGCTGTGCTGAAGCAGGGCAGAGGAAATGAGAATCTTCCATGGAAACTAATCTGGAGAGGCTGTGCTTGTGACCTGTTGCAGTTTGGGATTTGGGTCTGCTGTGCATTTCACCCACTTTTCATCTCAATATCCCTAAGACCATCTCACAGCCTGCCCAGGAAAGCAGTGCATGCACATTTGCAATCTCTTGGATGTTTTGGTGACCATAAAAAAGCTGATCTTCTATCTATCACTGCTGTGGGACGTGGTTCTTCTGGCACACTAGGCACAAGGTGACATTGCAACAACTGTGTTTGCTCTGGTTGGGTCCCATAATTGCTACTTTAAAGTGGGCTATGCTCCTTCGGTGGAGCAGCCAAGGTACTCTCAGTGCTCATGTGGGCACTTACAGCACACACATACAGTACATAAACTTCACACAGAAGGGATGCAATCTCTTGCCTCTGTCCAATAAGGCTCAGTTTCTGTGATGCTTTGAACCCTGCTGTCCAAGGAGGCTCTCAAGAGACTGAGAAGAGATACAGATGTCCTCAGCTGCACTGAGGTCCCTTCCCTTTCCATCAGTCCCCCACTTGACGATTTCTGTTGTTGGTAGAGGTCGCAGGTCACAAGCACAGCCTCTCCAGATTAGTTTCCATGGAAGATTCTCATTTCCTCTGTCCTGCTTCAGCACAGCTCTGACACCTACCTTCATTGTGCTACAAACAGATGAAAGCATAATTTCTGTCCAGTTTGGTTTGCTGTTATTTTGGTTCTTTGCTGCTTGTTTGTTTGTTTGTTCATTTTCCAACTCCATTTAGGGGTTGCAAAGGGCACCAGGGCTATCAATCCCAATCCCTTTTCCCCCGCCATGCAGCCTTTCCAGCTTCCATTGGCCCATCACTGCCCAGTGAGGACTCTGGTTTCCATTTGTCCAGCTGGGCATTAGCAGAAGCTCTCTGGATAAGAAGCAAAGAAGAGATTTGGCTGGAGGGAAGTTATTACATATAAAGAGATGAAGGGGAAAAAAAAAAAAAAAAGAGAGAGAAAGGAAAAAGAAAATCTAATAATGCTCTAGCAAACTTCCTGGGGGAATGGAAAGAAGGGAAATAGACTTTCAAAGAACAGATGTGACTTGCAAGGCAAGCACTTGCACAGATCTGCTTCCATTTAGCAAGCAGTTGGTGTTGTTTCTGATATTCCTATCTTCCAGCTGCCTGTAACTACACCATCGCCAGGCCAGGGGCCAGCAGGATGGAGCGTGCCCAGCGTTCTTCATTGCCCCCAATGTAAAGTCTGAGTGCTCTGCATTAGCAGCAGTAGTTTGGACCTATCCCTTCAACTCTGCCCACCTCAGGATGGCCGTTGTGTTCCTATGACGCAGCCCTGGGAGGTGTAACATTGAACGATGGAAGTCAAGTTGAAAGAGATCTTAAACCTGGGTTGCCACCCAGGATATCAGGTAGCCATCAGTTACCCTTCCTTTGTCCACCAATGCTATCATCTCCCAAAGTGGCCCAGGTGAAGAGCTGGAAGGAGCTGAAGCTGGCCTCTTCCGTTGCTCTCATGATGAGTCCACAACATCCCAGGCTCTGACCATGGGACTTCTGCACAGTGATCCTATATTTGCCCAGCAGTTGCTGAGCTCTGACCTCGGCTGTGATGTACCACATAGTGCCAGGACCCCAGGATGCTACCAAGCATTGGATTCATAACTTCAGAGCCACACAGATGGTGAGAGATAACGTACAAGCAATAATAGATAGCTTTGTGTCTCCAATCAGTATTTATTTCCTTTTCTTCTTCCCTAAATTGTGAGTTCCTGAAAGTGTTGTCATGACTACTGAAGAGTGAACTTGACTCGCTTCGGCAGCCTTTGTTCCCTCCAAGTGAGCTGATCTAAAATTTGTCAAAACTCTCTTGTCGCTGGCTGCAAAAATATTGTATCTATTTCTTCAGAGGAGCTTCTTTTGCAAGTCTCTTTTAGCTGCACATAAAGGGCACGGCGAGAGTCCAAGCCTGCCATAATGCAGTGATTTTAATGCCTCTGGGTGCTCTCAGTTAATAAGTCTTGGATTGTTCCCTCGTTTCCAGCAATCTTTCTGTCACACATCAAAAGGTCAGTCTTCCGTGAGGTATTCTGTAATCTCTCTGCTCAGATGTGTTACAATATATTCTGATCAATGGCTAAAAATCGTGTATTTTTCTTTTAATGGAACATCCACTGGAGAATAAATTCTAAGAGGGCTTTCAGGAGCACTGAAATATGTATTGTGGTTTTGGCTCCAATTAATGCATGACATAATTCCACTGAAATCAGTGAAATAGCACTCTGGGATGCTTCTTGACTACTAATATCAAAGATGTATGGCTTTAGTTTATTCCTCCTTATTGCTTATCCTAAACCTGATCAAGTATTATCTCAGCCCTAGGTTGATCATGAGTAATCCTCAGGGGTACCATGTGGCTCAAACCCAACTCTTGCTGAGATCAGTGGACAGAAATGAAGAGAGCAGAGCTCACCAAGCCTGGGTGAGTACGTAAATTGCTGATCCTCCTGCGATGTCAGTGCATGTGGATAACAAGCAGGCTCCTTCCAAGGAAAGGGGAAGAGAAAAGAGAGGTGCACATACATAGCTGAGGGTGAACAGGGCAAGATATATGTCAGGACAGCCTAAGAGATGCATTATTCCTACTGCAAAAACGTTGTGGGAAATGTTGTGTCTTCAAATGGTAGTTTAGATTTCTGCAGAACAGATGAAACCCCCTTGGCAAATTCTCTTGGATTTAATGGAGATAATATAAGTTCAATCTCGTTCCATAAAAAAGATAAGTAGAAAGATGAAGAACATGCCTTTACTTCAAGATTTTCTTGTAGTGTTTCAGCTGCCTGGTGATATATATCACATGTATCACTTTATAGTACACAAAGATTTGTTTTCCTTTGGACTCCACAGCTTTCCACAGCTATATATTGATGCTAGTACTTCTCAGTTAGCTATTGACTTAAGCATTTTGACAGACAAAAACCAAAAAATTTGTCATAGTTTACTTTCTACAGGTGCCTTTTATCTTTTTTTGCTGTCGTTTTTGTTTTTCTTCACTACGTTTCTTTGCATTTAAGGATTCCTGATTCTTCCAAAACTGGGCACTCATGGGCCCAATAAAGCTGATGCGTTAAAATAGCATCCTGCCACACTGAAGATCTTGAGTCTTTTTCACAGTGCATTAATCCTGCCAGGATCTGAGTTTTGTAATGTATATCATAGAAGCAGGCATTCACTGACTATTAGCTGCATTGGGATTGGAAATGGCAGCTTTCTAGCGCTCTGATGGCCTTGGAGGCTGATGTGGCAGCACTTAATGTGCAGGCAAAAACTTCGCTTGGATGCCCAGCTGAAAGACAGTTCAGAAACACCCCCAGCACCAACAGCTTGCAGAGAAGATCCAAACACTTCCAACTTCACTCCCAACTCCTCACAGGCTCATTGTGCACACTGTGGGGACCAGTTGCTTGCCATCACCCGTGGCATCTGCCCTCCCTCGTTCTTCAGTGTTAGGATGCCATGGGAGAAATGAGAAAATCCTTTTTAATCCCAGGAGAGCACTTAATTTCAAAAATTCTCTGTCCTCCTGGTAGTAAAAATACCTTCTTGAAAGGTCGGTGGAAAAATTGCACCTCTATCAGATGAGCACTGAGATGGAGGGGCAATGGTGGCCGCCAAGCCTTAGAATGGGTTGGGTTATAAGAGATCTCAAGGATCATCTAGTTCCAACCCTCTTCTTTGCCTCATGTTTGGAGGAACCCACAGAAACGCTGTGAAATCACAGGATCTGTAAATGATTTAGCCTTGTTTTGTGCTAAAAGAAATAATCATTGATTCTTCCCCATGCTGGGACATTGCACCCACGTGGGGTAGGCTGATCTTCTGGACTCCCTCTTGTAGGTCTCATCATCCCTTGCTCCTTCCCTGTGTGGGAAAATGCTATAATTCACCTGTCCCTATTTCTGGATATATTCTCAGACACTGAAGATCTTGACCACTCACTGTTAATCAATAGAGCTGGAAAGTAGCCATCAGCCTATTACTGTTTCAAACTCCTTCAGAGCAAAAACTGTCTGGGAAAATGAACGGTAGAGATGAAATACATACATTTCTCTGGTAATATTTCAGAGGAAAGGGCACAGCAGTAGCTTTCCTTTTTAAGCCTGTACTCTATGTATGAAATATATTTGAGGGATTTGGAGAAGGAAGAAAAATTAAAATAATTAAGGAGCTGACAGAACTGATTTAGAGCTGGAAGAAAGGGGCAAAGGATTGAGAGTGTTCAATGTGGAGTACAGGCAGGGACACGAGGTGTCTGCAAGTGCAGCACGCTGCATCAGGCCCCATCCAAGTTCTGGTTCTGCTCCATGGACCCACATGCTGGAATCTGAATCCAGATTCCCACGAGCTCCAACTAGATGGGAAACCAGGCTTGGCTGCTGTGGTCTCAAAAGCCATCAAGACCCATTGCAAGTAGTATTACAGACCAGGGGTTGGAGATTTCCAGTGTTGCAGGGGCTCAAGGTCGGGTTCTGGCCCTCGAGAGAGGCTTTCAGGTGTGGTGTGCAGACACCATTCATAGGTGGAAGATGTGTAAACCTCTCCACAAGTAGCTGTTGCAGCAGGGAGATTATTTTAGGAAGCGCAGCAGTTACTGTCAGCATGTCTGTGCTCTAGTCAGCAGATGGAGGATGCATAATTTAAAACAGGAGTGACCAGATTAAGGTCTTTCCATCTGCCTTTCAAGTGCAGCAGTAGGAGGAATCTGCTCACATCAAATAAAACTCATCCAGCAGCTCTGCTTCCAATTGGCAAGCTGTGAAAGCCCAGCTCTTCAGAAGCTCTTCCCTCCTCTGTGAAAAGGGACAAACTTGTCTTTTCCATTTCATGCACCTCTTCATTCACTTTGTGCTGCTAGATTCAGAAGCAAGAGCCCTAACTTGACATCAGTCCTCACTTGGATTAGGAGCCCTGCCAACAGAAAAGCATTTGAGCAACTTTACACTGTGATAGGCAAGAGACCTTCACAAAAAGTAACTTAATTTCTTAATAACTGAGTGGTTGACCAGACCTTTCTCCTTTGCAAAAGCTAATTCTGTTACATGCATTTCACTGCAGAGGAGCATTCATTTGATTGCACATGAATCATTCCAGTGAGATCTGACATGAGAGCTGGCTGGACATCATCCACTGAAACGCTTGGAGTTTTCCCATGGAAGACGTTGTTTTACATCAAAGAGAGTCTGATTCCAGAGAAAGAAAATTGTAATGATTTTTTAATGAGGAGTGTTTTATGTGGAAGGCATTTAAACACACAACTTAGGAAATCTTAAAGGTCTGTTTGTAAGTATTTTCATAGAACTACTGAGATTGGAAAAAACCACCGAGATCACCAAACCCAACCCATCACCACCATGCTGACTAAACCATGTCCCCAAAGTGCCACATCAAGTCTTTTCTTGAAGTCATTTTCTAAATGGCTTTTGGATTACTTTGTAACATGACCATCTACTGACCCAAAACCTCCAAAAGCACTGATAATGTCCAAGTTGTGCTGTGCTGCATCTGAGCACCAGATCCTAAACAAACCATTTAATACCAGAGCTCCTCTGTAGCAGTGCTGTAAAGGCATCAAAGCTCTGGGCTCCAAGAACTTCTCACCTAATGGGAAAAACAGTAAGGAGGAGTGATGGATGTGGAGTAGACTTGGAATAGCAGGAGGTTTTGCATGGCTGTGCAAGCAAAAGGTGTGGTGGGACTCATTCAAGTGTGCCAAGGTACATGCATCCTTTGAGATCTGCCCTGCTCTTCTCTCTGCCTTTGCTTGTTTGACATTTTCTCCCCAAAATCAGTGTATTGCCTCTGCTTGACCATGTTTCCCATTGCCTATATGCCGTTCTTTCCTTTCACATGCTGGTTTACAGGAATTCCTCTGGAAGTGCTGCAGATGTGGCCATAACATCTATAACTTCTTGGGTCCTGACATTTGCAAGTCCTTCCAGCAACCAGGTAAGTGGGAACCTGCCTAAACATAGCTGCCTTTTGTAGTTACACCATCTGTAAAATGAACAGTCCCAGGTTTTCTGATGGCAGAGATCAATGTTTTACACAATTCTGCTGTTAGAGTCACTCTTTTCTATGGTGATATAGAAAAGTTCCAATGTAGGATAGTTAAAGGCAAAACAAAAGGCTTATTGCCATTGTGGACACCAGCAGGTCACATCAGGTCCGTTCCTGAAGGTTTTATGAGCTGGGACAGATAATTCTCCCCAGGACTGGGGATGGTCCTTGTAGAAGGAGAATGAATCAGAGAATCATAGGATTGATGGAATCATAGGATGGATGCAAGACCTCCCCAAAACCCCAGTCATCTATTGTTTTTACAAATGTCTCCAGGCTCTCTGTATCTAATAAGCATCTGGAGACAAAGATGCCATTTCTGCAGTGCTAAGTTTCACACCACACTTCGGGTGGTAATTTTGCTCATTTCCCTTAGCAAGATCAGCCCACATTCTCCTTTCTTTGCAATGTCTGTCTCCCTTCCAAGGAAGTGCTTTTCCTCTAATGTGATTAGGAGTGGTGCCCTGCAAGCGGGCTGCCAGGTACCCATTGGCACCCTGCCTAGAAAGCAAGAAGTTGGTGTGGAAAAGTGGATTTTCTGGTGGTGAGAGCAGACTGCACATTGTTCTCACTCCGAAATCCTTTTTGTGGCTGAAATATCTGTGTCGTGAGAGAGACAGAGATTCCCTCTCATCTTCACCCTGCTGCAAGGGTGTATTTTACATCGAGTGGGTTTATGAAGGTCGTTGTTCATTTTAGATCTGTTTGGCTACTTGAAAGCTGCTGTAGGCTATGATCCTTCTTTATGCCTTTTGCAGCTACTTGGCCATCTGGACAGCCCCAAAGAAGCATCTGTTCACTTTCTTTTCTTACTGGGATGGAGATACTCCTCTGTGAGCTACAAGCCTGTGGATTTTGTCCTGTAACTTTGACCCCACAGCGTGGTCATTCTGGTCACTAATAGGACTTGTTTGTTCAAAGTGGTATTTTAAACCTATTTCTGATGCCTGCTCCCAGAGAAAGCCTTAAATATTCACAGCTAGTTCCAAGCCTTTTCACAGCCTTTCATGCTTCCTAACTACTAGACAAAAAAATCTTTCTTTTTTTCTTATGTTCTGTCCTGCCCTTCCTTAGTGGATGTCAAGAGCATTCAGTCAGTCCTATATGTCACAATGCTTTAGCTACTGGGAAGCTGATCTTTTCCTGACCTCCAAGCCCCATCCCTTCTAAAATAAGTTATCTCAGTTCATTTTAACTGTCCTTGTGATCTGTGCTCCCTAGATGCATTAGTCTCCTTCCTGTTTGGGCAGAACATCCAGCTCCCCAAGGTCCCTTTCACTGGGAGGGACCCAAGCCTGGATGAAAAATATTCCATCCAAGACTGGGCTAACGTGAAGCCCATAGCAGACCCCCAAGATGAAAGCAGTCACTCACCTCCACCCCACAGCAAAAACAGCTAAAAGGAGAACTTTGACACAGTCTTCCTTAATTTTTTGTCCAAATAGTTCAAAGACTACATCAGCACTGCAGGTAACATAGTAGAGGACCAAAGGACCACCCTCCCGAATGAGGAGGCCAGCTACCTGGTTTAGGAATGTATGAATGCTGGCATGCCCAGGGATCCCATTTCCACTGAATCTTGCTGTTGGTTGCTTCTGCTAATTGCTTGAGACAACCTTCTCCTGTCACGGTGGCTGAATTGCTGGCAGGGTTTATTTCCCCTTTTATCTTCATCCATCTCTCTTTTCTTCCTGAACTGCAAAGCAAATACGTGCATCTTCATGCATAAAATAGCAGCTTCTCTTCCTTTCTCTCAGTGAAAATAATTCTCACTGTCTAAGAAACCCTTTATTGCCTCCAGGCCATCATGCTGGGGAACAGAAACATGGAAGAAGGACTGAGAGATTCACAAAGGTAGATATCGATACACTGAATGAGCCTGTTTGCCTTCACTTAGCTTAATTCCAATGTGCATGCTCCTTATAACCCAGTGCTGGGCCCTCGTGATGAGTCAATGTTATGATAGTAGGGTGAGTGGTAAGGTAGTGTAAGTGGTAGTTAGATACCAACAGAACAAGGTAGCTCAAAGGCATGAGAAGCCAGGCTGGCTTCTCCCTAGGATGCTCATTCCACAGAGAAATCTATGCTTTTCATCCTTTTGCACAGCAGAACCTTTCTCTGAGCTTCCAGAAACAAATTGCCATCTCCACTCTGGGCTGATGCCAACCCCCAGAAGAGCAGAGAAGGGGAAGAGACAGAAAGCAATTTCCAAAACCATGGCTTAGCCATGCCCAAGGCACTGTGAGCTCTCTGCAGGCACAACTGCTCCTCCAATAGATTCCTGCCCTGCAGTGCTTTGCATTCTTGCAATTGGAGAGTTTGTCCTAAAGAAGGACACTCTTCCTTTCCCTGAGAACATTTACAGCTGAAAGAATGATTTGAATTACAAGAGGTAATGGTCTCAATTTATGCCAGGGGAGGTTCAGGTTAGATATTAGGAAAAATTTGCCAGGCACAGGCTGCCCAGGGAGGTGATGGAGTCATCATCCCTGGAGGTGTTGCAGAGCTGTGGGAATGCAGCACTGAGGGCCATGAGGGCATGGTGGGGATGCTTGGACTCGGTGATCTTAGAGGTTTCTTCCAACCTGAGTGATTCTAAGAGGCCTGGAAAGAATTGCATAATAGTGGTGAGACTTCTTCCATCATTGTGAGGATTACTACATCTCTGGGATCCCGGAACTGTAGTGGCAAAGAATTTCAAACATCCCAGAAACACCAGGATCCAGGAACTCCATCCTGGCCAATGCTGGAGGCCCCTCTTGGTCCCCCTGGCCCTGCATTGCAGTCCTGTGCTGGGCTATGTCTATGGCTCTCTTGTACTGTGGACACAGAACCAGGTCCAGCACACCAGATGAGGCCTCAGCAGAGCTGAGCAGAGGGGAAGGATCACCTCCCTTAACCTGTTGGCCATGCTTGGCCTAATGAAACGGAGAATCCAGTTGGCAATGGAGAAAGAGGCTAAAGTGCTCGTGGGCTGGTGTGGTGGCTTCTTCCCACCATGACAGATGATGGCATCATGGTCCCCATCACCTCACAATGCCCATTGGTGACTGCAGCCTTTCTCTGTAACCCTGCATACCCTTCTGTCACACTCAAACACCCTTACAGTAATCCTGCATTCTCCTCAATTTCTTTTCTGCCCTCTGAAGAACTAAAACAGTTGCTCAATATGCATTCCTGGTGCTATAATGACTGCAGATACTCAAGTCTTGGGGGCTTTAGTGGGACTGTTTGATTATAACATCTGTGCACTAAAAACACAGGAGTGCCAGCAGTGAATCATGTGCACAGCGTGATGCTGGATGGGGCAGGAGCTGCTGAGCAGCTTGTTATGGGTTCAGTCCTGCTGTGCTGGAAGAAATTGGCTGCTTAACTCAGTGTTGGGTTTTACGTAGGCATGGTGGGTTTCCATCTGTTCTCCCATGCCATGTGTGGGTGCACTGCTGTAATTCCATCATCTGATGGGGTGTGGGGGATCTGAGGGCATGGTGGGATATTGGCACCATGCATTGGAAGGGTTGGAGGTTCCATTAAGCTGCAGATATCTCACACATAGGCAGGCAGCAAAGACTTTCTTCTCAGATGTCCCAAACAAACCTCTGGCTTCATTGTAAAAGCCCTGAAATCTGGATGAAGTTTGGTTTGGGAAGGCTTTCTTAGCTCTTTTCCCCTCTGGGGTCAAGTTGGTTGTCATCATGGAAGTTAGCTTAAAAAAAAATCAGATCTTCCATATATTCTTTTTATATTTCTGTGACTCCAGAGAAAGGACTTCTTTCTGATTTAGAGAGGAATGGATGCCCCATCCCTGGAGGCACTCCAGGTCGGGCTGGATGGGGCTCTGAACATCCTGTCGAGCTGTGGATTTCACTGTCCATTCATAGAATCATAGAATTACTCAGGTTGGAAGGGACCTCAAGGATCATCAAGTCCAACCACAGCCTAACATACTATGGTTAGTAGCTCTAACAACCCTCTGCTAAATCATATTTCCAAGCAGGGGTATTGGAACAGATGATCTTCAAGAGTCCCTTTCAACTCAAATGATTATTTGATTTGTGACCACTGTAAAAACTCTTGAAGAGAATCTTGGCTTTCCCCTGGAGCTCTGGTTCTCCCATGGCAGCTCTGCTGAACTCTGCTCTCTCCCTGTGTCCCTGGGAATACGTTCACTGTGGAAGACATGTAGTTGCACTCACAAGATTTCACTCAAAACTGACATATATAAATATGTACATAAATTATGTATACAAAAACGTGAACTCCAAATATGGCACAGAGCATCAAATGGTGACTGAGATCATGGTGAAAGCGATCTTTTCTAAGCCAAAATATTCGTGCTGAATGATGAACCCAAAGAAAATCCAGCTGTGGGCTGACGTACAGTGATTGGTTGTACACACAGTCAATGCTCCAGATATGTGCACTTAGATCAGCGCAGAGCAGTGCAAATAGGGATCTTTGAAGTGTGGGTGAGGAGGAAGTTTTTCACCTAGAGGGTGGTGAGGCACTGGAACAGGTTGCCCAAGGAGGCTGTGGATGCCCCATCCCTGCAGGCATTCAAGGCCAGGCTGGATGTGGCTCTGGGCAGCCTGGTCTGCTGGTTGGTGACCCTGCACACAGCAGGGGGTTGGAACCAGATGATCGCTGTGGTCCTTTTCAACCCAGGCCATTCTGTGATTCTGTGATCTCTGTCCATCCGTCCACCCTGTCTCTGTGTCCATCCCACTGCTACCAACTTTTGAACCTACTGGTCAAACTCAGCAAAACATCACAGATGAGGTGAAGGGTCTTAGAAATAACTTGGCAGGCACCATGACTGGTGGAAGAGAGAAACACACCTTATGCCTCAGCTCGTGCCTGCTTTAATAGGATTAACCACTGATAACTTGGTTCTTGCTGCTTTGAGTTTGTTATAAGCAGCAATTGCTGTAGGGAGGTAAGCAAACCTGGAGAAGTGGCATCTTCTGAAATGTGCAGAGATTTTAAATTTCCCTTTATCCACTTCATCAAGTGACAAAGGATGAATCAATCTCTGTGTGTGCTTTTCAGTTTTCAAGGGTAAAGAACGTGTGATTCTCCCACAGCAGCAGGGGCCCAGGCAGGGACAGGGAGTGGGTTCAAATCCCTGAGCAGATTTTAACTTCTGCAGCAAAAATTCCCAATTTTGCCTGAATCCAGGCAGGACCAAGGGAGATAATTCAGACCCTACAAATTCCCCTCTGAAGCCCTTTCTGCAAAGCTGCTTTCATTTCCAAGCTACTCCGGAGATACAAAAATACCAGGAGGATATTTGCAGTCTAACATGAAAGCGCTATTTTTTTTCAAGCAGAGAATTACTTTTTTTTCCTTCTTTTTTTTGTGCTCTGCCCAAAGAATGTGCCATCATTAAGACCTCATGCCAAACCCCTCTTATTCACATGTATTCCCTGGAGGGGACTGACAAAGCCTTCCATTACCGAACAGCATTTTGGCACAGGCACCAAACCACTGCCAAGTTGGAAGGACTGAAAATATATAAGGATATATGGAAAGGGGCTGAGAAGGTGCCACCAACCAAAGGCGCCTTTGGCTTCAACTCTACTCTTGTTGAATAGAGTAGTGCAAATAAATCTTCACTTTCACTAAATTTCAAGTGGAGTCTGGGTTGGATCTTATCTAGATCTTGGAAATGATAGTTGGATTTGATACAGCGCTGCTGCAGATATATGACCCACCCTTAAAAATGCATTGATTTTTTTTTCACTTGACCCCTTTTCTGCCTGGAAAGCGTCCCACCGGGTCCTGACCTCTGCTACCTCTTGGCAGTAAAACTGCAATACGAGTTTTAATAAACACAATTATTTTGGGCTTCGTTGTATTTCTAAGGGAGTTTCAGACAACATAAACTCAGGTATAAAACCCCAGGATATCTGAGACATACAAAATAGAAGAGCTCTGCATGTGGCAAATGCAATCTGACAGCTGCAAAATAAGAAATCCCTGGCTATCAAGGAATCGGAGCTGAAATCAAGCTGTAGCCATAATCTCTGGGTTGTAAAGAAAGGGATTTAAGGAGCTCTAGAAGGGAGGTTTATCACCACGTTGCACATTTTCCATCTTTGCAGCCAGTCAGATAGAACAAACTACTGCCCACGGTGATCCCCATTCCCAAAGTATCTGGGGCTGGGATAACCTTTATGGAAGTGCCATGGCAGTAACAGCTGCCCTGAGTCTCCCTTTTTTAATCTGGCTGAGACCAAGTGCCTTTAATTAATGAGGAGGGAATAGGGTGAATTAAACCTTAAGGTCTGAGTCATTAACAATTGAAAGCATTTAGAGAAGTCTCATCCCCTGCAGCATGGTGTTATTGTTAATTATAATGATCAAGCTGCAGATATTCCTCAGGATCCATAGCAAGGTGTTAAATATTGCGGGGGAATAAATGTTCACCTTCAAACAACAAGAAATGCATTAAATGTTATCAGTCCCTGTATGTCCCAGCATAAAGAATCGACGTGCAGACACTCAACTTTTGCCAGACCCTTTGGAAAGCTGGGAGGATGACCCTTGTGCCCACCAAAACCACAGCCAGCAAAATACAGAGTGTGCTCCACAATTAATAGATGCACTGGGGATTGGGACTGCCTTCCTTCAGAGTTCCATCATAAAACCATAGAATCATTAAGGTTGGAGAAGATCCCCAGATCCAACTCCTGTCCTACCCCACCATGCCCACTGCCATGTCCTTCAGTGACACATCCCCATGGTTCTGGAGCACCTCCAGGGATGGTGACCCCACCATTCCCTGGGCAGCTGTGCCATTGCCTGACCATTCTTTAGGAGAAGAAATTTTTCCTCCTATCCAACCCGACCATCCCCTGGTGCAATGTGAGGCCATCACCTCTCATCCTATTGCTGTGGACTGGGATGGAAACCTTCCTGCTCACCTTGAAGCCAGTCCAAAGCTGGGGCTCGGTTGCTTCTTCCCCAGGGTTTTTTCCCCATCCCTCTTCCCAACTCCAGCTCTTCCTCCAGCCTGAACACTGCTCCTCAATGAACAACTGAGGGCAGACTACAAGGTCTGTAGTTGCATGGATCATTTTTTTTTTGCTCTTTCAGACAGAGAGACTACTTGCTGTTTTCTCCAGTCACACCCCATCCCCAGGTCTGATTTTAATTAAATTTCCTGTGTCAGCTGGAATGCTGGCTGATTCAGCACTCCACGACAAGGTTAGCTATCCAAAACAGAGCTGGCTTTTCACCTCAGATCAGAAATTCCCATTTCAGAACTCACATTTTCCCAGCTTTCAATAAGAGAAGCAACACAGAGTGCTCATCGGGGCCATCGATTCATTGGATTCATCCATTCTACATTTCTGCTCAGGCACTACCCTGTATTTTTCCTATTCCTCTATTCCTTTATATCACCAATTACCATTCCAAAGCTCAAACTTGTCCAGTAAACCTGGAGCTGTCACCCAGATACACATATTCAGAGATTTTCCATGCAGCAATGCATTTTGAAAACCTGTTTATGGTTTCACTGACTTGAATTTCTCAGCATTGCTCCTTAAGGACTGTCATTTCGGGATCCTGCTTTGCCTTCATCTTCTCCTTGATCTGAACTGACATACGCGCTCTTGTTCCAAGCTCATTTTGGATTGTGGCCTCTGAAACTTCTTCATTTATTTCAGAAACACTGTTCAGAGCACTTCCCACATGACTCACAGTGTTTTTGTGTGCCCTGTTTCATTACACGTTACACCAGTAACCTTTTTCCCAGCTGAAGCCATCACTCATTTTGCATCACCGTCTGAGTTATCGGCACAAATGTCACGGCCAGGAAGAGCCCTTTAGGATGATGCCTCGTATCCCACGTGGCATTTTGGGCTCAGGGGATGACCCGTGCTTTGGGATGGGCAGCACTGCACCACAATCCCTGTGCAAATGGGAGATGATGACTGCGTCAACGCAACACGCTTCTCTTGGCTTCCCAGCGCCTCCTCTTCCCCTCACCCACCCACCCACTCACGCTCTATTTTTTTAAGCCCTCAGAGAACCGACCAGGGTAGAAATAAATACATCTTACGTATCACTGAGAGAGCAGAGAAAAAGCAAAGCGATCGTGGCCAGAAAGTCTGCAGAGCTCAGGAAGACCCGTGGTTTGCAGTGCATCAGAGAACGCATGCTGCCTCTCCAGTGCTTATCTCATCGAGGCAGAGCTATCGTGCCTCTCCCACACACCAGCCCTCCTGCAGCCCAGCAGAGTCTGAAGCACAAAATGGCCTCACACTTAAAAGGGAATTATTTATTTATCCCGCTGCGAGATGTTTTTAATTAAGGTTGCAGCCAGAATTCAGCTCGGTATTCGTAACCGGCATTAAAGTTGCCTAATTATTGATTCAAAAGCCTATGAAATTTGGATGGGCTGTTCTACAAAGTGCTGCTGTTATTGTAATTACGTTGGGTAGGATCAAATTCCTGGGGTGACATCCTCACCCAAAAGGAGCCAGTGATAGGGGTTCCACTGACTCACTTTCCAGCTGCCCCTCGTTTTGCCTACAGGGAACAGGAAGGTCCTAAGCGTTGGTCTCCTGGAGCCAAAGGAACCTTCACCACCATGGAAATCACTGAATCATAAAATGATTTCAGTTGGAAGGGACCCTTAAAGGCTGTCTGGCCAGATTCCCCTGCAATAACAGGGACACCCACAGCTCCATCAGGTGTTCAGAGCCCCATCCAGGCTGACCTTGAACATCTTCAGGGTTGAGGCATCCACCATGTTTCCAAATCTCTGGGCAACATGTTCCAGTGCCTCACAGCCCTTGTAAAGAACTTCTTCCTTATACCTGGCCTAAATCTCCCCTCTTTTAACTTAGAAACCATTTCCCCATGTCCTCTCACAACAGACCCTGCTAAAATCCCACTGTCTGATCTCTCTTGGTTGCCAAGAATGGTGCAACACAATCTCCAAATCCCATAAAGCCAAGCAAATTATTCCTATGAGTGGGAGGGAGTGCACATCTTTGGAGCCAGTCTCAGCTGCTTGGCATATCCGACTCGTGGCTTGCATCTCCACGACTGGCACTGGCAAATGTCTTAAGAGCAGCGTGCAGAAATGAAATGACTCAAAAAAAGTGCCATGAAACCTATTCCTGGCTTGGAAAGGAAAGGAGGCATAAAATCCCAGCCCACTCTGAAGCGCTTTCCACCAGGCAAGGTTCTCTTCCTTTCCCCTTCTTCCATTTTGATGCAATTTGGAATGAAATACACACGCTTAAAACTTTGAAAGATATTTTTTGTCTGTTTGAAAACCCAGAATGAGCAAATATTTTAGGAACAGCTGCTGCAAGGAAAAAAAAAAGAAAAAGAAAAATAAAGAAGATTGTGAAAAAAAAAATTAGAAAGGAAAAAGCTAGGATTATCTTCAGGAGAAAAAAAAAAAGCACCATAAAACAGTTCCTTCTTTGCCTAAAGCCTTTTTGGCCTTTTTCTGAGGGAGGGGAAAAGAGCACGGTTCAGAAAAAGCCAAACACTCAGAAGGGTGTGAAATGAGATGGTGTGAGCATTCGCCTCGTGCTGCTTCTTCTCAAGTCTCAACTTACCTAATAGCTCTGCTGCTGTTCAGATACGAAGCAGAGGAAACAATTTGTACAAATGATTGCTTGGAGAAAGGCCACGGCAATTTGTACATGCTAATCAGGTTGTACCTGCCAATCATATCTTATTTTCAGTAGTATCTGAGGTTTGCAAATGCAGAGAGTCAGAGCAGAGTAGCTATTCATAGACACAAGCCAAAATAGATGTATTTTTCTTTGGTCAGAGCCATCACAAAAGCATCCTCATTGCAATTATGCAACCCTTTGCTATTAGCAGTGATTCACAGATGCCAGCCGGAATAAATATATAAATAGATAAAGCTGATCTCTAGGACATTCCTGAGTAGTCTGTGTAGCAGCTTTTGTAACGTTGCAAGGATATGCATGGCCAGAATTAAAATCAAGGCAGAACTGCTCAAGTCTTCCAACTCAGCCCTACCTTTCTGGCTAATTCTATATTTCAGCTGAGTCACCTTGAATGGGCACAGTTTTGGTTGGGTGCCAGCAGCTCCCACTGACACCAACAGGCTTGGCAGACGCTAGGGCGCTTTGGAAACCCAAACCCTGGTGTGTGATGCTGGGTGGGAAGGGAAATCTATTGCATCCTTCTGAGATGGAGATGGCACGGGATCAACCACTGCATAATTCAGCATGGATAAGGTGCCCTGCAGTGTGGCTGGCCAGGATCTGTCCTCAGCTCCTCGTGGTGGGACAAAGCTGCTGTGGCCTCATGGGCTCCTCCATTGTGTTGGTCATGAAGATCCATTATCCTAAGAGATATCTCCAGGGACAGCTTGGGACAGCTGGAGAGTAGGACCAACATCTGTGCTTTGCCAGATGGAAAACGGTGTACATGGCAGCACTGATCCAAAATCCCTTGAGCATGTCCAAAGAAAGGCAACAGATCTGTGGAGGGTCTGGAGCACAAGTCTTATGGGGAGTGGCTGAGGGAACTGGGATGGTTCAGTCTGGAGAAGAGGAAGCTCAGGGGAGACATTATGGCTCTGTACAACTGCCTGAAAGGAGACTGTGGCGAGGTAGGGGTCGGCCTCTGAACCAGGTAAAAGAGACAAAGATGAGAGGTGATATCCTCAAGTTGTGCCAGGGAAGGCTCAGGTTGGATATCAGGAAAAATTTCTTCTCAGAAAGAGTCATCAAGCACTGGAACAAGCTGCCCAGGGAAGTGATGGTGTCACTGTTCCTGGATGTGTTCAAGAACCGTGGAGATGCAGCACTGAGGGACATAATTTACTAGGCACTGTGCGAACAAACTGATGGTTGACTGCGTCATCTTAGAGGTCCTTTTCAACCTTAATGATTCTATGAAAATGAATCAGAGTCCAGGTCTGATGTGACACGGGTAATCCAGAGCCTGGTGAGATGCAGAATAGAGGTTCCTTGCTACTCGAAGCGTGATGCAGAGCCCTGGGAACCCCAGATCCAGTCGGGTTAGGGCTTCTAGAGCTGCTAGCTTTCTTCATGTCCTTATTTCCTCCCCTTTTAAAAGAGACCAAGGCTGGCCACAGGCATCTTTTATCTTTTCTGTTGCTGAAGTCCCAGTTGAGCCCAGGGCTCAGCAAATAGAATAGTAGAATCATAAAATCATTAAAGCTGGAAAAGAACTCTAAAATCCCCAATCCCAACCCATCCCCCCATGCCCACTGACTACACCCCTCAGTGCCACATCTCCATGGCTCTGGAACACCTCCAGGGACAGTGACTCCCCCATCTCCGTGGGCAGCTGTGCCAGTGCCCGACCACCACTCTATCTAAGAAGAAATCCTTCCTAATATCCAGCCTGGATGAAGGTGACCTGAGGATCACCCAGCCGTTGCCTTCCCAACCCCAAGAGATGGGCATCGCACACGGCAGTGACAGGCAACAGCATGAAGCTGTCACAGCAGGGTTGGTTTGGGAAAACTGCCAGCAAAGTCTTCCCCTGGAGCAGCTAAGCTTCAGCAGAAATGCCAAGGAAAACATCATCAGCACGGGAAGCCTGGCCAAAAGCCTGGGGAGAACCCCCCTTTATCCCGCTAGCAATATCACTTTCGTATGCATAATCATCCATCACAGGGGCTTTGCAAGTGGTAAAAATTAATTTGCTCATGCATAGAAGCTGTTGATTTTCTCTTGAGCTGAAGGAGCAGGAAGCCATTTATTTTTGGAGCTGCTCGAGCAAGATTTCAGCTGCTTATCTGTGTCTGAAAGCAGCTATTTATGAAATCTTTAAGACCGAAGTCTTTTTTTAAGTTCCTGCTGCTTTACTCATGGTGACCAAAAATTGCAGCCAAAAGTGAACTTTTCTCTTTACTGGACTGCAAAACTTCAAGCTCTGGGGTGATATCTAAGCTGACAGATGCAGTTAAGACAAGAAGAGATGAGTTCACACTCCATGTCAAGAGCCAATCCCAGTCTATTGTTCATCCAGGAATCCCAAAGCGTATTGCAAAGTCTTGCGAGCCGCCTACAACTGGGCTCTGGATGGTAACCATAGAATCATAGAATGGCCTGGCTTGAAAAGGACTACAGTGATCATCCAGTTCCAACCCCTGCTATGTGCAGGTCTCCAACCAGCAGACCAGGCTGCCCAGAGCCACATCCAGCCTGGCCTTGAATGCCTGCAGGGATGGGGCATCCACAGCCTCCTTGGGCAATCTGTTCCAGTGCCTCTCCACTCTCTGTGTGAAAAACTTCCTCCTAACCCTTCCTGATCAAGCAGTTAGAATGTGCAGTCTCTTCTGGAGTGGGAAAATTATCAGAACAGATCTTTCACAAATTTGCACACAAGAAAAGTAAGGAAGAAAATATTTCCCTTGTTTTGTTTGGGATGAAGTCTACAGTAGTCCACGCTTCCTTTTTTTCCCCCTATGCATCTCAAATGACATTACATGCATCACAGCCTTATTTCTCATGCAGACTTGCTTTACCTCGCATGGACAAGATGCTTGCAGTTGCTCATCCTACTTGACCAATGCCCAAGAAATATTCACATAGGCCACAGTTTGGTTGCATCAACGAAATACATGAGAAGCACGCTTTGCATTAAAATAAATGCATGTGTTAAAGCTCCTGGGGGAAATTCTGTGAACTTGGAGTGTTTGTGAAGGCAAAAGAACTCTATGCTAGCAAAGACTGTGATAATGCATGAAATGCTTCTCTGGTGCTAAGGGGATTGTATTTCTTTAATGATGAGCTATCTTCATCAGGGACCACATGTAAAGGAAAGGTAAGTTTCACCAGGGAAGGTTCAGGTTGGATATTAGGAAAAATGTCTTCCCCGAAAGAGTGATCAGGCACTGGGACAATGGTGGGGTCACCATCCCTGGAGGTGCTCCAGAACTGTGGGGATGTGGCACTGAGGGATGTAGTCAGTGGGCATGGTGGGGTGGGATAGGGTTGGTCTTGGGATCTTAGAGGTCTTTTCCAACCTTAATGAATCCGATTCTGTGACACTCCTTCGCCCCTTGTTTGCTTGATATGTACATTCATGTTTGCTCCACAGCTGGCACCCAAATTGGAACTGTCTGGTGACGAGGAGTGTAAGAGATGTACAGGTAAATGAAAACAGGCATCCATTTTAATGTTTAATACCTGTGGAAACTGGGGTCTCTCAGCTCCCAGATGCAGGTATGCAAACATCGCTGCACTCCCTTAAACCATGGACCCAAAGGGCAGCCCTACTGACCACAGCTTTGCCCCTCTCCGAATCTGGAGACACGTGGCTTTACTGTGGAGCTCAGCTCTGCCCACAGCTCAGCTATAATCACCCCAACAGATCTCCAGAGGCAGACATTTCCCTCTCCTGCAGACGTCTCCTGGCACTTCACGGCGCTGCCCATAGAGCTGTGTCCTTTAAGAGCATCTCTACTTATCTCAGGGCTTGGCCCCCCAGTGGGAAATGCACCTCTTATCACTGCGAGTGTCTTTGACAAGAGACTTCTTGGGACTGTTTTGATGCTGTGCAGTGTGTTTTGTTGTGAGGACGAGATGGGAAAGAGTGGGGGAGGAAGCTTTTGCCTCTCAAATATGAGTCATATGAGCCCATATGACCCAGCTCGCCTCTCCAGGCCTGTCTTTACCTGTCAGCTGGATTTTGCTTGTTACGCTGCAAAGCTGGCCTCTGAGGGTTTGTCTCTGCAAACAAAAATAAAACAAAAGCAACAATAACAGCACAGCAAGCCATGTCTCAGGCAACTAATGCTAGAGGCAGGAAGATGAAAATAGGGGAGGGGATCTTCTTTTACCTGTCTAGAACAATTTATTTCTGTCTCTGCCGTGGCTGCGCAGGGACAGGGCTGCATCTCCAGCCCAGGTAAGGAGCATGAAAGCAGTTAGAATCACAGAATCTTTAAGACTGGAAGAGACCTTCAAGATCATCAAGTCCAACCATCTACCTATGTCATGGACGTGGCTTGCTCTGCACCTCAGGCCTGCATCCCAATGACCAAAAACACCCTGGGACCCTTTCTATCCCTCAGCTAGGAATCTGTGATTCCAGTATGATTCCTGGTGACCTTGTGCTGTTTTCCCACTGCACAGAGCAAGTGATTTTCTCAAGTCTTCAAGGGGCCCACCTAGAAATGCTGTGATATGTGTTCACTGGGATAGAGCTAGGAAAAAAAACTCTCTCGAGCAATTATGCCTTGGCACAGATTTATGGATTCATGTCTCCCACGCCCTGCCACTCACAGCATGCTATCTCGAGTTCCTACAAAGCCTTCTACTCCCTAATCACAAAAATAAGCATGAAAGATAACTCCAATAACAAGATAAGTAGTTGCTCAGACTGGGTTCACCTCTTTAAACACAGAGCTGTGGGAAATGCTCTGAGTTATCTCAACCGACCTTCAGTAACATCTCAATACAGGTGAGAGCATCCCACAGCTCCTCTGTTGCTGCTGCAAGGCTTATATGAATGTCTCAGGGATCTCAGGTCATAGAATCATGGAACTGTTCAAGCTGGAAGGGACCTTTCAAGGTCCAAACCTTTAAAGGTCCAACTCCCCTGCCCTGAAAAGGGACATCTACAGCTCAACCAGGTGCTCAGAGCCCCATCCAGGCTGATCTTGAATGTCTCCAGGGATGGGCATCAACCATTTCTCTGGGCAACCTATGTCAGTGACATTAAAAGACAACAAAGCACTAATATTTGGAGAATGATGTACCCTCTACTGTTTTCTGTTTGCTTTTTTTTCTTTTCTTTTTTTTAACAGAGATGGACCAAAAACACAGTCCTTCCCTAGCCTGGATCCAAGATTCCTAAATCTTCAGTCTTTTACTCTCTTGGACAAAATCACACCAGCTGGGTTCTTTAGCCAATGGGCAACTAAGACAGCAAATAGCACTTTAGTGATTCTTGGGTTGAAAATACATAATTCTGCTTGTACCACACAGTAAGAGCTGGCTTTCTCTGTATTTCTATTCATGGATGATTGGGTTTGCTTGTTGTAATCGATAAGCAATCTGGGTTAAGTGTTTCCCAATGGGAATTACTGGGCATGAGGGACTGCAGATCTCAGTCTGCATCCTCTTCTCAGTGGAAGCACAACTGAGGTTTCTTTCTGGCCATTTTTTCATGAACAAATATCTTCTGAGATTGCTCCCTTTCCATCAAATCTGGGGCTCAAGAGCTGTCTGTGGTCACAGGCAGAGTGCCCCATTGCAAGCATTTTCCAGGTGGTCGCCTGCATCTCAGCTGGCTGCCGCTGCTTTGCTCCATGGCCAACGAAGACCCGCAGCCAACAAGATCTTATAGCCAAAAAACACAACGCAGCATTTCCCAGGAATGATGCAAAACACATCCAGAACAGGTTGGGTGAACTGCCCTTCTCAGTGACTTTTTATTCCACCAGCCTGGGAAGGAGCCCAGGATCTGAAGCTCAAGCAGTTGCATCCAAGCACTGGGAATTTAATGCTGGGTGCGGTGAGTCCTACACACAACACACCCATAGGAACCTCATGCACAGACAAGGCAAATAGCAATGCAGGTTGCTGAATGCTATTTTTTTTTTTCACTTCACTTAATATTTTACTCCTGACCTTTTTTTCCACACCCATCCCAGAACTACAAACAGCATCTCAATCAAATTCTCCATGATCGCCGTTTCCTTCAAGGATTTGAACTGCCCTAATTCTCCACGCATTTTCAGAAATCGTGCACTAGAGGAGTTTACCTCAGTGGTTCCCACTGCACAGACCTGAAAATCAATGCTACAGAACTCTGGGGACAGCAGATCTGAAGTTGCTTTATTTCATTCAATTTTAAACCATGAATTTAGCTGGAAAGCCAAGGAGAAGGCGAAACAAGAGCAAAGGATGAAGCACATAACAGCTCTGTTTGGGTGATAGATGCTTTATTTGCACAGGTCAATGATCCATTGCACTATATAACATCTTCATTACAAATGATGCATAATTTAAAACGTAATCCCTCTTCCCTTCGGGTCTCTGTAATTCATGAAAATTCTCATTATATCACAGCACATCTTTCAGGTTCCCCCCTGGCTTGCACGTCTTTATCAAACCATCTCCATTTGAGCAGCTATGAAATACTGTCCCAACGACTGTGCTGGTTTACATACGAGCTGGAAAGTTGCTCCTGAATAACAACAGACCGGGTGTTCTTTCATCTCAGCACAACTGGTAAGGGAGAATCCTTCAGCTCTGCATGTGAATAGAGCACGCACTCCCGGTGAGAAGCTGGGTGTTCCTTTTTACATTTCAAAAGGCAGTGATTGTGCAAAATGCATCGAAAGGCCTCAGAGCGATGGTTTGTTTTTTTTCTTTCCTAGCACCTCAGTGCATCTAATCAAGCGAACTGTCAGTTTCCACTGGGGTTTTGGCATAATAGGTTTTGCTGCTTGCTTAGTTTTATCATCCCAAACTTTGCTTCCAATTTAGCTTGGGACACACCTCCTTCTGAAGAAGTGCCAACAGCACAGGCAGTTTTTTGCAGATGGAGACCTGAAATGCAGAAACCCTGGTGCTTTTTGTCTGCCCACAGCTGGTCCCTGGGTCACTCGGACATGGCGACACGCATGCTTTGTGGAGCTCCAAAGGACCGTTTCCTTCTCTCCACCATAGAATCATTAAGGTTGGGAAGTCTCTCTAAGATCCCCAAGCCCAATCCCAACCCATCCACCATGCCCATTGACCACGTCCCCCAGTGCCACATCCCCATGGTTCTGGAACACCTCCATGGATGGTGATCCACCATTCCCCAGGCAGCTGTGCCAGTGTCTGATCACTCTTTCAGAGAAGAAATTTTGCTAATATGCAACCTGAGACTTGGGAAGATTGCTTCTAATTATGATGTAAGCCACATTCTGATGACTTACAGACACCGGTGCAAGGTGTCTGCTTCAAGACCTGATGCTACATGCATCTACTTCAAGACCTGATGCTACATGGCTGCTATCATTTTCTTACCAAAGCTGTACTTATTACTGCACCTGGAAAAAAAAAGAATTGTTCATCTGTGATAGAAAGAAAAAAAGAAAACCAAAACAGGTTCTCATGAAGTATCTGTGATCTAAATTGTTTAATTTTGTTTCTTTTTAAAAGCTTATTCCCAGGATTTTTACTGAAGAAAATGGAAGTTAGTTGGAAAAGCTTAGATGTAGCTGTTAAATGAGAAAATTGAAGCATTTTCATGCAAGAGTGCTAAAATATTTCAGCTGTCAAAATGTTTCAGCGTTTGCAGGGCTCCTTCCAGCTGAAGTAATGGGTGAATTAGCAGGAATTCACAAGGTGTTTTTAACGACCCAGATCAGCTTTTTGGTAGTAGCTCCCATTGCCTCAGACTCTCGAGATAAGGGGTCATACTGTGCACCACCAACAGCCCCCCGTTGCTGCTACAGCCCTAATGAGGAAAGGCCTGACTCATATCTTCCCCAGTTGCGACTTCTGCCCTCATGCTCATTTGTCAGCCAACCTGGAGAGCAAGTCTGCATCCAAGGAGCCCCTGTTTAACATCCTAAAGGAGCTCCTTTTGTGTGTGTCTCAGATGAAAATGCCAAAAAGCAGCCCAGTGGATGCTGGCATTACCCAGAGCCTGAGCTCTGGCTGTTCGTACCACTGTGACAGCACACTTGATTCCAGAATTTAGGAGGAGGGATGAGCTTCAGAACATTGCGTGGATTCCCTCTGAGGTCCATAGGGAGAGATGGCTTTGATGAAGGGAAGTCCTCCCACCCGATGGTGATCAGGCAAAATGCAAGGGCTGAATCACCTGCAGGTACTGAGCTCTCTCTACTGCCTACAGAGAAAGCACGAAAAGCTGGCTGAGATGGCACAGCTAAATCTGAGATGGCTTATATTACATGATGAGTGTCCATTGCAAGAATTTACTAGCTTTGGTGCTGACCTGAGGTATGGGAATTAAGGAAAGACCTGTATCTGGTCCAAGCCAGAGCCATTACCAAATAAACAACGTTGGTCTGGCATAGAGTAATAGAAAGGTAGAATTGTTTGATTTGGAAGAGATATTTGAAGGCCATCTGGTCCACATCCCCTGCAATGAACAGGGACACCCACAGCTCCATCAGGTGCTCAGAGCCCTGTCCAGCCTGAAATTGAGTCTCTCCAATTCGCCACCTCTCTTGGCAATCTGTCCCACTGCCTCACAACCCTTACTGTAAAAAACTTCTTCCTTATATCCAATCTGAAAGAAGTATGAGATGCTGTACTCCACAGATATGGTCCATTTCAGTCATTTAAGCTCAGCATCACTGGAAGCAAAAATGTTTTCCCTTGGACGCTGCATGCACATATGCTTTCATGCTGAAGGGTGTTGGAAATTATGCTCCCTCCCCCATTGTCACATAATGTCAGCAGGGTCACCGCAGATGTTAAATTGGGATAAACCACAGGAATTATCATCATCACAGATTCCTAAGCAGGCACTGAACTGCCATTTAGCATCTTGGGATTGTTTGCAGATGAGCCTGTTTTCTCTCACAGATAGTTGAACAAGCAATCACGGCTCTACTTACAAAACTTGTCCAGAGGTTTGAAAATAGGAGAAACCCATTATTCAGGTTGGATATTAGGAAACACTTCTCCAAAAGAGTGGTCAGCCACTGGAACAGACTGCCCAGAGAAATGGTGGTGTCACCGTCCCTGGAGGTATCCCAGAGCCATGGAGATGTGGCACTGAGGGACGTGATTAGTGGGCATGGTGGAGACAGGATGTAGTTGGGTCAGCCCTACAGAGAAGGACCTGGGGTTCCTGATGGATGAAAAGCTTATCATGAGCCAGCAGTGTGCTCTTGCAGCTCGGAAAGCAAATGGGATCCTGGGCTCCATCAGGAGAAGGGTGGCCAGCAGGGACAGGAAGGTGATTGTCCCCTTCTACTCTGCTCTTGCGAGGCCCCATCTGCAGCACTGTGTCCAGGTACAAGAAAGACAGAGAGCTGTTGGAGAGGGTCCAGAGGAGAGCCACAGAGATGATCAGAGGGCTGGAACACCTCCCTATGAAGACAGGCTGAGGGAGCTGGGCTTGTTCAGCATGGAGAAGAGAAGGCTGCGGGGTGACCTCATTGCAGCCTGCAGTGCCTAAAGGGAGCCTACAGACAGGAGGGGAATCAGCTCTGTGAAAGGGTTGATAACAGCAGGACAAGGGGAAATGGTTTGAAGTTGAGAGAGGGAAGATTGAGGTTGGATGTGAGGGGGAAGTTCTTGACAGAGAGAGTGGTGAGGTGCTGGAACAGCTGCCCAGAGAGGCTGTGGATGCCCCGTCCATCCCTGGAGGTGTTCAAGGCCAGGTTGAATGGAGCCCTGGGCAGCCTGGGCTGCTATGAAATGAGGAGGTTGGTGGCCCTGCATGTGGCAGGGGGTTGGAGCTTCATGATCCTTGAGATCTCTTCCAATCCTCGCCATTCTGTGATTCTGTGATGCTGTGGTTGGGTTTGATGATCTTGGAAGTCTTTTCCAACCTTAAAGATTCCATGACTCTTCAGTGGTGCTCTCTGAGTTGAGCAATTCAAGCTGAAGCTCTGAAATCTCCCTCCTCCTCCACCCCCAAATCACAGCCTAAAGCATAAAGGGATATTTCAGGCCTCAAATTGCCTCCATGTGACCAGACAGCAGCTGGGCAAGCCAGGGAAGGTGCCAGGAGCTCCTGGTGGCTTTATTGGCTCCATCTTTCCCAGCTGCAGCCTCACCCCCATCCTTTCTAGGGCTGAATGAGCCCAGAGCTGGACTTCTGTTTGCCCAGAACAGAGCATCATTTTCATACTTAAAAAGGACTGATTGCATTAAAAGGCCTTGGAGGATGGAGACTCCTCAGGCACGAGGGAGCCCAAACTGCCAGCTTTCTCTCTGATCAACGTGCAGTGCTAAATCAGGGATTTTGAGCCTCTTGGAGAAATCTGTAGGCGAGGCACCGGAAAGGCTCCGGAGGCTGCCGTTGAATTTTGATGATGTTCATCCATTATGGATGAAGAGGGGTTATGTAAGAGTCTTTCCCTGGCGTTCATCTGAGGCCAGGCTGTCCTGGGCTGCAGACGGAAATGTGCAGCTCATCCGGAGGGAGAGTAGGACTGGAAGAGAATGAGGGGCAACTGGGACTGCTCTGCTCTCCTCCCTGCTCCCAAATAAAACACAGCTCTGGGTACAGCCTTGTCCTCTCTGTACGGTAACCCGAGCTGCAGGAAATATGCAAACAGCCTTTGTTTGGACGTAAATCCTAGGAACATAGAACCATTTGAGTTTGAAGGGGTCTTTAAAGGCCGTCTGGTCCAACTCCCCTGCCATGAGCAGGGACACCTACAGCTTGATCAGGTGCTCAGAGCCTGGCCCAGCAGCCACACCTGTATCTGTTACCTTTGCACCTCCTGGGAAATGTCCATGGAAGGATTTCCCTTCTGTCCTCCCCAGGGGATGCTCTGACCACATTTGTCCCAGGGGTGGAGAGGCAGCCAAGGCTCGTTCAATTCTCTCTCATTAAAGGAGGAGAATAATTAAGTCAAACAGTTTGCTAATGCACTCTGAAATCTGTCCACTGATGAGGGAAATGAACAGCAGTTAATTAGCAAAGATATTATTAAGACAACCAGATCAGAACCTGCTTGGATAGTTTATTGCTGACTCTTCCCCAGACCTGAAGAACTTATTAGAGTGTCTTTGGACACCTTTATAATACTTTTTTCCTGATTTCCTCCACCACGGTGGATTTTCCACTGATATGCTCATTCTCCTACAGACACCCAAACCATGACTGTCTGCTGTTGACACTTTTGTGACTGCAGAGCCCACATCACTCAGATGCTGAAGAGGTCTTTGTGTCTCCATGCCAGTGGGCAGAACATGGAAAGCATTCAAAATGCAAACAGAACCCTCAGTAGGAGGGAATGGCAGAATCCATTCCTTCTTGCAGATGTGCCTGGGGATACGAGCCAGCAAAGCTCTTTGCAAAACCTATAATCAATGAGTCTTAACACACTGAGAGAGTTCTTCATCCTTAAAAAAAAACAAGGATCAGTACAAATGCTCATGTTGGAATGTACTGCAGGATGTCCCTTCCAGGAAATACCATCAGTTCCATCCAAACACTTGGGCATGCTAAACCCCATCTCCCTCTTCCTTTCCTACAGCAACTCTCCCACCCAGGAACGAGCCCTTCCCAGCCTTTTGCAGACCTGGCAACACTCATTTCCCCAGGCAGAGGCACCACTCAAGGTGAGGGTGGCCCTCAGTGGGTCAAAGACACTGTGCTCCCCACCCAGTGCTCCATCTCTGATGGAGCTGCCTCCAGTGCTGCCTCCTGAGCACTGCTACAGACCAAAGCAACATCTCCACCAAACTCACTGGCATGGATAGCTGTGTCTTTGCCTCCATTTGTGGGGTTTCACTGCTTCTAGAAGTCCAACGTGGGCACGAAGGGTGTCAATTTTATTTGCATTGCTTTCCACTCGGTTTCAGGCTCCCGCTGCACCTACCAACTTGGGCGCTCCCAAAACAATCCTGTTCCATCATAGAGGCATAGCAGAGCACTCCTTGTGCTTTCCAGGAATTTTTTTGCCTTCCTCACAAATTACCCTGGGTGACCTTTCCTGACCAGGAAACTTGTTGCACTAACAAGACCTCAAGTGAAAATGAAATGAGCATAAGCCTGCTGCCTAGGGAGAAGAGCTTGCTTGTTAAGCCTGCTGCCTAGGGAGAAGAGCTTGCTTGTTTCCATCCTTTCCTTGCTTCCCCCATGAGTGCACTGTCTTTGGTTCAGGATTTCCTGTATTCTCCTGTATACAGGAATTTCCTGTACAAACCTATAGATTTATCTACGCCTTCTTCAGATTTGAGAACAAACTATTTATATCCACTTCCCATCGGATCATCCCAAAATCCCACTCTGGTTTTAGCTCCCAGCTAAGCTGAGTTGAACACCAGCTGTGTTGTCCATGCTGCAAATGTGGGACATTGGGCAGAAGCTCCCTCTGCAACTGTTTTTTTTTCTCTATATGAGCATCAGCTCTTCCTTCCTCCCACACAGGGAGGGGCCAACCCGAGATGGGAGCTGAGTTTCCTTAAGAGCAATTCCAGGAATGTTTAACTCACATCAGATAAGAAACAGAAGGCGGAGAGCTCCAGGATGAGCTGCAAGATGTGAGATGGATGGAGGCAGAGTGACACTTCTGGTAGGAATATCAGCAAAACAGATATTCCCAGAAATACCTCCAGAGAATGGAGTAGCACATCCTCCTTGGACTGTCCTCTGCTGTGAATGGGTGATGGAGAGATGGGAAGGAAGAGGGAGCTCTTACATGACCCAAACCAGCTAAGGGGCTAAAAGGCCCTTGAAATGGTTTTTCTGATGCTTGAAAACTAGTTATAACATCCCAAGGGAGGAGAGAAATCTGGGGGGAATATGTGATCCTGTTCATACATCAAAGAGAGAGGGACACAAAACTGTAGGCACGTGTGGAACAGTCTCATAATATTTTTGTGCACCATCTCTGAGCCATCGTTCCTTTTCCAGCCATGCTCAGTGCTGTAACCTGAAAGAATGGCTCCTGCTACAGAGCTGTGTTAGAAAGTTACATCCAGGACAACCCTACAGAGAATGGACAGAAATGTCTGCTTTGCAGCCCCTAGTGGAGAGCACAGACCTTTATTTGTTCAGAAGATGCCACCGCCCTCTGCTCAGAACAGACTTGGGGTGGTCCCTAGCACCAAAAGCCAGAAGCGAGATGGGATGAAGGAAGACTCAGTGCCTCTCATTTGGGTGGAAGTATGCGCTGTGAAGTGATGAGCTGAGCTTTTAAAGAGTCTCCTTGCAAGAGCCAAAAGGGACTGGTGTCCAGGCTAGGGGAACGTTCATGCAAGAAGACATCAGTCAGTGAAGACATAGCCATGGGATGACAGACATCTTGTCACACATGCTACATGGCATCACCAAGCAAAAGCTCTCTAGGGGAACACACTGTGCTGATATAGCCCTAGGTGCACTTCAAGGAGGGCGTCCTCTCTACCTGAATGGGGAATGTAGTGGCATTTTTCAGCCAGATGAGCTCCAGGTTGAAAACTAGACAGTCTAGACTGTCACATAAACATCAGAGACAACATGAGCACAAACTTGTTTTCTTGTGCAGATAGCTGGCCAGATCTGTGAATCTAGGGAAGGGAAGGGAGAAACCCCACTCACAGACACCTTTCCATCTGCTCATCTTCAGCAGCAGACATAAATTGTTGGAAAAGAGCAACATTTTTGGCCAAGAAAAACTGAATAGTCACATAGGACATCACATAACACATAGCCAGTGTCTCTCAGCTTCATCAGTCACAGCATGCACCACAAGGAAACCACTAGCACCCCCTAATAGAGAAGACAAATGTCACAGCTGAAAGCACTGCAGCCCCTAAATGTTTGGATTTCACCCACCTGGCAGCTCAGGTATAAATAGGCCACTGATTGGTACACTTGGAGGAAAGATGTAAGGGAGGTTGGGTCTTTCCAAGGAGAAGTCAGACAGAGAAGCAGGTAGGTGATTTTCTTTCTAGTATTGAGGTGTATTTTCTCTTACAGTGGTCATTTTCCTTAAGAGCATCAAAATATAATGCTATGAGACCTAGAAGGTCTTTTCTTTTAAAATGATGTGAATGCTTTGTGCTAAAACATCTCTTCCAACATAATGCAGTCAGAGCCTGCATGGATCTTATCTCATTTTGGCTTCCGAGACATATTTCACCTTAATTTTACCCTTTTGTTGATTGTTTGAGCATTCATCTTCATTCACCCCAAAACCTCACAACTGTAACCTCAGAAATATTTTGGGCTGGTGGTTGGGCTCTCTCTCAGTGGGTGCAGGGCTGCGAGCATCAAGTGATCACAGAACTCTTTTTTTTTTTAATTATTTTTTTTGTGAATGAGGTCAGTGGGCATGATAGCAAATAGGGTGATGGTTGGACTTGGTGATCTTAGTGGTCTTTCCTAATCTTAAAGAGGGAACATGAGTGGCAGCTTGGTTTTTTTTGTATTGTTTCAAGGTGTTTTGGGATCCCAGACTTAAAGGTGTGTCACTTGCAGTACACAACTGGCCCATGTCACTTCATAAGCCTTTCCATGTGTGCCACTTTGTCCTTTAGGCTTTAAGCTATGGATCTAAGGCATGTGCCTTGCAATCTGCTAGAGGAAATGCTTGCTCAAGTTGGGTCAGTCCTGAATTCCTTAAGATACAAAGGAAGGAATGAAACAGGGCATTTTCTGCTGACAAGGAGGAGCAGATGAAGTGAATTTAACCTGGCGTGAAACCTATTGCTTGCAGAATAGTTGCTGGAGAGAAAATAAAGGACAGAGAGGAAATGCACAAGTCCTTTTTTTATTCTGTAAACCCAGGCTCACAATGATGAAATCCAGTGCCAATGAATTATACAAATGCTTATGCAATTAGAAGGAGTTGCAGTCAGTTCTCCTAAAGCCAAAAATAGCCCCATGCCCCAGCAAAGGGCCTGCCTGCCTTCACACTGTGTTAGGAAGAGTCAGCACCCAGGGCTGCTGAGTGGGAGAAGCCTCTGAATAAGGTATTCTGTCTGGTAGTGGAAGACAACGTAGTGCATAGGAGAAATGTGCTGCTAACCCAATATCTTTCTGTTGGTACAAATTGTCTGTCCAAAGCTTGTGTCTCCCCCTGGGGACACAACGGGGACATCTCTCCCTGCCTGAGATGGGGCCCCTTCCCAGCTTCAGAATGATTAGTCCCATGGAAGAGGAGCTGAAGGAGGAGAAAACAGGTTTCTCTGCTTTGAATCAAGATGTTGGTCTCTTGAGGAAGGCCACTGTGGTGCCTGTGAAGATTGATCCTAGTAGATATTCTTCAAGTCTTTCCTTACATAGAGGTTTTTATATGGAATAAAGAAAAGAGAACCCAGGGGATGAGGAAGCAGCTTAAGGTGGGTGTGTTTGTGCAGCATCTTCACCCCAATCATCCACACCTGACCCTTGCAGGTCATCCAAAGAAGGCTTCTCAACCATGACATGAATAGCAAATATCCTTTGCAGCATATATCTAAGATCTCTTGGGCCTTGAGGGGGTGAACTGATTCGCTGTGATTGTTGCACTGATTCAACTGTGCTTGGGGAAGTTTGGCATTTAAGTGCTGATAACACTTTTTTTCATTTACTCCATACCCCTGGTGACCCAGCGTCTCTGCACTGAGCTCAGTGACAGCCAGGCTGTGGTCATGTTTTTTAACTGAAAGACAAATCCATCCCCAAACTCCTCTTGCAAGCATTAAAGGTAGGGACAGAAGAGCCCTGAGCAGATCCAGCCTGGAACAATTTTGTGATCTCAGCATTAAAATTTCAACTGGTTACAGTACTCTGTTTTTGGCAAGGCTGAGAGTAGGGAGATAAAGCAAGGGGGTTTATGGCTGGCATCAGCCCATGTACCTGTGTGCATATGTGATCTGTGCAACAAGCTTCTCTGCACAGCCTGTTCCCATCTCTTGCCACTCTTGCTGTGAAGAATTTCTTCCTAATAACTAACTTAAATGTACTTTTTTTGTTGTTCTTTTTTTGTTTGTTTGTTTAAATCTGTTATCCTTTGTCCTATTACCTGACAAAGAGTCTTTCCCCATCCTTCTTGTACGATCCCTTCAGGTAATGGATGAATCCCTCCTGCATGGTTTGAAATACTGCATTCCTTCAATGATGTGTTCCTATTTTTCTCTCACAGTGTTGTTCAACAACTTGGGTAAGGAATCTGGTACCCAGGTTAATTATCTGGGGAGCAGCAAGTGAGATTTGAGTGGTGACCCTGAAGACCTTCCCTGAATGTCTAAATTTCCAAGGGAGAGAAGGTTGGAAAAGGGAGAACTCTCTCAGTGATCAGGATTAGGGAGGTGCATCTACCAACTTTCCTTACAAGCTGCAAGGATAACAAGAGAAAGGTCAGTTTGATGGGAAAGGTGTTGGTGGGTCTGAGCTGAGCCTCGTGCTAACATTGTGCTGGTTTTTATACAAGAAGGATACGATGGGCAAGCTCTAAAAGCTGGACTATGTACAAGTCATAGAATGGCTTAGGTTGGAAGAGATCTCAAAGATCATCTCACTTGTGCTCCCCTGCTATGGGAAGTCGATGAAATGTCTTTAGCTGTGATTCGGTAGTGATCTACAGGGTAGGTCTGCAGTCAATGAAGAGCATGTTTCTGGGGTGCAAATTATCTCCTTCTAAATCAACGTCCAAATCAGGTGTCACCTCCCAGATCTAGCTGGCAAGAGCAGACAAAGACCAGCTAGAATGCTGGTATCTCTCTTCGATGTATTTAGAATCAGATGAGACAAGCTCTCCCATTGTGACTAACCACAACCAGCATTCTCCATCCCAAGCAGTGCAAAATCTGAGAACAGAGTTGCTCAAGAGTTTCTTTCCAGAAGAATGGTTTGATGTACTTTGGGAGTACCAGGGAGATTAGCATGAATTCCTGTAGTCTTCAAGAATGAGTATGGAGAGACTCACCCTCTGTGCTGGTCAGAGCATGGGTAGGAGGTTGAGGGGAAGTGAAAGTACCATCTGGGCTTGGTAGAGATGTTCCCAAGATCTGTGCTCTTGGCAAATCCCAGCACTGCAGGACATAGTTTAGTGGGCATGGTGGTGATGGGTCAGTAGTTGGACTTGGTGATCTTAGTGGAATTCTCCAACCTTTGTGATTCTATGATAAAGAGGTGACTGAGCTGCCCTTGGCCCAGGGCAGAGATGATGGTGTAATGCTCTGAGAGTGTGTGGAAGTCCCAGAGACCTTCAGTGGCAGAGGTGTTGGTGCCAGGAATGGAGTGGATGGCTCCAAGTCATGGAAACATAATGATGATGGGGATACGTCTGTGAGGCACGGCATTCTTGAGAGAGTGTGTAAAACAAAACCAGCTGGTGGTAAGGTAAACAGCCATACAGATCTTCTGGAGGTTCACTACAACATGGGAAATATCCTGTGGACAACTCAGTGTTGCATAGAGCACCCTGTCCTCAGATATTACACATGAAGTGAACAAATTGCTGAGATTCTATTTTTGCATAGTCCAATGGTGGTCAATGCAATGCTCAGTGCAGTGCTTCACATCTTGCTTTTCCTAGGACTAAAACAAAAGGTCGAAGTTCTGCATCTGGGGATGTGTTTACTGCTTGGAAGTGGTGGTTGCTGCACACAGCAGCATCTAAGCCAGCCTGCCAATGAATTTATGTCAAAGTTTTGCTCATGGAAAAAACATATTGTGGTAGATAATGTTCTCGCTGACGAGCCAGATGTCAAAACATGGCAGGATAATGTTACTGAAAGCATCAGCTGCTATAAAAGAGAGGCAAAGAGACAATTGTTCCTTCGTTAGACATCAAAATTTGATGGTGTATCACTGTGAATGAAGGGTTTATGAGTGCTCAAAAACAAAGCAGGGCTAAAAGTTCCCCAGGATGTCACGCAGAAAGCTTCTTGGGAGACATCAACCCCACTCTGCTCTCTCACTCTAGTGTGCATGTTCACAGCCTGGAGGTATGCACAGGGCTGCTGTGTGCTCTGCACACCTCTGGTGAGAGCAGGTTTGCAAAGACAAGGGAGATCAGGACCAGGACTTTTCCCCCTTATGTTGCTCTTCGTGTATTGTTTCATATAGAGTCTGGTGAGCAAGAACAGAACCTTGATGATGGTCTTATCTCATGACTGAGCATGGGAATATCAAAGCAATTGCCCTTTGCAATTGGAATCTACAGCAGCTGGAATCTACACCCAATTCCATGTTCCTGGAAAATAAGCATCTCAAAGGAGTCCCAGATCTGCTTCCTCTATGTGACCTTGGTCCTGCTGTGCCAAGAGCAGTGAAAAGCTATTAATCATCAGCTTATGCCTGGATCATAGCTTGCCATACTCTGAGGACTGTAAGAAAATTAGAGGGTTTAAAGGCTCTCAAACATATGATCTGATTCCTGTGTGGAGTCAAGAGTTGGACTTGATGATCATTATGAGTCCTTTCCAATGGAGGATATTCTATGATTTTATGATTTCTTTTATATGCAGACCCTTGTAGTGAGAGCTTTATGGGAGAAGGACTCCAACATCACAGAGATCTCTTTCCAATCTTAATGATTCTATGATTATGTCCAGGAGAGTTTCGGGTTGGGTATTAGGAAACATTTCTTCTGCAGAAGGCTGGTCAGGCATTGGCACAGGCTGCCCAGGCAGTGATGAAGTCACCATCCCTGGAGGTGTTCAAGAACTGTGGAGATGTGGCACTTGGGGGACGTGGTTTAATGGACATGGTGGGATGGCTTGGGGTTGGACTTGGTAATCTTAGAGCTCTTTTCCAGCCTCGTGGTTCTATGATTCTAACCCTGTGGGCATTGGGTGGCTGATGATCACAAGTACCCATCTGCAGACCAAAATATGCACGTTGCTGCCAGACAAATGGGAAGCTATTGGCAATGGGAGCAACTGCCTTTCTGCTCTGGCAGAGAGACTTTTGCTCTGCGAAAAGTCAAAGCCTTAAAACAAACAAACAAAAAAAACACACTTTTCCACTTGAATTTGCCACATGGGTTCCGTTTCCCTGTTGAGACACGTTACTTCTAGATTGATGTCTGAACGTGCCTGGTGGAAGGACTATGCTGGACAGATGGACATAAAGCATAACTGAATCTTGCCAACAAGCAGAAACATCTGTGATTTACAGGTAGGGAGCCTCAGATGGGCTCTGGTTTGATGCCCACCATGGCATAGGAGTGGCAGCACTCTATGGGGAGTGTTGCCCAATTCCCTATTATTTTCCACTGTTTGCTCTGCCATGAGAAATATATCTCTAGGGTACCATCCAGAGCAATCATCATCCTCTTTACAACTCGCAAGGACAACTAGTGACTGCTCAGATTGCTTTTAAACTTTGCTGCTAACATTTATCTATGTTCAATGCTCCAAGCCTCATCTGTCTTGCAGAGGTTTTTCTCTTGACATCAACCCTGCGTGGCAGTTCTTTATCAACTTCATTGTGTCTCTTAACACAAAGGCATCCTGCCACGACTCTTCCAGGCTTTGTAGCAAAAGAAAATGAAAATGCTCCTGCTCTTAACACTCTACCTGCTTCATCAGTGATTTACAGGTATTGTTGAATGCATGTGTCATTTGCAGGGACAAATTTCAGTCTATTACGTGTGGCTCATCTCCTGAAAAAGGAAGGGGGGAGGAGGGGAAAAAAATCCAGGTGCGAAACTGGAATGGAGGTATCCATAGAGCTCATCCTCTGCAGGATCTCAATATCTGCTAAATACCTGCCTTCCCCAAAGGTAACAGATGAGCAAGCACTGAGAAGGAGAGGCAAAGTGCTGGTCTGACTTGCATTCAGTTTGTTTTCACAGGCTTGCAGATTCCTTCATTTTCTAAAGCAGAAAGAAATCAGAATCATCAAGGCTGGAAAAGAGCTCTAAGAACCCCAAATCCCACCCCACCATGCCCACTGACTGTGTCCCTCAGTGCCACATCTCCATGGTTCTGGAAGACCTTCAGGGACAGTGACTCCACCACCTTCTTGGGCAGCCTGTGTCACTGCTCACTCACTCTTTCAGGTAAGAAAGCTTTTTCTAACATCCAACCTATGGAGTGAGGCTGTAGGCAACGTGCCCATCATCAGCAGTCCCTACCAGTAGTTAGAGTAGATTGACTCGAACTACAAAGAAAAAAATCATGATGAAACTGAGAATCTGCTCACCTCTTTTGCTCCCCACTGATTGCCCAGGAGCAGCAGTAATGTGAACCTCGCATCCTTAATTTTGTGCTAAAGCAGATTTCAGTGCTGGCTAGACTGAAGCTGGAGCACAAAGAAGCATTTAGTATTTGTATTCCTAAAAGGATCTGCTGCTTTTGAGCGACTCAAAGAGACACAACCCCCATAACCTTCTCTGAATGCCTTTTATGTGCGAGCCCTAAAACACTAGGCAGAACACTTTCTATGTCTCGCAGTGATTAAGAGCATTTTATTCTTCAGCTGTCACTTTTTATCACTTCCTTTTAGTGAGTTTCAGACACTTTTTCAGGAAAATAAATCTGGAAATGCTCTTAATAACCTGCACACTTGATTAGTTGTTATTACATAGAGTAAGGGAAGGTGATACCCTGCTATATCCTGTCTCTGCACTTGGGGACTAAGAGGAGAAGTGATTGATGCAAGGCCATCCAGACTGACTCTGGAGGGAGCAAGACACAAGACCAGGTATCTGAGGCTGTGGGGATGGTGGAATTACAGGTCCTGCTCCCTCGTTACTTCCAGTAGCAGTCAGAAGCCACAGAATTTGCCCTCAGCATGCAAGCCTGGCCATGCAGATATCCTCCTCTGCTACCACAATGGGGCAGCAAATCTTTCAGTCTGACTGTATTACGTTCATGTTTCCAGCCCCGTGGCTCCTTCCCAGTATTACCAACCATATCCACCAGCCCACAACCCCTCCTCCCCTGCTTCTCCATTACTGCCACGTGGTCTCCATCCCAAACTCCTCCAGGGGAGCTGCTCCAAGAGCTCCCTTGTGGATCTCTTCCCACAGGAGATGTCACCAGCCTCTGTGGCAACCTTCCCCATATCCCCAGACCCAGTTCTCTCCTTGCATCTCTCACCATCCTCTTAGCATCTCTTCCTCTTCTCTTCTTGCCTGGAGATTCTCTGTTCATGCTCTTGAGTGGCTCATCCACGTGAGGTCAGAAACCCAAATGAAGCTCATCAAGGCTGGCTGGCACCTGGGATCTCCTGACCATGGCTTGTCCCAGCTCAGGCAGCATGGATGCTAGAACCAAACTGAGCACACGGAGAGGGACAGGTGGAGATCCAAGAAGGACTGATGGTGAGGAAAAACTGATTCTTCCCATCCAGCTCTAACTCTTAAATAGTCTTCTCCGTGTGACCTTCAGTGCTCCTCGCCCCACAGCACAGAAGGTAAAAGCAAAGTGGCCAGATCATACAGAAAAGCAATCCTCCACTCTCAGTGCTGATAAATTAAAGCTCCTTAGCCTCCAAGTGAAATGAAGTTTTCCCACACAGTAGTTCAGAGCCCATTAAAGCAATGACAAGCAACCACTTTGTGCTTCGCTTAAAATTTAGCCAGGAGGGAAAATATTACTTCGGATGGCAAGCAGAGATTGCTCTTAATTGAAACTCTTTCTGTGCTGAGCTGCTGTTGACACTTAGTTTTCAATTAGCAGTTCTGTGGGTTTTTAGCTCAGCTCTGCAAGTAGAGGAAGGCTGCAAAGTGAGAGGGAGAAAAAATGAAATCAGATCTTCTGCCTCATCTTGGAGAAATTCAAAGGGATTGAAGTGCCACTCTGTATTTGTTTCCCTTAGCATTTTTTGACTCAGTGGTCCCCTTGTCACTTGCAAGCTTCACCTGACACTGGAGAAAGGCCTAAATAATGTAAAATCATTATCCATATCTAATTATTACCAAAAACTTGCACGCTGAATTTCTTCCTCTGTGGGTGACACAGTGGTTCAGCTTTATTTGGAGTTCTTTGCTAGGAGGAATATGATGTTCATGTCATTAGTCTTTTCTTGCTTGTTTCAGGATTCACTGAGAGTCCCTTTTGCTAACATGATTTTACACCTTTGCACTTTTTTCATTGGTCTACAAATCCACATTACATCAAAATTTACTATATGAGGTTCCTCTAATGCAGGTTATATTCCTTTTGTTATCACTAAAGCCATTTTTTCCCCAGCTACAGGGCTGCATTTATTTTCTGCCCATGAATGTGTTGTTTATAGCCATAGGGTCTCTGGTCCCCCATCTCTTACCGTCCCCTGCCTGCCCTCCTGTATCCCACATCTCCACTTCTCAGCTGCATTAGACACGTGCTGAATTAGAGGAACTGCTATCAGGGCTAAGCCAAGTGCAAGGGAGCTGCAGGCAGGTGAGAAGTTCAGACAGAGCCTGGATGACAACTTGCAAATCCAATGCAAACCTTGTGGCTTGTTTCTAGCAACGCACCAGCTTGTTGCAGGGCAGTGTGCTTACCCTGGGGTAACAGCATCAGGATTGGTCTGAAAGAATCAGAGATGAAAGCACCCTGAGCTCAGCTGCTCAGAGCTCCTGGGTCTGTGCTTTGTCTCAAGGACCGATGGCGTGATGAGAAGGTAAAAACATAAGGTCATTTTTTCCTCCACGCACCAAGAGATTTTGTAAGCACAATATGCACAGTTCAGGTGCTCATCTTGCTGGCTGTTACCCAGAGTAGACCAAGGCATTTCAAACCATCTCCAATGAGGGATGGATTGTCCCACAAGCTCCTGGAAATTCATCCTGGGTGTTGCCAAGCTGTCACCTTCCAATTCTCCTCCTTTTTCCTTATTTTCCTTAGCATCTTATACCATTTTGCACAGTTTTCACCCTTGACTCCTCAAGCTGCTATCACAGTCTTCGTGCTTCTGCTTGGTCTTACTCTTTTCTTGCGGGGTTTTTGCTTATGCATTTTTTCATGCCTTAAAATATTTTGTCAGCCTGAGCCAAGACCTACTATTTTGCCACAGCAAACTGGGGCTTGGGTTGGAATAGCTCCAAGGATGCTGTGTCAGCAAAAACTGAATGCCCTGGCTGAGGATGACTCTGCTCTCCCACCTCTCAAGCTTCACCCTTTTACCCAGCTGTAAATCTCATCCAAGCACTGCCTCTGAAAACAGGTTTGGATTTGCATTTTTAAACCAAGGTTTTGGCTGGAAATAAATTCCTTTCCTTGAAAGCTTTTATTACCCCCAATCAAAACACCAGTTTGGTGCATAATGTGTTGATTACAACCTGAAATACAGCTTCAGGCTTTTCTCTGAAGCAACAAAACCACAGCGAAGCTGATAAACAGGGTACAGAAACCTAGACTTAGAGACGTAAGAAGTTTCCTTGTAGATGCTCCTATGAAAATCCACAAACGTGCAAATACACTCATACCCACCACACTGTGGGGCTTGCATCCAGCCTCAGGCAGCCCCTGATGGTAAAATCCATAGTTCCCAGCCCTTGGATTGACATCAAAAACCCTGTCCTTCTCCAACCACCTGTGTGATGAGCTTGGATGTTGGATGCCAGCCCCAGGGCAATGCCAGGAGCAGAGAGCTGGCTTTGCCCTGTGCAGGAACCTCATAGGACTGGTCTCACCATGAAACCTCCAACCACCTCATGAATTTCTTATCTTTGTTATGATTTCCCTGTCTTTTCTTTTCAAAACAAACCAAATTAAAAAAAAAAAAAAAAAAAGTAAAAAAAAGAAAAGAAAAAAAAGACTCAAATCAAAGCCACTTTCTAGGAGCTTCCATGTGAAGAAAACCTTGGCCATTCATCATGGAAGTTGGACTAGATAATCTTCAAGGGTCCCTTCCAACTAAAACAGTTCTCTGTTTCTATGGCCAAGTGAGGGAATTTCAGGCATAACCCATTGGGGTTGTCTGGCTAAAGGCCCCAGAAAGGTCTGGCTGCAGGCAAGAAGGAGCAGGTGGGGAAGCCAGACTGGCCTCTGCAATGCTGGTCCATTAAATGGAGCTCATGACACAGAGTGGTCCAGACTGCAGTCAGCAAGCCTTTCCAAAGACATTAATCTTCTCATTATGGCCTGATTTAAGTGCTAGAGCTTTTATTGTCTTCAGTCTCTAGAGGTCAATAGAGGGAATGGCCTGATTGTTGGGCAATTTATTTGACTAGATGTAATAACATTTAAATGGGCCGTGAAGACAAAACAAGATGCTCCATGCTTAAATCTATCCAGAGGCTGTTCGTGTCCCTCTTCGTTTCTATCCCTGATGATAAAAGAATAACTCTTCCAGCTCTTTTGAGCAGTTTGCTTTAACATATTGCCAGTCACTCTGGAGATAAGCACAGCTCCATCTCTCAAATTTTGCAAGTGCTGTTTTGGTGGAGTGAGAAATGGAAAAGTTGATTTTGTCTGTGGGGTTTTCCTTCCCATTAGTGAAAAGGCATGATTTAGTGATTGTGCTGGTGAGGCTTATGTACCACAGGCTGCGAGGGATGTTAACAGAGGCTTAAAATTGGCCTTGCTCATGATGTAGATATTTTGCATAGCCTACTGAATGTCTGGCTGGAATTTCAGCCCTCTGGAAATCCAGATATGTGGGTTCTGCTCCCTGCTCTGCCAGTGTCACTTTCCATGTCCCTGAGAAAGTCATTCAGGCTTAGATGTAGTTGGGCAAACTCGCTGTTAACCAATGTTTTAGTGAGCAATCAGAAGAAGAACCTGAGACGTCATGGTCGTGTTTAACTACATAGCAGAGTGGGTAAGAATCATTCAAAATTAATGAAAATTTAACTTTTCCAATGCTTTTACAGAGAAAGAAGTGCGTTAAGAAAGTGCTTGTTGGGTTGCAGGGAGATTGGGCTGTGGAGGCTGAGTCATAGAATTATAGCATCACAGAATCATAGGTTCAAGCTGGAAAGGACCCACAAGGTCCAAAGGAAACCAAGTGCCCTCAGCAACTCCTCACACCTCTTGCCTTCCAGACCCTTCCCTATCTTTGTAGTCCTCCATTGGACTCTCTCTAATAGTTTTATATCCTTATCTTGTGTTGCTAAAACCTGCACACAGTAAGAGCCACTACACCTGCAGGATTTGAGGATCTCAGAGCTAATTTTCTCTCCCAGTTTTATGGTCTCTCCTTCAGAGCTGGCTTGCAATCAGCAAGGGGAACGTTGGCTGTGCTTTGAGCTGCACAGCTGTATTACAGATGTGCACTTCACTACTTGGATGACCTCATGGGTCCCAGAGGATGGGGTGCCAGGTTTGGCTACATGAACTACGGGAATGTGGGGCATCTCTTCCTTCTCTTTTGGGTCTAAGTTTTTTTGATAACTGTCAAAATTAGCTCTGCAGCATATGGTGAGGTTATGAAGAGCTGGTATTTGGCATGTGCTTGGAAACTGGTGGCCTTCCAAGTAACAAAGTCAAGTCCACCTTATCTATACTCTGGATCGGGATGCAAAGCCAACAGAGAAAGGAAAAAAAGAAAGGGGAAGAAAAGCAAAGTCAAAGAGATGAGAATACCAACACGGAACATTTAAACACATAATGACATAATGTGTTAGTTCAGCTCTCATCTGGACTTCTTTTGTATCTTAATGGAGAATATAATCTGCTGTGGTATTTCAGTGTTGGTGTCCAGCGTGGGTGGGAGGTGTGCAGCAGCACATCTAACAGCACCTAGCATCTAGAAGCTAACAGCACATTTTGAAAGGTGAATTGCAATTAGAAGTGGAGGAAGATCTGCACACCCTGCAGCTGGGCTGTGGGGACAGGTGGGTGACCAAGATGGGATGCGTGGCACTGCAGATGTTCCTGCTGTTGCTTTTCCAGATATGTCCCTCCAATGTCTTTGGCAGATATATCATGGCATTGATCCTCAGCTGCTCTGTGGAAGTTTGTCTGCTCTTTCTCCTTCCCTGTCTTTGCTTCTATTTAAAAAAAAAAAAAAACAAAAGTTTTGTTTTGTGTATTTATTTATTTTTTTAACATGGCCTAACAAAGCTCCTGATAATGACAAACAAGTGAGCAAGACTTCTGGCACAAGCAAACGAGATTTTATCTGTCAGCCCGTGGGTGGATGGAGCAGGATGGTTCTGGCTATATTCTCTTAAGGTGGCTCCTTCGATCCCCAGAACTGCTTAAAATAAAGCAGATGGGAATACAGAATTATCCTCAGTGCTGACATACATCATCTAGAAGGTGTTGCTTTTTGTGGAGTCTATGATCTGCCATGCTATATCCACAGTAGTTGTTCAAGCACTAAAACAACTGCCCAAGCAATTAAATCGCCAGTGCTGGAGCCAGTGAGCCAGTCCTACAGCAATCCTTGAGATCAGTTTAAGGGCTGAGATGTCTGGAGGAGACCAGTTAGCCTCAAGGGCAAAGAACAACTCTGGTCCTGGTTGGTTTACTCATAGATGCAAACACAGTGCATAGACCCAGAAGGTGAAACAGCATCTCAGTTGGCTTTTCTTATAGAAATACTTGGTGTTGGAGCTTCTAGCACATGGCTGGGTTCTGGCCAGGGTTTCAGTGAGTGGATTTGGACCAAAACTTAGAAGCTGTTTAAGTGACTCCATCAGCAAGTAACTCAAAGCCAAGAGTGAACACCAAGCTTTAAGCAGGGACCTGTTGGGACCACATGAGCATTTGCAGCATCTCTCCATGCAGATTCTATCCTGTACATGGGGAAACTGAGGCACAAAGAGTCGAGACTGATTTCAGGCAGGCAGCACCCATTGGAATGAGCTGAGGAGCTTCTCTTTGGCTTCCCAGCCTTCCTGCATGCATCCTTTCGAAATCTAAGGGTCAATTTCTATAGGTTTTTTGGTGCTGCGCATGAAAACGGTACCATGGGGATTTTCAGGCTGGATTGGGCTCTGGTTGCCTAATCAGTGACACTGCTCATAGCAGGGACTAGATTACTTTTAAAGGCCCCTTCCAAGGCAAACAACTCTATGATTCTCCCTAGACTTGCTACAGGATGGAGACCACCTTGGGGACTTCAAAAAGTAATGACTACAGGATGTCAGGAAAATCCATCTCTGGGGAAGTCTCCAAAACCAATTTTCCCAGCTGTTGGTTGTAGGGTTGTAGATGGCACCAGAGGACAAAGCAAGCTGAGAGCTGAACCCAATGATAACTGTGAAGGGACGGGGCTAAGTGGAGGTAAAACAGCATTTTGGTGTTTCCCTGCCTGGGAACAGGAGTCTGCTTTCAGCTCTACTTCTCAGGGTTATTTTTGGTCTTCTGTTGAAATGCCTATAAAAGAAAGAAAGAAAGAAAGAAAGAAAGAAAGCCACACAATGTAACTGCAACAACACGCAAGGATATTTCCACTTCTTTTTGGCTGAATCTCTCAGGGTTGGATGTTTCCTGAGGACAGGGAAGATGGATGGCAAAGCTGAAGAATAAAAATGTTCTCAAAAGCAAGCTCATTTATTTACTTATTTATCAACACAAATCTATATAAATATGGCAAGGCGTGAGATCAGGCTCTAAGACTGAATTGTAGTCTTACTGCGACTTACTGCAGCACTTCTAGGAGAGCAGGAGGAACTCACACGTGCAGAGCAGGGAGCAAAGCAGAGCTGAGATGCAGAGATCTCTAGATAATGAGCTGGCCTCGATTCCAGAAGGAGTGCCAGAATGAAATGGGGTCTCTCCTCCATTTATCCAGCTGAATTGGCTAGTTAAAACCTCTCCATCTATGCCATTTTTGTAATGGAAGAAAGGAAAAGAAAAAAAAATAGAAAAGGAATATGATATTATATGAATATATAAATGAATAGAATAAACACTTCCATTTGCCCAAGGAGGTTGTGGATGTCCTGTGGATGTCTCAGGATGCATTCAAGGGCAGGCTGGATGTGGCTCTGGGCAGCCTGGTCTGCTGGTTGGTGACCCTGCACACAGCAGGGGGGTTGAAACCAGATGATCTTTGAGGTCCTTTTCAACCCAGGCCACTCCATGATTCTATGATATGATGATTCTATGATTTCCTGCTTGACCATTCCCCTCCCTATCGAATCCACAGAGCTGAGTGCTTCCTTTGATTAGGGGCACCTGCCAACGGCCAGGCAAGGCACAGAACCTGTCTTGAAGAGCTCCTGATCTGCTGTCAGCCACCACAGTGGGGCCATGTGCATCCAACCCATCTCAGTAACACAAACACGTTCTTCTTGAAAATGCTGAAGAGCCCAGAACAAGTTCTAAACCAGTCTGATGAGACTTGAAATGGAAGGGTGGCAAAGCTGTGCTGTCAAGAGGAAATGAGGGAAGGTGAGAGCTGTCTGAAATTTCTTTTGCACCAACATATTCTTGGCCCCAGCAATACCACCTTTCCCAGCCATCTGGTTACCTCTAATGATACTGTCCCCCTCTGACATGGGGCTATACAGAGCACAGCTGACTCTTCAGCTCTATAGTTTCTCCCTGTCCATTACAAAATACAGAAATAAATAGCTTCAATGTAATCACCTTTACCAGAAAACAGACCCTGAATGCCACCCTGCTGGGATAGGATGGCTTCACTGCAGCACTTTGCAGGGTCAACATGCATACAAATCAAATTCTCACATCTCCAGTGTTAAGAGATCACTTAGGGCTGTAGGGTTAGGATTGAAGAGTCTAATAAGGAGAAAGAATTAAGTCTGCAATCACTTGGACTGATTTAAATTAGGCTTTTCCTCTTGCTTTGATTAAAATAAGCCGATTTTCCTTTCCACCTGTGTCTCTTATGCAGGCAGAATTTCATTTAACTTCAGTCAGTGCTCTTTTTAACTTCTTGAAGCTAAAATTTCATGGCATCCCTTCATCTGGCTACCAGGAGTTGTCGTAGCACGTTGTGATTCTTGTGATATTAATTATAATATCTCACAGCTTCATATACCAGCCACTTCTTTCACCGAATGATCCTCCTGTATGCCTTTCTTCTTTCTTATTAAGGAGCATTGACCTTCGTTATTCATGACAGAATGATAATGAATATTCACTGCCAAGCAGCGATCACACTGGGCTCACAATGTCCCCAGGAACACTTAGTTCAGCCATTAGGAAGACCCTTACTGTGCCAGGGAGTGTGATGAGATGGAAGGGTTTGGGGTGGGGGATGAGTCCCATTTATGGGGGCTTTGGGGCAGATGGAAAAACACCAGGGGTGCAGCGGACAGAGCTGAGGTTGGTTTGGGGCACAGAGATGTGCTGCTAGCTACTCATTGCATACCGTGAGAACAGAGCTTTGGAAGCCTTCCAATGACTTCTACCACTAGTAATCAAATAAGAGGAACAGCATAATGTTTAATAGCCTAATTCTCAAGCTCTGGTCTAATCATCCAGTGATTAAATCAAAGAGAAGACAACCCGTAAGCTAGGCTGTCACCAGCAGCCATCAATGCACACTTCCATCCCCATGTTAATGGCACAGAAGACATCACCTCTCCCCAGCACAACCTTTATGTGCCCATCAATCTCCCTGCAATCCTCCAGCAGCTGCACTGAGCTCAGCCCCAACACTTTGCACCCAGGCTGTGGGTGGAATAATGCCCAGCAGTGGGGTCAGATGTGCCTGCAGAGCAGGCTGGGCTCGCAGGCATGGATTTACAGCCCTACATCCTCCAGCTGTGGTGTCTGCAGCCTCCTGTTGCAGCAGGCTTTCCCTGAAATGGGTTCAAAAACAAAGATGTAAATCTAAGGGGGAAAGGTTCACTGACCACAGAGCCTCAAACACCGTGTTGCACTCCACCATGGGAGCTTTCTTTCTCCCTCTGTGATCCAGCCAGTGTGAGCCAATGTCATTTGGGAGAACAGAAAGGAGAGGAAAAAAAATCAAATGTTCCACTTCCTATTGGCAAAATAAATGATTGCTTGATTTTTTAAAGTTTAAAATAGAAACAACTCTCAGGGCTAATGTTTTGCATGAAAATATATATACATACATATACTGCTACTGAGGCTGAAATATTACCTTACAATGAATGAGTGCTGTGGGTGTCTGAAAGCACAAACAAGCCCCAGGTCCTGGTGGTTGTTCTCAGAGTTTATTTTAACCACCAGCACACACCTGCAGCCCTCACCTCATCGCAGGACAACCAGCACCCACCCTGCAGCACAGCACCTCAATGCTTACACCAGCTACACTGCATCCTCCCCCTGGGAGCACAGACTGAGAGGTAGATACGCACTCACTTGAGCTCTTCTCACTTTTATTTTAGACAGCAGTGATGTGAAACCAGATTTTGGCTCTTGTTTTTAATGCACCAGACTTTTTCTTTTCTTAGCAGAGCAGCTACACCTGTCTCTTGCCACAGGTCTGATGAGCTGATACCAGCCATGCTAATAACACCTGACGTGCTCTGATAGCACCGATCAGAGCAGGATCTCTGCACTTCATGAAAGCTTTACCTCTCTGCAGTTCTCCAGTACACCCCCAGCCCCAGTGTTCCTCGTGGGGCTTTCCATCTGCAAACTTCTCTAATTCCATATGTAAGTTTTTCAGCCCTCCCTTTGACCATCCCATGCAAGGTAACAGCAGCTGCATCGAGAGAGCATACAAGAGCTGCAGCTTGCATGCCTTGCTGGGAGCAGGAAGCCCAGGGCACAGAGCAAGAGGTGCTTGGGTTCAAGCAGTCAAAGCAAACAGAATGAAGCAAGAAAAGAAGCTAAGAAAGGCTAGCTGATCCCTCTCCACACACCAGTGATGGTATGTAAGAATTTTTCTGTCTTCTCTTATCTCTTGGCATTTATAGGCCCAACAGGCAAACCTCTTTGCCTTTACCAACAACACCATCCAGCACAAAGTCCTTCAGCCCCTGGACTGGATCATTATCAGTGTGGACCTGGTGAACTTATTGCTCTGTTGCTTCAAAGAGGCCTCAGTATTCCTCTCCTTTGCTGGAACCAGTGTTTGTTGTTGTTGTTGTTTTTTGAGAGGGAATGTCATATCCTCCTCTGCACGTATCATGTGCTGAGGCTGATCAGCATATGGACAGTGGAGAGGTTTCCTTCACTTGGTAAAGATCCACATACTTGACATCCCTGGTCCAAGCTCATCAGTCACTAAGGGCATGAACAGCATCCTTGCTTGCTGCTGGATCTTCAGCACTGTCTTCCAAATCCCCTACTTTCAGCACAACTCTACAGCCAAGAGGACCTCTAAAGAAACTTTTAAGTGCTTGCCTACCAGCATATGTTTAAGTTCTCCATGGAGTTTAATCATGAAGTTCATCACCTACGTGTCTGTCAGCTTGGATCTCATCTCCATAACCCTAGTTATAATCCTGAATGGATTCATCATTAATCTCCTCTGGAGGCAAAGGAGAAAAATGCAGGCTGCCCCCTGCAACAAACACACGCCTCAGGCAGCAAACATTATGCTTGTGCTGCTTTCCATTTGTGTTGTGTCCTGGCTCTGCAATGACATTGCATGGGTTGCTCTTGTTTTGGGACTCCTTAAGCATAGCTTTGAGAACTCATCCTTGGGGATCTTGCATCTATTATTCATTCAGTTCCTATGTCAATGTGTTTGGCTACTGGAAACAGTACCTCATTGAGTCCTGCTGGCATCTGGTGAGAAACCCTCCATTGTCCAGGGAGTGGAACTGTGACCTCCCAAATCTTTTTGTGTGTTCTCCAGTATTGCGGACAGAAAAGTTAGGATGGATTTCATCAGGAACTTGAGATAAACCCCTGGTATCTTTCTGAAAACATCTTTTGGGTCATGCTTAAAATTCAGCAGGTTCCCCTCCATCTTCTTCTCACATCTCATGCTAATTGTGAGCCATCACCAACCAGATGAGTAGCCTAATCAGAAATCAAATCTAGCAAACATCAAGCAGTGGATTCAACCCCAGAGATGTGTCACAGGAAATATCCCTCAGAAAGCTGATTTCCAAAGGCAAAGCAAGCAGGTAAACATTTACCTTCCATCAGATGAAAGCAAATGGAAATACCTGCATCATCGCCAGCCAGCGACAGCCCATAATAAACAACGGATCAAGCCCATATATGCCCCAAAGGACTTGTTATTTTTGAAAATCATACCAGGGAAAGTAGGTATTCTTCAGTGCTGTTGCTGGCAGGCGTGTTTCCATTTTCACAACAGCATATCAACAAAGAAAATAAGTAGCAAAAAGCCCTCTGAAAGGCCAGCCATTACAGGAATACAGGCAGCCAATGGAGCTGTCACAGATTCTGTTTTCAGAATTCATGGTTTTATTAAGGCAAGAACAGGATCGGGTGCTATGCTGTGGAATTTGATGGCTTCCGGCACCAAGCACTTATTTCTCAACAAACCAGAAATCATGAAGTCTCAATACCAGGGTTTTCCTTTGCTGGGTCATCTTGTGTGGAACAGAGCTGAGAAAATAAAGGAAAAATGTAATTTCAAACCCTGGCAGTAACTTTCCCTTCTAAACCCCAGTACAGACCTGGAAACTGCCTCACCTCATACCCTGTGTTTTCCTTAATCGTTTGGTTTTGAGTGACAGATGAACTGCAGTGAATCTTCTTGTGAGACCACTGCTTTTGTGTCTCTCTCCAGGGGATCCAGTTCAACTTCTTTTCCTTCCTGGAGCAAAGGTTGTTTCTGAACAGCTTGGCCTCTGCTGGAGACAGAACTCTGCAGAAACAGACCCCTGAAAAAGTGTTTTTGTGGCTGCTACGTGGGCACAAACGGTACCTAGGATTCCCTGTTCTTTTTTTTTTTAGAGGCTCCAGGCTTTCATATTTCAGTGCATGCTGTAAGACATACAGAGGCAGCAAAAGGCTCCTGGTAGCCCCTGGCTATCCATCAGTGCTCATCTTTTCCCACCTACCCGTGGGGAGCAAGCTGTGTTTCCTAACAAAATGTGCTACAGAGCCCTCAAGATCGTTCTGATTGTTGAAAGTTATCATAGAATCATAGAATGGCCTGGGTTGAAAAGGACCACGATGCTCATCTGGTTTCAACCCTCCTGCTATGTGCAGGGTCACCAACCAGCAGACCAGGCTGCCCAGAGCCACATCCAGCCTGCCCTTGAATGCCTGCAGGGATGGGGCATCCACAGCCTCCTTGGGCAGCCTGTTAAGTTGACCCCACAAGGAAGGCAGACAGGGCAATATTTCAGGGAAAGATTTGATTCCTCCTCCAAAACATTCTTGAAATGAGCCCTGGAACCCTGCTGTGTTGGCTATTGAAGGCAGCAAGGTACACAATGAAACGTGCCCCAAGCCCAGTTCAGCCTAACATTCCTTACAGCCTTACGTTCCCCCGTGTATCCATAGATCTGGTACAGCACAGACAGTTGCTCTGTTCTTTTCCCTACACTGCCAAATTAACACTAGTGAGGAGCACCACTTATTGGAGACAGCAGGCAATTCAGCTGAGATGTGCAAGGCAAGGGATAAACACAGAACCAGAAAACTCCAAGTAGCTCCCAATCCTGCTGGACACCCATGCAAAGAGCTCTGATTTTAAGGACTGTTTTTCCCAATAAAAACAATACCTTTTCAATGGAACCAGCTCCCTCCAGCAACATAATCTATTTAGATCAGTCCCAGAGAGAGAGAGAGACAGCCTGCCAGCTCTCAGAGCTTTAGGTAGTTAAAGAAGAAAAGCAAATATTCCACCTCAGTGATGCAGTTTGCTTAGCTCCTGGCCAGCCATCAGCTGCTGAGGGTGCACTCTATCCCTTCATGCAGGTACTCGTTCTTATTCAGGACAGACAGACAGATGCAGAAAGAAGCGTGGAGCAGTCTGGCATCACCAGAAGCACTGCAGAACCTGGGTTTGTTCAGCCTCGCTGAAGAGGACTGAAAGGGAGATGAATTCAAGCAAACAGTACACTTTGAGGTTACACCAGTATTTCTGTAAGGCTGTTGTTCTATAGACACTTCTTTTGTTGGTTAAAAAGTTATCAGAAAGCAAGATAAATTCCCTGGCCCATTTCATCATGAGGCCATGGGAAGGCAGAGGAATGGTGTGAAAAGCAAGAAGTCTTTAGGAGAAGCCAGACTTTGCCCCAGAGGCAACATCTAGGAGGACCAGAACTTCACCTCCAGCCAAAGCAAAGCAAAAACGGCTCATGTGTTGCATCCAGAAAGAGAAATGCAGGCTATGACTCAAGCAGCTAATGCTGAAACCAAATGTTAAATGGTGAGCAACACTCACATTAAGTGGAGTTTGCAATCCAGCTAAGCACACTCGATCTAAGTAACTTGGCTAGAAAAACATATTTTTGCAGCTAAAGCCTTACCTCAAGCAGTAATCACATTAGATTTGCAAATTCCCATCAGCTCCTGGGGTCAATTCAAGATATATTGCTGCTTTACAGCAACCATACTCCTCTAGCAGGGTTGTGCACAGGAAAGGTCAGGGCAGGTTGCCCTGGATTTCTCCAGTGTGCCTGAGTGCAGCAGGAATAGAGCCATATTTTGACATCACTGCTTCTCTTTTCCTTAGTGCTGGTAGGTATGGAGTCACAGAATACCCCAATCACAGAATGGCCCTGGTTGGAAGGAACCTCAAGGATCATGAATCTCCAACCCCATCACTACAAGCAGGGCTGCCAACCTCTAAGTTAATACTAGACCAGGCTGCCCAGGGCCCCATCCAACCTGGCTTTGAACACCTCCAGGGACGGAAGGGACCCATAAGGACCATTTCCAGTGCCACACAAGACCACCTAAAATCATAGAGTCACTTTTTCCACCACTTCGATCGCAGTGCTATTAAGCACCAGCGGCCACTCACACTGCCATCTGAGTCACAGCTTTGTCACCCCTCAGCTTCAGATGGAAATGAATGCCCTGAGAACAAGACAGCTTTTTTAATTAAATGGGTTTTAATTGAAACAAGTGAACCGACAGATGAAATTAAACCGCGGCTGCAGTGACAGACTTCTTAACTAATGCCTTCTAAAGCAGTTACGATTTACATTTTGAAAAGATACAGGAAGCTCATTAAAGCAGGAACAAACAGCTTGGCAGGCCAGGCTGGGGGGGAAGCGGCTGTGCCACCGCAGCCACACTGGTTGAAAGATATCCAGAACGATAGCAGCTACTGGAGGTTAATAACACTGCTGTTTGTGTCATGGCTGTCTTCCCCAGGTCTGACTCAATGATTTTATCTCCGATGTTCAGCCACAAAATGCCAGGCACAGAACAGTAACTTCCCTGGTGTTGAGGGAGCTCGGTTGAGTTGCATGGCATTAGTTGTGAGTGATTCCCAGCAAGAAGCACAAGCCTGCAACTGTGGCTCTTTTTTGGGAATGCCTCTGTTTCCATGAAACTTCATCTAGGAGCCGTGCTGTACAATTTACAGCCAGAAGATATGAATAAAAGAGCACAAATAGGTAGAAGGACATTCACATAGCCCTAGTCAAACTCCTGAACCAGGAGATTTAATGCACTAAGCAGGGACAGCCCCAGTTATGGGGCAGGACATATAAACCTGCACACCCTGCACGGCTTCATTAAGGTCTTGGTTTTGCTTCAGTACACACCAAGAAATGGTGGAGAATCATTTCTCACCCACACTGCTCACACAGCTTAACCCAGCGCCCTGCCTGCTGGGCTGAGTCACACCACAAAGGTAAATCCTCCTCTGCAGCTACACAGGAGGAGAGCCTCGGAATTTCAGTCCTACAGATTTTGCTTCACGAATGTGTTGTCTTTAATCCCCTATAAGCTCAGCAGTCTCCACCTCCAAACACTTTTGAAGACTCGCTCAAGGAAATCTTGAGCCTCACTGGGTTGCTTTTAGATTTCTATTTTTATGGCATTATTTGGCTCAGATCTTCCCCCAGCTTTTAAGGAAAAAGAGGCCCTGAGCTGATCTCCAGATCTTACTGCCTGCACCACTCAGGTGCATATCTGCCCCAGACAGCAGCTGGGAATATCTGATATCTGTCCCAGAAGCAGCTGGGATGAGCAGGCACTCAGATCTTCAGAGCAGAAATGAACACCATCAGGCAAACCTTGTGATGGCTTCAAACCTAGAGCACCTCTTGACATGCCATGGACTCTAAAGAAGGAAGATGAATAGGAACTGTCCCAGGGTGAGAAATGAGTTCATAGAATAATAAAATGGCCTGGGTTGAAAAGGACCACAGTGATCATCTAGTTTCAACCCAATGTGCAGCCAATTACCACACCAGGCTGCCCAGAGCCACATTCAGGGCTGCAGCTCTGCTCTGCAGCAAAGCCCTGACACACTGACCTGTGCACATGAAAATTTCTGTAACTCCAGCACAAGAAACAAATGCAAACAGAACGCAAGCTTAGCTCATATTGGAGCTGTGGCTCTTTAGATGCTTGGAGGAGGTGCTGAGCTAAAACTTGGTTCACCCCAGTCCCAGTTGGTCACTCCCACATATCATTGTATCAATAAAATACATCTGTAGCTCTTTCAATGCACACAGCATTTCTGGCACACTGATGGGAGACCTCCCACCATCTGATCCTGCCATTCTGAGTGCTTCCTGGAAGGTGCTGGCACAAAGGAGTGGATGCAGAAATGCATCCATTCGCTAACACATTTATGGGTGAGTGTTTGGAAGAATACCAAAGGTACATATCCAAGTGGCAGGGGAGCAGGCACAGAAAAGTGTTGTTTCACCATGTAAATATATTGTTACACAAAAGTTACATCTATACTGTAAATCTGGGCACGCTGAAGCACTGGAAAATAATCATCCATGCAAGAAAACTGTGAGCAAGTTCCCTGGGACAAATTTGGGTGCTCATTTGCTTTTTCCTAGATAATTCCCAGCTACGGAACAGTCCAAGAATACCTCCCAGCAGCCAGCTCACATCCAGTCACCTTCTTCTGGAAAGCGAGATGCTTTCCAAGACCAGAAAGGAAGAGGGCATTTTGTGCCAGCTGGCCACAGGGCTCAGGGCACATTTCTTTCCTGGCCCAAAAACTGTCAGCGTCAGGATCAAGCAATGAGGAAAACGCTTGGGTTTGCAGATTTGGGATTGCTTCATTCCCACTGTAGTGCAGTATTTGCACTGAGTGGGATGAGGTTAACTCGCTAACACCCACAGCTCATCACAGCCTTCACACTGCCCTCCTAATTCATGTAGGTTTTCCTAGCGCCTTGGTAGGGAGTCAGCCTCAAAGCCGTTTGAATATGAAAGAAACCAGAGGAATGCTTTGCTCATTAAAGGAACCAGAGCGACTTTCACAGATCTAAACAAGGGAAAATATAGAAAGGCATCTGAGAGATAGAGCCCCAGGGATGTAACATGGTTCTAAGGAAGACCCAGGTGGCACAACCAAACCGAGCTGAGCAACTGAGTCACTGTTTCATCTCCTGCAGAGTTGAAGCTATTTCTATATGGCTTAATGGTGACACCTACAGGAAAAAAATCATCTTCTACCTCTGCATCCCACCATGGCTCAGATGACAGCACATCTTTAACATGACCATGCTATTAAAGGCTGTAAGGATCAAGTAAGTAAATAAAAGCTGTACCACTCGTACAAACAAGGGCTGGCTGCAGACCAAGGCCATTAGCTGGATGATGACAGCATCCAGGAGCAACCAGCTCCCTTTACAGTAGCCTACTGCTAACAAGCAGAGCAGAAATGACAGCAAGTTAGGCAATCAAACAAACAAACAAAAGTAAAATCACTGCAATAATGCTTCTGTCTGGATACATTTTACTTGCTCTGTGCTGGTGTGTTGCTGCAGGGCATTTGAGCACCCAGACTGCTTTGGGCTGTCACACTGAGAATCATAAAATGGCTTGGGTTGGAAGGGACCTCTGGAGGACCCTTCTCACAGGGCTCCTTTCCAGCAGCTCAGCCCCCAGTCTGTACTGATGCATCCTGCTATCTTTCCTCCCCAGGTGCAGGACCCCCACACCTGCCCTGTCATTGGGATGCTCCACTATGGCAGGACAGCAGCATTGATGTCAGAGGGCTGAGCACATGAAGACAGGTTTGTTCAGCCTGGAGAAGGCTGTGGGGAGACGTCATTGCAGCCTTCCAGTATTCAAAACGGGGTCATAGAAAGGAGGGGAATCAACTTTTGACTTGGGTATCACAGAATCACAGAATGGCCAGGGTTGGAAGGATCATGAATCTCCAAACCTCCTGCCACATGTAGGGACACCAACCTCCACATTAATACCAGACCAGGCTGCCCAGGGCCCCATCCAATCTGGCCTTGAACACCAGAGAAAGCTGGCAGTTTGGGCTCCCTCGTGCCTGAGGAGTCTCCATCCTCCAAGGCCTTTTAATGCAATCAGTCCTTGTCAAAGTGTGAAAATGATGCTCTGTTCTGGGCAAACAGAAGTCCAGCTCTGGGCTCATTCAGTCCTGGAAAGGATGGGGGTGAGGCTGCAGCTGGGAAAGATGGAGCCAGAAAAGCCACCAGGAGCTCCTGGCACCTTCCCTGGCTTGCCCAGCTGCTGTCTGGTCACATGGAGGCAATTTGAGGCCTGAAATATCCCTTTATGCTTTAGGCTGTGATTTGGGGGTGGAGGAGGAGGGAGATTTCAGAGCTTCAGCTTGAATTGCTCAACTCAGAGAGCACCACTGAAGAGTCATGGAATCATTAAGGTTGGAAAAGACTTCCAAGATCATCAAACCCAACTACAGAACCACAGAATCATAGAATGGCCAGTGTCGGAAGGGACCTCAAAGATCATGAAGCTCCAACCCTCTGCCACATGCAGGGCCACCAACCTCCACATTTCATAGCAGCCCAGGCTGCCCAGGGCCCCATCCAACCTGGCCTTGAACACCTCCAGGGATGGACGGGGCATCCACAGCCTCTCTGGGCAGCTGTTCCAGCACCTCACCACTCTCTCTGTCAAGAACTTCCCCCTCACATCCAACCTCAATCTCCCCTCCCTCAACTTCAAACCATTTCCCCTTGTCCTGCTGTTATCAACCCTTTCACAGAGTTGACTCCCCTCCTGTCTGCAGGCTCCCTTTAGGTACTGCAGGCTGCAATGAGGTCACCCCGCAGCCTTCTCTTCTCCATGCTGAACAAGCCCAGCTCCCTCAACCTGTCTTCATAGGGAGGTGCTTCAGTCCCCTGATCATCTTTGTGGCTCTCCTCTGGTCCCTCTCCAACAGCTCCCTGTCTGATAAGGGGTAGATAGCGATAAGACAAGGGGGGAAGATGTTAAGCTCAAGGAGGGAAGGTTTAGATTGGATATCAGGGGAAAGTTCTTCACAGAGTGGTGAGGTGCTGGAACAGCCGCCATGAGTGACTGTGGGTGCTTCATTCCAGGTCGGATGGAGCCCTAGGCAGCCTGGGCGAGTGCCAGATGTGGAGTTGGTGGCCTCGCCTGTGGCAGAGGGTTGGAACTTCATGACCCTTGGGATCCCTTCCAACCCACGGCACGATTAGGTTGGATCAGAGCAACGATAACCACCCACAGACTCGCCACCGCGCGCCCGCCCTCCGCCTGAAGCGCCTCCACCCCGCGCGGGGCGGAGCGGAGCGGAACGTACCAAGTGCCGCCCCCTCCCTTCCCCTTCTGCCTCCCCCCTCTCCCCGGGCGCTGTGGTTGCGGCGGGGCGGGCCGTGCCGGCGCTCAGGATGGACGCGGTGCTTCTCGCCGTTGTGGCCGCGTTGCTCGCCGTCCTTCTCTTCTTCGCCACCCGCTTCAGCCGCTCGGTTCCGGCAGGTGGGTTGGGGCGGTACGGTCGGATTCGCAGCCCAGAGCTCTGGTTCTCCTCTCCGCTGGGGGCGAGGGAAGGGGGGCATCTCCATGGTAACACTGTGTGTATGGGGGGGGGGGGGGTGTGGGGTGAGGCCTCGCCTCGGGCCTTCCCTGCAATAGGCACGGTTCACCCGTTCCTCTCCCGGCCATCCCAGCGCTGAGCACGCAGCTCCGTTTGGGGATGGGATGATGCAGCATTTCCACCTCTGCGTGGCTGGAGATCCCCGCAGTACAACTCCCCTCCTTCCCCCCCCCCGCTTCTCCCCCCTTCTATAGAACTTCCTGGGCTCCGCTTTGTGCCCGCTGGGAACCACTGAAAACAGCCTGGACTCTTCTGCTTGACACCCACTCTTTTAATATTGATAAGCACTGATCAGATCCCTCGCAGCCTTCTCTTCTCCAGGTGAATACCCCCAGGGCTCCCAGCCTTTTCTCATCCAGCTGCCCATTGCCATAGTTGGCACTCTGCTGGGCTCTCTCCAGCAGTTTCCTGCCTGCCTGGAACTGGGGAGCTCAGCACTGGGAGTTGGTTTTGGTATTGGTTGTTTCTCTTTCTGCTGTGGGGAGTCAGGTAGCTTTAATCGTGTTGCTTTTTTCTTCCGTGGGGAGAAAATACTGTTAGTGCAAGCACAGAGTCATAAAGAGTCCATACTGATCAACTAGAAGCAGAGTCACCAACCAGCAGACCAGGCTGCCCAGAGCCACATCCAGCCTGGCCTTGGATGCCTCCAGGGATGGGGCATCCACAGCCTCCTTGGGCAACCTGTTCCAGTGCTTCACCACCCTCTGTGAAAAACTTCCTCCTAATATCCAACCTAAACCTCCCCTGTCTCAGTTTAAAACCATTCCCCCACTATCCACCCTCATAAACAGGCGTTCCCCCTCCTGTTTGTATGTTCCCTTCAAGTACTGGAAGGTCACAATGAGGTCTCCCCAGAGCCTTCTCCAAGCTAAACAAGCCCAGTTTCCTCAACCTTTCTTCATAGGAGTGGTGGTCATCCCTCTGATCATCTTTATTCCTTGTTGCTCAGAGCTAATTTGGGAAAATTGTGTGATTCCTGCCCCATGAAATGAAACTGCTGGAGATGAATTATTTCCTGAGCTTGACTTGTGTTATAACTTGCACAAATCATAAGCTGTGAGGTTGGGGAGGATTTCTCTTTCTCTCCCTCTCAAGCTTATAAAATCCTAACTAAATTGAAGCCCGAACTGTTGTTTTAAATTATCTGACTCCTCAGGAAGCTTCCTTGCTATTTTTGAGCAGTCTGGTTACAATTAGTTTATATTGAGAATAATGTAATTGTTTTGAAGTTGCTTCTTCAGCGTCATCTCTGTGACATAATTGGTCTTGCCCTATTTTACTCTCTGCTTGAAGAAAATTGACAGCCTGTTTTCTATCAGTAAAAACTCCTCTATGGCATTTCAGTGTGTGGGGATGACTTCATTCTCCTTGCACAACAAATTATTTTTCACAACCGCTGAGGTTAAATGTATTTGGATTTCTGCAAGATTAAGTCTTCAAGGGGAATTAGTTTTCCTTTGTCTTAGATAGGAAAGGAAGCTGCTGCGGTCCTGCTACTAAATGTATCCTATTGCATGGAAAGAACTTGAAACAAGGGAAACTTGACCTTAGGGACCTCCCTTCTTAGACTGTGACTTGAGGAATGAGGACTCTTTATGCTCTCACTTGCGGAATTACCCTTTAACATCTTCAAAAATAGGCTGCTCATCATTTCAGGGGCCGGCCATCAGGTAACTGCTGTGACTTTGTATTTCCAGAGAAAGGTCACTTCAGGCAGCAAGGTTCCAGCAAGCTCATGCCTGAGCTTGTTCTGCTGAGGGTAGAAAAAAGGCAGCGTTGCTGAGTTTGACACACGTGTAGCTTAAATGTTTGGAAACGGGCTCTGGTGAGATAAGCAAAAGTGCTTCTTCAGGAACACCGAGTAAAATTCCACCTGTTGCATTTTGAGTCACTTTCTCATTGAATTTCACAGGATGGGTTTGCAGGAAGGTGAAGGATGCTGTAAATGCTGAGGAAAGCATAGCTGGTGCTTAAGGGTGCAGCAGGTGGAGCTCTGCTCTCCCTGCTGTCTTGAAGACTGCCTCGAAACTTAGCCAGCCCAGGTGTTACACTGATGGACGTGCTTATCTGATAGAACTGAAGGTAACGTGCTGTGATAGGCAAAAGATTGCTTATCAGGGAAAAATGTATTTGCTCTGAGCAAGTGGAAGTTTGCATAGTTTCAGAAAGGAGCAGGTTTCTACATGGAGGTTGTAAAATCAGGTCCTAGAAAGCCAAGATGCCGAAAGATTTCACAGTATTCATTGTAGTGATATGACAGTGGTGCTTCACATCCAGATTAGGAAAGAGAGCAGAACTCAGAGAACAGAGCTGTTTCTCTAAGAGCTCTGATTAAGTGCAGACTCGCAGCAACTGTGTGAAATAATGTTACTGCCTCTGCACTGTGCTGATGTCTCTGAAAATGCAGAGCTCTCAGTGTGGCAGCAAACCTGTTCACTGAAATGAGGTTTTTGTTCCTGTTTTTTGGCTCCTTGGCCTTTTGGAAAGCTGAGAGCAGAGATCTTAAAGCTTAGAATAAAAAGCTAACCAAGCTTTGAAGCTGCATCCGTTTTCCAGACGTCTCTTTAAGTTTTTGTTTGTGTTGCCTGTTAATTGAAGGCTTTATCTAATTAATTTCTTCTGCCCTGCTACTCTGCAAACCGCCAAGCAACTCCCGGATCAATTTGTCTGACCTATATAATGTTGGTCATTGAATTTCACTTGGATGGCTCTGTATCAAGCCTAATTAGTTCTTGTGTGACTAATCTATGCATGAACTGGCTAGCCTGGGGTGCCGCTCAGTCTGAGACCTCTGCAGCTACAGGAAAATGAACTGAGATATATCCAGATAATCACAGCAGCTGAACCACACCCTGTGCTGCAGAAGGGGGGTGAAAAACACCAGGGCCTGACCTGACAGAAAATCATGCCTGACCCCAAATCTGACAGTCAATCCGGTTCTGAGAATATGAGTAAGGTGGTTTTTAAGTCTATTCTCTGTGCTGTTTGCAACCACCAGTCATACCTCTGCTCAGTCTGTTATTTCCAGAGCAGGAGGGAGTGAAAAGAGAAGGAGAGCACATTAAATTCCTAGAAATTGGAAGGAGCAGGTGAGTCCTGAGCTGCACAGACACATCTTTGACCCCAGACAAACTGCAGGTATAGGCACGTTGCATGTAGATGAGGTGATTCTTTTCTCCTCCCTCTCATGAGGGATGGATGGATATGCAAGGAATAAACATCATGTTTCCTGGATGATTTCCAGCTGAATGCTTTGCAAAGCTAAGCTGAGGGCAGTGGGAAAGAAAGAGATACAGTAAAGTGTATCTTTTTCTGCTAAATTACAACCTATTATGTCTAGGTGTCTTCTGTTAATTGTCTGAATACTTTGGAGATCTGAAAAGATAAGTACTGTCCAACAGCTGCCTCATGGATTTGACTATTGCATAGGTCAGATTCTGTTGTTTCACTATTTTCTGAGCCCCATTAAAAGTAGTCAGCTTTGAGATATTGCCGTGTCACTCGGAGAGAATTAATCTGAGGAAACAGGATAGCTTCATTCACATATGCTTCTCTGTGAAGGGTTAAAAATGTCAGCTTGAAATGAATACGTGGCTCATAAATAGATTCCTCTTTCATAAAATGCAAAGCAGTCTCTGTTTCACAGGACGATAGAAACCAAAACCAAGCCTCAGAATGAATGGACGTTAGAGCTTCACAGGTGATTTGCTGTGCAGAACCACCTTTGGAAAATACTGAGGTAGACACATCGAAGCTTTCAGCTGGAGGGATGCCAAGGTTTGAATTGCAGGGTGTCTCAATAATTTATGGAGAGGAATATTGCATCTGTATAAAAAGTCTTTTTGCAGACTAAGAATATTTCTGGCACTCAGTAACGTTCTCAGTAAGTGAACTGCTATTGTGCAGTACAATGCTTCCTTCTCTGCTGAATAGCCTTCAGAATAAGCATCATCACACTACAAATAAGCCCGGGCAAGTCCTGAAGCAGTTATCTGATTGCTAGAGCCTGTGTGCTGTCATTTATTACAGCTCTGGTTTGGTCCCCAGACAGAAAGAGTGGATGAGAACAGGAGGGTGACAGCAGTGACTCAATTCAAAATGTCACAGCGTGTGTTTGTGCTCAGAGCTTCCTGGGGGTCTGCTAACAGCATTGTTGCAGCAGGCCTGAACTGCAAATAGCTTTGCTGGCCCAATACTTCCCCTGCTCGCTCTGAGCTCGGTGCTGCTGCAGCTATGTTGTTATTAGCACTGAAGTTGGCTGCTTTGAAGCTAATTGAAGTATACTGGGATGAGCTGCAAGCACACCTTTGATCGTCATGTAGATGTAGTCATAATGAATGTTATTTTCTGATGACAGATATGCTAATGGTAGTTTTATTTAGGAAGGCATTGTTTGGATCAGAGGCTGCTAGAGATTTGGCAGAGCGTAGAGAGCACTTTATGCTCCTGCTGGGACACCACATAATCCAGCAAAGCCCAAAAATGTGTCCTCGGTTTAAATAAACGAGGAGTTCTGTGGTTTTCAGAGACATTTTGAATACTGAGCTGTATGAGGGTCAGAGTGTTTAATACTTTGCAGGATTGAGCAAGTAACAACATGCACAAATACGAGCTTCTCTTATCAACAGAATGTGCAGTTATCAAAGGAATATGCAAAGCAGCTATCGAGGATAATCTGGGATTATCATCACTGTTCTGGCATGGCTGCTGTAGTTGGTAACACTGGGATCATGGAGATCTCGAGGAGAAACTGGAGGGAGGGGGTTCTGAGAGAACTTCTGAACCAAGCCCACAGTCCATTGCTTCCTCCTGTACCATCTTTCAACTGTTCCTGTTATATTGCTCCAGTCTTAATTAGCAGCAAGTATATGCAGGGAGTGACAAGTATATTGGCGATGAGTGACCTTTGAAGATGTAGGCAGACTTCTGCTCTCCTTCTGTATGCAGATTTATTGGCAGACCTGTAATCTGAATCAATGTGGTGGAACAGAGACAGCGCTGTATGTATCATGTCGTTAGTACTGTGCTTCTGGTTGCAAAAACTGACTGGCAAGGATAACAGCTCTCATTGGTTTTATTTCTCTTCTGCAGCTGATGAGGAGCACCAGCAAGATGTGGCTGCAGGGGTCAGACCTCAGCCCTATGCTGAAGAGCGGGGCGATGGGATGCCGAGGCGCCGGAGGAACCTGGGGAACCGGATGATGGCCCAGAGGAGAGCACAGCAGGCAGAGGAATGGGTGGAAGGTAATGCTTGGTGCGGTTCAGCTTCCAGGCGTTAAACTGGGCCTCAGCAGCAGATGCTGGGGTACAATTGGCTCCTGAAGAAAAGTGTTCATTTTAATAGATTGGGAACCATATGCAGCTTGACCCTGTTCTGTTTGTCTTTACAGCTTCTCTTCTTGCTTCACAGAAGCTGCCTTTTGTATTTCCTCTTAGACATGCAGGTGAAATTGAGGTAAATAGAATCATCACCTTGCTCTACAAGCAATGGTGGGAAGCATTAATTCCCTAATGTAACCTTTGCAAAATCTGGAGTTTACTTTCTGAGAAACCATCTGATTGATGATCAGGATCAAGCCCAATTAGCTGAGATCGCTGCTGACTGCAGCATTTCTTCTGCCTGCCAGCAGATTGTTGGCAACGAGTCCATTGGTCCTGTGCAGGATCTGCAGTTAACAGCTACACTTCTTTAGTGTGGTTATAGGCAAGAAAATGGTGATAAATAACACTTTTCTATACCACACACATCCCACTCACTCTTCTGGTGAAACTTCACACATCTGTTACTCCACAAAGATGGTATCACCATGATTCTAACTGAGTTCCTTTTGCTCTCAGATAGTAGGTTAAATTTTGAAGGTTTCTACTCAGGTATTAATAGAAGTGGGCCTTGCTTCACTTGAGTTTGCAGAGGGGATCCAGGTAATGGTTTTGGCCTAGACTAGCGAGAAGTGGTGAGCACTCATCTGAGCGATGCCATAATTGGGGGATAATTGCACTTTCTCTTGGCTTTCTTGTCATGCAGTTTGTAGGAAGCATTTTCCACTTATGTTGGCAGGTAAACATGCTCTCCAAGTTAATTATGTCTAACAGTTGTGCAAATGGAAAACTGACAGGCCTGAACTCTTCAACTTTGGTTCTTTCTTTCCATATGATAACATCCTGCAAAGAAAATGAAATCAAAAAAGCTTTTTCCTTAAACTCCAGACATCAAAAGTTTTTCATGCCGAAGGCTGAAAGTGGGCTGTCAAAGCAAATGACTTCTCTTATTTTGTCACTGTGAGGCTGTGTCATTGGGCTTTATAAATAATTCTTTTGCAGCCTTCTGTATATCAGATGCAAGCGTTGCAGCTCTTGCATGAGGCTTTCTTTGAAATGACATTTCTTCTATTTTTTAATCTTTTTCATATTGAAACAACTTCTTGCTCTTTTCTTCTGTTTTGTACTTCCACATATTTTTGGTTTGTCTCCCATTCATATGCTGGGATGGCTTTTCCAAGTGCCTGAGCACTGCTATGCAGCAGTAACACAGCCTTTGGAGACTGCATGTAGGCATTGATAGTATAGCTGTGGAATGAAGCATCTGTCCCTAGTTTCCCCCCTAGTTGCTTCTTCCCTTGAAGAAGGCTGAATGGCATGTTTTGAAGCCCACTCTGTGGCCACGTGGCATAATCCTGGAATATCCTCTAGGATTTGTCTCCTCTGGGCAGAGGCTGTTTTAGCTGTGTCATTGCTGCCTCCCTTTAACCTATTGAAATAGCAGGTTGTCCCAACAACCACAGCTCAGTTCTGTGTTACAAAAGTGAGTTGACTCGCATGAGAAAAGTGCCCAGAATGCATGCAGGGCTGTGCAGTGCAGGACCAGTTGGGGCACTCATGGCTGAAGAGTGAAGTTATTTGCTGGTGTAGAGAGACATACTGAGAACAAGCCAGTCTAGTTTCTTCCGTCTTGACTTGTGAGTGTTCTTGTTGCTTTAGAAGGCTTCTAGACATCTAAGCTGAAGAGGATTTTTTTCACTGCCAGTGTTACTGCCACAGACATAGAAATGGTGTCAGGTAGGAGCTGCTGTTAGCACTGCAGTACTCTGCCTGTCAGGAGCCAGTTCTGCTGATGTTAAGAAATGGGCTCAGTGCAACCCTTGCAGGCTTTGGAGTTGTGGTTAGCATGAAGGTTTTCTGTTTTCCATCTAACCTGAGCTTCAAGGGTAAAATTGTAGCCCACGGTTTGTGCTGCCTGTGCTGAGCTGTCATATTGTGCCAGTATCAAAATCTCTTACAGAGTAATGGGGGGGGAAAGGGGGAAGGCAAAAACTGTGGCATTAGGATCAGAACCTCGGTAGCCTTTAATTATCCTTTCTGTAGTTGTTAGGCTTAGCTTTATTTCCTTGCATGTCCAGGTAGGGAGGAGTCATTTAATACAGACAGGGATAGTAACTGAATATTCAAATCTCCAACCATTGCAAGTGGATCTAAGTCAGACTAATTTCTTCCTCTAGCTTGGGTGGGGTAAGGCACCTAAATTACTAAATTACTTGCAGGTTGGTACAGACAGAAAGCAAAGAGGAAAGCAATAAATGCCTTGACTTTCCTACCAGAATTGCAGCCCACGCTGTGTATGTAGGTCCCTTATTCATGGGTTCCATGTGGGCTGCACTGCACTGTGGGGACAGAGCTGTTAGCCAGCTGCCTACGCTGGCTGGGTTTGGCTGAGTAATGATTCTCAGTGGTTAGTGGAATACTCAAAGGAGGTCATCTCCTTTGAGAAAGTCAACATCTATAATATTTTCTGATGACCAAAGATTGCTGGGGAGATGCTTTTCATGAGCTACAAAGTAATTCTCCGAATGACTGAAGCCCCTGAACTGTGTTCTTTCGATGTGACTTAGAAGAGTTTGGCTTGTGTTGCACAACTTCAAACTAGTCATAATGCTGCTGTCTTGCAGCCCACTGCAATGGAAGCAGCTGTCATTCAAACCTGTGTGCCTCAAAGTGTATCTGTACTGCATGCTTGTAGCACAGTGCATGTGCCTTTCCCAATGGAAAATGAGTCTGGAAGGATAGTTCTGTATTTGTGTGGTTAGCTTGCTCCTGATAGCCCAGTTTGATAACAGATTTGATTGCCTCTGTTGCATCTTAATTTAAACTAAACCCAAACAGAAGTGGCTTTGTGGGGCTAGCTATGGCAAAGACAACAATTTACTGCAAGGAATGAATGTGTAGATTTCCAATATTAATAATTGGAGCAGGAGAGGCCAAGCAGTGGAAGGAAAAGGGATGAATCGGAGTCAGGTTGTGGATTGTTTGTGGCATGGAGTAATGAGAATAAGTAGTGTTAATTTCAGATCCCATTTGTTTGTTGTCAGAGGACAATGATGGGGCATCCACAGCTTCTTTGGGCATCTTATTCCTTGCCTTTCTCAGTAGTTAGCCCAATCTTCTTTGCCTTTCTCTCAGTAGTTAGGCCTGTACATCTGAGAACAGATATTGGAATATGCAGTGCAGTGAAAGCTGGGTTAAATGTACTTCTACACAATTGATAATGATAAAGCCAAGAGCTTTTAATAATCCTGTCATAGCCTCTAGCTTGTGAGTTAAAGTATAAGGTAAAGCTAACGGTTACAACATAAATTAAATCATAGATTCCTCTCTTCTTTTGCTTGGCAAGACACTGGGGGGTTAGGATTGCATGTTTTCCTCTACAAGTATTAATCACAACTGAGAAACAAAGCACAAAATAAATAATAAGGTCTATAATAAATTATTGCTTTTTAAATCCAGCATTCAAATCTTACATGGAAAAATCTCCCATGAAAAGGTCTTGCATGAATATCTAGAGGGAGGAATAATATCTAAAATGAATTGCAATCGTTATCTCCACTTAGTGGTGCATAAATGCTGATGTGATCCCATGGTGTTCTTGTGAAACAGTTGGAAATAGAGTAATACTAATGCACGTAATGGGAATAATTTTAGCGCTTAATCAGTAGGAAAATCTTTTTAGTACAGTTAAATTTTGACTACTAATATCCTAACTAGTGAATCAAAAGTGACTTTTGACTTGCTGCTCTTCATATAGAGCCTCAGTGATATCAAAGTATCCACAGTGTTCTTCCTGCCCTTCAGACAAGTGCAGATGGCGTGTAGAAAGAGGTTAGGTGTGTGGTTTCTCAGTTATGCCATATGGCTTGGTTCAAGAGAGAGCTTGAAGTTGTTTGACTTCAGCTCAAAGGGGCTCGTGTCCTTTATTTGCTGTCCTTTTTCTATCTGTAGCATAGACTGATTTTACAGCTGCAGATTAATAAGCATGAGGTCTTATTTGTTTCCTAGAATGGGTACCTATCAGACTTTAAAAGAAAAAAGTCATTATTATGCTGTGTTGCTTATGAATGCCCACACCTTTCCATATGGTGGACTGATTCCTTTCCAGTAGCTGGTGTCATATATTCAGTCTCAATAGCATGCATATGTCTGATGTCTTCAGGATTAATTTTGTTTTGCCTGGCACCTTCCCTTCTTTTTCCTACCCTTTTTTGTAAGGTGTTGTGTAAACAGTAAATCAAGCAGCAGTGTGAGTAGCCATATCTACTGCTAGCACTCTTTCTGGGGGATGGGAATAATCGAATCATAAATGCCTTAGAGTTGGAAGGGACAAACATAAAGACCATCTGGCCCAACCCCCCTGCAGTGACCAGGGACACCCACAGCTCTGTTGGGTGCTCAGAGCCTGACCTTGAAATTAGACCTTGAAATTTCGCTTCCAAAACTAAGGAGGAAGCAAGGCCTTCTAAAATTGATGTCAAAGGTATCCAAAGTCATGATGTGGCACGTTTCAACTCGCTGTTTTTACTTACTCTGTACACTTCTGTGTAAATCCCTGTCCTTACAGAGAGCATCAGTATACTAACGCTTATTTAATGGTATTGGAAGATATTTTTAAAAGGAACTGTTTAAATTTCAAGAGGTTCAAACAACTGCATGGCTGCTAAATGCTGTTTTGCCTCTAAAACACTAAGGGAAAGCTGAGGTTCTCTGAAAGCTGTATTTGTGTCACATCACATTTGAAGCACACCAGCAGTTACAGTGCGTGGTACAGTGGACTGTTGTCAGCTACATATGAGTATGTGAAAAGCACTTTTCATGTGGCTGAAATTATAGCTTCCAGTAGCTTCTTTCTGTTGAAGAAAAGAAAACAATCTGGTTTTGTGCAACATCCTCTCTGCTTTTGGTGCAGCTATTCTTGCACTGTAATAACTGATTGATTCAGCAAACTCTCATACCAAGTGCTCATCCTCTTGTCAGCGTATTCAGGTTTATTTAGCAGATGTTAATTGCACCCAGGTTGAGTGCATTGTTAACATTTAATGCTCTGCTGAATCACGGGTTGCATCTGCATCACTGTCTCTTGGCTTTTGTTAGATGTAACTCCATGCACTAGAAGAAGCTTGGAGGGAAGCAAGACCTAAGGGATCACATCAGATGCTTTAAATTGAAGGAAAGCAGACACTACTGAACATAGGCAGGCTTGATGCAGGACTGGAAAAATGCTTTAAAAGCCTCTGCCTGACCTCTGGCTCAGGTATCTTCAATGTAGATGAAATCCGGGAAGCACTCAGAGCTTCGAACTGAATTGTGTTGGAGGTGGTGTTTTGTGTTTGTGGTGTTTTCCCAGAAATAATTTTCTAGGGGATAATACCAGCATTAGAATCATAGAATGGCCTGGGTGGCAAAGGAGCACAATAATCACCTGGTTCCAACCCCCTGCTATGTGCAGGGTCACCAACCAGCAGACCAGGCTGCCCAGAGCCACATTAGGGACACTCAGATTAGACAGTGTTTCTTTGAGATGGAGGAAGGGCATCAGTGATCAGATACCAGTCTTTCTGAAGCCCAAACTAGCAAGCCTGCCTCATCTCAACTTCCATATCCTGAAAACATCTAAATTGCTTGAGAGCCACCTACACAGATCTCAATTACATTTGGTTCTGTTGATGTGTCTCAGTGGCTTAACCATAGCACCATACTGTGTATTGAAATTAGTGAAACAAAAGTGTTTCAGAGGTAAGTCTGCATGTAAAAGAAGGGTGAGCATTGTTCATCCACGTGCTTCTTAAACAGCACTTCCCTTGGGTTCCTTCACAGCAATAGAAAGGAACCACTTTCTCTGGAGAGAGTTCTCTATGGGAGAATATTCTGCTGCCAGCCCTGCCAAACTAACTTTGGCAACTGCCACACTACAGTCATCTCCACGTGAGGTTTGATGGAGTGAGCTGATGACCTTTGAAGGCCGTGGTCAGTCTGTGTTAAGATTGAGGGCTAAATTTTGTTTAGGAAATGAAGTGGCCAAATACTTGTGAAATATATGAGGGAGGAGGAGGGGAAAGGAAACAGCCATCTTTTAAAAGCTCTTTCATATTCCACATTTACAGAGATCATCTTTATAAACAACCATTTGTCATACAACAGTGAACTATTTACGTATGGTTTTGTTGCAATTAAACCCAGGATTTAAATATCAACTACATTTTCACCTCTGAGTTGAGTTTGTGTTGCCTCATTACTCCTACTTTGGAAGGTTGTTTTTTTTTTTGCCTTTTTCCATCTATCTTGTTTGAAATACATGTGTGCATCCTTTTCGTGTGCTGCTCTTTTCCTAGGAAGTAGTCATGTTTCATGTTTCCTGAATGGACTTTTCACATGCAATTTACAACTTGTTGTTTGCCCTTTAATACAATCTTGCAGAGGAAGATGATGCCGAGGAGGTGCCAGAACTTCAGGTGTCGGGGAAAATTGGAGCAAAAAAGCAGAGGAAATTAGAAGAGAAACAAGCCAGAAAAGCTCAGAGAGAGGTAAGCATTCCTGCCACGCGCAAAGCTCAGAGCAAAACCTGAACAGTGATACTCAGCAAAAACTGGTGGTGACAGAAACCCAGGAGAATTTTGAGGTACCTGAGGTATGCATGCAGTTCCTGCTTTACCACCACCGTGGTGCTTTGTCCTATAGAAAGGATGGCTGGTTAGCAACAAACCTGATGAGTGTTGTATACATTTACCATCCTTTTCTCACTCGCTCCCTTTGAAGCGTTTTATCATTGCTTTCCACAGTCATTCTGTTTAATTAGCTGCTTTTTTTTTGTGGAAAATGTGAGCAAAGTTGAATGATAAGCATCGCTTGGTTGAGCGAGGAATCTTTCTGTTTCATTTTAAAACATGCTGATTTTTATTTTCCCACGTAGACAAATAAATTTTTCGGTTAAGTCGTCTTTGCTGAAACGTTCAAAACCACAAATCCACTAAAGCACAACTTAAGAAACAAAAGGTTTCTAAACAATACACAAAATGTCTTTATTTTTACTGTTCTGGGACAATCTCCCTTCGCTGAGTTTGGTTAGAAATAGTAGGAATTTGTAGATTTGAAGAGACAAGTACAACATTCTCTTTAAGAGATTCTCCCCATGTTAAAATTCATCTATTTGCTTTTAGGGATTTTTTTCTCTTTTTTTTTTCCTTTTTTCCCTTTACCTCAGTAATTATGATATTCCATAATATCACTCTAATTATAAGGTATGTGCACATACAAAGCTTGCCTTGTCTCCTTCTCAATAAGCATTTTCAAGTCAGAAGGGTAATTTTTAAACTTACCACAATGTTAAATATTCTGAACATTGGGGGGGGTGAGGAAAGTTGAATCATACTGACTTGTTGTATTTGGTTATTATTTCTAAACATGCATACAGGAAGATAGTCAGGAACGTCCCCCTTAGTCTTTACAATATGAATGTAAAAGATGTATACTGAGGGAGATTAAAGCCTGTCTTGTGTTTCTTTGGTTGTTTAAAGGTCTTTTTTGTTGTGTTTAAGGCTGAGGAAGCAGAGCGAGAAGAACGGAGAAAACTTGAGTCAAAGAGGGAGGAGGAAAGGAGGAAAGAAGAGGAGAGAATCCGCCTTGAGGAAGAACGGCAGGTGGGATTGGTTGCATTTATAGGTGGAGATTTTGAACTGAGTTTGTCTTGGAGATGGCTTCTCTGATAGCAAAACTCTTTGGTATTCAATGCTATTACATCTTTTGTTTTGTTGCTCCATTTTTATATGAATTACAGTGATACTTGGTGATTTCAACTGCAAGACCCAGTTTTGTTTCCCCAAGTGCTTGGCGGAAGTGAAAGCTCTTCCTCCAAACAGCAGCACACATCTTAGCAGCAAGGACCAACCCACAATCGAGGCCAGGGCTAAATGAAACCTCTCCTGCAGTGGATCCAGTAGCCTTCTATTCCATAGTGACAGATTGTTTGGTCAGTTTATGTTGACAAACATAGCTTTTAAAATTGGCCCTTAGTCTGATGGAGTCTATTTCAATGCACGTTTATGAAGGAGTTGTATTCAGCTGCAGGAGAAGTTGGCTTGATGTCTGATAAAAGTTTAGTTCTCAGAACCATAGAATGGCATAGGTTAGAAGGGATCTCTGGAGGTTGCTCAGAACCTTGTCCAGATAAGCTTTTGGTGTCTCTAGGGGTAGCAAATGTCTCAGTCATGCTGAGCCCCAGTTCCAATAGTTGATCATTTTTCATGTTGCAACTTGTCTTTTGCTGATGCTCGTTAGATCTGCCTGCCTGACAGCTGTAACCAGCAGGGCAGAAAGCGAAAGGCATTATCAACCACTTCTGCAACTGTCATGTAAAATTATACTGTTTAGTTCTAATTACACAAATTTACATGTGCTTTATAATTAAAGATTTTCAACCTGTATATATGCAGGTGCACGTTAGGAGTGACCCAGAAAAACAGATCCTGTGCAACTGAAGTGTCTTTGTGGAAAAACCTTTCATCAGTGGGGGTGGCAAACTGATTTCAGAGCTGCTTTGTGTGTTCCAGGAGTCAGTGCTGCTGGCTAAGAACTGGAGCTTTCGTGCTCTTTGGTGCTTGTGTAAGTTGTGTGGTAGCTTTGCAGCGTGCTTTGGGAGGCAAGGAGCAAGGTGTTCTGTGCAATCCTGCGTTGAGTAATTGCAGTCCCAGGGGAGCGTAGCCCCCAGCGTTCAGCATGAATTTTCCATGATGCTTAAATGTGCAAATCTGTGCTTTGTGGTGAGCAGATTTATTTTAATTCATTGTAAGCACAGATTGTGCAAGTGAGGTGTTCTGCTGATAACGTTTTCAAAGAAGAAAAGACATTTTTTCCCTTCTTCTGTTGAGGGTATGAAGTCTAATTTTGGCTAGTCAGAGCTGTTTCACAACAGCAAAACTGTCAGACCTGGCTTCCTATGGATTTCTGTTTAATACTTTCCCCCTGCCCTTGCACTTCAATAGCACCATCTTCTGCCTTGCAGTTCGCTCCCCTCCTTAGCATTTCTCATTTCTCTCCTTATACTTCCAGCTCAGAAAGAGGCCAGATGAACTCTGGCTGCCTTTATAGCACCCATCTGTTGTCCTTCCTGCTTACTGGGGGACTTTTCCACCCTTCAGGTCAAAGGGAGAATACAGATGGCATGTTTTCTTCTAGTGGTGTATTCTTTTAATAAGTGTATTGTCGTCCTTCTTGAGATTTTAGAAATTTAATATCTCTGAAACCCTGAAGAGTTGGTTGAAATGAACTAGAACAGTCCAATGCTCTGAGGGAGATTAGGAGGGCACCCTGGCTGGATGCTAGCATTGCTTTGGTGTCAGTTCCTTTGGACAAGGCTAAGAACAGTTCAGTTCCAGAGTGGCAGTCCATAAGACAGGTGGATTGCTAATCACACAGTAGCTGAGCTGGGCCAGCTTGCTCAAAGTGAGCTATAATCCAGGACAAAGTTGTTGTCCTGTTGGTTACCTCCAAGTTTGTCCTGGGGCTTAGCAGTACAGCTGGCTAATCAGGATCACCTGGACACAGTTGAAGAGCTGGGTAGCAAATAAGGGTGTAATTCCACCCAGACTGAGATCTCTTCATGAAGAAAGTGCTTATTAACATAGTTAACTTTTTTTTTAATCATCACCTCCTTTTCAATTTAAAGCTGAATAATTTATTTTGGTTGAATGAGGGGAATCTCATTTGGTTTCATTTTGATCTTCGGTATACCTAATAAAGACTGTACTACAATGATTTCACCTTCATTTTGCAAGGCCAAATGAAAATGAGGAATGTGAATTAAGGCTTTGATTTACCTCAATTTTGTGCCTGGTATTCCAAAGGACAGCTAGAAGCTCGAATATTACTCAGATGCATAAATCTATCTTGCTATTCATATTTGCTTTAGTCATGCCTGTGCAATAGTAGGGGAAATTTCAGTTGCATGTTTTTTGGTTTTTTTTCCCCTGCTCCCTCTTCTAAGAAGTGCTCCCACAATTGTGCTGACTTCCATGAATGCTGAGACTGGCTCTGTGTCAAGGAGAGCTGCTTTGCAGCCTTTCTACAACTGAGGTCTATTCAGCAGCTCTGGATGATTCCTGCTCTGTTAAATGCTGTCTGAAAGTCCCTCAAATAATGGGGGAAGCCAAACAGAAGAAGATACAAAATTGTGTTGTGGATCCTGTAGAAATCATAGAATGGCCTGGGTTGAAAAGGACCATGATGATCATCTGGTTTCAACTCCCCTGCTGTGTGCAGGGTCACCAACCAGCAGCCCAGGCTGCCCAGAGCCACATCCAGCCTGGCCTTGAATGCCTGCAGGGATGGGGCATCCACAGCCTCCTTGGGCAACCTGGTCCTGATCTTTGATAAGTCACTGGAGTTGCCAAGCCTTTCACACGCATCCCCTGCAAGCAGTTTGAGAAAGGGAGACTAGTGGAAATAATGAATTCTTGAGTCACATGAAAGCCCTCTTTCTTCTATAGGCAAAGATAGCTCTCTGCAGTTATTTTTGGGCAGCTCTATACTGTGATGCAGTATAAGTAGGAACTCTCCCTTCCAAGGGGACTGCAGGGGCTAAGATCTTGTGTATTCGTGAAGAAAAACACCCCCCTGGTTCTGTCTAAACATATTTGTATGCACGAATAAATAAAATGTGGTTGCCCCTTGGCTCCTATGTTGCAAACCAAATAATACATATTTTTAAATTCAAGTTTCCTTTCCAGTGTTCAGATGACCTGATTGGCTACACATGTGAGGAAGCTCCTTTATAACTGGCATTTGCTTCAGCTCTGCTTTACCCTGGGGATTTCCCTTTCACTCTTGGAGTTTTTTAGTGGTGAGATGGTTTACCAACTGACACCTTATCAATGAGAGCGAACTTCCTCTGATGTTGCAAAACAGTGTCTTCATCAAAAAGTCTTGCAGGTTGCTAGCCAGAAAGTTGTGTTGTTTTTTTTTTTCTTCACCCTGCACAGGGATTTTTGTAGATTTTAGTTCCTTAGCCTACCTCTGCTGTGCTAAGGAAACTGCATATGGTTTATGCAGATGCAGGGCTCACAGTGATTCTATCTCTTTTCTACACTAAAATGCAGTGTTGATCAGGGTGTGTTGCCTGCAAATCCACTGCAGAGTGAGCAGCTCTTGAAGCAGAGTTTGTAGTAGAGAAACTACTGATCTTCAACTGAGCGAGCTTTCAGTGGTTGTGAAATAAAAAGCCACAGTGGGAGTGAGGGCTGGCATTTGTTCACTGCTGTATTAGAACAAAGTTTGTATTGCTCAAGGACAGCTGTGCCCAAAGTTTCCAAAGTCAGGAAATGTCAATTAGGCTTTCAGCTTTGCATTTCAATACCTGAGTAAGAGTGGTCTGGATCTTTAAAACTTCAGGAGTGGAGGAGTGGCTCGCGGTCCCCAGGGTGTTATTGAAGTTGTTGTAAGCTGAGACCCTAAAGTTTCGGTTATTTGCTATTTAACTGTGGAATACATGCTTTCCCAAAAGTTAATTTTAAGAAAGTACAGGTTGAAAAGGTTGCAGAAGACTCATCCTACTCAGATCTTGGTGAGATGAGAACTGGTAGGAGACACTGCGTCTTCCTAAAGGTTTTATTTCTGTCTGAACAGTGATGGGGAAGGAATGTCTACTCTAATTCAGAATAGAATCATAGAATGGCCTGGCTTGAAAAGGACCACAGTGCTCATCTAGTTTCAACCCCCCTGCTATGTGCAGGGTCGTCAGCCACCAGACCAGGCTGCCCAGAACCACATCCAGCCTAGATTCAGTCTACTCTGTCATATCAGTTATTTGTGAAGTCCCTCATTGGTTCCTGCAGATGCTGTACTAACAGCACAAAAGCTGGATGTGATATCATAGAGTGGTTATGAGGAGGATTTCTTTGCTCTGTGAACCTCAAAGTGTTTGGCATAGGAACTGCCATGCTTTTCCTGCAAGCTGCAGGCAAGGAATGACTGCAAGCAGGTGGTGGTTGTAGAGAGCCTGGTCTTTGCTCTCCTTTCCTCTTACAATGAGATCTCTTCCACTGCACAGTGCAATAAGCTGCCTATAAATGATTTGTTTGTCAGCAAGTCGGTCCTTTATCTGATTTGGAGGAGAGATGGCAGAGCACACAACTAGCAGTTTGCTCTCTGGGAAAGCTGCTTAGGCAAAGCTCTCACAAGAGCTGCTTAGGGTATAGGCCAATACCACTCAGTGTCAGTGTCACCTTAAATGGGTTACTGCACGGAAAGCTAGGAACAGTAGCTTGCTGTCTCCTGGCTAAATGGTGCTGTAAGGGTCCTCACCCTTTGTTAAAAATGGTGATGCATGGTAAACCTTCAAAGGCTGTAATCTCTCAGTTACTCAGCAGCATCTCAGGGCTCCAGAAGGCTCTGTGGTCCCAATAGTCAGGGTCTGCTTCCAGCTATAAATCTGAGAGGGTTTTCAGGTCCCTCTGGGTTTGAGCTGATGGAAGATTGGGATTTTGTGCCATTGATGGAGGAAATAATCATTGCATTCAAGATAAGCAATGAGCAGTGGGAAGGTAAGTTCATAGATAGGGCCTGGGTTGAAAAGGACCACAATGATCATCTAGTTTCAACCCTCCAGACCAGGCTGCCCAGATCCACATTCCTCAAGCGTGGTACAGAAAGCTGTTAGAAAACAAATCTATGCTGTAACAAGCCCCTGGTTTTAGTAAGGTTGAAGTGGGTGAGGAGAGCAGGGACCCCATTGCAGAGTTTAGGGGAAAAAAAAAAAAAGCAGTTGAAGGTGAACATCAGCAGTTACCAAATTTCCATAGAGCTGGGATTTCCCCACCACCACACCCATTGCTGAAGGGAGGTGGCCCAACTATTCTCTCTCCTCCAAGCAGACATGCATTACCACTTAAATCCACAGCGTTTAATGGGAAATTAGAATGGGGATAAGCAAAAAAACCCTCCTGACTGATAAAAATACAGGCTTTATAAAAGTCATGTTTGAGCTTTGTGCCCTCTGTGTGACTCGTAGGCAGTGAGTATTGGGCTTTGTTTAATTAGTAGTCCCTGGGGTGCTGAGAGTGTTTCCATGTGTGGGTTATGCATAACCCACAAGCTGTTTTTCATGGGAACCTGGCTATGTCTGACTCTGCACCTTCCACGCAGCTGCTGCATGACTTGGGCATGTGAAAGAGTGCTGGTGTGGTGGTGGAACACCAGCTGAAAATGAGTGCTAACAAACAACATGACTTCAGCAGGACTCCCCCCTGCCCTACTCCTACTGCTGTTGCTGGTTCCTTTTACTCTGAATCACTTTGCAGCTGCTTCTTTTTCTGCAGCTTAAATTGTGGTTGAGTTTAGGTGGGGGAAGCAAGGAGTGGCTGCCTTTTTTTTTTTTTTTTCTTCTGGGTGATGGAAAAAGCTTCTGGAAATGCTTAGCTAAGTGCCCTACTCTTGCATTTCCAGGATGAAGATTAAATTTGATGTACTTTCAAGCAAAGACCAGTTGAACACTTCTGAATGATCTATGGTTGTGTTGTTCTTGGCACATGTAACACAAGGACAGAAATTATTGCTGAGCTTTTATTAATAATCGTTATGGTGATGAATGACCTAGAAAATGGTCTCATTTTGTCTCAAGTGCTTCCTCAGATCTGCAGGATTTCTTCGTGAGATAATGGTTAAAAATGGCTTTGACTCTTCACATTCACTAAGATCCTTTCAGCTCTGGTTTTCTCATCCTTGAATGTCACTGTGGAAAATGCTTCCTCCTCAGGACTTGCTCAGGGTTTGGCTGAACGCAATTAAGGCTGAATAGACTTTTTCAGTGGTTTTAATTAAGGGCAATGCTGCTGCACCTGTTTCTGGCAGCTCAGCACCTCACACGGTGCCTTTACTGAAAACCATTCATATTATACTTAATGACTTGTTCCTGTCTCCCCCTGTTTTAATAGAACAAGTGTTTGCTTTCGAGCTGTTTAAGGAAGCAATTGCCATATTAGTGCTGAAGATGTAGCATGGCAAGCACATAGGAATCAATAGAGTTGTTCTTTAGGAGATCGATTCCCGTGCTAATAGTAAAGGAAAAGGACAGAGGCTGACACTAAAATCTGAAGAACTCGTGTTTCTAAGTACTAATCAATCCTTTGTGCTGTAATAGCAAGCAGAGGTTTGTGCAGTTGGAATCTCATTGTACCAGGTGCTGTGCAAGCATCAGTTTCTCTGCCCCACTGATGTTGCGTTTAGGGTTTTCTGGTTGTTTTTTATTGCTTTGTGGCACATGGTTTTGAAAACCATTTCTTTCAGCACAGGTAACTGATACTGTTCTTGTGCATAACTAAGAGTGGAACTTAGGTTTGACCATTCATCAAAACCTACAAAATGAACTCCTTTCTATGTGATAATGCAACTTCTCTCGCCATAAAGCAGTTGGCACAGTGCTTCACGTTCAGTGTGGACATATTTTGCTGTATGGCACGAGTGATTTACTTGAAGCTCTTGCAGTCCAACTTACTCATGTACGCAGATGGAGACCAGTGTAATTCCAGTTCTCTTTGTATTCATTCCCATTGGACACTGGTGCATGTCAGAGCAGAATTGGGGCTGGATACAGAAATGTGGGTGTTGCATCAAAGTGCAGTTAGGGGCAGGAACTTCCTGTCGCTCGGTCTTCAGAAGAAACACATTCATGCAAATTACAAAAGCAGCTTGCTATATAAGAGTGGTTTTCTCCCCTGTGTCAGACCTGTTAAGAGCCAGCCTAGGTGTCTTGTGCAGGCTTACAACACCGTGTTAGGATGACTGCAATCTTAAGAGTGTCAGAGCAGCTTTTGAAATGAATGATACCATCAAGGGAGAACTCGCATGTGTTTTAGAAGCTTTTTATCTAGTCTGCCACAGCAGGACCAAACTGCAGATAAAGGAAACGCAACTGTACTTAAAACTAAACCCCCTTTGGGGAGGAGCGTGCTGACCACATGTCATCTTTTCTCTCTAGGAAGAGGAGAAAAGGAAGGCAAAGGAAGAAGAGGAGAAGAGAGAGTATGAAGAGTACCTGAAGCTGAAGGAGAGTTTTGTAGTTGAAGAGGAAGGGGTTGAAGAATCAATGACAGAGGAAGAGGTATGTACACTAGTCTGTTATTGTAGCTTTCTTGATCACTGTTAAATTCAGATTGTCCTTACTGCATTCTGTCTCTCGTAAAATGGACTTCAAAATGGGATCCAGACAAATGGTTTTGCTTTGAAGAGATGTGTATGTAGTATGTATTAACTTGGAGTAATTTCCTGGGGAGTCCTACAGTTCCTCATTCCAGACTTTCTCACTTAGTTCAGAGTGCTCAGGCAAGTGCACGACACTGAGAATGAGTTCTGTCTTCCCTTTGTGTAAGGACTGAAATAAAACTAATTTGAGGAGGCAGATTCTCTTCTACTGTCCCCAACTCTACCCTACTGTGGTTCCGTGTGGTTGCAAGACAGATGAAAGCAGATTTGGAGTTAGGTGGTGTGAAATCAAATGAAAAATCGAGCTGAGAGAAAGCTGGAAAAAATCACAGGACACAATCTAGGTGCTTGTGGGCTTTCCACTGGAAAACTGCTCAGTGTTGCAAATGACTGCAAGTCATTGATAGGGTTTCAAACTCTGTATAATGTATAATATTCCAGTGTGCTCCTCCTGTGGCTGCCTCCAGGCGAGCTGCTGGCAGTGGTGGTTGAAATGTGATGCTGACATAATAGCGCAGCAAACTTGAAAAGGTTCTCTTGTGGGAGGTAGAGCCCTCAATTTGCTGAGGAGAAAACGTGTTAAATTAATTTTAATTGCAGTCAAATGTTGAAATGGCTCTGGAGTTTCAGCTGCCAAATTTGGGCTGTCCAGTGGATTACATGATAGGTACTTTTTTCTGGGGGGGCCATGTAGATTTGTTCCCCTTCTTCCTCTGCTGAAGTGACCCTCTTGAATTAAATAAATTTGCACTCAGCATCACTGAGCGTGGGCTGAGGGGCTTGCAATCAGTCAGTATACACTGACCATGGGTGCAGATTCTCACCATGGAACCCCTTCTATTAACAGAAATTCCTCTATTGTGGCAGGGTTAGCACCAAGAGAAGTTGTATGTGATGATGGGAAACTTCCTAAGATGCAGAGAAGAATTAAACAAGTACTTGCTTTTGAAAACCCTTTTTATATTGTGTCTATTCTGTTAGAAGATCATGTAGCTAAAACGTTAAATTCTCCACTTCAGACTCCCTTGAAAGGTAGAGAATTATTTATTGACAGGCAGCTGTGGGAACACAGATGAAGAGAAATTAATTTTTCTGTATGTGGGAACAGGGAAGGGTGTTCCTCACTCAAGAAGAGCCTGGGAGGCAATTGATGGTGCATGGATCTCAACACAGATAGATCTTTATAGGGGTGGGGAGGTAAAACTTTAATAGCAGGCAATTTGAAAGTCATGTTCAGAAGTGATCACAGGTATGTAGTTATTTGGAAGCATCAGCCTTGCAAAAATGCCAAGCCACCCTTCTGTCTCAGGGTGGGTAATGCACATGAAGCGTTTTGGTGTCCTGGTACAAGCTGGCTCTGCCATGTGGTGTTGAGAGCAGCGTGCTGAAACTCCTGCTTGAAGCTAAGGCTGCAGAGTTAAGCAGCTAATTAAGGCTGATTGATTTTTCAGGGTTGCAGAGTAACTCGACCTCCTGTTCACTTCAGTGCATGTTTTTTGCATGGCCTTTGAAAACTGAGCTGCTTACATTAAAATGCCGGATTTCAGGTGCATGGCTTTGAGAAGGGCTTGAGCTTCCACATGTGCTGTGCAGCTGTGTGCTGCACTTCACCATCTGCACGAGCTGCCTCCTGAATCACTCTGTATTTTCCCTCCATACAAAAGGTCCTCAGTGAACGTACTTAATACACAGGCTCACCCAGATGTGATTGTTTCAGGGTACGTATGATTTGAAGAAGAAAAGGTTCAACCATCTTTCAGAAAACAAATTGTGCTTGAGCCATATTCTGGCTTAGAAAATGCCTATTGGAAATTCCTAGTTAAGATTAAATCTAGATGCCTTTTTTCCCCACTTCAAAGTCTTCTCTATGCATGTATATATATATATATAAATTTCAGATGTAGACAGGCTAAATACTGTGCAAGTTTGTGATGCTTTCAATATGTATAAATTTAAAATAACAATTCTTTTCCTTTCCAGACTCGCAGCTTTCTGAAGGAATTTATTGAATACATTAAGGTAAGTTATTTTATTCTCCTCTTTCCATACTGTTAGAATAAGTGAAATAACTTTGAGTGATAGAAAGAAGGGAAATCTTTACTACTTCAATTTACTTAAATACTCAGCGAGTAAAAAAAGGAATGCCTGTGATGAAGTCCTCATTATTTACTTGATTGTGCATGAATATGTTAATCATTGCTGAAGTTATTTGTAGTTACAGCTTTATCTTGGCTACTGGGGGGTGAAATTGTAGCCCATAGCCTAATTCATAAGGATAGAAGTGTGAAACTCGCTGTCAGGGCTTCTGATCAGAAATGTTGGCTGCAGTGTGGGATTTGGGACATCTGAGCTTTGTGTTTGTTGCCTACATCACAGCTGATGCTCACAGTCTCTGCATCTGAGCTCAGCATGAATGAGAGGTGCTGTACCAGCATGCGGCCTGCCGTGCAGGATGCGCGTGTTTGAAACAGGGGCGTTGTAGAGATCAGTCAGACTCTGTGTGATTTCTTTCTTTTGTGCTATTTACAGCACTGATGTTTTACAGGGGTGTTTAAAGAACAAAATGACTTTTCTTGACAGGGGTTGTTTACCTTTCATGATGTTATGTGCTTGGTTGTCTAAATCCTGTGGCGTGTTCGTGAAGATTTCCACTTGTGATCTGGAACAACAAATGCTGCTTTAACCACTGTTGTATCAAAATTGAAATGTGATTTCTTACCCTTAGCCTAAAGCATACTTATGTGACTATTTTTTTTGTCCTAATTAATCCCTTTTGGCCTTTATTGGAAACTGGACTCTGTGAACATACTGTATGTGTGTGAAAGGCTTCATTAGTAAGCACTTCTCCTGCACACTTAGTGACCTTCTGATCATTTTCTTAATTCAGAATGTCAAATTCTGGACTCGTTTTGCATCTCCACCAAGAGCTTAGAGATGCACCCACTTCTGGCTCTTTGGTAGCTCTCCATAAGGAATCAATTTGCTAATTGCTGTCTAGTTCTGGAAAACAGGAACAGCATTCCAGGGTTACTGCGAAGCTGCACTGCAAGCATCTTTTGCTGTGCTCTTCTCTGTCTCTTGTGCCACTGGGACCTGGTGATGCATCCAGTTGCCATTGGGCTGCAGTGAGGCTACGTTTGCTTTTGTCAAATGCTTTCAGATCATATGGGATCTCTGGAGGTCGTTTGGAAACGTATGAGCTGGTAGTGGGCTGTGTATTCTTTGTTGCAGCCCAAGCAAAAATGTTTCTTGATCACTGAGTCGTCAGCGTAAGGTGATCAACTGGGATCAGAAACACCACCCAAGGCAGATGAGACAGCTGAGACTAGGTTGGAAAAGCAATAGGTAGCATGTCTGAAGAGCTTAAGAAAATCCATAGAGCGAAAACAAACCATCAGGTGGCACATCTTATTTTGGAGTCATGCAGAGACTTCAATATTCTGCTTTCCATAGAAGTCAGAGGGGTTTTCTTGGAAGAAGGGAGGACTTTACTGTGGCTGTGTCTGCTAAGACCATCCTGTTTCAACTGCTAACTGCACATTCCTATCTACAGCACTGTCTTGCAAGCCAAGCTCTGGATTCAGGAAAATATGCTGCTCTTTATTAATAAACATAACTTGTGTCAGTGTCCCTTGGGATCTTCCACTGAAATTGGAAGGGTTTCCAGGGGCTGATACAATAGGTTCTGGTTCTGCACGTTGCCCTGGTGGCTGTGATGGACGGAACAGATTAGTCACACAATCTCAGTTCAGTGTTTAAGCACGTATGTAGTTGTATATTAGTCACTTTGGCTTGACGTCAGAGAAATTAAGCACAGGCTGAAGAACCAAATTCAGAAGTGCTTTGACACCTGGCTTCCTATGTAGAAATAAGAGAAAAGGTTCTGTCTGTCTTAATTCTGGGAGCCCTTGCTGTGGTTCACGCCTTGTTGGAGACAGCTGCAGAAAAAAATACGTGAAGTGAAATGAATTTGGTGAAGTGTGGATGGATGTATATTGCTCTGTGAGAGTTAAGCCTGTCTTTAAAACATGAAATCTGTGGTGTTCTGCTGAGCTGGGACCTCGCAGTGTTGCTATATTTCAGAGTGGATGGAGACTGGATCCCCATTCCATCCCATCCTCTGCTCTGCTACCCTCAGCAGGAGCTGTCTTAGAAAGCTTCCAGTGAGCTCTGTCACTGAGGGCAAACATCTTGAAGCAAAGGTGTAAAGCCTGGTTTTCTCATGTAATGACTTTGCACCCCCTCTCCTTTTAAAAGAAGATGTGACGAATCTTGGCAGTTCCCAGCTCTGAGAACTGAATTCCATGGACTGGTTTCAATTCCATGCCTTCAGTCCATGGTATTCAGTTCTCTAGCTTGGCTGCATCAAACTTCACAACTACTAAGTCTTTGATTTTGCTGATGAAAAAGATTCTTCTATCGCAGCCTCTGTTTAATTCTTCAGTGTACTCTCAAGATCAGAAACAAATGCATTTATCACTAGTATGACATCCAATAATGTAAGTGTGGCCATACATGTAAGGCTCTTGGGGATGTACTCAAGGATGTTAGCTAATGTATTTGAGCCTTCACTTAAATGGGTCAGAGCATCCAGTCTTTGCACTGAGCAGATTGGTTTAAATAATGTAAGTTAAAGGGTTTTTTTTTTAAACACAGAAAAGTGCCTACTAGGATAAGTTGGAAGGGCAGGTTCTATTTTGTATGTTTTGCTAACCCTCTAATTCATCAGCTGCATGTAACTGTTGTTTGTTTCCATAGAAAACAAAGGTAATTCAGCTGGAGGACTTAGCTTCACATATGGGCTTAAGAACTCAGGTAAGTGCTACCTTTTGGGGTACAAGGACAAACAGTGACTTTAAAAGGGTAAGAGAGAAAGTGGTTACTTAAGGGTACTGTGTTACTGTTCTGGCATTATTTTGGTGGAGTTCAGTGGATTCAGCCCTAAAAAGTGGATATTCATCAGAGAGCCACAGCAGATTGCTGGCTCACAGGGATGTTAGTGAAAAGGGCAGAGTCTGGCTCTTGAGTGGCTGCTTGTTGGCCAATGGATTGTACAGATTTTTGCAGCTCTTTTAATAGAGCAACTCATGATAATTGGGAATCAAGAGCTGTACATCCAGGCTGTGCTGCCCCCTGCCTCTCTCTGCTTTCCTAGAACTTAATTTGCATGCACTGAGCCCAGTTAAAGTTGAAATCCAAGCCCTAGCTTGTTTCTGCAGTCCTGTAAATGCTGGTGGGAGAGAGAGGGGCAGGACTGCAGAAACCAAGGTTATTGGCACACAGACACCAGTTCTAGGTGCAGCAGAACAGTGTGCTTGGAGTAACCATAGAGTTAACTCAGCAATAAACTCAACAAGCTGCTCTTTGGCTTGGTAAGGAGCTGTTTCCTCTGAAATGGAGCAGGAAAAACTAAAAAGCTCTGCAGTGTGTTGAGTGTAGCCAGATTCTTGGAGAAGTGCATCACAGTATTTCTTGGAGCTGGTGTGTTGCATGGGCACAGTACAGCCTTTCCTTGGGAAAATGTGTTTAGCTCCCCCTCCATGATAGAGTCAGATAATTTAATAATAAAAACTCCTTGCTGGCAAGGAAGTTATTTGAACACCCCAAGCTGCAGAAGCTCACTTTGACTTTCTAAGACCAAACCATTTCTAAAAAGGGCTTACTACATCCATCTCTGTGGAACCACCAATGTATATCCTTCACTGAAGTGTTGAACACTGAGGATTTAAATGTAAGCATCATCCTGTAGTTTGTCTGAGCATGCAGAATGTTTTGTGCCTTCCTCTTGATCGGTTGGTTATTCCTTTTTCCTTTTTGAACAGGATGCAATTAACAGAATCCAGGACCTGATGGCAGATGGCACTCTAACAGGTGACAGCCACAACACCTATTCTTCAGCTGGTGCAGAAAATGTCTCCTCTGTGCTAGAGAGACATCCAGTGTAATTTCCATTTTAAACTGGAGAGCACCCTTGTAGGATTTGAACAAAAGCTGTATTATTTCTGCTTTGGCAGATGTGAAACTACTGTTGAAAGCAATATGGGAGATAATTGCTTCAGTGATATATTTCACAGAAGTTGGGGGGTAAATGGTCCCAATGCTTCAGCACGAGGCTTCGGCATGTTATTAACCCTGCTGAGGGGCCTTTGGGTTTACTAGCAGGTTACATCCTCTGAAATCTGAAATTTGGAGGAATTGTTTGGGTATCCTGAGGCTTGTTTGCACACCTGTTTTAAAACTGCAGAGGCTAAAGCTAATATGGGATGTCATAGAATATCCTGAGTTAAAAGGGACCCACAAGGAGCGAGGCATGGCACGCTCTGGGAGAAGCAAACATCCCAGAGCACTCCAAAACTAGGAGCTGTAATAAGTGAAGTGCTTGTTTCTAACTATGTGCCTATGCACTCCAGGTTGGAATGTAAGCAGAGACTGAGCATGTAGGTAGCTCCCTGTCTGAACAAGGCTGTTTTATTGCTGGTCAGTCTTTTTCTTCCCAAGGATGAAGTAGGGGAAGGTGCCAATGCAAACATTGCTGACCTGATAGTTGTTTGCCAACCGTGGCAGCTGTGTTTTAATGGGTACGTGTGGATACCCACTTGAATGACCTAAAAGTGATCTGAATCAAAAACTGTCCTGGCTAAAAGATGTGCCAGTAAGGCACCCTGCTTTACATGTGATCCTATAAGACATTGAGAACAAAGAGGTCAGTTCTCACTCTTGATGGAGCTACCAAAATGTGGAAGTTGAGCTTCATGACTTCCCAGAGGGGCTCCAGATTTCATTGCCTGGGTCCTTCTGCTTTTCCTTTCTCAGTTGGCTGTCTGACCCTGGAATATCAACACTAATGCAACGTACCTGAATGCACTGCTGTGATATTCCCAACTAGCTGCACACAGTGGGGGGGAAGAAAATGCATTACTTGCTGAACAAAATTAGTCTTACCCAGGCACTCAGGTATTGTCAAAAGCTCAACAGTAGAGATGTTAACTGACTGCTAGCACATTGTTCTGCCTGCCCTAGATACGAAATGCAGCCTCAGCAGTTCAAAGGCCCCTTCCAAAAAGAAGTAACTAATGTCTGTTGGGAAGTGAGAAGAGCCAAAGTGCTGACTTGAAGGTCCTTTCTTTTTCCCCTGTAGGTGTAATTGATGACAGAGGAAAGTTCATCTATATTACGCCAGAGGAGATGGCTGCCGTGGCTCAGTTTATCAAACAGAGAGGACGAGTGTCCATTGCAGAGCTGGTCCAAGCAAGCAATTCCCTGATCAACCTCCAGCCTGACAGCCAAGCTGTTGCTCCAACTGTGGCATGAAGCTGGCGTGAGAAATTGCAGGAGTTGAACTTTTTAATGAATAAACCACGTAACGAAAAGCAAACAGGAACCCTTCCAGTCTCTGTGCAGTGTTTGGAGATAATAGGACGCTTTGTTTAAGCATTAACTGCAGGAATTGATCAGAAGTTTTTGCTTTTGGTTCTTTTAGGGCTGATAAAAAATTCGTACAAGATAAGCTAGTCAAGAACATGGGGCTTAAGCACTCTGATGCATGTGTACACCAGGGATATCAGTAACTGGCACCCAGTTACTTTATCTAGGCAGGTACTCTCACGTGACTGTACCCATACTGGTTTCCAAATTCTAACCTATATCAAATACATTTGGTTCAGACCCCTTTCTGAATTTGCCAGGCTTGCTCTGCACTTGCAGAGTATAATGTTGTGGCAGTGATAAATGCAGCCTGGAACAGTAGGACTTAGGAAATGAGGCTTTGGGGTTTTGTCTTCTGCTGAGAGACACACACACCTCCAGGGAAAGGCTAACTTGCTTCACGTATTGTGCAGGACAATTCTGACAGCAACCAGGTTCTGATGATTCATCCTGTGAAGTACAAGCTGGCTCAGTGTGTCTGGGGACCCCAAACACCCCCACTTCATGGCCTTTGGTTTTTTTGATGTATTAAAAAGGTCTGGCAGTATGAATCATGCAATTAAAGTTGCAAGTAAATGATTGCTAATATCTTAATTCTAGGGGGTCAGTGTGTTTCCTGCATAAGAATATTTATTTTTAATAACCTAATTGATGCTTGCTAATTCCCTTTTTTGAATTCAACTGAATCTGTGTATCCACACAATAATTGGGGAGGACAGGGAGTTGGTTTTGTCTGTTCCAAAGTTAGAGGTAAATTGAGTAGGCTAAAAGCTGTGTTATCAGTGGGATGAGATAGGAAATATGCTTCCTTCCATTATTTTATTGCTGTCTCATCTCTGCACTGCTGCTCAATGTGATGCTATGCAAGAGTGCTGGGTTACAGCACAGCACCATGCATTGGTATGCAAGATCAGCAAGTCATTATTACTGGGTTGCACCACTTAGCTCAATGAGGTTACTTGATGGGAGGCTTCTAAAGCCTCTGAATTACTCAACGTTTGGTTTTGCCATGATGTTTCTGGTTCTGTCCTAAACTATTTTTGCAGTAAAATAAATTCTGTTGAAAGAATTGGAGAAATGTGCATTTGTTTTGGTGTGTGTGTGTGTGTAAGAGGAGCCAGCCACCATAGACTTCAGTGCTTGTGGAGGGCTGGAGGTATTCCATTAAATCCCCTGGAATCACTCCAAAGTGTTTCTTCGAGTGTAACAGAAGAAATCTTGTAGCTCTTTCTTCACTAAATCTCATCTGTGGTCTGTCTTTGTGGAAGGTGAGATTGGACTTGTGTGTCCCTTCAAGTACTGTTCTTACGCCTGTCGAGAGTCTGCACCTGAGCGTAGCTGTGATTCCCCAGTGGTGACTACTCTTCCATCACTGTATCTGCATGCTGGACCCTAACCCTTTCCATTTTGTTTCTAAGGTGGTGGAGTTGTGCAGAAACTGGAGCACAGGGCTTGGGATGGTCTGTGAAAGAGCCAGCGCTGTTTAGCTTGACTGTATTATCTCAGATGAATCGTCAGGGTAAGATGTCACTCTGTGCCAGCAGCCAATCTGTCCTGCAGTCCTTATCCACTATTTCTATTTTGTATTTTTTTTTGGGGGGGAACCTAAGTGGCATCGTATCAGCATTTAGTCTCACTCTTTGTTATTTTTTTGTGAGCAATTTGATCTTTACTGTGTGTGCATTGAGAGGCCAATGACTTGTGTGAGCCAGGGCAAAGAAACCCAGTTGATGTCAGCGTGGCTGTGCTGTGCTGGCAGCAGGGCACCCTCTGTGCTTTCCTCTCCTTCTTTGGCGTTCAGAACAAGCCCTGACCTCTTCCTGTCCTACAGGAGAACCCGAGGCTGATTCATCCAGCCATTTCTGACTCACCTGGAGCACTGATCTTGAATCCTGTTCGTGTACATGGAAAATTTTATGGGGTCAAGCACAGAACCCAGCCACCGCGCTCATCTGTGTCGACCTGGTCCTCCTGTCATGTCTGGCATTAACAGGAAAATTCAGGTATTCAAATAATTCGTTCTCCAATTTCCTGTTACTGTTAGGAAGTGTTGGAACATTCCCCTGTTTCTTTCTGCACAAAGCATTCCTCTTTTCTGTTAAACTTCAGCCATGCATTATGCAGCATTTATCACCATGTTCCTCTCTGAATGAGTACAAGAGCTCCAAGGTACTCTGGTTGTTCATGGAAGGAATAATAATAATTACTAGCTCATTTGAGCTTGTCCTAATTTTGCCATTCCACCTGAAGGCAAAAGCCAAAAAAATTAAATTCAGAACCCTGTTTTCATTTCACATTGTGTGAGATCTAATCAAGGAGAACTCTTCTTCTTCATGCATCTCAGTGTAAGAACGGAGCAGCTGCCCACTATATAGGTTATGTGAAGCATCATAAAAATTTAAAAGCAACAAATGTCACAACTTTCTGTTTAGTTTGTTTGTGATGTGAGTTTTAGAGCCCATCAGCCCTGTGGCTTCCAGATGTAGTCTGTAGCTGTGGATATCAGGGAGATTCTGGGGGATTTGGGCTGATCTTTTTAATTGATACTTTGTGTTGATCCTTCTAGGGAAATGGGGGCTATCACAAGCTGGCAGTTGAGTCACAGTGCTGCAATATTCCCTTCTGCACAGAAGCAGCCATGTTCTGGGCTCTCAGATCTGTTGTTTTTTTAACCTCAGAAGCAAACTACTGAGCATTTCTGCCAACTTTAGGCTTGAATGCAGGGATTCCCACCAGCAGACCAGAAGAGCTGCTGTCCAGGCAAGTTTTGTGCTTGAGGTACTGTAGAGACTTAATTCTTGTAATCTTTTCTAAATTCTCTTAAAATAAGGGGCAAAAACTCCCCTTCCTGCCCCAACACTTTATAACCCCTGTGGATGCATCTGTATCCATAGAAGAGTTTGCCCCAACACTTCTCAGCCCTCCCACTCCATATTGATCTGTGTCATCACAATGAGCCTTCAAAAGGCTTCTCACTACAAAGCAGACTGGTGTGGTAGTGAGACAGAGGAAAAAACACAGATCCATGCTTGTGCTCAGCACTGCTCCTGTGGATCTGGCCCAGCAACTTGAGCAGAACAACAGCCTCAAGTTGCACCAGGAGAGGTTTGGATTGGATATCAGAAGAACTTGTTCATGGAGGGGGTGGACAAGCATTGGAACGTGCTGCCCAGAGCAGTGGTGGAGTAACCATCCCTGTCCTTGCAAGTAACTAAGAGATGTGTGGGCATGGCACTAATGGGCATGATTCCGTGGTGGGACTCAGCACGTCGGGTTGATGGTTGGGTTTGATGATCTTGAAGCTTGGGTCTGATAGAGGATCTGATGGAGATTCAGGGCTCAGACCTTATTTTTGCTACTTGATTCTGCAGTGTGGGACTCAGAATTCCCCTTGGTCACCCATGTCAGTGGCCTGACACTGCCTGCTCAGTGACAGATCAGACCAGAGCTGCAGGAGGGACAGATGTCACCTGGATCCAGGGCCACCACAGATGACAGATTTCTGCTTTGTCCACCAGAAAATTTTCTGTCAGCATCAAATGAAGGTCAGAGAATGTAGCAGAGAGATGGCCTCATTTCAGCCTGGCAAGAGAACCTGCAGCCAGGAGCATGGGTGCATGGTGCAGGACACAGGTGCTCTGCTTCTGCTGGTACCTTTGGGCTACCTCCTGCACCAGAAGGTTTTGCATTACTCATTTTTTTTCCCTCTATCTCTTCCTGCTAACAAGATATTCCCCTGGACAATCTGAAAGCTCATGCTCCATCTCTTTCAAGGCTAGGCTGGATGGGGTGTGGACGGTCTGATCTGGTCAGGGGCAAGCTGCCCACAGCAGGGGCTTGAGACCAGATAGGATTTAAGGTCCTTGCCAACCAAAGGCATTCTATGATCCCACTTTGCATCAGCTCTTGGAGGAAGGCGTAGTGGGAGCAGGACACTGGTGGAGATGGAAGGAAGGCTGTGAGCACAGAAGAGCCTGCAGTAAGGCAACCACGGGAGAAAATCCAAGCATTTCTCATCTCCTTCAAGTGACCCGCTGCAGTCAGTATATCGTGTTCCTCCATTCAGGCATTTATCATTGCCACCATGACTTTGGCCATTGGCACAAGCCATGTGAGCCCATAAGGTTGCCCACCGAACACCAACGTTATGAATTCTCGTGGTTAGGCTGAAGGCAGGCACACCCAAAGCAGGCTGCCAACGCTCAGATGGCTTTTGGAGGTTCCCAAGACCCCCACAGCCTCTCTGAGTTTCTATCCCTTTATAAGGAGTAAAGGATGAGTGGTAGCAACGCTTGTGGGTTCCGTCCAGGAGATGGCAGCAGCATCCCTCACACATCCCTATGGCAACGGGAGCGGTGCATCCCTGGGCTGGGGGGGTTGATCATAAGGACAGGGAAAGGCATCTCCTCCCAGCAAATAGCCCTTCTGCCTGCTTGTCTTTGCTCTGCTCCTCGCCTGGCAGCACGGTGACGTGATGGAGGTGACAAGCAGGGTGTTTCTGCTGAATCAGTCTCTTTCCTTTTTGCAGGAGGGAAAAGCTGCTGCAAAACTTGCAAGCCGTAGCTTGGATCCCGTCGTGCTGCTCACAGACAGCTGATGTGCAGAGCTCGGTAAGCTGGCTGCTTCCTCTGCTCCCTGCTTCCCTGTGAGCTGCCACCCAAACTAAGCTGCTTAGTGCATATGGCATAATCCATCCTCCAGCTTGCGGCAGGAGCAGCGGTGGGAGCTAATTAGCGTGCACTAATAGGCATGCTAACAACATTTTGCTGCTACAGCATCGTGGCCGTTCGCCGGAGATTTGCACGCTGAATTTTTTGCAGTTAGCACCATGAAATGTTGGCTGTCACTAGGGACTGTCCTTCAGTAGTTGGAGGCACACGCATCGGGGTGAAGCTCTGGGACCTCAGCCTGCACCAAGAGGCTGCAATGAAATTGTCTTGAGCGTAACCAAGTCACCATGGGCACGGCCCAAAGAGTTCCTCCAGGAAGGCAAAGGAGCTTTGGAAAGAGGTTCTTAAGGTTGGTTGCTCCCTTAACGCTTTACGTTTGGCCACTCAACCTGATGCTCTCTAAAGCCCTTTTCTAATGTTATTTAGCAAATTGCTCTCTGAGCTGTTTGCCAGCTCTAAGCCTGAAGCCAGTGAGTGACACATGTTCTGCCCCAGCTCTTTTCTCTGGATCATTCCCTTTGGAATTGCAGCTCCAGCAAGAGGTGCTGACAGTGCTGTGACACCCCTGGACCTGATGCAGCACAACCCTATGTTTCCCTTCTGTTGAGCTGCTCTGGCTGCTGAATTTGCTGTGCTTTCATGTCACAGCTATGGCCTAACACAGCAGATACAGCTCTGTAGGGGGAAAAAAAAACCAGCACATCATGGGCTATGGGGGTCTATAGATATCTGTCAGGTGGCTCTGGCTCTTTATAGGTTTGAGTTTCTTCAGTATAAGCATTTTATTCCTTGGAGAGGAAGCATTGGGTAGGTCCCACCTTATTTCCTTTTGTAATTACAAAAGGTTTTGTCAGCGGTGATTTGCCCTTATCCCTAAGGGATGGAGAGGGTGCCTGTCAAACACAGACCTGGGGAAAGCTGCTGGGATCCAACACAAAACTGTGCCAACCTCTGCTCTGGGTGTGGGGAGATGGTGGCGATGGGTTGAGGGTCGGACTTGATGATCTTAGCACTCTTTTCCAACCTTAATGATTGAGTGGGAGCTGGAGTTCATGCTCACAGCTCTCACCTCAGAGACCTCACAACATGGTGGACACATGGCCCAAATGGCCCCGTATCACCAGGCCCGTTCCTGAGAGATGCTGCATGGCTTTGTGTTTTTTTCCTTTCTCATTCTCCCTGCTGAGATTATTTGCCTGACTGGCAGAAAGAACTCATGCTGAGTTTATGCAGTCATCCCAGAGAACTGTCTCTCTCCTGCATACCAAGGCATTTTGGATAAATAGAAGGCTAGAATAAAAAGTAAACTGCTTATGTAGGCAGCAGAAAACAGTATTTACAGAACACAATGACATCACTGTGGAACATTACGGTTGGAATAGGCTTCTGAGATCCACGTGTCCAACCCCAACCCATCCCACTGTGTTCACTGACCACGTCCCTCAGTGCCACGTCCCCACTGTTCTGGAGCATCTCCAGGGATGGTGACCCCACTATTCCCTGGGCAGCTGTGCCAGTGTCTGACCACATCTGGAGAACAAATGTTGCCTAATATCCAGCCTGAACCTCTTCTGGCTCAACTTAAGGTCGTTACCTCTTCTCCTATCACTGTTACGTGGCTGAAGAGGTGAGGAGAAGTAATAGTCCATGCTGCTGTCTGAAGCAACATCAGAGAGAGCCTGAGTGTCTAAACTGTGACTGCATGAACGACCCCAGGTCATAGAATCATAGGTCATATGGTCATATCATAGGTCAGCCCAGCACTTCCAAGAACACGATGCTGTTCCTGAACCCCAGGCACTGCTCCCCTCTGTCCCTTGTAGGCCACAGAAGCAGGGCTTTGCCTCCAACCTGTGCTCCTCAAACCTTCTGTCAGACCCTGTGTGGACCCAACACTGACCCTGGACAAAGCAGAAGCTTGTGACCAGAGCAGTAGACCTTCACTTATGCAAGGACGTTTTTTCTTCTTCTCCAGGGCTACTTGGGATCCAAATCCCTCTCTCATGCTATGCTGTGTTGAAGTCTCTAGGACAACATTTTGGCCTGGGTTCAGGAAGCCTGTTAAGGATTGCAGCCCAAAGAGGTTGGAGGCTGGGATGGGCGAGATGGAGCCGGGCTGGGAGCAGCCCAGTGGTGAGGTTACAGGAGGCTGCAGGACCTTCCCAGCAGGACAACCACCGTGTCTGTCCGGTCCTCCATCCAGCCCCGCCGTGTCCCGAGGGCTGCAGGAGACATGAGCTCACTGCTGAGACGTGCCAAACCGAGCCCGCCGGGTGAGGCTGCTCCCAGCTCCACGCTGACATCTGCCAGACATTTCCAGCACTGCTGTCTCGCTGCTTCTCTGCAGTGTGCAGCTCCTGAGCATCCCAACATCCTGGTCCTCCTCTGGGCCAGAGGCATCCATGTCTACATCTCCATCCTCACTGCTGTCCCCATTCCCGCCCACATCAGCATCCTGACACCTGAACTTGTTGCCTTAGAAACCACAGGTCTGTCTGTCTGCCCGTGCCAAGGGATGATGCTCTGCTTCCCCCTGGCACAGCTATTTGTGGTCCACGAGGGAAACAAGGGCAGATTGGAGGCACAGAACATCCCCACAAGGAGGATGGTGCTTGCTGGGAGTGGATGGGAAAGTGTAGCTCTGACAGAAGTTACAGCATTTGGGACATCAACATGAGCAGAGGACAAAAGCTGGGAATCATTACATGGCACGACAGAAGGCAAAACGCTCACCTGGAGAACACAATTAGCTCAGCAGGTCTTTTAGTACCATTAAGGGATTATTGTCCTGTTATTACATGCCCCATCATTAAGGGATTATTGTCTCAGTGGTCCCTTGACCTCCTGGGCATGGCTGGATGGTGCCACATCAGACCTCAAAGAAGGTGTTGTTAGAGGGGTGGGGTGGTGAGAGTTGTCCTCTCCTCCAGAGACCACCAGCAGCTCTGGGTGGCAACTTTAGGAGGCAAACCTTCCTATCCAGCTGGAGAAGTGGAAACCTTTCCTCATCATCCTTTCTAAATGAGGCTTTTTTGGCTGTGCTTTAATGAAAAGCTGAAACTTCATGCAGCAAGCAAACGCCTCCTCCTATCTATTCTGCTTCTCATCCAAGTTGTTTCTGCATATTTTTCAGCATACATGAGGTGTTTCTCTGCCCTATTTCAAAGCAGGGGAAACTGAGGCACACAGCAGCTCTGAGATACTCCCATGAGATCTCTCCTGTGCTGAGGTTCCCACAAAGAGAAATCAAGCTAAATGATCAGGGATGTGACCAGTTGATTTGGTGTTCAAGGCCAAAGTTGGATGGGGGGCCCTAGGAAGCCTCGTTTAGCGCTTGATCTAACAGTCTGCAACCCTGCCTGCAGTGTGGAGGTTGGAAGTGGACAATCCCTTCCAACACAAGCCATTCCATGATTTCCTGCCCACGTGGTCCTGTGGGCACCCCAGTGACCATATATGGCCAACTCTCTGCTCTCCACCTCCTATAAAAGATGCTGGCTGCTGGTTTACTTGCTGCCAGCCCTCCTGGAGCTGTGCGTTCCTCATTTCCCTTTTAGGAAGCAAGATTCCTGGACATAGGGCAGTAAAAAGAAAACATCTCTCAGCTCTTATTTATCACCTCTCTTTGTAACTGACCACTCTCCAAATAGAGGGACTGCTTGCAGACTGCTTACAGGAGTGCAACACAACGAAGCCAGAGGTGCCTTTGGCCCCTGCTGTCCTGGATGGATTTCCATGCAGATCTCCCCACCTCACTGCTATTTATGGGGTCAGCTCCAGTCAAGCAACCCAGCTGAAGTCCTGGTGCTTACTGCTCACTGGCCCAGCCAAACAACGGAGTGATGCAATATTGCACAAACTTTCCAACCAGGGAAATTAATCTTTGCAATAGAAAAAAAACAAACAAAAAAAGACAGCTCAGGGTGTCTGTCTTGGAGGGGATGTCTGTTAAATGGGCTCAGCACATGTTGTTCTGGCTGCTTCCGCTCAACTCTGCTGCTGCTGAGGTCAGTGTTGCTGTGGGTTTGCTCAAGTCCTGGTGCTTCTCCCTGAGCTGCTGGAGCTCAGGGAGCACTGGGACCTTGCTCTCAGCCATAGGGTTTGGGTGGTGCTGTGTGGAGCCAGGGGTTGGACTCTGATCCTTGTGGGTCCCTTCTAATTTGGGATGTTCTGCGGCTGTGTGCTTCTATCATTGTATGATTCTAAGGTAGAGGTGGGATCTTCAGGTGGAAGAGTCTTTTCTGGACGATCGTGTGCTACAGATTTGGGATCCACATGAACTCTTTTTGTACTGCAGCAATGATTCCTCAGTTTAAGCTCAGTGCACGTGATGAGGATCCGCTCCCTTTTCAGCCTGGACCTGCCCTATTCTCATCCCATTTGGTGGAGCATTGGGTTCCTAGCTCTGGGTGTCTTGATGGACGGATGGGATACTGAAGAGACGTCCCTGCAAGTTGGATGGGACCCTGGACAACCTGATCCAGTGGCTGACAGCCCTGCTTGCAGCAGGAGGTTGGAGCTCAATGATTTTCAAGGTCCCTTCCAACCCAAGCCATTCTACAGCTCCCAACCAAACCATTCTATAATCCCAACCACTCCTGGTTTTGCAGCTCCGTTCAAACCCCGCTCTGTCAGCACTCTCACACGAGCTGCCACCTATCTTCAAACCTCCTTTCACCCTTCTCTGCATCTTCCCCTCAACCCTTAATGGGCCAAAAGACCACTCGTGCGTTATGGGCACTTTGGAAAACCCCGGGCAGCGCACGTGGCTGCCGGCTGCCGCCTCAGTGCTTCTCTGATCCCTTACGTAACCAGTGACACTGTTTGTTTTTCCTTGCTGACTTTTTTTGTGTGTGACTCCCGCGTTCGCTGCTCTTAAAGCCGCTTATAATCACTCTAAAGCCCCAGCTTAGCCAGGCACCGCTCTGGGTCCTGAGCGACTTGCTGAGCTGCCTCCTTCGCTCCCTTGCATGAAGATTTCTTTCCCCCTTGCTACTTCCAGGTCCAGCATTTTTATGGCTTCTCCCCTGCACAGCAGTTCTGATTTGGGATCTGCTGCTCATAAGATGGCCCAAAGCCTCTTGAGTTGGTTGGCCAATGTCTTGCTCATCTCCTGGTGGGGTGACTGACTTATTACGTGATCTGACAGTGAGAGGACAAAGGGTTTAAGCTAAAAGAGGGGAGATTAAGATTAGGTGTTATGTAGAAATTCTTTACTCAGAGGGCGGTGAGGCCCTGGCACTGCTGATCAGATAGCTGTGAGTACTCCATCCCTGGAGGTGCTCAAGGTCTGGTTAGATGGATCCCTGAGCAGCCTGAGCTGGAGGGAGGCAACCAGCCCACTCATCTTCACAGTGCTATTTTGATAAGGAATAACCTATGCTGTTCTTCTTTTGTACAACATTGTTCTCTAAAACCTCTGTTGCATTCTGTGTGTACACACACACTCAACAGATGCACACATCTGCCATCAGATTTCCTGCTAAAACACCCCCAGCTAAAATCCCAGCTATTTCCCAGTCTGATTTCACTCTTGCTAAGCCAGATTAGGAGTTTATGGATCTTGTTGAAACTTCTTCACTTCACAGGATGAATTTTTATCCCTGGCAGAAGACTGCCCTGCTTTCTGTGTTGATTCTGGCGTCTGCACTGGAAAGCAAATAAAGTAAGTCAAGTCGGATATTAGGAAAAATGTCTTCCCTGAATGAGTGATACTGGAACAGGCAGCCCCAGGGCAGTGATGGAGTCACTGTCCATGGAGGCTTTCTAGAAAAGGGCAGATGAAACATGGGGATGTGGTGGGTATGGTGGTGATTGCTTGACGGTTGGACCTGATGATCTTAGTGCCCTTTCCCAGCCTTAATGATCCTGTGAACTTCCATCAGCCCTGAGGCAAAAGTGGTGCCTGAGCTTTGCATTTTCTCCAGAAGAGCCCAACCTCTTTGTTTCAGGAGCAACACATCTGGGATCCAGCAACAGCCATTGATTGCTCTATAGTGAGTGAGGATCAACACAGTTTATGGCAGCTGAGGTGTTCTTGCAGTGCCCTGCTGCTCCTAAACATCTCCAACTGATTGAAGGAGCCATCCAAATTTTCTTTGTTTCTCATTGATTGGTGGTAAGGAAGGGCTGGTAAGCCTCTGTGCAGCCTCCAGCTGGTTCAGGTTGATGCCCACACCTGGAAACACTGTGCCACAAGCAAACCAAGTCTTTCCCTATATAATTCAACAAATCACGAGGTGAAACAAGGGAAGCTTTTTTCCCCAGACCGCTCTCACAGTGGTGGCTCCACGGGCTCATCTTGGAGGGCAGCTTTCCCCTTTGTGATGCTAAACAACTAGGAAGGAATAATCAAATTATATCCACACAATTACCTGAATGAGGGCATCAAGCATCCCATAGAGAGTTGTCCCTTGCTGCTTTGCGAAGGCCATCGCATTCATTCAGGCTGGCAAAACTCCTCTCTGGGTTTCAGACGACACCATATGAGGACTAGTGATGCTTGGGCACAGGTTGCCCAGAGAAGTGATGGATGCCCCATCCCTGGGGACATTCGGGTCAGGCTGGAAGGGGCTCTGAGCAGCTGATGGAGCTGTGGATGTCCCTGTTCACTGCAGGGAGAGGGACCTGATGGCCTTTAAGGGTCCCTTCCAACTGAATAATTATATGATACTACAACTTTTGGACATGAAATGGGGTGCTCCTTCCCCTCAGTGCTATCCCGAGGAGCGCATCTCCCCAGTGCCATTGGAGCTGAACACAAATAGAGCAACAAGAAGGAAACAGATGCTTCCCTGCTGGATGAATCAGCAGCGCATCTGGGCTCTGATGAGGCTGCACTGTAAGATTTTCCCCTCTGTCCCATGCCGGTGGGAAGGCAGAAGGCCAGCCTCTCTGCTTGGCCAGGGAGCAGGAGGGAGAGGAAGCTGGGTTGGCTCTCCTTGCAGGGGAAATATTAAATTCTGCCACTGAAAACTAGGTCATGTCCCTTGCCCTGTGTCTTCTTGATTCGGGGGTGAGAAATCAGGTCTGTTTTCTGCAGCTGGCGTTTTCAGACCTTGCACTGAACTTGGGTATGAAGTGGAAACACAGAGGCTCTGCTTTTCTCCTCCTGGTTTCTGTTTCACAGCACAGACCTTGGTGTTTCACAGAGCTGGGATGTATGCAGCCAAGTCAAGCTCGTGGCAGATGAGCAGAGTGAGGTAGCTAACAGTGAGTCTTTCCCAAGCACAGGGTTAACAGAAGGAACCAGGAAGCTGAGGATGAGGAATGAGAGGCTATGGCTAGAGAAGAAAAGGTCTGGGGATGGAAAAGGGGAGGCTGAGAATGGGGAAATGGAGGGTGGGGATGGAGAAGGAGAGGCTGAGAATGAAGAGGAGGCTGAGGATGGAGAAATGGAGGTTGGCAATGGAGAGGGGAAGGCTGGGGATGGAGAAGGCAAGGATGGGGATGGAGGAGGGGAGACTGAGGATGGAGGAATGGAGGACAGGAATGGAGAAGAGGAGGATGGAACGGAGAATAGATGGTGGGTGTGGATAAAAAGAGGCTGGGGATGGAGGCTGGGTCACCTTTAGCCCTCAGCTGTTGGCTACATCTCCCATAGCCTATCACCCAAATCTGCAAGCCACGTCAGCCCAAGCCTCAGGATTCCTTCTGCCCTCCAGCACCTCAAAGGATGATCTTCACCAGCAGACACACAGGAGCATTTTCCCAGCCCTACTCCAACCCTCTTTGCTGTGCCCCACATCTTGGGGACCCTACTGGGGGCAGTGGGGTGCCGACCACCACCCCGCCAAGGGGTCAGCTCCCCGAGCAACGTTGGCTGCAGGAGGGGGAGCGCTGGCAGGGGCTGCCCTCTCCCTGCATGGCACGGTCGAGTGTCACTCCACATCAGCATCACCCTGCATAGCGAAGGGATCGGCTACAAGCAGACACGACCGGAGGCAGGAGAGGCGGCGCGGAGAGCATCCCTTCCCCCACTACCCTGAAATTCAGACCTTTCTCAACAAGCCAAGGGAATGGCAAGCGGGGAGGGGGAAGGTGAAGGAAAACATTCGCCAGCCGAAACAAAGCCTGGGGGAGTTCCTGACTTAGTCATTCCCATCCTGGGGTATGTCATTTCCTCTTGTTTCCCCTCGAAAAGAACTGGGAGATCAGCTGTAAAATCATGGGGATCTTGCCCGAAAGGGGGAAAGAAGCGTGTCCATCTTGTGCTACTGCAGCACAGCTGGGCTCTTCTGCCAAAAAACGGGGAGCTGGGGCAGCGTGGAGGGATGTGTCTGGAAATGGTGGTTCCTCCAGGCTGTGCAACCTGATGGTGGATGCCGCATCCTTCCTTCTGTCCAATGGCATCAGCCCATGGCATCAGCCCAAATGGGGCCCTCTGACCTCCCCAGCAGCCCCATGGCAGCACAAAGGCTGCCACTCGTGTCTCCCAGGGCCACCTTGACCATGGGTAGTGTGGGGAAAAGAGCACCTGCAGGACCCCCACACTCACCCCATTATTAATCCTCCTGCAAAACCTGGGCCTGGAGAGGACAGGAGGGTTTCTGTGGTCATCTGCAGTTGTGGGTGCCCTTATTTTTCCACGCACAGGTGCTTTTTCCAGATTATTATCTTTGAAGTTTGGTGGCAGGCAAAGGGGACAGACCTTATGCACAGAGTGGGGAGCTTGGTGTTAGCCTCATTAACAACCACATCCAGATAAAGCGAGTAATTTTTGTTAGCCTTGTTGCGATGAGGCCAACGTGTAGCATTCAAATTATCCAATTAGTGCAAATTCCCATTAATAATGCAATTACAACCGTTATATTCAGACTTCCTGCCGTCCATCCCTTCCTGCATCACTGTGCTTACCTCTCCTTTGTGGTCACAGCAAGTCACCAGCACCCCAAAATTTTAGGAATTGTCACCCTGGTGCTGGGATCACTGCTGATAACTTCTCACCAGTGCTGACACTTCTTTCCAATCAGCCAGTAGACTGGGTTATAATATGATCACTGATTTCTGCTTGACCTTTGCCATCTGGCAGGGTATTTTGGGGTGAAACCACCCTGTTGCCAAAAGCTTGGCTAAAGCTGCATGCAAGCAAGATGCCAGCAGCATGACTGCATTGGCAGCACTTATCTGAGCACAGGGCAATGTGCTGGTGGGGCTGAGAGCATTAAGAGGACTCTGACTTCACAAGACCTTTGGCCTTGTCTTACTAAGCTCAATAAGGCTCATGACCTGAGGCAATATGCATGCCTTATTTTCTATGCTATGAGGTTCCCCAAACAAGAATTGCAGAATCAGTGAGGTTGGAAAAGACCTCTAAGTAAGTCCAAAGGTCATTCACCATCGTGCCCACTAACCATGACCCTGGAAATGTTCAAGGAGAAGATAGATGTGGCACTGAGGAACATGGTCTAGTGGCATGCTGGGGGTGGGTTGGCATTGGACTTGATGATCTCAGAGGTCTTTCCACCTTTAACGACTCTTTGTTTCATGCAGAGCTTTGGTGTTTAACAGTTCATGGTTGGATTAAAAATGGGTTCAGCTAGCAAAAAAATCCTGGAACAACATGGAACATGGGAGTGTTTTGTTAGCTGTGTTCTTTTGGAGTCAAGAGGAACACAGAGGGCTCAGCCCCCAGGAAGAGCTTCCTCTTAAGGACACTTAAGGACACAGAATCATAGAATCATGAAGATTGGAAAAGACCACTCAGATCCTCAAGCCAACCATCAACCCATCACTACCATGCCCACTAAGCAATGTCCCCCAGTACAACATTGACCCTTTTCTTGAACGCCTCCAAGGACGGGGACTCCACCGCCTCCCTGTTCACAAATGCTTTGTGCAGGGTGTCAGTGCCCACCCATCTTCTCACCAGCAGAGCTCAGTGTGCCTTCAGCCAGCCCTGCTGAGGTAGAGGCTACAGGTTCAGAGGACGGCCAAGCAGGGATGGCTGGGGAGGAAGGGCAGAAGAGTTCGGTCCCAGAGTTGGGTTGGAGGAGCATAAAACACCGTATGCAGTGTGAGCTGATGGCAAGGAGAGATTTTTTTTTTTTGGAGCTTTTCAGTAGGAAGCATATGGCTGCCACTGAGCTCTCAGGCTTATTTAGGATTTAGTGCCTATTTGATCTATTTTAATCCAGATGTTCAGCTCATCACATAATGAGATCCCACCAGAGGAACAATATTAGGATGCCTCCCAGACAGCCAAGGCCTTCAAAATACATCAAGAAGAGCAGTTCCATCAAGGCCACGCATAGCTGAGCATCCCAGAGGGGGAAGGTGAGGACACTGGGTGAGACCATGGCTTCCCCGAGGTGAGACCAACACGCAGGTGCCCTGTGAGCTTTCCAAGTCCTTCTGGCATCCTACCAAAGCCATCTCAGAGGCAGAGATGCACAGACATTTTGAAGTGTTCCACCACAGTTTGGGTGTTCTTCTCTTTGGTTCCCTTTCCAAGAGTCCAGGCAGAAGCACTGTTCTCCCTGTTTTGTTGAAGGGAGTGACTCCTCCTGCCTCCTGCCCACAAATTGGGATATTTCTCTTGTCACTGGCATCAAAAACAGAATGGGACTGTGAACTGAAGAGCTCTGGGAGGGAGGGTGAGAAGCACCAGAAGCTGTGGTGCAATAGGAAAATGTCCCCATTGCTGCACACAACAGAATCCAGCCTCTCCTATCCTCAGGTTCATGCTGGGATCACGGGGCCGTGTTTGAGGGCTTTGATGGGCAGAGGAGATGACAGAGATGTCATGGAGGTCACCTCCCCTGGGTTCTGGGCTATGTGCAGATGGATCATAGAAACAGAATCATTAAGGTTGGAAAAGGCCTCTGAGATCCCCAACCCATCCCTCACCATGCCCACTGACCACATCCCTCTGTGCCACAACTCCATGGGTCTTTAAATTCTCCAGGCACAGTGACTCCAACACTTCTTCCCACTGCAGCCTAGGGATGGAGAGGAATCCAGCCTGCAGAAAATTGCCTGCTCAAAGGGACCAAGTGCTAGCTGAAAAGCCTTGCTAAGTGATCTTCAGGAGAAATTATGATTGTTTTGGAACACTGAATTTTCCTGTCTTCCAACTTGGCTCGTATTTTGGGCTCCCAAGAACCTGGCAAAAAGGTGTCACATCCCATCAGGGCACCTCCACAATCCCATTGTCATCACTGCAAGATTTATGTTGGGATCAGAAAGTTTATCAAGATTAAAAAGGCTTTTCCCAACCCCAGTGCTGACTGTGGCCAGGTCTGGAGCTGAAGCAAAGAGCTGAGGAAGCTGTTCATATCACAGAAGATCAGAAAGTGTTTTTTGTTGGTTCTTTACAAGCAGGTCAGAGGGATTCTCACTGGGGAAGGAGAGGGAAGACACACAACTTCAGATTTCCATACGCCATCACTCCCCACCGACACTCTTGGGCAGCACAGAAACCTTTTGAGCTCTGCAAAAACCAGATCAAGCTCAAAGCTCTGCCACCAAAAACAAGACATTACACAGGCACTGAGAGATTCTTCACTGGGGAAAAGCTGTTGAGGGCATCCTCTGACCCAAGGCAGCAACCCCAGGGCAGACGTTGCCTGCATGTAGCATTAGCAATGGCCTATGGGAAGAAGATGGATGTGTCCTACCTTCAACCCTCCATCCTGCCTGCTTGTCTCCTGTGCCACCTCCAGGTCTCCTTGGGAGAACAAATTGTCCTGAAAAGTCCGAACTCCTTTGGGAGTGCCAGCACTTGGCATTCAGCCCTGTACAGTGAGCTGCAGGAAAGCTCATCTGGCATCTCTCCCAATCAGCCAGTGCACTTTTTATGGCCTAATCTTAATGGGGAGGCAGTCAGGACAGGGAGGAGATTTCAGGGGACTTGGCATGGAGAAGATGCAAGGCTGGTGGCGTCTACCCACACCTCTAAGGGTCTTGCATTAGGAAGCAGCCCCACATTCCTCAGTTTTCCTGTTCCAGGGGTGGGAAACACAGCGCAGAACTGAATGCCATTAAATTCTCTACCCATCACTTCCTCCCTGCCCACCTCCTCCTTACGCCATAATTGAGCTCTCCATGAATCTTTCTGATCTTCCAGGGCTCTTAAAAACCCTGCATAACTTGACATTTAATTAAAGGCGTGTGAGCAGTTCTCTTGGGATACAGAATGCACAGCATGGGGCCGGGAAAGCAGTTAGCCAGGTGCCCTTGAACAAGCTGATGGGCTTGGGAGGAGAATGGAAAGCCCATTTATATCATACAGTGACAATCTGGAAGCCCACTGAGTCCTGTGCCCCGCACCAAAGCTTCCCCACTGCTCCCATGCAAACAGATGTGGTTGATCCTAGAGCAAATCTGGGACACCAAGAGCTATGAGCATGTTGGCCATCCATCTCCTCCACGTATCCAAACACATGGCAGCCCACAACAGCCACACTCATTGGGATTCACAATGCTGATTTGCCTGCGTGCTCACCCACCCACAGCAAAGCGATCGTAGAATCATAGAATGGTTTGGTTGGAAGGGACCTTAAAGCCCATCCAGCCCCAAACCCTGCTGTGGACTGGTTGTCCCCCACCAGATCAGGATGCCCAGGGCTCCATCCATGGCCTTGGACACCTCCGATTTTCCTCACTGAACCTTTAAAAGAGGTAGGATTGGCTGGGGTTATCTCATTTGGCAGAGGTGATGCTACAAGTAAGGTCCTGCTGGACCAGCCCTGGGGCTCTGCAGGAGATGCCACGTGCCTCATATCCACAGCCTCCTTCCCCCAGCCACCCCCAAGCATGGCACGTGCAGCTCATCAGCTAAAAGCCTGGTGTGGGCAGGCAGCCCACGGTTGTTTCTCTAAATAAACTTTCCCCTCCCTGGCTGATTCTCCATCTCCCTCTGCAGTGAGATGGATTTATTTCTGAAGTTCATATCAGGGCTTTGGTGTCTCTTGGAGCTCTCTCAGCACCAGCATGCCCTAAAACATATCACAGGGCCATTGTCAGTGAGATCATAGAAGCACAGGATCTTTAAGGTTGGAAAAGACACTAAGAACACCCAGTCCAACTGCCAACTATATGGTGTATGGCCACTATATGTTGCTCATGAGATAACTCACGCACCAAGGACGTGCATTGCTCTGCACCCTTACAACATGCTGTAAGGAAAGAGCCTTTCAGCACAGTGATCTCCGTGCCAACAGCATTAAAGCAATTTACCACCTGACCCAAGCTTGAAAATGAAATCTCTCATGCCTGACCTGATGGCCAAATCATCATTATGTGGGGAAAAGTTTGTTGTTTTGTTTTGTTTTGTTTTCTGCCATGAAAAAAAGAAAAAAAAAGAGGGAGAAAGGGAGCACGAGGCAGAGGGAGGAGAGATGCAGTGCTTGGGAATTCCCTGTTCTCACGTGTCCCTCACTGTGGTCACTCTGCAAAGAGCACATGGGATCTGGTGAGCACCAGTGAGTGCTCTATGGAGGGCACTGCTGCTAGGGATCCTGATGTCTGTCTGTCTGCCCTTTCTTGTTAGCCACTCTTTGTGCCCCACTGCATCTCCTCTTGCTCCTTCAGAGAATCATAGAACCTTTTGAGTTGGAAGGTCACTCTGCAGCCTTCTCTTCTGCAGGCTGAACAGCCCCAGCTCTCTCGGCCTGTCCTCATAGAAGAGCTGTCACCCATAAACTTGCTGAGTATGTTCTCAATCCCATGTCAGTGTCATTGATGAAGATGCTAACGAGCACTGCTCCCAGTACTGACCCCTGAGGGTACACCACACATCACTGATGTCTATCTGGACACTGAGCCATTGACCACCACTCCCTGGGTGCAATCTTAAGACCAGTTTCTCATCCACTGAACAGCCCAATTGCTTCCTATTGCTGCACTCCAGCAGAGGCACTGGATGTCTCAGGTACCCTACATGAACCATGCATTTTTTTTTCTCATCACCCCAGATCCATTTAGAGCTGAGTTTCCTTAAGAAAGCACAACCCAAGAATGATCCCCTCAGCCTCCCTAGCACACATTTATTACAGTTCTTTTTGCCAAATTCACTCATTTTTTTGACTTTCTTTGCCTTCTGGCCATGCCATCTGCCCACATACCAGCTCCAGCATCAGTGAGAAAGGGCACAGGACCAGTGCTGGGCTGGACATGAGCAGCACTGCCCCAAACTAATTAGGCTGATGATACTCTACCAGAAAGAGCTGGATTAAGGGCTGAGATAACTCAGCTTTACTGTGAAAACATCTGCAATAGCATTTAGTGAGTCCTTATCATCTGGCTTGAGCCAAAACTGTCCCAAGTATTTTCCAAAGGAAAGGGACAGAGAAATACCAACAAGAGCTTTCCCAAGAGCTCTTTGTTCAGCCAGGGTTTCTGGCACAGCTGGGGATGTCAGGAGTTATTTATGAGTTGTTTCTTTTTTAGCCTGCTGTGATCAATAGGTGTGACCCATTGCACAATCCAATACCGTATCAGCGATCATAGCAGGAGGGGAAAGATTTTCCTCCCCGTGGTTATAATGCCAAGCACAGGGCTGTCTTTCAAGGAGGGGAAGAAGCAGTTATAGCTGCAGAGCACTGGCATCCTCCTTATCAAAAGGATCCTTAAAGGTCACCTAGTCCAATTCCCCTGCACTGAACAGGGGGAGCGTGGCTCTGGGAGGAAGCAGGATGATGTCCTGGGACAGGATGTGATGCTGCTGCCCTCAATGGGAAGGCAAACACGGCCATGGCACGGTCTGGGTCCTTGCACAGATGGAGTTGAGAGGCTCTCTGGCTCTTGTCCAGCAACGACGCCTGAAGATTTACAGCCAACATCCCTCTCAGATTGCTTTCCTTAAGTAAATACCACGAGTTATCTTCAGCACCAAGCAATGAAAGGGAAGGTCTGGTCTCCTCTCCAAGGCTACCCTGATGTGTTGCTTCAGGAACAGCAGATGTTGAGGTGACCCTCCCTAGCAGGGACCTCCGCCAACGTTCAGCCAGGCAGCTGGGATCAAACTCATGTGTTTTGCCCCTCCATTTTTGCTGTGATTTCTGTGGTTCCTCTATCATAGTTCCCCATTCTCTCTTACTTCCAGGTCAACTTTCAGATTGCTGAAGACCTCCCAGAGCCGCCATCGTTCTGGCAGAGACCAAAGGTGCAGCATGGACTGCTCCAGAGCCTGAAGAGCTTACCATAGACACCAGGAAGGCAAAGGGCTGCTGCAAGGAGTTGATGGGTGGCACAAAAGCTCCTTGACGCAGGGATTTGGCCATCTCTAGAAAATACTCCAACAGTGTGTTGTCAGACTGCAGGCACAAATGCCTTCAGCACATCAGAGAGCCCCAGTCACGCCATCCAATGGGAGCACTGATGTGCACACATGGGAAGCACGGTCATTACAAGTCACTCTTAAGGAGTTCTCTTTTTATGGGTGAAAACTTTCCTTTTTGGGTATACGATTTAAGCCCCACTGGAGACTGTTTGCATTCCAAAGGTGGCTCTCACACATCCAGCTCTTCTTGAGAAACAGCAAAATTAGGAGCAGAGTTGCAACCTTCCTGCACCCACAGTATCATCTTACACTCCTGCAACGACAAGGATTGCTTTTTCTCTACTGCAGAGGCAATGTGCAGGATCCCATTCCCCTGTCCCAGATGGCATCCCCAAGAGCAATGGCTCCGGATGGACATGTCACAATAAAATCTCCTTTCTATTTATACAGCACTTATGACCTTCAGCTGTTGCTACATGATGTGAGGCGTAGCACAAACAGATTTTAAAACATCCTGGAGTTTGTTTCGGAGCTGTGCATAGGTTGGATGTTGTTTCTGGGGGGTCGTTACGTGCATCTCGTCTGAACCTTGTCAGAAGGCGGCTCGCAGCTCAATGTTTTTCCATCCAGATCATAATTTTCTGGGGTTAAACTCAGTACTTAAAAACACAGATGGGCTCAGTTTAAAGACTGGGAGAGATTCCAATTGCAAGTTGTCCAGCTGGTGAAACACCCTCACTGTTGAAAAATGGGTGAACTTGGGAATTCAGGCAGCTACAGCTCCTCGCTGCCTTTCTCTGTGCCTTTTCCCAGCTATGCTGATGAGCTCTGAACCCTAGAAAAGCCTCCCCAGTGCAGTGTGTGCAACGTGACCCACTCATCTTCCACCCCTCTCGCATGAACCGGACTGAGCTCTGCCATCTCTGGCCGTGAACCACATTTCTCAGGGTTTCTTTTTCAGGTTTCTTGGAGCTCCTGATGGTTGTAGAGGTATTTTTCAGCCTTAATTGATTCCATGGGGGCTTTGTATGGCTCAGATTAGATTAGAGCAGGACCCCCTCAGCCTACCTCTCCCATGTGCTAAGAGAGTTGGCATCACATAGGATCTTTTATTATTTGCCCAACTTTCCCATAATAGGATTTCAGCATTCCAGAGGCCAGGAGAAGAGAGGGACAAATGTGATCAGCCAGCATGAACCCAACTCTCCCCTTGTAATGGGTCAGGGCTGATCCTCTGCAAGCTGCCTGAATCCAGAACCCTCATTTAGGGACCTTGTTTGCTTTCAGAAGAGAAAAATAACCAAACAGAATGGCTTAGATCAAGCCAAAGCCCTGCTGACTGTTAGAAGCACTCAGCTATTGATTCCTGGGGACTGTGCTTCTCCCTGGAGGCTGGAAGGAGCCCAAGGCGGTTGCCTAGGCTGCCAGCAAACTCTGGCTCTGAGAGCTGCCTTGCTTCACCAGGACCTTTCTTAATGCAATTTGAGTCTAAGGTCATTCCCTGGGGCTGCTCTCAGGCGAGCAGGCAGCGAGGGGATGGAGGATTTGCTAGCCCTGGCTAAGGATGCAGAGCTAAAAATGCAATGGTGATTTCTTCTGAAATGCAGCCATCCAAACCCAGTATGGATCTGGGCATGAACAGTGCAGGTGTTTCTGGCACAGGTTGCTTGGGAGCACCTCAGTTTCCCACCTGAAGCAGCTGGATGTGAACAGGGGGCTGTGGCACTTGTCACCACAGATGTCAGCCTACATGAGAAAATGGCTTTTGGTCTCCACCAAGGATCTCCACTGAGTGATGCCAACACGGAAGCTATATTCCATCTCCTTGCCTGTAATAACCTGGGACACCTACAGTGCTTTCAGACACTGAAGGGGCCTCCTACCAATACAGTGTAGGGCGATGCACCAATTCAGACACCAAGATGTGGCTGAATTACATCCAGCTAGCGAAGCACTGGCATAGGTTTTCCAGAGATGTGGTGGATGCCCCTGGAGCTGGAGACATTCAAGGTCAGGCTGGACCACAACTTAGTCAAGCAATAGATGTCCCCATTCATCTCACAGGAGTTGGAGTAGATGACCTCTAAAAGCCCCATCCATCTCAAACCATTCAATGATTCTGCGATGCTATGATCCAGACACCACCAACAGAGTGCACTCATCCTTCTGGATGCAGATGCCAGAGAAGCCTGCTGTTATTTACTTTCTTGCTGTACCAAGGTCCCCAGGCTGTTTTATTCAGTGGAAACCCAATACCTCAGTGATGCCTCCCAAGGAGTGACCCAGCCCTTGGGGACAGACCCCATCCATCCTTCCCCTGTAGTGGGAGGTGTGAATACAGCACTTGTTACCCAGGTCTTGGCTATATTTAATGACTGCAAGCCTCCCACTGACTCCAATGTGAGCCATTTCAAGGATGGCCCTGCAGTTTTGTAGCCTCGTGTGCCCCTTGCAACACGTTCACAAAAAAGGTCCCAGCTTGTTTTGTGCCGAACGTGAACCAAAATGTGTAGAAAGCTGCCAAAAGCGAGCTGTGCCTGCAGGTTGGCGTGATGGATGGCAGAGCTCAGCTGAGAGCTGCTTAATTTGGGTGAAAGACACTGCGTGGGAAGCAGCCCTGCCTGAGCTCCCAAGGTGTGTAGGAGCTGCTCCGTTTCATCTCGGCTGATTTCAGAGCATTGCTTTGGAGAAAGCAAAGTGCCAGGAGCTGTGGAGGGGACAGAGATCAGGAGAAAGTCATTCTCCATTCACTTCTGTGGGAATGAGAGCAGCAGTGAGGCTTTCAATGGGAGCCTTGGAGTTTCAGTGGTGGATCTTGCGTTGTACTCGAAGATGTGTGGATGTATGGAGCATTCGTCCACTATCCAGGTTTCCACCCTTGGATTCTCACCTGGACAAAAACTTTTTTTCACAGCAAAACTGCTCAGCAAGGTCTCTCCGTCCTCTCAGTGTTGGCAGGTTAAATTTTCTAGTGTGTGTGTAGGGAAGACCTCCAAAGATCCAAAGATCTCCATTTCTGTTCCTTCTCAAAATCCAACCAAGAGTTGATGCCCAGAGAGGCAGTGGATGCCCCGTTCTTGGAGACACTGAAGGCCAGGCTGGACAGGGCTCTGAGCACCTGATCAAGCTGTAGGTGCCCCTATTCAGTGCAGGAGAGTTGGACTAAGTGAACTTTAAATGTCCTCCTCAAGTCAAACGATTCTATGATGTCTCCAGGATCTTCTGGCATGTCCCCATGTCCCCACTTCCTTGGAGAGACCTCCTTGGTCTCAAGCACATTCAGCACACCAAGGAGCTGGAGCTGGTGATGAGACAGCCCTTGGCAGTGGTATTTCTGAGCACCCCCAAACCATCTGCTCCAGTTCCAACCCTCTTCTGGGTCCCTGTGAGGAGGAGGAGACTCCAGCTGAGAGAAAGGGACAGGCCGCCCACGAGTGCTGAGTAACCATTGCCAAATTGGATGCCAGCACACACATGCATACACACACAAAAATATTTCCACTGAGGTTGCTATGAACAATGGTCTCTTGATTATTTGCTGCCTCAAACACACATTGCCTTTGGCAGTGCTCTGTGCAGAATGGGCCATTCAGAACTGACCCTCTGCTCTTGGGTTGACTCACCAATTGCCCACAGCCAACCCTACAGCTGCTCAGGGTGTTCCATCAGCAAAGAACGAGGCGTGATTTTTGCCCCAGGGAGCTGAAGGGCATGGAAGCAAAAGTAGAGCCACGTCCTGAAGGGTGGTGATGAGAAACCATCTCTGCCTCATCAGACCCAGCAGGCTTCATTGCCTGCTTGGCAAGCTTGGACACAACTCCAAACCCACCTTGGTATCAGAGAATCATAGAATCCTTAAGGTTGGAAACACCACTAAGGTCATCTAGCCCAACCATCAACCCATTGAATAACCAACCATGTTCCATGATGGGGACTGATGGTGAAGGCATCTGAACCTAGGGGGTGTGAGGAGCCGAGCAAAGTCCTGCTTGATAGGGAATGCCCTTAAATCATCCCAGAGGAGGTTCAGGTCGGATATTAGGAAAAATGTATTCTCTGAAAGAGTGGTAATGCAGTGGCACAGGCTGCCAGGGGAGGTGGTGGAGTCACCGTCCCCAGAGGTGTTCAAGAACTGAGAAGATGTGGCACTGGGGGATGTGGTTGGTAGGCATGGTGAGGTTGGACTTAATGGTCTAAGAGATGTTTTCCAACCTTAATAATTCTATGATTCTAAATCCTTGTAGAGAAACCAGTGTTGGCCACTTCCTAAAGCAGAGAGAAGCAAAGGGAAGTGGGACTGAGGTTCCTAGAGGCAGAGCTGCATTTTTCTGAGAGCTATTTGCAATATGCATGGAAGCCTTCACTCATCCTTACACTCTCTTCCCCATTAGCTCACCCATGCCTGGAGAAAACTTCCAGAGAGCCCTTCAGATCGCAGCTATCCAAGATTCTGCACTGTCTACACATAGCTGGTACTTGCTGAAAAGAGCAGATCTGAAACCACAGTTGGCAAATTGCATCAACAAGCATATTCTCAGCGAGGCATTGTTCCAGTTTGTATATGTCTGAAAAGAACTGTTCAGGCATATGTTAAAGTTGGCACCTTCTCCCTGGGACTCGCTGCAATCTGACGGATGGAGCACGATAACCGCATCGAGATGCACAAAACATTCAGAGGATGAGGGAAAACAAAGTCCACTCGAGATGCTGGCAGGGCAGTGATGGTGACAAACAGCAGAGGAACAGCGATGTCCCCCGGACAGAGCACTCACCTTGGGCTGCTGCATGAGCCAACTTCGTCATCAAGCACTTGTGGAAAGAGATCAACAGCTGCAAAACCTGCTGCTCCAATGCCAGCCTGGGGTGATCCTTCTACAGAGGCTGTCAGCCCATCCCCACCATGTGAACTAACTGTGCTCCCAAGTGCCACATCTCCACGGTTCTGGAACACCTGCAGGGATGGCGACTCCACCACCACCCTGGGCATCTGTGCCAGTGCCCCATCACTCTTTTGGAGAAGAAATTGATCCTAATATCTAACCTGGACATCTCACTGAGCCCTGCACCCTGCAAAACCCATCCTTTTGTAACAGTGTGGAAGCGGAGTTGGGAACTGCTGATGCTCCAGACATGGGATACAGTGAGACCTTCATTTTGCTGGTCGAAAGCTCACTCACTGGGAATATCTTAAACTGAAGATGACTGGAGAGTGCTGGGGGGAAATACTGTCCTGGTTTTGCTTTCCCTCAGGTGTCCATCAACAGTTGTACTGCAGATAGGTTGCTGGTGGAGCTGCACTGAGCATCCTCTGAGCATGTCCCACCACTGGGGGGGGACACCTGGGGTTGCTTCTCTGTTCCTGTCCACTTGGGGTACCCAGGAGTGCCCCCTTCCAGAGGGGACTTGGAGCCCATCTCACCGTGGTGCAGCTGTCTCTGTGCTTCTGGATGAAGTGACCAGCCTGGATGGCTGGGTGACATGCGGGTACAGTGGGGATGGGTTGACGATCGGACTTGGTGATCTCAGAGGTCATTTCCCACCTCAGTGATCCTGTGATTCCTCCGTGCTGGGGCCCAGCACTGGACACAGCACTCCAGATGCAGCTCGGCGTATGGAAGATTTGGGGGAATCAGCTCAGATCTTTGGCCGAGTACCGTGAGACGAGCGAGGCACAGCAGGAGGCTATGGGGGGGTGGGAGGGGGGAAGGTCCCCAGGCTGCACCCCAGCGGATTCAGAGAGGGAAGGGTTAAAGGGCCAGCGAGCAGCTCTGCCTCCATCCTTCCTCCCTCCCTCCCTCGCTGTTAGGCTGAAGCTTTGACAGGGGGTGGGGTCGGGGCCGGCCGCCGTTTTGCCGCAAGAAGGGGGGGAACGTGGCTGCGAGAGGCGTGTGTGTGTGCGTGTGCGTGGGGTGACACGCGCGACGAAATGAGATGAGAGCTCTCCGATGGGGCCGGAGGGGCCCCCCAGGCTTCAGCCCTACCGCCACCCCGCAGCTCTGCCCGGCGAGAGTCCCCGCCACCAGTAAGGCAAAGGGTGGGGAGGAACTGGGAGATACTGGTGAGAAGGCTGCGGGAGGATTGGGGGGGGGGGGGTGCTGGGAGGAGGGGGAGGGGAGGTGGGTCCCCCTTATCTCTGCCCGCATCTCTCAAAGTGGCTTTGAGATTAGAGGGGAGATGTGTGGGGAGAAGGGGGGATATCACCCCAAGCACCCACCCATGGGGAATTTGCTGGGGGGGGGGGGGGAGGGGGAGCTCTGTGATGGAGAATGTTTGGGGTTGTTTGGTTTATTTATTTATTTATTTTGGGGGGGTGGGGGGGAGGGGAGAGGGTTGGGGGTGCTGCTTGTTTGTGCCTAAAGTCACAGCTGCTTGGAAATGACAGCACCCAAAAATAGAGTGCGAGGAGGGGAGGGGCGGTGATGGGTGGGGGATTGCAAACCTGTTTGTACCCCCCCCTCCCAACTCCCAAAATCCCCATCCCCTCCCCCCCGCCTCCCCTCTTCCCCAGCTTCCTTCGTTTGTGAGCTTATTTTGGAGGGGAAGGGGCTGGGGTGGGATTCGGCGAAGGGGCCGAGCGATCTCCGTGTGCAGCTGCTGGGAATTATGTCATCTGCCTCGGCGCTGGGTGGCCCAGCGGTGGCAGCAGGGAGGGACGAGGTGGGGGGAGATTGGGGGGTCATGGGGGGGACACGGGGCTCCCAGCTTGGGACCTCACCCGGGGGATGTAGGTATGGCTGTGCTGCTCGTGCAGATCCCCAAGGGTGGGTGCACACTGGCAGGGATGTGGGTGCTCCCCAACCCCGTGGGCTCCATCCGTCCTCATGGCACGGCCCCATGGCACGGCCCTATGGCAAAGCCAGGGCAAGACCTGGGCTGTGCTGCAGTGCAGCACTGTGCCCCATCTGGGTGTGCCAACCCCTATGTATCCCTCCATCTGTCCGTGGGTCCAAACCCGGGGACCCCGTGGCAGCGTCATGCTATGGGGAGGGCATGCTCAGAAGGATGCTGAGCTCTCAGCACGATCCCATCCTGGGGATGCCTCTGCCCCATGGGATAACCCTTGGTGCCTCCTTTAGCTGTTCTCCCAACACCCTCCAGCACATCTTTCATCTTCAAACCCACATTACACCAGCAGCAGAGCGATGCAGGCATTAAAACAGGGGCTCGGGACCCTTGCTATGGGGTCTGGGGGCTCCTCCATCACACACCATCCCCTATCCGCGCGCTGCCGTTTGTTTATGTGTGGCCCCGCTTGGATGGAGCGGCGATCCGCTGTCGCTATATATAGCATGCAATGCTGTCATCAGAGTTCAGCCCGGCTGGGGAATGGATTTGCTTGCAATGGTTTGGAAGGAGATGGGAAGCAGTGTAGGGATGGCGTGGCTCCCCTGTGTCCCATGTGTGGGGATGTGGGAGCGTGGGAGGGATTTGTGTAGGGGATGAAAGTCGCCCCACGGCTTTGTGGGGCATTTAAAGAGCAGCACAGGGATGTGTGTGGCTTCACGGAGGGGATCCCCCGTCCCCGAGACAATATTTGCTGGGCCAGCAGGCTGATGTCCTAAGGAGTATCCCCCAGATCCAAAAGGAGGAGGCTGAAAAGTGCAGGAAAGCCCAACATCCCCAGTGTCCCCCGTATCCTCAGTGTCCCCAAAGTCTGCAAAACTGCCAGCTTCCCCAACATCTCCAATGTCCCCAACATCACATAAAGCCCCGCTGTGTCCCCCATGTCCCCAGCGTTCCCAGCATTGCCAGCTTCCCCAACATCTCCAGCATCCCCAACACCATCTTCCTCAACATCCCCAACATCCCCGATGTCCCCAAAGTCCCCACCATTGCCAGTTTCCCCAGCATCCCCAGCATCCCCAACACTGCCATCTTCCCCAACACCCCCAATGTCCTCAACATCCCCGTGTCCCCAACAACCCTAAAATCCCCAGCGTTGCCAGCATTCCCAACATTGCCATCTGCCTCAACATCTCCCCAACATGTCCCCAACACTGCTGTAGCAGAAATGCTGTCACAGCTTGAAAAAGTGATTGAGCATCTGGTGGGAAGGCAAAGCCAACCCAGGGGAGCTCAGGTGCGTTGCATGCACCTGAGTGACTGGAAAGGGTGGAGCCAGGATCCACCCCTTCCCAGACCTCATTTAAGGGTTGGCAGTGGAGGTAAGGGTATCTTGCTACAGGTCCCTGCCCACCTGAGGCCTTCTGAAGGTAAGCAGTGTCTTTCCTTTATTTCTGAGGCTATTGTATTTGAGCAAATCCTCTCTTGCTGTAGCCCAGGACCTTGTTGCTCTGCTGTCATTGCTGAGCTTTCCATCCCGTTACCTCTGCCATCTCCCTCAGTGTCCCCAGCATTTCTTAGTGTTGCCGGTGTCCCCAACCTCTGCAGGTTCTGCTGCATCACCACAGGGTCCAGGCCATGATGTGGTGTGTGGGGAGGGCACCTCTCCATTCCCTTGCAGAAAGGCAGATGAATAGAGTGGTTTCCAAATGCACAGTGAAAATTGTGGCATTATAGCTCACTGTGGAGCAGGAATTTGGGTAAATCAGGCTGCAAAAAATTTACTGAATGGATTCCTGTCCCTTTGAGGAAGCTGATGTGTGACAAGGGTGTTTCTGGAGCTATGCTAAGGCTTTTGAAACCCATAGGATTGCACCAGGGAAATCCCAGATGTGCCTAGGGCTGTCAGAGACATCCAGCAAATGAAGGGTGAAAAGAGGAAATCTTTTTCTTTTTTTTTTTTCTTCCCTTCTCAGCAGATCTTTCCCCATTAGTCATTCTTGTCACAGGAGCTGGCAAACACAGTTATTATTATTTGAGGGATCTGAAAGTGAAATGGAGGCACATGCCTGGGAACCCTGGTGCCTCCAGGTCCCCTTAGGGCTGGGGCAATGGGACAGGATCGCCTTCCCTCGTTCTCCTATGCCTCCTTAAGTAGCAAAACTATGAGTATTATATGAGCCATTGGGAAGGATGTCCTTATAATCAAGTTAGGTTGAAGCCATGAGCTGGAGGGAGGTGGAAGTCCCCTCATATCCCATGTGGGAGCCTCCAAGCCCCTGCTTCATCTCAGGAAACCTGAGTTTTGCCCTCTCATGTGGTCTTGTTAGTGAACCTGTGGGTTTTCTCATCTTGCTGCTTTTATTGCATGAAGTCTCTTTGTAGTGGCCACCCTTCGCATGCACCTGCTTTAAGCTTTGGGACAGCTCAGAGAGCTGTGAATTGTTTGGATTCCCCTTTGGAAGAAAGCATTCCATCCTCCAGCAGCAGTAGTAGCTCAGGGAGTTATTTAATGAGCTGAGCTGGACTTTTTGCTCTATGATTTAATTTAATCTTTTTCTTCAGTTGCTTTCCAACCCTTCAGCATCTCCTGCATCCTCTGCATCAGCCTGGCTGGTCCCTGCACCGCTCTGGGACTGCCCAGATGCAATGGGGCCAGGGAATCTTAGGAGAAAGCTGATGGTCTCATTAACAGATGCACACAGTCTCCCAAATATTTATCAGCTGGAGAAATACTTGGGCTCAGAAGTTGCCAAGTAACATAACAAGAGGCGCTTTTAAATAAATATATGTGCGTCTGCGGGTGACGAATTAACCAAATCCATTGGTATGTGGCCCAAAGACATGTTTTCCTCTGGAAGCACAGCACCAGGAACAATAATAATGATTTGAGCCAGGAAAAATGTGCGATAAGCAACTTCTGACTGCACGTCCACCAGCTGGGGAAAGGCAGGAGGGCATGGGGCCGTGCAGGGATGTCCGTGTGTGCCACAGAGGGGCTGGGATGTGCAAAACAGATGTGCAGGTTGGATATCAGGGAAAAACTTATCTGAAAGAGCAGTCAGGTGGTGGCACAGCTGCCCAGTGAAGTGGTGGAGTCACCATGCCTGGAGATGTTGAAGAACCATGGAGATGTGGCACTCAGGGATGTGGTCAATGGGCATGGAGGGGGCGGGTTGAGCTTGGGCTTGGTGATCATAGAGGCCTTTCCCAACCTGTATGATTCTATTCTATGATGTGCACGTGAAGGTCACAGCTTCTATTAGCCCAATTGGAGATGGGAAAAATAGACCAGCCGTGGGCACAGGAGCTCATCTTCCTTGTCCCTGCTTTCTAATTATATCAGTTGATCTAGTACAAGCTCTTTGTGCTCCCTACGGACCTTGCCCTAATTATATCCCCAGCATTGCCCTTCACAAGCACTTGGAGTGTTAATAAAACCATCCCACCCAAGACATAAGGATGGGAGGACTATATATCCCACCACATACATTGCCCTGTCTCTCTTGCTCTTGGGATCATGGTCCTCTGCCCCCTACAGTGCAAGGAATTGTAAGGGAACAAGGAATGGGGATGTGTTTCAGGCTGCCCAGGGAGGTGATGGAGTCTGGTGTTCCAGAACCATGGAGGTGTAATGCTGAGAGCCCAAGGTCGGTGGGCATAGTGGGGATGGGCTGGGATTGGACTTGATGGTCTTAGAGGACTTTTCCAAGCTCGATGATATTCTGTGATTTAGTAGGTCAGGTCAATGGTTGGATATGGTGATACTGAAGGTCTTTTCCAACTCAAATGTGTCTGTGATTCTATGCTGGTGGTCATTCAAGGCAGACAATGCGACTTCCCTTACTGTTGTGGGATGGAAGCCAGGGAGGGCCATCCCTGCAGCAGGGACACTAAGGCAGATGGAGACCCACCACCCATCCCTGCTTCTCCATAATGCTCTCCGGAACTTCACTTTTGATAGGCACAAGTGGTGTTTTAGGGCCAGGCTGACATGGCAGAGCAATGGTACCCAGGAGGTTGTGCAAGGAGGTGAGATGTGGGGAAAGCCAGCTGCTGTCTGGATAGTGGAAAGGATGACTGGAGTGACATGGTTAGTGGGCATGGTGGGGGTGGGCTGACAGTTGGGCTTGATGGTCTTAGAGCTTTTTTCCAACCTTAATGATTCCTTTGTTCTATGCTAATACCCTATTTCAGTTAATTTATGAGCCAAGTGTGTTTTGTGGGGCAGGTGATCTCCTGCAGCCGAAGGACCACTTCTGTTTTCCAGCAGAGCCCAACCAAACTCATCTCATCCATGGCAAACACAGCACCACTGACATTCCCTAGGGACAACCAGGATTTCGTCTTTCCTCCATGCTCTCAGGGACCTGAAGTAGCTTTTAATAATAACTTTCTAAAATATCAGTAAAACAAACCACAACCCTGAGCAAACAAGGCAGCCCGTGGACGGCAAACAATCCTGGAGGGAATGCAGCACAGTGTTTGCTCTCAGAACAAGTCTTGCTGGTCACCAGCCTGTCCCCCAGCATGACTACGTGTGCCCTGTGCAGCCTTACCAGCATTGCTCCCTGGGGCTACATAAATGTGCAGGTCATTCCTCCTTGCTGGAATTTAATTGCTCCCTCTTTAATGAACTCCTCCATCAATCTGTTGATGGCTTTCCCCCTCTTCCTTAACCCTTGAAGAGGCAGTAGTGTGTTGGTGGCTTGGGAGAGACCCGTTGGGTGAATGAATGAGCAGCAGAGGGGAGGATGTGGGGACCGTGGCACCAGGCAGGATGGGGACAAAACCTTTTGCTGCAGTTCCCCACCTTGGCATGGGGATGGAAGCACTGTTGTACCCTGAAGGACTTGCATGGCTCAGCCTCATAGAGACAGGCAGGGATTTGGGCCAGCATCCTGCTCCAACAAGGCAGAGCATGCAAAACATAACCTGCTCCCCCTCGCACACCTCCCTGGAGCTGTGTCTCTGTTTCATGCCTGGCCTTGAGAACTCAAATCCTTTCATTTCCTTCGGACGCTTATCCCTTAAGGATCTTGATCCCGGGGCACCGACACAAACACCCTTTAAATCTGTCGCAGACAGCTTAGGGAAAGATTATCCCATGTCTCTGTGGGCTCTGTGCCTGCCCCTGGCTCCAGTCCCTCATGTCCCACACCCACCAGGCAGGATGGGCTGATGTGCTCAGCCTGGATGACCTCACACTGGAGACCCTTCAGCATGGTTTGTGGTGACAGGACAGGGGGAAGTGGATTCAAACTAGAAGAGGGGATATTTAGGTTGGATAGAAGGAAAAAGTCTTTTAGAGTGAGGGTGGTGAGGCACTGGCACAGGTTGCATGGAGAGGTGATGCATGTTGCATCCCTGGAGACACCCAAGGTCAGGGTGGATGGAGTTCTGAGCACCTGATGGAGCTGTAGATAACCTTCTTCATTGTGGGGGAGTTGGACTAAATGGCCCTTAAAGGTCCCTTCCAACTGTAAGGGATTCTATGATACAGGCTGCCCAGGGGATGGTGGAGTCACCATCCCTGAAGGTGTTCAAGAGCCATAGAGATGTAGCACTGAGGGACATGGTCAGTGGGTAAGGTGGGGGTGGGTTGAGAATCTCAGTCCAACCACCCAGCTCTTCCCACTTCACTGCCAGAATGGCTTTTGGGCCCTGACAGCTTTCACAGCTTTATTCCAGCGTGGCAAGCTTTCATAATAGCAGTTGACACCTAACTTCATTTGAATCGATCTTGTGTGATAATTAGCTGATTGCAGCAATTGGCATAAATTACTGTGCTGATTGGAGGGTCTGCAGTGGACAGTGCCTTGTGCTGCAAGAAGGCTTCTGCTCTGAGGCCACCTTGCAGGGACCCCTGTGACCTGCAGAGATCTTGTGAAAGGGCAATGAGAGCATCCCTCCTTGGCAAAATTAGTTGGGCTGGGATGCACCCCTTGTACCCCTCCAGCTCTTCTTTCCCACTTTTCTCTCTTTTCTTGACTGCTGCCCTGCAATTAGCATCCTCCTAGTCTGCTGGAATCGAAGAGAAATCCCAGGACTTCTAGATAGGATTAGCAGCAGTCCACAGCACTCCTCACCCTGCTTCTATGGGACCCTTGGGAGCACATTATGAGAGCTCGCTGTTTAAAAATGTTTATCCCTAGGCCATGCTACTGAGTGTTTTCCTAGGATACTAATGGACTGGAAAGCACTTTGTCGCCCCTGTGCAATACGAGAACATCAGCCTGCTTTTTGCAAAGCCAGAAGAGAAATTATTGAGTGCCTCTGCCTTTTCTCCATTGTTACCAGCTATTTCTGATCGCCAGCCAAGTCCTGGGAACACTGTAGCAGCTCAGTTGTTTTGTGTTCTTCGTTTAGCAAAATAAAAGGAGGGTTCCTTCTGGTTGTCTGTGAACATCTGAGAGAGATCTGATACGGGACTGGGAGAGGGATTCGCTGCAAATTGGATTGCAGAGTGAATGCTGTAACTTTCTCGAGGCAGAATAATGGCACGTTCTGCTCTGGCAGTTCTGACCCCCAGAATGGGTTTATGGAGCTGTTGGAGGAGATCGTGAGGATGCTCAGAGGTTGGAGCACCTCTGCTATGGAGATTTACCCCCACCAGTGGGGGGATGCCTGTTTTTTCTGTGCTGAACATACATGGATTGGGCAGTTGGGCTTAAGGCAGGAGCTGGGTGAGGATGTGGGACCCAGGCAGGGAGCAGTGGGAGAAGCAGACAGGTTTCCTCACTTCAAAAGTTGGACACAATGAAAATCCCTCCTTTGCCCCGAAGAGCCCCATCCTGAGAGGCATTCAGTGCTGCATTTGAATCTATTCAAAGCATTTCTTAATGGAAGAGAGAAAGAAACCCAGAGACAAAAGGCTTTTCTGGAAGAGAGGAGGGGGAAGGAAGTGGCTTTCGAAGTGTCAATGATGACCCTTCCTTTAGCTGCAGCTGTGGCTGTAGATGGGATGTCTCTGTACCAGCAGGACCTCACAGGGCAGAAGATAGGAGCACACACTTCTGTACCTCTGTGTTGGTGGGATATGGCCCCAGTGATGAAACTGGAGAGTTTGGTGCAGATTGGGTTAAAAATGTGAAGATGCAGGTGCTGGAGAGGAGACAGAAGGCAGAAGGCTGAAAAAGAGCTGACTGGGACTGGATTGGCACCGAAGATCACAGAGCTGTTTGCATCTGCTTTGTACAGGATAAAACACAACATGAAGGCCCTTCTGCCCCTTTTCCTGTGGCCACTGTCCCTCTGAGCAGTGGGACCCCATGGCTGCGGGCTCTCAGGGTCATGTGATGGCTTTTTGAGGCTGTGATCCCAGCTGAGGTGGCCACAGTTACATGGAGCATCTCTGAAATCATTGGGGGCAGTGTCTTTCCTAGAGTTGAAGAGGTGTTTTCAAGCCATTCCCACGGGAGGATAAGTGCTAGCACTTGGAAGAGATGGGAGAGGACTGGAGAAGGGTTGGAATGAGAGACAGCTGAAATCCAGTTTGGAGGGAACAGATATGCATGTGGTCCTGTTACCTGCTGCGGTGGAGATGGGTGTAAATAATGGGTTGGGCTAGATGATCTCAATGGTCTCTTTCAACCTTAATGATTCCATGATTCTCAGTGCTCCATCTCACTGTGGTGAAGAAGGGCATCTTCAGGCATAGAAGACCCCACTGGTAGGGATGAATCCAAAATTGGGCTCCTACCAAAGTCCTGGAGGAGAGAAGAAGGGTGCTCAGCCTCTGGTAAGGATCCAGGCTCACTTATGCTGGGATGCTGACACATCTCCTTTGGTCCCTCTTGGCCTTATCTCCTTTCCTCGTGCTTGTGGTGTTGGAGCTGCCCCTCACAGAAGGGCACTCTGCAGACAGAGGGTCAGCACAAAGAGGCAGTTTCCTCACAGTGACATCTCAGGAATTTGCGGTCTGTGAAGGCTGAGTCAATATGAGCAGGAAAAGGCTGCCTATTTTTAGGACCGCTGCTATTTGGGGGTGACTGAGCTCTCTCCCTCCTCCCACATCCAGCATCTCAGCCATGCGGAGCTTGTGGTGCACCTGCTTTGCACGGGGAGGGAACTCAAAGGCACTGCTCAACAGCCATCCCCAGTGCCATACCAACATAAGTAAAAATTGGCTCCTTGGGGGCAGTGCAAGCCTTGTAGCAGGTAACAGAGATCTTTCCCTGGGCAAATGGGTACTGTACAATGTTGCCTGCTAGGATGAGCAGATGGAGGAGTCAAGGTGACTGGGAAGAGAAGATGAATGGTCATAGAATCATTAAGGTTGGAAGATCATCAAGTCCAATCCCAACCCATCCCCCCCATACCCACTGACCACGTCCCTCAGTGCCACATCTCCGTGGCTCTGAAACGTCTCCAGGGATGGCGACCCCTCTGCTTCCCTGAGCAGCCCGTGTCAATGCTTGACTGCTTCTCTAGAGTCCAATCCTTTGACCATGTCGACCTGGCCTGGATGCCTGTGTACCTGCATGACCCACGGAGCTCTGCCCGGTGCCACAGTTTGTGTGCTGGTGAGCTGCCAGCTCCTGCATTTCTTGGCATCCTCTCCCCAGAAGTCAACACAGCTTGGCATAGCTACTTGCTGGCGTGGCATCACGGGACTTGTCCAGCTGCCAGTGCTCTGGGACAGCATCACCCTCAGAGTCAAGCCACCCCTTGTATGCCAGCTGTGGAGCATGGATGGCCTGTGGTCTACTGAGCTGCACAAGATGTGACATTGAGCCCCAAAAAAGCTTCAGGTCAGCCAGCAAGCTGCACTGAGAATGCAATGAGAGGTGTCCAGTCATCTCTTCATATGGACCCAGGACACCCCCAGTGCTTTGTCTTGTTGTGGCACAATAGCTCCTGCTCTGAAGATGTCTGTGGGAGCCACCACCTTCTGCAGAGGATGACACACCAAGGTTTCCCCAACAGGGTTTGCAGGGAGTCCTGTGTGCAGGATGGTCCTGTCAAAAAGAAAATTCCTCTCTATTTTTCATTTTGTAAGCAAGTGCAGCCCTCTGCCCTCTTGCCATATAGTCTGCCCTTGGTCTGGAAAAATTGCTGTTTATTTTACACTTAGCAAAATATTGGCATTTATTAGTATTATTTTCGTAGCATGCACAGATGACCCTCTGGATCATGATCATTTGGGCTTTCCCAGACCTGTCTCCACCTTTCTACTTTCCTGGAGCAGTGGGCACTCCTGATTTCTTCCCTTCTCTGGCTCCTGATGGCTTTTGGCTATGTGCTCCTTCTTCCCACCCTAAAAAGAAGTCAGGGATCAACTTGTGTGCATCATTTGACTGTGGCTGTGGTCCTGTCTGAAGCAGTGCCCTAAAGCATGCTTGTAAATCCTCCCTGAGTGCTTTTCCAGCATGGATTCACTTAAAAACCTACAGAGGAATGATGCTGAAAATACATCTGGTGTTGTAGCAGCAGATCCCGCGGCAGCTGCTGTCAGCAGCACAGGTGAGATGAACGGCGTGGGATTGCTGTTGTCTGCTCACAGCCCAGGCAAATTAATAAGGATGTTGTGCTGGAAGGAATTCCGCCCCAAAGATAGGAAGTGCAAGCTTTCAACACATGCCAGGCTCCTCTGGAACGTGTTTCACAAGAGCTTCCCAGCTTACCTGCAGGTCTGAAGCATCCTGCTGCCCCGTGCTGAGAACCAAAGCCTCAGGAGTCCTGGCAGCTGGTGAGGGCCCAGCTCCAAGCTGTATTTCCCCTTTGCACATCTTGGTTCTCTCCTAGAACAAAGCACTAGGTAAAAAATAAATGGTTCAGGAGGAGGTCTATGTATGAGGCTCTATGAAATCATCACTGTCAGGAGGAATACTCCTCATAATGTAAGAATAAGGACTCTCAAATAATCATTTAGAGGTTTCTTGCTCTTTACATTTGCCATCAAAGGGCATCAGAGTGGAGGATGCATTTTGGTGCCTGGTGTTGAGGCAGGAGCAGAGGCGTCTGGGACCTGATCCTGGTGCAGCTCAGGGTGGTCACAAAGTGGTACACAGGGGAGATGGGGACAGGAGGGCATCATCTGAGATGGGAATGGGACATTAAGATGGACGTGGAAGGGGTATGGCTTCTCTGTAAGGAACAGGCTGGGACTCTTCAGCTTGGAAAAGCAATGGCTAAGGTGGGACTCTGGGCTCAGTGGTGTTAGTCCAACAAGGCTGAGGGTGAGCAGGGCTGGGTGGGTACAGCACAGTCATTCCTGAAAGGAGTCCTGGAGTGGAGACAGTGCTCCAGAAGCTGGGTGTCGTGTTCTCCCAGTAGCACAAGTAGCGCTGGCAGCTCAGAGTGCAGCATCCCAAGGAGTGTTTGCTTAGCAGGTTATCTACAGTTAATTTACTCCTCGTGAAACCATAGGAAGCATTTTCTCATGGTTGTAAATAACCTAACGTTGCTTTGGCACAAAGCAAAGTGAAAAATAAATAGGAGTGGGGTTAGACTATGAGGGCAATGCAAGCTGGCTTTTCTTCGTGTAGGTATGGGAACAAAACACAATGTGATGGCATGCTATGAAGTACCTCAAGCACCACTGATCCACTGGTTATTTATTCAGTGATGCAGGGCTTTATGTCTCCATTAGATCTGGACCTTATGACAGCTCTGTTGAGCTTGGTAGTCCTTCTCTTCCTTCATCCCTCATGTAGGGGGGTTGGAGCTTGATGATCCTTGAGGTCCCTTCCAACTCAAGCCATTCTATGATTCTGTGATTCTCTGAGTCTTCCAGATGGAAGATAGTAAAAAGGAGAAATGGGGACAAAACCCATCCTAAGAGCCCAGGGTAGAGATGAGTTTTCTGCAGCTGATGATGGTGTTGGGAATGCAATTGGCTTAGAGAAATGTGCCATCTTGCTGGAGGAGCCTCTTTGGCATGTTTTCATAGAATGACCTGGATTGAAAAGGACTGCAATGATCATCTAGTTTGGACAAATCTGTTGCATTTGCAACAGAGCTGATGGTATTTCCCAGTGCTCTCAACCCATTTATTGGCAAATGGAAAGCAAGGAGGAAACCAGAACTGTAGATGAACTGTGTTTCATTGGTCCTCCTTCCTTGGCCCAAAGCTTTCAGCTGTGTCCGTCATGCTGTTGGATCCAGAGAGTAGAGAATTGTCATGTGCTGTTTCTGGCTCCTTTTCATCCAAATGCTGCACAAGCAAGACAAAGCACATGAGAAAGACTACATCAAACTAAGTCATTTGCAAGCCCTGTAATGATTTCAAAGCCTCATTTTCCTTTTGCAGAGGATCTGGAGGGAAAGGGAGAAGTGTTCAAAGCCCAAATCTTGTTGTGAAGTCCAAAGCTAGGCGAGCAGAAGTGTTTGTTTAATGAATCTGTGCAGACTCCTCAGGAACCCATGAGAGCAACACCTCCCTGCAAATCAGGTCATTTTCTTAGCAAGTGAGAAATGGCTTCCCAAGTTTCGTAGCACAGGGGTAGAAATCAGAGACCATTTGAAGGATTGAAAACCAAGGCTCTGGCTTTGCCTTTCTGTCCCACCAGGTCCCCATCATCCTAGCTGGCACTGAGAGAGGTGGCTAAAATATTTTACCATCCCATTCACAAGGATGACATTCATCGCATCCCTTTCCATGGGGAGCTGGCTCAGCTGCCATACTTACCTCCAAAAACTCTCCTAGCCAGTGAAAAAAGATGGAATAGTCAACGTAAACGAAATAATAAAACCCCTGGCATGTATCTTGTGAGGTCTAATTATAGGATATGGAAGTCAACGTGATGATATTTTCTTTGGATGTGTGGTGTAGATGTAATTACTTCTCCACAGATGATGTGAGATGTCCTTATGTAATCTGATGTTATTATTATGCAGTTATGGAAATTTTCCTTCTCTGGCCCATCTATGGCTTTCTTCTCATAACCTTTTTTTTCTTTCACTTTAAAGTCTCTATGGATTATTCAGAAGGCAATGGGTGAATCAGTCACGCAAGCAGTATGTAAGCAGAAGGGCAGTATGGTGGAAGCTTTGCTTGCTCCAAAGGATCTTTCTTGCTGTTTTTTTTTTTATTAGTAGGTGATAGGAAGGGGAGCAGGGAGTGGAGACAAAACTGGTGGTTTCCAGTTAGAACCACAGAATTATTAAGATTGGAAAAGAAAAAAATGGAGTCCAACAGTCATCCCATCCCCACCATCCCCTAACCATGTGTCCCCGTATCCAACCTCTCCTGGTGCAACTTAAGGCCATTACTGGAGAGACTGGTTTCCAGTCATGGTTCAGTGCCAGCCACTGCACAGGAATTTGTGTTTAGGGCAGGGAATCCCCACATTTCTCTGAGTACAAAGAAGCCATCTATGGGGAAGCCAATAGCTGAGGGATGTTTGTTACACTCGTGTCATTCATTAACTGTGAACTAACTCCTGCCAGAGCCCAGTGCTGTCAGGCACGTCAGTCATGGATGTAGATGGCATTTCAACTCCCACTCACCTTCAGACGAATCCTTCTCTGTGATCTGTGCCTGGATCCTCAGGGACTAGAAAGAAAGCGTACACCTCAGGGCAAGCACACCAGCTTGGGGCCACTGAGATGCTCCAGGCTGCCTGCACCTTCAGCAGATAGCACTGTTCCTGCTCCTGCTGAAGCCCAGAGAGGCTTTGCTGAGGATTTAGCCTTTCCCCCCCCTTGTGATGCCAAAAAAAAGTGCCATCCATCCTCATCCGAGGGTGCTGCCTCCAATCCCTGAATCCCAATGTGGATAGAAACAGCCCTTTTAAACAGGATGCATGCTGACCTGCTCGTTCCATTGGAAAGCTAGCTCTTCTGGTGGCAATTTGTTTTGCTCCAATTAATTTTTACCGGAGTTGACCTCCTGATTTGGGACTATGAATGGGCCTGGGCACTCTCTAGGAGGTTTGCTTCCTTTCTTCCAGATAAGCACTCAGGGCTGGAAGCTTAGACAAGCTTCTCCAGCCTAAAAATCAGCTGGGAGAGCTACTAACCCCTGTCTTCTCCAGGCACATTGACTCCTCTTTTTGGAGACTTTGTCACTGTCTCCTGATCCTGGGGTAGCTTCACCAAAGCATGAAGAAAGAGAAGGGAAAAAGGAAAGCATTTCTTGCCTACACCATTTCTTCAGCTCAAAAGATGAGAACCTTGTCCAGCTTTTATATGGTTCTAGCTCCCATTAGAGAAACAGGAGCACTCTTCCTAGGCAAAGGACGTGTGGTGTGAAGGGCTAGTGAAAAGAAAACCCTCCAGTTTTTCCTCTCATTAGCTAAAGGAAGGAAGGTGACCATTTAAAGTGCATTTCTTCTTGCCTAAGAGCAGCTACGATTAGCAGGCACGAGTGGGAGTGCCATATGGCCAGGGACAAGCATCACATGCTCCCCCACACAGCTCAGACTGACCTACATAGCATGGCCAAGCCACCATGCTGAAGCATCACAGCACACACACCAGGCTTTCATCATCTGCAGCTGGAGTTGCAGGAGCTGTGATTTACGGGAAGGCCTGGGCTATGCACCAGCTCCAGGCTTGCCAGCACTGCATAAGCTTGTCTGCTCAGTGTGGAGCCAACACAGCCCTCTCAGGAAGAGACAGCTTATACCAGCAGGGCTGCTTTGCCAGAATAGGAAACCATCTCTCTGGACAACAGGAACCAGAGTCTTTTGGCTTGTTCTCGTTGCCTCAAGCTGAGCAAGCAGATGCTGTCATGGGTTGGAGACGGAAAGCACCCCCCTTGCAACAAATGGCACCAACCCAGCTCTGCAGTGATCAGGACCCCCCCACCAGTCCTCCATGGTGACTTGGAGAGGGTCCCCTCCAATCCGCACTTCTGGGGCAGTATGGAAGTGCCTCAATTTATGAGCATGATCAAATTCCCTCAGCATTTTAGCTTTCAGACCGGCACAGGGATGACATCTCAGGGGTTAGACTTGGTGATTCTTGTGGTTCCCTTCTGGCTCAGGATATTCTGTGATTCTATAGTGGGGAATATCTTAGAATCACAAGGTTGGAAGCGACCTATAAGATCACCTAGTCCAAATCTTCAAACAACAGCCACGGATTCAAGGCAGCTTACAACAAGGCACATCAAGACATGAAGCTGCGAACGCTCAAGGAGAGGTAATGGCCTCAAGTTCTGCCATGGGAGGTTCTGGTTGGATATTAGGAAAGATTTGTTATCCAAAAGAGTGGTCAGGCACTGGCACAGCTGCCCAGGGAGGTGGTGAGTCACCATCCCTGGAGGTGTTCCAGAACCCTAAGGATGTGGCACTGAGGGACAGTGAGCATGGTGAGAATGGGTTGGGGTTGGACTTGGTGATCTTAGAGATCTTTCCCATCTTTAATGATTCTGTGATCCTATAAAACCCCTCCACAAGCTGTAGCCCTGCTGTAGCTCACCCCAAGGGGTGATTTGGAGTTACAGCATGAGATTGACCTTCTGGATGTGGACTGTTGGACGCCATTCACTTACTTTGTTGGATGCTATCTGCTTACTTTCGCCATTCATTGCAGGGGTGTTGGACTAGATGACCTTTAAGTGTCCCTTCCAACTCAAACGATTCTGTGATTCTGCAACAAGTGGAGTTGGCTCCCAGCTGAGGGCTGGAACTGAATTTAAGCTGTAGTGATGCTGGCTGGAAAACTCTGGAGATTTACAACCCTGCCCCACAGTCGGGGCACGGTGCCCATTTGGGAGGTTTTGGGTTTTGATCTCCTCGAGACTTTGAAAGTGATTACTCCTGTAAATAAAGGAGTCTGAGGATGGCTCTAGCCTACATCAGGGTGTTTTGACTGAGCATTTCTTTAAGGAAGAAATCCCAATGCGGGGAGCCAGGCGTCTGCTCCCATTTCCATCTCTCCCCAAGCACATTGATGCTTTCTGCCCACAAACCCCAGGGGAAAATCCCAACCCGGTGACGTTCCTTGCTGCTGACATTTTTGCTCCTGCTCTGATCGGAGCAGAAAACACTTAACCACTTTTATAGCCACAGTCTGGGGACCTCAAAGCTTAGAGATCTTGAACCGAAATGGCTCCAGCAGGAGTGAGATCACCCCGCCAGGGAGCTGCTCAGAGCCACTGCTGCAAGAGAAAGGAAAAGGGAAACAAAGGATCCAAGGAACAAAGCGTTTGGTTTTGAGTCGAGTTTATTTTTCTTTGCCTCGAGAGGAAGAAAAGGCATTGAAAAGAAAAAGAGGGGGGAGGGTTGGGGGGTAAAGCGGTATTTTTTCTTTCTGAAAACTGAATTTTATTCAAGAGAAGGAGAGGGCATTGGAAAAGAAAACAACACACACCCTATTTCATTGAAGAGAAGGAAAAAAAAAAAAGGGAGAGAGAAAAACACCAGAACATTTCCATAGAAATAATTCTCAAACAAGAGAATTTCTCTGCAGAAGAGAAAAAATGAATAGGAGTCCCTAGGGTCCCATTTGATAGCAGTCAGTCCAGGAGATTCATTGAGCGGGGAAAGAAGATCTGCTTCTTTCCTTTTGCCCTTCTTCTTCCTTTCTTTCTGTTTTTGAACAGCTACAGGTGCTCTTTCTGTTGTGGCTCCCACCCCAAATCTGCAAACCCCTCTAATTTTAACCTCTTCTGCACTGCTAGATGCTTTGCAGCCTTGTGCATGGTAGAAATCCGTGCTGTTCTTGGCATGGGAATCCAGAGTTCCAGGATGAACTCTGGGGTTTTGGTGTGTGTTCAATGTATCTTCCCCCAGGAAGACACAGTCCATCGTTGCTGGGTAGGCAGGTGGGTAACTCCTAACCCCTAACGCAAGGCTGAAAGTTGTCCCTGCTGATGAGCTCTGCAGAATGCTAATTAGAGTTCAAGCTGTGTTGTTAATTAGGGTGCAATCTGTGCTGATAACCGTGATCTGGTTGAATTTAAACAGCATTTAAAAGCGCATTGGCAGACTCGTGGTCTGACCCATGGCAGAGAAGGGTGGTCACTACCTGGAACTGACCGTAGCTGCCCAAAAAGAGCAGTGTAGATCCAGATAAAACCTAAAATCAAAGAGGCTTGGTGGTTATATCCTTTGGGGACTGGGAAACGTGATGGTGTAGATGCAACTGGATGTGCAAGAACCCTTGCAAGATAGAATACTGTGAGTTGGGGGTCTCCGATGTCTCTTAGGCTGTGCAGAGGCTTTGGTGGAGGTGGTCCTGGTGGATGGGAGGTTCAACACTCATTGTCCTTGGTTAGAAATAGGAATTTAGGGTTCAGAAGCTTATGGCTTGTCTGAGAGTGCCGGGAGCATGGATCATGGTGGAGATCCTGGTGTTCTCCAAAGCCTCCTCCACTGAGATTTATTCATCTTCAGGAAGTGCTTAGGTATAGCAAAGCTCCCAAAGAAAGAACGAGCGTAACCTCAAACAACATCAACCTGCACAACCTCAGCTGTTCTCCCTGGGGTGGGAAGGGCTTTTTTCCAGTATTTCTATTTCCAAGGTGCAAGCCATGAATCCTGCTGGTGGGGGTCTTCTAGTAAAGCCCAAAGCAGCCACTGCCTCTTGGGAATCCCCCACTTCTGAAGTCAAGGGGCAAAATTAAGAGCTTGAGGCTCTGTAGGAATCTATTTCTGCATGATTTACAGCTTCTCCATGCACCCCAGCAGCGTGTGTTGCCGTAGTTTAAATACACATGTAGCCCATATTAGGTTATTGTTAGCATTATTGCTGTTTTACCACTCTTGCAGCAATTAGCATGTGGTGGGCGATGCTGTGTTTGCAAGGCTGCAACCAACAGCTCCTTTGACACGCAGCCATCCTGCTGACAGCAAATTCCCTTGAGCAAGTAAGTCCAAATTAACGGCAGCTTTGTGTGGCTGTATAACTACAAATAATCCCACATGAGTGCTGGGGGCTGGTTGGCCCCCCAAGGGAAGTTTGATTGCTCTTTGGCCACAGCTGAGAGCTTTTTCTGCCTGGGCTTGAGGCCACTTTGTGCAGGTTGATTGGTTGGCAGCCAAACCTGGATGCTTAGAGCATCCCACGTAGAGCATTGCACATAGAGCATCCCACATTGAGCATCCCACTTACAGCACCTCCCCTATCCGTGTGCACAGGGAAACCTCTCAAACCTATTTGTCCAAATGGCCTAAAGGAAGCCAGAACCTGCCACAATTATGGACAGATGGGCAGCGTGACCGCTTACTGCTCGCTTCCATGGGAGGCAGCCACTGCCCCTTCCATTTCCTCTGTGCTGAAATGTGAAAAGTGCAAATGGGCTGCAGGGATCATATCCCACCATCAGTAAGGGTTTGTTTTCTTTTTTCAATTGTTGTTTTAATTGATATGTGGCTTTATCAGAGATTTTGGGGTTGAGGAAGGGCAGCGTTGGCACAGAGAAAACACAGCCAGAATCCGCCTCCTCCATGCCTGACAGTGAGATGTAAAATATGAATTAACCCAAATCTTTGCATGCGTTGTAAGATATAAAATATGAATTAACCCAAATTTTGAAGAGCTGAGACTGTCTCAAAGCTATTGGGCTGGAACCTCTCTCCCAGGGCCAATAGTAGTGGGTCCGGCACCTGAAATGTCACACATCCCTTTGTGCTGTGAGAACCCCCAGCACCTTTCCATGACAGATGCAGAGATGCTGGATGGTCTCTGGGTGCCTCCCTCCTCCTCACACTGTTGGCCTCTGGGTGCAAAGATGCAAAGAAAGAGTTAAGGCACGGCACGGGGCTGGCGGAGGCCAATCAGGCAGAGCAAAGTGCGGAGGGTTGTTTACGCCAGGTAGGATTTGGGAGTTTTTCCTGGGGGTGCTGAGCAGGTGGATGATGAGCAGAGAGCCCACGGCAGGACGGGGAATGCGGGAGGACAGAGCACTGTGTGCACCAGGTAAACCCCAAAGAGTTGGGGGAGGTTTTTTTTGGGGGGGGGGAGAGGGGGTTTGTTTCCTTCTCCCTCTTGCAGCAGCTTTTGGGGTCTTTGTTAGAGCTTGGAGTGGCACCGGGGCGGGACGTGCTTTGTCCCCAAGCTGTGTGTGGTGGGATGTAAGCTGTGGGCTGCTCTGGGGGGAAATGCTATCCTCCCCCCATCCCCCCCATACATGCTCATCTTGGATCTAGCTGGCATCCACCAGCACCTTGCTCCCCTTCATTCTGGGGGTGCAGTATCCCCACATCTCAGTTGCTGGGGGGCTCCCAGCTCAAAATGTGAGCACAGTTTCTCCCAGCAGCACGAGGCAGCTGCTCCACGCCCTTGAAATTCCTGTGAGTGAGTTAATTATAAATCACAGCCGGGCCCATGGTGATGGAATCCGGCTGGCACAGGGCTGGTTCACAGCCAACCCTGGCCCAACAGGGCACCCCATGGTCCTTCCCCTCTGAATTTTGCTTGGATGCCCAGGAGATCCCATGGGGGGTCAAGGAGTGGGGATGATCGGGAGATGCTGCAGGTGGAGGAGGGTGCCCCAAAGGCACATGGGTCCCCATTGGGGTCTTCCAAGGACAGGTTGCCCTCACTGGAAGGGAGCTTGAAAAACTCCAGATGGAGACTGCAAAACCTGTAGCAACCCCACAGCACGTCTGGATGTGATCCTGGGCAAGCAGCTCCTGAGCAGAGGGTTGGATATAACTTCCCACTGATCTGTTGCAGCACAGGTTTCAGTTTGCATTGCAGTGATTTCCCTCCTGCCACTTCCTGATGGCAGCAGAGTGTGTACCTTCAGCACAGCGACGAGCTGGGGGAAAACTGATAGGGAGGGAGGATTAGCTGGAGAAGGTGGAGCAGGCTGCACTATTCAGGCTTTGTGAGGAAGAACAATAGGGCCTTTATTGGGGAAGGGAGGTGGTGGGGTTGGCATGCTGGGGATAAGTTGGTGTACAGTGTCCATTAGGCAGCTGGGGGGACAGCATGTAAGGGTGTGGGATGGAACAAGTTGGTTCCCAAAGTGTCCCTTGGACAACTGGAAGGACAGGGAACTGAGATGTGGGATGGGACAGGCTGGTATCCAGTGCTAACCCTTGGCTAGCTTGGGGAAAAAGGACATGACATGGGACAGGTTGGAACTCAGAGCATCTCTTGGCCAACTAAGCAGACAGGGAACTTGGCCATGGGATGTGGGATGGGACATTTTGGTACCTGATGTGTCCCTTGGCCAGTTGTCATGACAGGGAAGTAAGACATGGAGCATGGGATCCCATATTTGACAACCAGTGTGTCCCTTGGCTGGCTGAGGGATAAGATGCTGGGACATGGGATGGGACACACTGGTATCTAATGTGTCTCTTGGCTGGCTGGGGCACAAGGAACTGGGAGGGGATATTTTGGTACCTACTGTGTCCTTTGGCTAGATGTGGGGAGAGAGAACTAGGACATGGGACATGGGATGGGACAGGCTTGTATCCCATGTGTCCTTGGCCAACTGAAGAGATAAATATGATATGGGATGGGGCCATGTTCCTTGGCCAGCTGGCAAGATGAAGAATCTGGGACATGGGGATGAGAGAGTTTGGTACCCATTGCACCCCCCGTGCTGGGACTCTTGGGACACCCAGGGCCCTTTGCAGCTGAGAACAGACAGCATCCCATGCTGGGAATGTCCCACACTGGGCACTGCCACCCACTCCTGACCTCAGCAGAGGGATGGATGGGGACGGAGGAAGCCACCATCTGTGGGCTCCCCCTTGGCAGCAGTGCAGCTCTCCCTGAATTGCTGCCTGGGTCTTTTCATCTCATCTCTTTTGTTTCAGGCTTATTATGTAAATAGCTGATGCGGCCCCTGTAATGAGAAAGTAGTTTCCCAGAATACAAAAGGCTGTAATTATCTCATTAGCAGGCAGAAAGGAAAAGGAAGCGTTTCTGAGCCACTTGCTTTTATTTCCCATAGAAGCTCAAGAAAGTGCAGCCCCCAAGGGTGACCTCAGTGTCCCATCTCCTGCCACCCTGACTTCATGCACAGGGAGGCACAGTGAGTCCTGATGTCTCCTACCCAGCCACATCCTGGGGGCTAATGGCTTCTAACTGAGAGCAGTAACTCCAGGACTGCTGTGGGTCCCCTATTCCCCAAAGCAGTATTTCCCAGCAGGATTCCCAAGTTGGGATGATAGTGTAGGTATGGTGCAGATGGCAGAGATGAGTGGCCTGGGGAAAGGAGAAGGAGAGCTCCAGGTCCTTGGAAAGCACAGGGAGTTCTCCTGACGTTGTCTGGATTCTGGCGATGGAAAAAGTTTGTGGGAGGGAAGTCAGCAATTTACACAGTCCGCAGACAGGTTCACTTCCAGCAGGGCTGTGCTTCTGTGCCATATTTCAGTGGTGGAAGAAAACCTGGCAGCCACCAAGTCAGGAGAGGGGAGAAGGAGTTGGGGGAGGTGCAGAAACAATGATTTGAGGGATGGAAAGAATGCCTGGGAGCGAGCAGTTGAGAAACCTCATTCTGTTTTCCTCTTCAAAGTGAGGCAATTTGAGAAGGGTGAAGGAGAAGAGGAGATGCTGACATGCTGGAGCCAGATCAGAGCAGAACAGAGGTGTCCCTGCTTCTTGCATCCACTCATGTGGGCATGGTGGTAGAAATGGTGGAGTCACCGTCCCTGGAGGTGTTCAGGAAACATGGAGATGTGACACTGAGGGACGTGGTTTAGTGGGCATGATGAGGACAGGTTAACAAGTTGGACTAGATGAACTTATTGGTCTTAATGATTCTTTGATTGGCCTGCTTTGGGCCCAGCATGGCCATAAGAAGGTGGCACATGAGCAGCGGTAACAAAGAAAACCTTGCTGGAGAAACGAGGCAAGTCCATCCAACCTCTGCAGCAATCCTCCATGCAGGGACAGGAGGTGGGCTCCCATCTCATTACTGCTTCTGGAAGTGTTTCCTGGGGATGCAGGGTGTCCATACCAACCCCAGCAGCAACCTTTGAGGTTGTGGTGCTTTTCTGAGACTCGAGCTCAAACACCAGGTTGGATATGAGGAAAAAATTCTTCTCAGAAGGAGTGGTGAGGTATTAGAAAAGGCTGCCCAAGGAGGTGGTGGAGTCAGCATTGCTGGAGGTGTTCAAGAAAAGGGTAGATGTTGCACTAAGTGACATGAGTGGGTGGCTGAACTAGATTATCTTACTGATCTTTCAAACCTCAATGATTCTATGGGCTTCCAAGGAGGTACTTGCCCAGCCTAACTGCAGGTTTTGCATTTCAGTGCTGGTTCTCCTCCAGGGCTTGTCAACCTCCAAACACAGGTGGTTTTGCTCCCTACAGTCTGCTGTCATCCCACAACTTGCCTATTAGTGGTCTTCCCTTCTTCATCCATACATCTTTCTGGAAGAAGCTGATATGATCACAGCGCTTTCCTTTCAAACTGTGACACTTTTCCTATCCCGCTCCATCACCTTGGACCAAGGTGACTCAAGGCCAGGTTGGATGGTGCTTTGGGCAGCCTGGTCTAGTGGAAGGCATTCCTGCCCATGGCAGCTGGAGCCAGATGGTTTATTAAGATCCCTTCCGACCCAAACCATTCTACTGTTCTAAGAATTGCTGCTCTCCAGACACCTCTCTGGCACCAGTGCCAACAAACTGGAAAACCAACAGAGCCCTAGGCACTGTGCAGGTGTAGGTCCTACAGAAACGAGTGTTTACGCCCTTCCACTGATTGCGTGCTCATTAAAACCCAAGCAAACCAACTTGACAGCTGAAGGTTGTGGGCACACCTGTTACGAGGTGCGTGGGGGGGATTTTTGACCTTTGGGTGCCTTTGCAGGAGGAGGAAAGTGGGAACCACACGTGAGCATTCCAATGCACCGCATTGCTCTCAGGCTGTTTGCTGTCGCCTGCCCTGCCTGCGAGCAGCGATTGATTTCCCTCCCACGTGGCACAGTGCCTAGGTATGTCTCCCAAAGGCCTTTGTTACTAGAGTGTTAACAATTAACCTGCTCAGGCAGAAATGGAGCCAGGCCTTCATAATCTAGGCTTAGTTAACTATTCAGCTGCTTATCGGAGAGCAATTTTTCTTCTGCTTAACTGGAAGGCGTTTGCTAACTCGTTTGGATAAGGCAAAGTGTGAAGGCGGTGGAGCTGTAGCCCAGGAATCTATGAAAACTATGCTAAGAGGCAGCCGTGAAAGGACTCACCCACCGCATGCAAGAGGAAGGAAATCTCACCTCAGGTTTTCTGCATTGGATGCAAAATTGTCACTGTGCACAAGGCTGCTCAGGGAAAGTCTGCATAACCCTGCAATGAGATGGAACGAGCAACTCATGCAATATGGAGAAGGGTGTGGAAGGAGAAGGAACCTGCTTGTACCCATGGACATGTGCTGCTGGGAAGATGCCTGCAAGCATCGATCCAGGCAGACAAAGAAACTCTTTTCAGCTTTTTTGAACACGCAGATGCTTGAAGTGGGGAAATTAGATCAGGAATTGTTCTGGAATGGTTCGGTTCTCCTCCTGCAGAAAGTCTTTTTCTTTGGTTTAGCTGTTGCCAAGGGGCTTTGGGGAGCCATGGGCAGAGCAAGGGCTGAGGGGTGGCTCTTAGGTGGCTGCAGCTGCAATGGGCATTGGGATGGTGGGATGGAACAGGTGTGCTCTCCAGGGCCCAGTGAGGACAAGAATGCAGCCCTGGTGCTCCCAAGGTGATTCCTGCAGATCCACTTCCACCCTACTTGCATGGCTTGGGGAATCTCTTCACCACCCAGCCATGCTAAGTGGGGACTTTCCTCTCCAAAACAATGGTGATGCACTGGCACAGCTGCCCAGGGAGTGGTGGAGTCACCGACCCTGGAGGTGTTCCAGAACCATGAAGATATGGCACTGAGGGACGTGGGCATGGTGGGGTGGGTTGGGGTTTGGATTTGGTGATCCTAGCGGTCTTCTCCAACTTTCATGATGCTTCTCATTCCTTCATCAACTAAAGAAAGAACTTGGGAGCAAAATGCTTCTCAAGGTTTGCTGCTTGGTTTGTGCCAAGGAGATCTGGGTTGTGCAGAGCTAACTGGGTTAAGGTAACCAATCAGTTTTCACAGGCTCCCCAGGGGTGGGTGAAAGTCAAAGCTCTTTGCAGAGAACAAAATAGAATAGCTTGGGAGGCCATGCTAGATGGGCTGTAGCCCTGCCAAAAAGCAGACGCCGGCCTGATGCTCCATCTTTAATTTGCTAATGCAGTGTAAGAACAGCTGCGTCTCCAGAGAGCCAGCACAGCCCCAGTTCTGCATCAGCGTTACAGGTGCTGGAGGGCAGAGTGGGAATTTTCCAGTCCCGAGGTCCCACCATGGATGGAGCAGCAGGACAGATGTCTGCATTGTTTGCTACCTCATCTCGTCCGCCTCACGCTTTAATTAGGCTGGTTGTGTTTAATGAGGCTTCCTAGGGAGCACAGGACCGTAAATCTAATGAAATCTGGGGGTTCGTAAATGCTGTGGCTGCTGTTGCACAGTGTGCTGAGGTCCTTGGGGATGAGCACAGGGTGAAAAGCTCTGCAGGACCACAAAAGAAGAAATCAGACATGGAAGCAGCGAGCTCCAGCCCCAGCTCAGCTCTGGCTGGTTCTTTCATTGGGAATTATCCATAAACTCAATTTTAGTTAGCATTCCCATGGCACCCATCCCTCGCCCCAGCCATGCTCAAAACCTGATTTCACAGTTCAGTTAAGGGGTGAGCAAGGCAAAACCTGGCTAAGAATTGGTGCTGGCCAAAAGAAACAAAAGTTCATTCCCCCCTCCCCAAAAAAAAAATCCCTTTTTGGCAAAGAATGCTGTACTGCTGGGGATCTGTTGGCACTTCTGGAATCTCCTTGAAAACATATTTGAAATGCTTGCCCGTATGCTCTGCTTATCAGCTCCTGGGTTTACAGTAAACATAAGCTAATAGCCAGTTTTTTGGTTTTTTTTTTTTTTTCTCAGAATATTTTCTTGGATTCTTTCCAGTTAAAAGGGAGGGGGGGAAAAAAAGTCATGCAAAAAAAAGTTCCATTTGCAGAGACTGCCTCTGTGACACAGCTTTGATCCCACGCCGTGAGACAGCGGCTGAAGCATCTGCCCTTGGGTCGCTGGGGCTGAACAGGAATGTCAGCACAATGTCTCAGTGTTGTAAGGATGTGATCCTAAGCGAAAGCCTCTTGATGTGAAAACCATTCCCCGGGATCCTTGGGGTCTCTGAGGGCTGAGAAAGGCTGTGATGAGGACTACTGATGGTGGAGCTGATAAGTCACCTTCCTCTATGGTGGCCTAAAGGTCACTGTCATCTCTCTGTCCAGTCCGAAGCTCCTTCCTGAGAAAAGAACATTTCTTTTTTCTAGCTCACACTGCTTGCTTTTGTGCTGGCTTCTCTGTTTTGTTTTATAGAATCAGACTTTCCAATGATCTCATCCTGCCCTCAGAATCACAGCACGGTTTGGGTTGGAAGGGATCTTAAAGCCCAACCGGTTCCAACCCCTGCCATAAGCAGGGCCACCTCCTACCAGACCAGGAGCCCAAAGCTCCATCCTGACCTTGAGTCACAGCCATGGACAGAGCAGAAATCAGCACAAGTGTGTAAACGTAAATGTGTTCTGTTATAAATAACTGCCTCTCGTAGCAATCTCTCTGATTGCAGTGTTGGATGGAGATACTAAGAATCCATCAGGGGATCACACAGAAAGCATCAGTGCCAGACCAGTGTTGCAGGGTGGATTTTGGATGTCCTTTCAGGATGGAGAAGGTTACACCACTAGCCGCATCCTGTTATGGACAGGTGGACACATCTGGTGTGTCTCAGCTCACAGAGGCTCCTTCAGGTCCACTCAGGACTTGAGCTTGGCTTTCCTACCCACCTGGCACAACTTTTTCTCCCTTCCCTATTTTGGCCCAGAGGGGCTCTGCATCATTTCCCTTCAGCACCATAGTGCCAGCCCCACCTTACTCAGACCACATTTCATGGCAGTTTTCTTTAAGGTCAGGGCTCTGGAGAAATAGAGGAGGCTACAAGCAGTAACCCTGAAGGAAGTCTGTAGAAATGCAATGACAAGCAGCACAGACTCATGATTTTTTCCATTATTAGTACAAGTTTCCCATTATTAGTATAAATACCAATATTAATCAGAGCTGAGCTCTACAGCTAAGTAAGCTCTCCAAAGAAATAAGCTCAGCTCTTCTGCTGGAGCTGGGGAAGAGCTGACTTAACAACTCCACCTCAAAAAGAAGGAAAACCCCACTGAAATACCCTCCTGATCTCCCTTTCCTGCCAGCCCTGCCTAAGCCTCCCTATCACCAATGTTCTATCCAAAGGGCAATACTTTCTCAGTGTCTTTTTTATCCAGAAGGAAACCTGCATCCCCCACTGCTCCTAAGTCTTGCTTTAGTACCCATCCTGGCAGGATGATTCACCTTGGAAATTCTGAAATTGAGAGCTTGAAGGCTTGGTTCAGCTGTGCCCAGTGTGAATTGAAACACCTGAAGGCATCAGAGACCTCTGCACGAGCTGGTAGATAAAAGATGGGACTCCAGATAGACCAAAGCTCTTTTGGAGCAGCACTGGGAAGAGCATGCAGACCCTACAAGGCAAGTTAGAAATGAGAAGTGTATTGGTTTTCACAAAATATAGAGACTGTAGGATTCGTTACAATCATCCAAACTTAGCAATGTGACTTCTCCCTCCCCTTGCAACGTATCAGGTAACAGGATCCTGCATCAAAGGTACAGTGTAATAACATTTGGTGTCAGATTCTTCATTATCTAGTAAGGCAATCAAAAAAGGTTTGTTGTGAGCCTTTATTTCTTGAAATGGGATAAGACCCAATGCAGAGTAGATCCTGAAGGCTGGGTGCAAGACTGCACGGACAGCTTTATTTTCAGAAGGGATTTTCAAGAAGAGGCCTGAATTTTTTTTGAAGTGATAAATTGTATTCCTACAAGACTTGTCTAGGCATCAATAGCTCTAGACCTTGACCCCCTCAGTTGTTAGCAAGTTCAACACTAATATAACCACCACTATTTGGGGAATTTCCCTAAAACGCAGATGTTTCAGGTGTTTCCCCAAAACACTGATGTTCATAGAGCTTGGATGTTTTTGAAGCCAGGGCTGAAATCACAGGGCTGGGGTTTCAAGTGGTGATAGAGCTTGGGGACAGTATCCAGTCATGTGAAGGCTGGTTCCAATGGAAGAGGAAAAGAAATAGGTGTTATGGGACTGCAACCAGGTCAAAACAACCATTTATCAGCATGTTATTTCCCTTGTTTTGGTCAGTCCAAGGCACAGATTGAGCGCTGCTCCTCCTAGGAGGGTTGAAGGTCACAGAGAGGAGGGCAGCCCCATCATCTGCTGCATGCCACACGTTGAGCTGTGACAGCTCCTGCCCTTGTGCCACCCAGCCCATGGATCTGCTCATCTCTGCATGATGCCGATCTACAAAAGGGTATGGAAGCAAAAAGGCATCTCTTTAAAATTCCTTCACTTTTCCTCCTTCTTCCAGTGTCACTGACCTGTGCCTCCACCTCACCTGTGAGCTGCCATGGCCACGCTAGAGACGCTGCCAGTTCTTAGTGACCCAACGTACCCCAATCCAGAGAACTTCCACGGGTTTGCTCCTCGGCCATCCCAAAACACCTCCCGGAGCATCATGGGGAGCGTGGGGAGCGGAGTGGCCAACGACCAGGAGTTTGCCATGAAGAGCGTGGGGACCCGAACGCAGAGCAGCGGCCGGCAGATGGAGGGGTCACGCAATGGGTTCTCCACAAGGGAGATCTCCAACCGCTACTCCGGCGAGGAGAAGACGTACAAGTCAGAGAAGGTCTCCAACTCCCTCTACATCAACGGCGACCTGCGTAAGAGTGAGAAGGTGAAGATGGACATCTGTGGGAATGTGACCACCAACAACGAGAAGAACATGCCACCTCCTCCCCAGTACCGAGAGCCCAGTAACCCACCAAAGATATTGCCAATCTCCGGCAAACTAGACCAGGTGAGAACTCCTGCCTCCTGGAGCAGTGTGGTGGTTGTGGCTTGGCTCTAAAAGCACAACCCAGGCAATGGAGTAATCCTGACAATTAGTCTTAATTCTTACTATGTAGATGGTGCAGTTTTTATTTACAGTTAATGCAATACTACTTTCGTGGGGCTGAGCAAAGGAGAATGCTAGTTCTGGAGGGATCCAAGAGCATGATAACAACTCTTTCACAGCTAAGCTTCCAGTACTTTGAATTATTTAACCCACCTCAGTTACTGTGCCTATCTCTCCTACTGACAGAAGGGAGAGCCGGAGCTGCTTTTCTTTCCAGTCAGCCCAGCATGTCAAATTCTTATTTTGGGGCCATTTACAAGCCATCCTCTACAGCCCACTGCCACAGAAAGGTCTTACTTGAGTGAAGCTGTGTGTATCTGTTCAAAATCCTAGTGCTCCTGGTGAGGGGCAATCTGATGAGGCTTGTAAACTACCTCTGCAGACATTATTCCCTGTCCAAGCACAGTCCTCATGGCTCATATCAGCTTAGAGGATGCCCAGAGCCCAGATGTTTTATGCAGCCTGCAGCTCTGCTCCAGCAGATCCTATAATTTGTGTCCTGGGGAGGCTGCCAGAAGCAGTGTCGTTTCTGCAGCATTTGGTGGCCTTGTCTCGTGGGCCATTAACCTGATGCCTCCCATAGTCCATCTCAATCCCACGTGACAGATGCCAGATTTTTGGTCTCCAGCCTTGCCTGCTCACCAGGACTCATTTTGTTTCTTCTGCAAGGCATTTTCAAATACGAGGCTGGTTCCTCTGGGCTAATTTTCACCTGCAGCCCAACCCACAGTAGGGGAGACTCAATCCTATTTTGAGGAAAATTTTATTTCTGTAGGTGCACTCATGGGGAGAGGAATGTGCAAGACTTCAGAGGTTCTAAAATCCTCTGTAAATCCTTTGCAGCTGCAATCCATTTTCCCTCCAGCGTTGTGTCTGCTCACAGGAAACAAAAAAATTAAATCAGGAGCAGCTTCAGCATGTTACTTGCCCAGCATCACTATGATGGGGCTGTAGATCCCACCTGCTCCTGCCCAGTGCATGAAGGATATGATATCCATGTAGAGGAGAGCCGACTGCCATGTGCTTCTAGAGCAGGACAGCTGCTCATCCGTGGGATTAATTCAGTTTTCAGCAGAAGAAAAATGTACCCTCCAATCTAGGTGTCCTTCAGAATGTAATCTGCCAAAATCGAAGTTGTTTTGATCAGGTCTGGTAAGCAGGTGGCAGCTGTTCTTTTAGCAAGGAGCAATCAATGGTAAGAGGACCAATGGGGTATTCTGGGACAGGTTCAAGCTCTTTTGTCACTTGGGCCAAGGAAGATGAAGTGTTAATTTATGAGTGGCCGACTCTTCTAGGGTTTCACATGTTAAATCCCAAATGACCTGGGGTGTGTTAAGGCTGAGAAATGTTGAACCAGCTAGCTGGAGTGGCCTCAGCTCCACCAGACTCAGCCTGTGTTGATGTATCTCTTGTGTGTGTCGTTATCAAACGTCTTGCTGTCTTTGATGCGTGATCCTTTTTCCTTTTGCAGAGCAATGAGCCCTTAGTTAGACCCTCAGCCTTTAAACCAGTAGTTCCTAAAAACTTCCATTCCATGCAGAACCTCTGCCCGCCGCAGAGCAACGGGGTGACAGAGAACAGAAAGAGCTTGAACCACGCCAACAGCAATAGCCCATCCGCACCCAAAAGTGGACTCGACAAGAGCAGCCTTAACAGGACTACAAACCAAGTGGGAGGCCTTTCGGATTCGGGCCGTAACTCGTTAACGAGTCTGCCCACGTATGGGACAGGCTACAGCCAGCACGTGGGCCCCATGAGCGCCTCGACCAGCCACATCAACCGCATCGGCACGACCTACACGGACAAGAACATCGTGGGGTACAACGGGATATCTACCTCAGACAGCGGCCGCTCCTCGAGCAAGAGCACCTCTTCGTTCAACAGACTGAACCATCTCAACGAAACGATGCCTTTCCACTCTCCTTCCACCGACGACATCATCCAAGACTTGGAAGACAGGCTGTGGGAGAAGGAGCAGGAGGTGCTCCAGATGAGAAGAAACTTGGACAAGAGCGAGGCAGCCATCTTCCAAGTGTTCGAGGAGAAGCAGAAGATCTGGGAGCGGGAAATGGAGGATCTCAGGCAAAACTACGCCAACAAATTGCAGCAGGTCTCCAAAAAGGCGCAGCGGGCGCAACAGGCCTTGCAGCTCCAGATATTCAAGCTGCAGCAGGAGAAAAAAAAACTCCAGGATGACATGGGGCAACTCCTGCAGCAGCGAGAGGAGCTGGAGAAGAAATTCGTGGCTTTCAAGAAGGAGCAGGCTGAGTTCCTCCCGAAGATTGAAGAGACCAAATGGGAGGTAAGAGTGGTGTTGTAAGAAATCTTGAATGAGGCTTTCATCGATAACCCAAAGTACCTGCATTGGTCCCATGAGCAGCCCAAGACAAGGGCTGTGGGTGAGTGGCCTGTAGATAACAGGAGACACTTTGGCCACCTCTCCGTGTCTGAGCTTCAAACCTACAGTTTTCAATTAAAATGAAATGAGTGCAATAATTTTTTTGTGTGCACGTCCTGTGCTGGTTAATAATTAGGCTTCACAGTCAGGTCACTGCAATGTGGGAGATTTGAATCCAGTTTGAGTGAATAAAGATTTCTCCATACAGGTATTTGTGCCTCCCAAAATTGGGTTTAAGCCTATTTTAATTAAATTCTTCTAACACCTGCGTTTGGGCAAAGCTTGAAATGGCTTTTCAAATAAATATTTGATTTCTGTTCTTGCTGAAGATCTAAAGCAAATGAGCTAAGGATGATACCCATAGCCAAGTCTACCTCATGCTTTCCATCGCAGTGCCCTGTTTTCGGTTGCTAATAAGTTGATCTCGTTCAAAAGGCTGAAAGGCAAATTCCTCTTTACGTATTTTTTACTTCTGCTTTTATTTTTAGAACATTTTATCAAAACCCATTTGAATAGCCAGTGCTAACACAGTTTTGGTGGGGGTTTTTTTCAGCTTGATCGTGTAAAGAATTTTAATCCTTCCATGGACTGGCTAGAAACTTGAAATTCATTCAGGCTGCAGTGGGGAGGGAGAAAAAGAAAAAAAAGTAGCTCTAGAATCATGAAGGCCCTATTCTGCTAATCCTGATGGAAAGTCAGTGGAAGTGGGATTAATTAGGGCTCTGCAACACACTGTTTGGAGATATTCAGCAGAGCTTATTAGAGGCTTGCTCTAAAATTTCTGCAAGTTACATGCAGGACAAGCAAAGCTGCCTTGTCCAACATGATGCCTCCTTTGACCAGGTGCTCTGCCCAGGTTTTGTGTGTCTTCCATTAAGTTAGGTCTTGAAAGCTTCCCGATTCTGCACTGGTAAAACCACCAAATGATTTTTGATTATTTACTGCTCTAGTTCAGTCCGCAGCAGCTAACCCAGTGATAGAGATGCAAAGAGATGCGATTCAGCTGATGGATCTTGACACCTAAAATTTGTAGACATCTGTTCTCATTGACTGAGATACACTCCAGACTCCACAGACTGTATTGCCTAAATTTCCCCAGCACGTAACTAAAGACCAAAATTTAAGTGTTTTAACCTGTTAGTTGCTTCTTATCCAAGCTGTTCTTCATCATGTATTTCTCTGCCTTTTGGGAAAAGCTAGCCCACGGAGAGCACTTCTAGTAAACCCACGATTGGGATTGTGCACTTTTTTAGCTGAGCATTAACTGTGTCACTGTAACTACGGCTAAACCAGCGTGATGTTGTTCTGCATCTGCTGCAGAGAAACACTGGGGTGGATGTGAGTACTCAGATTTATGTCTTTGAGCTCCAGAAAAAGCTGGTATCTGCAGGAACTGACTGTGGGTATGTATCCTAGCTCTTCAGCTGCTGACAATGGGCCATCCGGATTGCTAAGCTTAAAGGCTTTGCTCAGTATTATGCACCAGAGTAGTTTTCTACAGCTGAGAAAAACTGAGGTTGCAATGAAGGCAGTGGAGGAGCATCCTTCCCAACAGGAAGGGTTCTTGCAGATGCTGATAAATGGAGAAAAGGACAAATATGTCACGTGTGACAAGAGACAGGGGCTTCAGGAAGGCAGGACATCCAGTCCTGGAGGTGGCTACCAAGTCTGTTTTTAATTATGTTCATCCTCTCTGATCACTGCTAGTCCCTTCGTGCTGCTTCCCTGCCCAGGTTCCTGCCAGCACAGATTTTCTCTGCAATCGTCCAGAGATAGATCTGCTAATACAAAGACATGGAAACCCCCAAGTCCATGGGAAAATAAGGGTTTGGTCATTTTTATAGATCCCTTTCAACACTTTTGTGGACATTTGCTGGATTAAGCAGAACTAGAGATGTGTCATGTAATAACTGTGCCACCTACACAGCACATACACACACCGCAGCAGGGGTATTTCCACTAGGTGTTTGCATGGGACTTCTGTTCCTAACCACATAGATGAGACTGGAGGCAGTCAGGATGAAACCTGTGCTTGATAGCCCCAGTTTCAGCAAGAGTGAGCTGCATCTCTCACCTTGATCTTTAGCAGAGAGGGCTGTCACTCTTCATGCACTAACCCAAAGGAATTAAATAGCTACCAGTCCCTGGATTGCCCCCAGTGCAGTGAACACTAAAAGTCAACTGGGTTCTTTAGGAACCTTTGGGAAGGAGAGCATCATACAGCAAATAGCTAACATCCACTGTCTCTGCATCCTGTCTATGTCCTCAGTGTTTGGGGAGAGCCTGGCTGGTCACTGGGTCTGAGGTGTTTCCATCTCAGGCTTGCTCAAGGTCCAGCACCCGTTGAGGCCAGTGGGATAACTCGTGCAGAGGGTTTAAGGTCAGGCACCACAAGCTTGTGGTTATGTGTGGAATGTGAATGGAGGGAAACACTGGTGTCAGCTCACTGCGGACCACAGTGCTTAGCTTAGCTTTTTGGTTAACTCTGGGAACACCATCAAATCCCTGAGAGCCAAATGTCCCCCACTACTACAGAAACAACCTGTAAGTCCTGTAGGACAAGCAAAGGTGATGCCTTCTTGCTGCCTTCCCCCTGCCTTATGAAAGCTCTCCCCACAGGTGTGCCAGAAGGCGGGTGAGATCTCCCTGCTTAAGCAGCAACTGAAGGATTCCCAAGCGGACGTCTCCCAGAAGCTGAACGAGATTGTGGGGCTGCGGACACAGCTCAAGGAAGGTAAGAACTTCCTCCGGGAGAAGGAGGAACAAATCCTCACCTTGAAGGACTCCTACAGCTCCAAGAGCGTCAACCTGGAGATCTGCGAGAGCGAGCTGCAGCGGAAGATGAGCGAGGTCCAGGTGCTGAGGGAAAAACTGAACCACTGTGAGCTGGAGGTCTCAGGACTGAAGCGGACACTTGCCAGCATGGGACCTCCGGGGCCTTTTGGTGGGGACCTGGCTGAGAAGCTGCAGGACCCGCTGGCCTGTGAAAGCGACGAGGCCAAGATGCAGAGGCAGAGCAGCGAGGACAGCGTCAACGCGCTGCGGAAGGAGGTGGAGAGGCTGCAGACGGAGCTGAAGCTGGAGCGGCAGCAACGGGAGCAGCAGGTGATGGACTTTGAGGAGGAACGGCGCACGTGGCAAGAAGAGAAGGAGAAAGTCATCAAGTACCAGAAGCAGCTGCAGCTGAACTACGTGGAGATGTACCAGAAGAACCAACTCTTGGAGCACAAGGTGAACGAGATGAACACAAAGACCACCAGCCCGCCGCACACCGAGGAGAAAAAAACGTGGACTCCTTCCAGGCTGGAGCGAATAGAGTCCACTGAGATCTGAGGTGGGACCAGGACAATACCCGTGATTCTTTTTATTGCTGTGCATGTACTACCTGCTCAAGCCAGTGGTCCTCTGAAGGATAACACAATGCCGCAGGAGCGGTGTGAGGTGGCTTGCACTGAGCTCCATCACCCTTACTCTATTCTTCTGTGCTCTGTAGGTAAATAACCGTGGACGTGCGTTGTTTTTCTATCGATGAAGCGACATCTCTTTGTTTTTTTTTTCCTAGTACAGCTGGTGAGGGTCAATTGGCTCATTTGTAATCTGCCGTGACTGTTACTTCACTAGAGGCTGCCATCCCCTCTCCTACAATTCACCCCTCTTTGGTTGGTTGTTTTGGAGGGTTGTACTTGGTTTCTTTGGTTTTCCAAGCACTTCTGTGCAGCAAAGCAGTGCAAATTTGGCAGGTTTTTTTTTAATTTTTTTTTTCTAGGGCATTTTTAGCCACATTGGCTAACGAAGCAAAGCTCTTGGGATCACGAGCAAACTCACTGTTTTGCATCAAGTATCTTGTCTAGACAACGGTCTTAGTGAAGTCAGTGGGAGATTGGCCGCTGATTTCACTGAAACCAGACATATCTCCAGCAGATGACTCTCTCTTACAGCCCATGGCTAGCATGGTTGCAAGAGGTTAGGACCTACTTGTGAAGCAGTGTGAGCTAGTCCTGGTAACATAAGCCAACAAGGAGTGGCTACCCAGTAGGAGCCTTGTTTGAGACTCAACAGAGCTTGGTACATGCTGTGTTTTCATTTTGTTGTGGCTTCTGTCTTCATTTCCACTTGCCTCCTGGGTTGTGACCTAATCCTGGGAGCATAAATACCCTCCCACCTCTGCCTTGATCCCTCTGTTCTTAAATATATTCATGCTGGATACAGAAAAGAAAAAAAAAATATTAGATCCAAGCTAGTTCCCTTTCTCCAGAGTCCTCTGAATTCCCACAGTCAATGGAACAAGGTTTGGGGAACCCCCAAACCTGTGGGTTGTTTATGCAAACAGAAGCTTTAGCAATTTCCCAATAGTGGACAATTGTACTAACCCATTCCCAAAAGAGAGACAGTTTGGTGCATTCTCTCTGCCCAGGGTCTATTTACAAATGGCATCCAAGCCTCACTCAGGAGCTGCAGGGAGCACATATCAGCACTACCACTAGATTGCAGTGAGGGAAGTGAGCATCAGCCTTCAGCACAACCATTTGGAATAATGCCCATCGTGATCCCACATGGCATCATCTATTCCAGACAATGCAGGGCCAGCTTAACAAAATTGTCAGCTACTAACTCTGAGTATGAGAGCATTCATAAGAAGACACAGTACACAGATCATACAAGTGCTTATGCCCTGGCAGAATAATAACCAAATCCTACATGTGCACTCACTGAAAATGATGCAGGCACCAAAACACAGCATTTCACTTTAAAAGGTGGGCAAAATTCTCCCTTTCACGGACACTTTTCTACCATGATCTACAGCAAAGAATAGAAAGTGCTGTAAAGTGGGATTTGTACTGACTGGGCAGTGGCTAAAGGATCAATGCAAGTGGAAATTTAGGCTCTTTTCCCTAAGGAGCAGCTAGAAGAACAAAGGCAGAATTTATACCTTGGGATGCCTGTATGAGGTGATTTCAGGGAGGGTTTGGCCTGATGATGCCTGCACAATAAGGAAGAACCTCAGAGTGTTGAGAGGCTGAAGACCTTTCAAACAAAAGTCCAGAAGCCACTTTCCTTCCACATTCCCTTCCCTCTGAGCACTCCCCTCTCTGTCACCAGATCTGACATTCATGCTGGGGTGATGTGGTGTTATGGTGAGCTCCAGACTGAGCAAAGAGGCTGAGCAGGACAGAAGGGACTCCACCGATTTCACCAACCTCCAGCCAAAGTCAACAGACAGTGTTACAGGGAGAAACTGCTGGTAGCTGGCAGTGATCCCTGGAGCTGTAAAACAAATGGAGATGTGCAATGAGACCAGGGTATTTCAAGACTCCAGTCCTCCAGCAAGGACCTGGCAGAAGGTCATTGGCACAGAACTGCTTCAACCTGCTGGAATCAATGGAGCAGGTCCTTGGTCCCCGTGCCAGCCCTCCTCTTTGCTTTGGTGTTTCAGAGGCTGCAGCCTGAGCCAGAGGCTCTAAAGACATCCTACCTATGCTGCATACACCCTTAGCAGGTAGATCCTTGGGCTTCCTCCATTTCATACACTGGGCTTTGTAGATGGAGCAGAACACCCCACAATGTCAGGGTTGAAGTTATGATGTCTTGTGTTATCTCAGCTTTCTGTGCCTCTCTTTCCACATCTGTATCGTCTTCCATCCCAAAGCAGCTGACAGGGCCTTGTGCTTGTGAAGGGTTTTGCAGTCCTTGGACATAAAGGGCAAAGCATGGAGGAAATGTAAGAAATGCAAGAAGTTTCACGTCTCAAATGCCTGTCTCTTGATGATTTTGAAGCCAACACACAAAAAGGAAACAGTCCATCAACAGAAAGTACCCTGGCCATAAGATGGGTCCAATGATCTATTTCATTGTTGTCATGATCTATGTCATTGTTCTTCACAGCCCTGCTGAATTTGAGGTTGGTTTCCTATTAACCATTGCAAGAACCAGGCTTTCAGTCAGTGGCTCAAGAACTCCTACAGTGATTGAATTTTGAGTATCTGATGTTGAGGAGGTGTACATTACGTTTCCCCACTGCGTTAACATCCAAGAGGAACTGGCACCAGCATCATCCTGTGGGTCACCTTCTCACCAGAGCTCCTCATTAGTCCAGGGGCAGGAAAAACAGGCTCCTCTGGCCTCCCCACGTACCTAAATCCCCCCAGCAGCAATCAGACAAGCCCTCCAGTGTTCCAGGCTTGCTCTGTCATCTTTTTCCCAGATGTTTAGGGTTTGTTTTTTTGGTTTTTTTGAGTTTTGTTTTTTTTTTGCAAGGATGAATGTGTCTTGACAGTCCCAGCGAAATCTGGAAGCAGCAGGGTTGTCTGATTGCTGCCCAGGTGCCAAAATAGTGTTTTGATGACATATCCGAAGAACAGCTAAGAAGAGTCACATCTTGTCCTCCTTTGAAGTTCAGACAGGGTTGGTAAAAAGCTTCTGTCCTAGAGAGTTTGAGCTTGACCATATCCCAGGTACCCTGTCCATCTTTGCTCATCCAGCTCTAGAGCTGATGGGAATCCACGTGATGTACTCAGGTGTAATTCTTCAGGTTCTGGTATCACCCTCAAAATCTTGCATGTGATCAGTGTTTTTACTGAAGCAAGTTAGAGATAAATTGTTTTATAACTTGTCTCTAACAGTAAGAGCTTTGAGTCACAAGGGGCTCAGGTCAGTTGTCCACAGATAGGATTTAGAGCCACTAGAGATGGTCTGGGATACCTGATACATGGGGCAGGCCGACATTACCCAAGCCCTGTGGAAGAACGAGCCAGAGGTGGGAAGACCTGGAGCATTCCTAGTGGAATACCACCCATATGCAGGAAACTGAGTCATGCTGCATGCACGCAGCTGTTATATGAATAAATGCAGGGCACTGATTAACTCCAGCAAATTCCACTTAGGCTGACCAGCTCTCCTGATGCAAGCAGAGGAGCAAGCAGCCCTTCTGACCAGTTCCTGGGAGTGAAGTTGATTTGCTCCACCATCACCGTGAGGCTGCTATGATCCTGTTGCTACAAGGTGCCCACCCAACTAAGGTAGCACCCTTTGCACAGACAGCATTTCTTTCTCTCCCTGGCTGTGATGCTTCACACGTTGTGCTTCACACAGTCCCACTCAGGTTCTGCCAAGTGTCTCGTGGCAGCCAGCTGGAGTTCCAGCTGTCACTAGTGTAATGCCACAGGGAGATCACCTCTGGGTTTCCACTCAAGATAGGATTTCAGTCGTTGTTCTTACACTGCTATGTTATATGGAGACAAGCGTACTTGGATGTGAAAAATAGCCCAGCTCTATATAAGAATGATTAAATGAAGAGACAAGAAAGCTTTGTGGCTTCTATACCAGTGAAGGGGTTAGAAGTAGCAGCAGATGTTGCATTTGAGCACTGGGCATTATCTGGAGGGTGCTCAGCACCCTCTGAGCTTCTATTGGCTGCACTGAAAAATGGATAAGGCTCAGCAAATCCCAGGAAAGCAATTTGCTTGGGATCAGCTCCAAGAGAGCTGCCTGGTGTCACTTTGTGCTGCCTCCATGCTTGCTTTCACCCTGAGCTAGGACTTACAATTGCCCCCAGGTTAAGGCTGAAGTCCCCCTGCCCATCTTATATCCCCAGAAAACCTCCTGCACTGCGGCTCCCAGTGGTGTCCCCCCAAGCTCCATGGGAAGGACCAACCCACCCCCATCCTGTCCCTCACTGTGGCACTTTACAGCTTGCTTGAGACAGCAAGCTCTGAGAAATGTGACCAAAGATCTCTGGAAAGTGTTGGACTGTGTGCTTGGAGCTGATTCCCAGCCTTCCCAGGAAGGAAGAGACTGATGTGGGCTGAGGGAGAGGACAGGGTAGAAAGGAGGGTACTTTTCACAGTTCCAGGATGTCCCCAGCTGGTGATGCCAGTGTCCTCCTTGGTGCCAAGTATCTCCATGTGTCTCCCAGGGTGAGTAGGGATTCAGCAGGCAAGATGGATCTGATTCCCCTTTTTTCTTGAGCAGTAAGGAGTTCATCTGTAAGGATGCACACCAAGCCATTACACTTGTCTTCAGAGCCACAGGTCTGTAGTTTAGCAGTCAAAGGCCTGTTCTGGTTCAATGTGAATAGGCCAGGAAAATGTGAGAGCCAGTGGTCCTTCTGACTGTCCCCTTGTCCCCTCCCCAGATCACCACTGAGCATCCTCAGCCTCTGCCGTATGCCCCTGCACCATGCTTCTGCCCGGTGGCTGTGCTGAGCTCTGCTCCATTTCTGACATGAATAACAGCCTGCTGATGGGCAGTGGCAGCCCTCACTTCTGTCTGGGAGCATGTCCTGCTTGCTGTTACTATAACCCAATCTTTCAGTCAAAGCCTTAAAGGGCACTTCACAGAGTTACCTTTCACCAAGATCCCTCATTCAAGATCTGCTCACAATGTTGCCTGTGTCCTGCTGCCCCTCTGCATCAGCTCTCCAGACTCTCCTGCCTGATTTCAGTTCATTGATGTAACACTGTCCCAGGAACACTCATTGCCTTTCCCAGTGCTCTCCCAGACACTTCCATTAACAAGCAAGAGCTTACACTGAGAGTGGCTTGCCCTGACTCTGCCCTTAGAGGACCTTCCTAGACTACTGATCCTCACATCTCTCCATCATTCCCATGTCAGCTACATCAGCCCTGTTTTAATTCCATGAGAGATCTTGCTTCTTGCTGAAGGACATCTCCGTGGCCTTTAATCCTTTGAGATCACTTCACGGGACTTCAAACCATCACAATACCAAACCCAGCCAGCACTGAGGCTTCCCCAGTCCTTCCACCCTTTGCAAAGGCAGGGGTGTAAGGGACATAAAAGTAACCTTGATCACACAGCTCCTGTGCCACTGGGTCCCCATGGGGGCAATGAGGCACTGGGATCACATCCAGCAGTTTTCAGATGTCAGCTTCCCAATCAGATGTTCCACATTGGTAGCACAACTGTCAGCAAAACAGAAATGAGCCTGTGCACTTTCAGGACAAGCCTCTTCCCAGTTTCTCTCCATGAAGGGGAATTGCATCAGATCTGGATCCTGGGACAACCTCTGACACGTATGGTTGTGTTTTCAGGGCTCCTCTACAGATGTCTTTTCTAAGCAGAAAGTCTCTGCTTTCTGTCACAAAGCAATAGGTTTTTCTAGGGAGGTTTAAAAAGGACTCTTCCCAACTCTGATACTTGCAGGCAATCCAGTGTTCTCTTGAATACCATCATAACTCCAGTTCTGGGCTTTCCTTCAAAAAGCGATGTGAGGCCAGGTCTGGCTCCATGTAAGGAATGTGAAAAATGTACGAGCCTGGTGGTCCCCATTCCTTCAGAGAGCCCACATCCAGCAGGCAATCAGTGTGGGTCCCTGGGATGTGTGGACCATCTTCCTTTGGTGCCCATCCCGTGACTGTTACTGGGTGCCTGCAGCCAGTCAGATCACTGCAGATCACTGACATGGGAGCCGCTGGGTCCCCAGAGGTGTCTGAACCCAAAAGTCATATTTGATGACAGCCACGCACCAATGGGAAACAAGGCTTTCCCATTCCTGGGAGCCAGGCTGTCCTAGGAACTCGCTCAGAGATGAAGATGCCCATGGTGGCACACAGGTTCCCTTCCAGTAGCCGAAGGGAGCGAACATGTCCAGGTAGAGCTCAGACACCGGTGCAAAAACGCACTGCCACCGGTGCCAAAATGCTGCACAACTGGCCAATGAGTCTATGCAGTCCTTTCCCACACAGCAGTGTCCCTGCAGAGCCCAGCCCAAGGAGGCTGGGTCTCCTCCGAGGTGTCTTTGTTTGCACTCATGTGGACTCGATAAATGCTGTGAGCTGAGAGGTGGTCCTTCAGGACTCACTCTCAGCCTTCACCTTGCACAGGGCAGTACGGTTGCGAGGGTTTCCTCATCCAAAATAGATGCACATTTCTTAGTCACCGGTTTCTGTGTCTCTTCTCCAGGTAGAATAGGCCCCTAATACCCAGCTCCCCAGTAGTGGGATGTCAGGTTGGGCGAGCCTGTGCCCCAAGCAAGCCTGTTGTCTGATCTCACCAGCAATAAAAGCCCCGTGGGAGAGCAGCCAGAGCTTTCCAGGCTGTGTGTGTGTGTGTAGGATCTCTGCATCAGACCCTTTGTCCAACGTTTTGGACCTGCCTGACTGTAAATTCAACCCCAGCCTTGTGCTTCCCCTCCTCTGTTTGTTTCTTGAAGCCTCGATCTCTCTCTGCTCTTACTGTGAATTCAAACCAGAAGTGTTCTGAACTCGACTCTGTTACTGTTTGTTCTGCGTTGACTGTTGCTGGTTCTCTGAACTGCGTTTAACGAGACTTTGCAAAAAAAAAAAAAAAGAAAAAAAAAAAAAAGAATAAAGAAAAAAAAGAAAGAAAAAGAAAAAGAAAAAAAATTATATATATATATCTATATATAAACTTAAAAATAAAGTATTTAAAAAGAATTCCATAAGGTTGGGTGTCTCTCCTGTCCACCAATCACTTCCAAACACTGTTGTCTTGACTTTGCCTCTGGTCAGTGTATTTAAAGAGAAGAGGTTGAAAAATGAAGAGATAAAATGCAGCATTCTGGGTTTTTTTGTGCAGCGAAGGTGTATCCATTTAGAAAACTCTTGTTAAAACTATACCACACTTCACAATCTACTGCTAGTCTGTTGTATGTTTCCATGGGGTTATAAAGATGTGAAGAGCTACTGCCTTTGCGATTTTCTACAGTGAATATATATATATCTGTACAGAGGTATGTATATATATAAATATATATGAAGATCTATATGTATACGTATCTCTCACTCTCCTATCTCTATCTGACTGTGAAGGATTTTTATTGAGCAAAATAAAATGGAGAAAGGCCCCTTTTAAAAACCTGACTGTGTGGCTTGCCTGGTTGTGTTGCAAATGGGAGAAGCAGCAAGACCATGAGGGATTTGGGGAGGGACGTGGGCTGGGGAATGGTGCTTGGGGGGCTACCTGGAGATGGCCCCATAAGGGAAAGCCACACCAGGACAGCCAGACTTCTACTTCTTTGTAGCCCATTAGAGTGGGATGAAAGCATGGCCCAGAGGATGAGGAGGCAGCTGGCATCATGGAGGAGAAGGGGATCAGTGGAGCAGAGTGGAGCAACGCACGTGTCCATGTCTTTCCCTCCAAGCAGATGGTCATTTCCAGTCCTGCATTCACAGAATCATGGAATCATAGGATGGTTTGGGTGGGAAAGTACCTTAAAGCCCACCCAGTCCCAAGCCCTGTCGTGGGCTGGTTGCCCCAAACCAGATCAGGTTGCCCAGGGTCCCATCCAACCTAGCCTTAAGCACCTCCAGGGATGGGGTGTTTCCCCACCAGCACAAGGGCTGCTCACGCTCTGCATGCGTTTGAGAGCAATCATCACAAGCTGGTGGGCAGCACAAACCCACGGTAGTGGCAGCGATGGTGGGACAGGAACATGTGATGGACATGGTTTAATGGGCATGGTGGTGATATGTTGATGCTTGACTATATGATTTTAGTGCTCGTTTCCAACTTCAATGACTTTATGATTTGTTAGAGGTCTAACCTTGGCTCAGTCTAGACGGGGATGTTCCACAGCTGTCTGAGCAGCACCTCTCATAGACGTGGTGTCTCTCAGCACTCAGAAGGATCCAGTCCCCTACATGTGGGCAACTGATTCACTCCCAAATCAATGGAGAGGTCCAGAGGAGAGCCACGAAAATGATCAGGGGACTGGAGCACCTCCCCTATGAAGACAGGCTGAGGGAGCTGGGCTTGTTCAGCATGGAGAAAAGGCTGTGGGGTGACCTCATGGCAGCATTTCAGTACCTAAAGGGAGCCTACAAACAGGAGGGTAATCAACTCTTTGAAAAGGTAGATAACTGCAGGACAAGGGAAAATGGTTTGAAGTTGAGAGAGAGAAGATTGAGGTTGGATGTGAGGGGGAAGTTCTTGACAGAGAGAGTGGTGAGGTGCTGGAACAGCTGCCCAGAGAGGCTGTGATGCCCCGTTCATCCCTGGAGGTGTTCAAGGCCAGGTTGGATGGGGCCCTGGGCAGCCTGGGCTGCTATGAAATGTGGAGGTTGGTGGCCCTGCCTGTGGCAGGGGGTTGGAGCTTCATGATCTTTGTGGTCCCTTCCAACCCTGGCCATTCTGTGAATTCCTCCCACATCAAGCTCCCACGATCACATTCAAGGCTGACCCAAAGCCACTGGGATGTCAGGCGTTACTGAGATAGATAAAACTGGAGTGATGTGTTCTTTCATACTGAGCTTGAATGCAAGCAGCCCATCCAAACTTGAATGAGACGTGAGGTGGGGACGCCGTGGGGATGACACAACCCAGATGGAGATATCAGCCATGGTCCTGCAGAGGTGCCTGAGCCAGCCCAAGCACTGTGCACCCAACATGAGCAATTCTACCCCATTCCCATGCCAAGATCCCACTCAGCCCCATCTCCTTCCACAGGTGGGTCATCGGTCGGACCTGCTGATCCTATTAGTCTTTTCCAGAGACAGAGGCTGGGGCTGCTCAGCATGGAGCAGGGGAGGCTCAGGGGGATCCTATCCACGGCCATAAAGCCCTGCAGGGAGGTGCAACGGGACGGAGCATGGCTCAGTGCAGCGGTGACACAACTTGGAGTCCAGGAGCGACCCCTCAGGGCAGCCCCGAGGAGCCCCAACATGGCGGCACCCCGCTGAGGTAGCTCTGCGCCCTTGTCACGTGCCTCTAGCAGCGCACCACGTGACTCTGGTACGGCGCTCCGCCGCCGCCATCTGCCGGTACCGCGAGTCACTCGCCCCGTCTTCCCCCCTCCCCTCTCGGCTCCCGTACGACCAGAAGTGCGTCACTATCAGGTGGCCGGAAGTGGCGGTGGGGCTGGCAGGCGGCAGGGCCACAGCCGGCGACGGCGCCGGGCCCCGGTGAGTGCGACCGGGCTCCGGCCTCGGGGCTGTGCGGGTCTCAGCCAGGAGCGGGCTGGGGATCGGAGTGAGGCGGTGAGTGGGGCTCCGCGGCCCCAGCTGCGGCCACGGCAGTCCTCAGGCCTGGAGGCGTTCGGGGTGGGCAGGGGCGTGGGGGAGCTGGAGAGCGAGCCGGGGTGCAGAGGCGGAGAGAAAACCTCGCTGCTCCCTGTCGAAGGGGAATGGGGGCGAGGTGCGGTCTCTGCCGCTGGGAATCGACGGAAGCCGAGGGAACGGCGTGGAGCTGCGTCAGGGGAGGGGGCAGGAGAGGGTTACAGAAAGGCTCTGCCTCAGAGCATGGAACAGGCTGCATGTGGCAGTTGGCACTGCCCGGAGCTGGGACACGGAACCGCCCGCTGGTTTGAGTGGTGCTATGTGGAGCCAGGGGCTGTACACAGTAGTCCTTGTGGGTCCCAGCCAGCTCTGGATGTTTCATGATTGCGTTATCACTGAAGGTCCCTTCTAGCTGAACGATCCTATCCTAAGCCATTCTCATTTGAGCAGATCTGATGGGGAAAAATAGAAAGTAAGGGAGCCGTAATATTTTTTTTTTCCTTCGCCTGGGCTGCTGGGCAGGAGGAACACAGAATGGGGCCTTGCTATCAGGGAAACGTATCTGTGAGCCTGGATCACTCACAGACTTTCCAGTGGTACAGTGAGGCTGTTTGGGTGTTTCCAAAGAATGTATTTCAGACTCAGATGCTCCCCTCTCACAAAGCTGGAACCCAGAAGCATGTGGCATCTCTCCAGGAATGTTGTTGTCCTGGTGTTCAGCTCCCTGTTGGCTGGGAACTCAGCTGTAAGAATGGCACAAGCACAAACACAAAGATGTTTCCATCCCAAAAGGCCTCCACAAAGAGCATTTGCAGCCTTCAGGGCCCATCTCCAAGGCTTTGCAGCCTTTTTGGAGATGAGTCACTGGGAGTGAATTTTCTGGTTAGTGGCAGATGGAAGGGAGCTTGGACACTATTAAATGAGAAGTGCAGTGGTGGGAGAAAGAGAGGCTGATTACTGTGAGTAGCAAGAAGAGAGGAAAAATGAGCAGAGACGTAGGTTGAGTTGGAAATGCTGTAGAAATATAGATCATAACAAGTTTGGGCACTTGAAGATGGGCAAAAAGCCACGTGGACATGCTTGTTCCTAAGGTGCTTCAAGTATCTTGACCCATCTAGCTTCATTCCTGCTTTGTTTTCTGCACGGTCTTTTCCATGGCTGTTTTGCTGAATGTGGGACAGAAGAAGGAAAAAATATACTTACTGAATGTCTTCCTGAAGACGTCATGGAGCCTAATGCTAAGCTGTGTGGATGATATTCTTAGCTACATGCAGCGTTTGCCTTTGGTGTGCAGACACCACAGCTTTGATTCTCTGTCTCTGAAGCAGGGCTGTCATTGCTGAGAGGGGGTGGTTTTGGTAACAGTGCAGTGCTGGGTTTTGTAGGTGGCATCACCTTTTAACAGCAAATAGAACATATTTTAAAGATGTGGCTTAATACTGCTTGCCTGTCAATAGTAGAAAACTGGGTAGAAAACGTGCAAAGCAGAGTCAGACAACAAAGTAGCCAGCAGAGATGGAAATTACATTTTAATCTGACATTTATATGCAATAAGCTGGAGAGCTTTGAAATCCAGTGCTTTCTTGCTGCTGCTTACAGCACTGGGAGTGGTGTTGCACTGGGCAGGGTTTTAGTGGCCCAGTTCTCAGCGAGCTTCTTATTTCCCATGCTCACCAGGCAGTAGTATGGAAAGGACAGTATCTCTCCTCCTGTCACAGTGTCACTTCTCATGCCAGAAGAGAATGTTTCCGTTTTTCTGCCTGGCTCTTTACACAGGCTGGAGGAGAGGACTCAGAGAACTAAACTGAACCACTCTGCTGTGTGCTATAGGAGAGTGGATCTGGAGCTCTTGCCTGCCTGTCCTGCTCCTTTCTTCTTTGCAGACAGTGGTTGTGATGCTGCATCTGGTGAGCCCTTTGCAAAGCAAGTGTGTGTGTGCCCTTACCCTCTGTCTTCCTCTCCTCACTGTTGTTCTTCCAGAGGCAGGATGTTACATGCTGTGCCATGGCATCGAGGAAAAGAGAAGCTGAGGGCTCCAAGAGCTCGTCCTTGAGCGCTTCCAGCTTTTCCTACGCTTTTTTACCTCTTTTCAATTCTGCGTGGAGATGCTTGGACAAAAGCACAGCCATGTCAAGGCTACGTGGTGAGAGAACAGCCTTCAGAGAGCAGCAGGCTGCTCGTGCCTGTTGCAGAGCACAGATGTGCTTCCTGCCTATTGCTGTTACTGCATTTGCAGTAACATAGCGTAGGAGTGACAGCAGCGGCTACTGCAGGGAACCCCCAAGCAGGCAGCACCCTGCATCTGGCACTAACAAGGAGCAAAGTGTTGTTTAGACTCTCCCCAGCATGCCTCCCTATTTTCTTACCTTCCTTCTCTATTTTATTCTCTTTGGAAGGAGCTGATGCTTCACCATTGTGCTGGAATAAATCACCTGGTGACTCGTGCGAGCCTTGTACTCAAAACGAAATCCAGTTCATGTTCAACCAGACTCCACTGCAGCTTCTCTCCTACTCTACAAAAACAGTATTCATCACTCCTCTTCCTCATTGTCCTGCTGTAGGATTGGGTTTGCCTGCTCTCACAGGGCGTCTCAATCCACCTCTAACTCAGGGAGTGTCTGCGTTTGATTTATTTCCCCAGTGTTGGGAGGACAGAAGCTAATGCATATCTCTGTTGCCGTGTCTCTGCCAGGCTTTGGTTTTCCTGGTTACTTGACACCCCTTGGTTCTAGCATGTGCCCTCTGTGCAGTGAGAGCACAAGTGATTTTAAAGGTGAAAACCCCTGCTGTGCTTCATCCTTGGTGTTGGACACCCGAGATGGGATGAGGGTGTGTTACACAGAGAGCTGACCCGGATCTTTTTTTCCAGCCTTGTCTGAATCATCGTAAACAGGCTCATTTGGCAGCTTGTGCATGCTGGCAGCACAAAGCTTAACTCCTGACAGATGTCTCATCCTCGCCCTTTCTGCTGTAGCTGTTACAGACAGGAGTTGGGAAGGCATCCCCTAACACTGGGAAAAGCTCCCGTGCCTGAACAGTAAAGCTTTTTTCCCTCCAGTTCTCTCCTCGAGACGCAGTGTCTTGTTCTAATCTCTGTTTCTTCTTCCATGCTCTTTCCCCACGTTGTTCTGCGGCTGTTTCTCCTTCCTGCTGCAGGTTATGGGCAGCCTCCCTTCCATGAGCTGGTTTCAGAGGCTCTTTGCTCGCAGCCTTCATGTGCTGACTCCAGGTGTTCTCGTGCAAGGAGCAGAGTGGCACCACAGATACTTCCACAGCTTCTTGGGTGGTGGTCGGTGCTTCATACTGCTGACCGAAGCAGCAGAATGCCCTGTTTGAATACATGCAGCTGCAGCCTTTAAAGGCTTTGCTACAGAACTACGTTTTCATTGTTGAAAATAAAAAGAAAAAGCAGTTTGGGTCTCTTACAGAATGACAGAGATGACTTTTTCCCCACGAAGTCCTACAGTCTCTGCCAGATTACTTGTAACTGCTGTGTAGCTGGTGATACCTGCCTGCCAAGTACCACATCTCCAGGTGTGTCAGGCCACCTGCGTGCTTGTCTTGAGCTGCCTTTGCATGATGTGATGCTCGATAGTGACTTGCAGGGAAACAGCTGCTCTCACTAGGGGAGGCACTGCCATCTCTTAACTTTCAGTAATGAGAAGGATAGGTTAGAAAGTGCTCCGTGTTAGGTGGAAGCCACTCATTCTTCGTCTGCCCTTTTTTCAGTACCTGGAAGCAATTGTGACCCCAGTAAGTTGTGATCCATGGCTACGGTGTTAATAGGCCGAAGATTTCCAAGGCTGAGCAGGGTGACTACATTTTTGACTACTGCCAAATTCAAGGCCGAGAGCGGAAGCAACGAAAGTAAGCAGGAGGAAGAGAACCCAGAAACATCCAACAGCAGACCCGAATCCACAGCCACGATCCAGTTGCTGGATCCTTTGGACTACAGAGTGTTGTATAATCCCTCTGCCTATGCCAAGAGCAGAGCAGCCTCCCAGCAGAATGCTGCTAGGAGCTGCAGCCAGGCTCTCACTGATGATTCCACCAGCACTGGCACCTCCCAGGTTCAGCATACATTCACTGCCACCTCTGCTCAAGCTTTGCCACCTGTCAGAAATGCCCTGCCAAAGCCCAAACCGCACCTCAAACAGCCCATACCAGCACAACTCTCTGCAGCACAGACCATGAAGAGGGAGATAGAAATGGAAAAAGCAGAGATGCACGACTCCAAGGAGGACCCTCGTGTGTTCCAGCAAGGGAGGCCTGAGTACAAATCTCTCAGCTATGATAAATTTGAGCCAATAGAGACCCTCTCTTCAGAAGAAGGTGACTCGATATTGCACAGCATACCCATATCCAAGGGCAGCCACAGCCCAGGAACTGTCACAGATTATTTTTGCAAGCTGAGTCGTTTGCCGGTGGAACGACACGCAGGGTTAATGATTGACCCCAGGTTTAATACACTGTGTTGCTGTGCTATTGAGAACATCCAGTCGTTCAGCACTTCAGAACTCACTGATATCTTAAAGGCCTGCGTTCGTTTGGTTGTTCCACCCACCCACCCTGTGCTGAACGCCTGCGAGAGTGAATTCTGCCGGCGCGTGTGGGACATGAACCTGGACCAGCTGCTGCTGGTGGCAGATTGCTGGCGCTGCCTGGGGCGCAGCGTGCCTTCCTACCTGAGCATTTTGTTCAGCTACGCCAACATGCATTGGACAGAGCTCACTTTGCCCCAGTTTGTTCAGCTTGTTTATATCATCGGCGAAGGCCGCAAGTCACCCGCGGACTTGATGCAGAAGCTGGAAAGTGTGATTTTGAAGTACTTGGATTCCTGCACCTTGGAGGAGGTGGGTGCTATTTGCTTAGGGCTCTTCAAGTCCGTCAGTGGTATCTCTGACCACGTCATGAGAAAGATTGCAGACAGAGTCTCCCTGGAGATGGAAGATATGGGCACTTACGCTTTAGTGAACGTGCTTAAAATGCTCCGCTACACTCGCATGGATCACCTGCCCCTGCTGAGGAAACTTGGGAAGGTTGTCCCTGCTCGAATTCCTACAACAAACATCCAGGGTATCATGCACATCACTCTTAGCTGTTCATCCCTGCACTACTACGATGAAGGCATTTTGGCTGCTGTCGCCACGTCTTTGCCTTCCAAAGTGTCTTACTGCCGCAGCAAGGATGCTGCCAAATTCTTATGGTCGTTTGGATGCCTGGACTACGAACCTCCAAATGAAGAAGAGTTTTACTCCAGCCTGATAGAGCAGATGCTTAGAAAACGCCATGAATTTGAGAAGTTTCCAGAGCATCTCCTTACTGGTTTGCTTGGCCTGGCGTTTGTCAAACGCTTCCCGGAGGAGCTTATAGATTATGCTTTGAGGGATGAGTTTGTCCATAAGGTGAGAGGAAGTAAATATGAACTCAGAAAGGACCTGTTCACGCTTGGGAAGAGTGTTGAAATTGAGTGCCCGGGCTACCGAGGCAGCCGTCTTTCACCTCACCTTTATGAAGAGATGACTGAGATCGTTCTGAATTTTGCAGAGCAGGAAATCTTTGTCAGGCCTGAAATCGTGGAAGCCGTGTCTCTTCTCAAGAGCATGTTAGGTGGTCCTGAGTATGTGAAAAACCACATGATTTTGCCTCACACCAGATCGAGCGACTTGGAGGTTCATTTGGCCATGGATGGGCATCCCATCCCTTTCAACTCAAGCGACGCCGTTGCAGATAAGAAGCTCAAAGACATAGGAGTTAGTCTAACAGATGACCTAATGGCTCAGCTTATCAAAGGGAAATCTAACAGCCAGTCCTCTGCAGAGGTGGAAACCGAAGCCGCGGCTCTTAGACAGGAGTGGAACAAAGCACCAACGCCACGTGCATCGTTTGTGGGTGGACCCGTTACCACAGGCACCAGATTGCAAGTCGCTGCTCCTTCAGGGAGCTGCCCTGGGGCCTCCCCTTCTCTTGTGCCCCTCCAGCAGCCCCAAGGGATAAGGCTGGCCATCCAGGTGTCCAACCGCAACCACTACTGCTACTTGTCCAAGCGGCTCTTGGGGCTGCACTGCCTGAAGAGGCGGCAGCTGAAGCAGCTGGGCTACGTCGTGGTGGAGCTTCCCTTCTGGGAATGGTTCCCCCTGCTCAAACGCACACGCTTGGAGAAACTGAGCTACCTCCATTACAAGGTGTTCAACCCAGTGCTGCTCAGCAAGGCTGGCTGACAGCCCCGGGGTGTGCTTGCTTGGGGGGCTGCTGCAGCCTCCCAGGTGCTGGTTAGAAATGATCTTTGGAATGCTGGTGAAGCTGCTGTAGGTGCTTTATGTGCTGGATCTGCCTTGTCTTAGATAATTCTGCTCTGTTCGTGATCACGTGTCCCGTGCTCCTTGTTGTTACATCGATCTGCAAATGCTGCAGTGACAAATAAAACCTACCTTCATATTAATTTTCTTCCACTATTACCTTTTTTTTCCCCCCCTCTATTCTTCATGAAAGCTGATGGATTTGTTTGCTCTGAGTGCAGAACAGTATCACGATCTTTAGGAAACAGTTGGGATAGATGTTAGGGATTGGTCTGTTCTCCCAGGTAACCATAGGACAGGAGGTAATGGCCTCAAGTTGTGCTCCAGGGGGTCAGGTTGGATATCAGCAGAAATTTCTTCCCTGAAAGAGAGGTCAGGCATTGGAATGGGCTGCCCAGGGAGGTGATGCAGTCACTGCCCCAACAACCATGGAGATGTGGCACTGAGGGCCATGGTCAGTGAGCATGGTGGGGGTGGGTTGGAGTCTTTGAGTCCGTCGTAATCTTTGAGCTGTTTGTTTTGCTGGGTTTGTTTTGCTGTTCTGTGGGTGTTGTGCTTTAACAGCGTTTGTAAATTCAGAGCCTCCTTATGTCACAGCTGCCTGGGCTGTCACTGACAACTGTTTTAATTGACAGAGGTTACGAAGGGCTTGGTAGAAAAAGAATAACAGAATCATGTGATCTCAGTAACAGCCTCAGGTTTGGAAGGAGCTTTCCCATGTTGTTGGGTCACAATGTGACTCTGTTCCAAGGAGTGGCTTCTGTCACCTGCTTGGCACCAGGCAGCACACTTGCAGGACCCCCAGGGATTTGGGAACCCCCACAAGCAAAATTTCAACAGCGACTTGTGGGCATGAGGTCTCAAAACATTGAGTTTGCAGCAAGGTAGGGGTGGAGGCGCCTCTCTGCTCATTTTCATTTAAAGAAGGCATCACCATGGCTTGTCACGTGCCAATGCGGCGATCTGCTCTGTTGGAAGGGGATGTGGGAAAGGGCTAAACTGACAGCAGGTTCAAAATGAACTTCAGAGCAGTCGCTTTGTCACACAGCAAGTAGTCAGAGTTACTGCCATTAGATGTGAGTGCCAAAAGTCAAAGCAGTTCAAAAGCCTAGTTGAGAAAATTCCTCGCTGCCTCCCTTGTAGCCATGGGGAGCACATCAGGCTCAGAAAGGCAGGAAAAGTGATGCTGGAGGAGCTTCGGTTCATGCTTGCCCAGCACCTGTGTTACTGCAAGTCACTGTCAGAGAAGATTCTGGGGTAGAAGAGGGGCTGATAAGAGTGTGGAGTCACCATCCCCTTGTGGGGACTCAAGAATCACTGAGGGATGTGGTTTGGTGGCACAGTGGGGATGGGTTGGAGTTGCATCTGGTGATCTTAGAGCTCCTTCCTGACATTAATGATTCCATGTTTATTTGAACACTGCCACTCGTTCTACAACAGGGGAATGGAAATAGGTGGTCTTTAAAGTCCCTTCCAATCCAAGCCACTCTGAGCTGTAGCTCAGATGCTGAACAACAGCACTTGAGAACCAATAAAAGGCTGTGGAGCATTAAAAGGCAACTCGTCCTTGAAGGAAGCAGGAGGTTCCCGAGGTCGCCCGAGGCAGTGACATATTAAAACTGAGGTTAATGTAAGGTTAAAGCTCCTACCTCGCAGATAATTTCATTCTTAAAAGGAGTTGGATGCAACCAATGCGAGTCACGTTGTTTCAATGAAGATGGTGCACACGCTCGAGCACTGTCAGAAGAATCATCTCAGTGTCCAGAACACAGATAATCTCCCTTAGAGTTATTGAATGCTCCCTTGGGGCAACCAGTAGTGGTTATTAATGTTGGTGTTTCATCTTTGCCTGTACCCAAGGCTCCCTGAGCCCCTGGGCGCCACATCTCCTCGTGGCAGCACTGGGAATGCTGGCTGCTCTTACCCTCTTGGAGCCTTGGCATGCAAGTGGTCTGCTCGACTACGGCTGCCAAACCTCCTGCAGTTAGCATTCAGATCTGATCTGAGCACCTTCTTTAGGCATAGGTAGGAGGTTTTCAGTAAAAAGAGCCATTTTCCAGCTTCTGATGTTTCTCCAGGGGTTCACGACTTCATATTTTTAACACATTTCTCTTCCAATTCCATCTCTCCACAGTTAACGTTGGCCTCACCTCCCAGACTCGGATCCGAGCTGTGTTTTAGGAGCTCCTGAGCCTGTAATTCATGCAGGTGCTGTAACACAAGGTCCTTTTACAGATCACTGATGCTTTTTGCCTTTTATTTCTTTTTTTAAAGCTGAATCCGATGCTCACGAACTGAGCTCTCTCCAACTGCAAAGATGGTAATAAACGTCTGTCTCCCACAGTTCAAGCCAAGAATTCACTGCAACAAGGTAAAACTGGAGACCATAGTGCTTTAGGGAGCACCTTGGTTTGCCTTTCCTGTGCTTTTATTAATTAACACTAACTAGTAGTTATGCTAGAACACTGGGTGGCCTTCTGTGAGTGCTTTGTTGTGGCACACAGTAATTATTGGAGGATATATGCCCTAATTTTGCAGGATCTCATAACAAGATGACGTTATGTGCTTACAGATGTGCATGCTTTGACTGTAGATGTTCTTCCCTGCAACGTCACAGCTTTCCCTTTGCCAAGTAGACTGTTCCTCAGTTAACAATGTTTGTTGAACGGCCTCTACTCATTAATATGAGGACTGACACAGAGCTTTCTCAGTGTTGGGCAGGTTGACCCCAAGCAGGATGAGGCATTCTGCTAGCTGAGCCCAGAGGTTTTGCAGGGATCCTGGAGCTGGCTGATTCAGAGTACATTTTTACAGGGCACGATGAGCTGACATAACTATTCAGTGCTGTTGAAATGGGGACAAGATATCAGGGGGACATTCACTGCTATGAGAGTGGTGAGGGGCTGGAACAGCTGCCCAGAGAGGCTGTGATGCCCCGTCCATCCCTGGAGGTGTTCAAGGCCAGGTTGGATGGGGCCCTGGGCAGCCTGGGCTGCTATGAAATGAGGAGGTTGGTGGCCCTGCATGCGGCAGGGGGTTGGAGCTTCGTGATCCTTGAGGTCCCTTCCAATCCAAGCCATTCTATGATTGTAGATAGCAGAGGGTGCAGAGAAGAGGGAGTGACACCATGTGGTTGGGAGCAGGGCAGGAGTAGATCTGCAGGGATCTCCAGTCTTGTGCATGGAACCACGGTTCCTCGCTTGTGTCATCTAAATTGCTTGTGAAATTAGTTTACTCTCTACATTCATTCTCCAGTGTAAATTTGGCTTTCTCTTGCAACGCAGATTTCTGCTGATGGTTACGAAGTGGAGAACCTGATCTCTGAAGACCTTGCCAGGAGGAATCGTGGTTTCCGCAGCGAATACTTTATCAAGCCTCCGGTCCATGTCACAATCTCTTTTCCCTTCAACATTGAGATCTGCAGGATTAATATCGATATCTCATCCGGGGGATACCAAGCCTTCTCCGGGCTCGAAGTTTACACCTCTACCTCATGCAATAAAACCTCTTGGCAGAGCCCTGAGGGTCAGTTCTCAGGTCTGGCCGGTCAGCCTGTGTCGGACAAAGATGTTTTCACACTGGTGGGCAAAGCTGTCTTAAAAAATCAAAGCAAAGTGACATTTGGCCACAGAGGCTTCAAGCCGAGGCCTCCCTTCCTTCAGATGGAAAATGTCCTCTCCTACCCTGGCGCCGTGTCTCAAGACCTTTGGAACAAAGGGCCTTCCTCACTGAGCAACGTGTCGCACTTAAAAATCTGCATCACCCACGTGGCCGGAGGTGGCCTGCCTGGCATCAAGAGGCTGGAGGTGTGGGGACAGCCTGCCAAGTCGTGCCCACAGGAGGTGATCGAGGGCATCTTTCAGGTGGCCTCGCAGTGCGTCGCCCAGGACGTTGGCACCCTCAAACCCGAGCTCTGGACGCCCATGGAGAGCGACTGCGTGCCCTTCAGCACCAATGACAGCGAGCAGCAGGCCCTCCGCAAGCTGGTGGACGTCGTCCAAGACATCCCTGAAGAGTTCCTGGACCCCATCACTCTGGAGATCATGACTTTCCCCATGCTCCTGCCCTCTGGGAAGGTGATTGACCAGAGCACCTTGGAAAAATGCAACCGGAGTGAGGCGTCTTGGGGCAGGGTGCCCAGTGATCCTTTCACTGGGGTGGCCTTCAGCCAGCACTCACAGCCCCTACCTCACCCCACCCTCAAGGCCAGGATAGATCACTTCCTCTTACAGCACAGCATTCCTGGCACCAACCTGCTCGGCAGGGCTCACGCTTCCGAAATGCTCATACCTTCCTCTGTAACGTCTTCTCTGAAAAGGAAGATGGACTGTATGGATCCGAGTTCTGTGCAGCCACTTTATTTTTCTTCTACAAACTTACTTGTCACATCTACCTCAGAGAACAGTGCTAAAAAAATGAAAACTGACAGTGACTCGCATTTGATCCAGATGGACTGTTCTACAGGTACCTTGGCTCCCTGAATCATTTGTGTTTCTTGAGTGTCTTGGCAGCCCAGGGCCAGCTTTCCAAGTCAGGAGGCTCCCACACAGATTCCCCTGCCGCCTCCAGAAAGCTTTGAGGCTGTTGTATCAATGTCCCAGGAGTGGGTTCATCATCTCATCCACATCCCCCCTCCTCAGCCCAACCTGCTGTCACTGGGTGATGGTTACTCCCATTCTCTCTTCTCACCTTTAGGCTTGTTGTTCTTTATCTGCAGTCCGTTTCACAGCCCTCTTGTTAGCTCAGGTTGCCTTGTTTCCCTTCAGGGTTTCATTTCTCTTCTCCTTCTTGCTAAGAAAGCAATCTTTTTCTCATAATGTGCTGGCTTGATTTGAAGATGTCTCTTTTTATCATCAATGACTTGTTAGCACGTATTGGGTGCCTGAGCTTGCAAGAAAACATGCAGTAATTGGGAAAAACAAGTGCTTGGGATTGACAGGATGGGAAAACCCAATGGAGGTGGTGATTAAAGTGAGGAGAAAAACAGGAGTGGGGCAGCAGGCTGTGCTGATCCTGCTCCCCTTTCCCTGGTTGAAGAGCCTGGCTCCCAAGCACTTGCTTCTCTTGTCTCCCTGCCAGATGATTTGCTAGAATCCACATCTGTTTTTGCACGGCTGCTTTCTCCCTTGTTTGTGCAGGAATACCTGAAACGTGTTGGAGTTGCTGTGTGCAGCTGTTCTGTAGATATAACTGTTCTTTGTACAGCAACGCTTGCATCTTCCCTCTGGTGTTGTCAAACACAGTCAATGCTGCAGGCAGAAGCCCCACTGGTTGCTGTCTCACATTTGTGTGAGGCTGGAGGGAGCAGCAGGGCTGTGTTGCAGGCAGTCAGGTGTGTGCAGGGCGGTCACAGAGGGCTGTTCCTCTGGGCAGGTAAGTTGAGTTTCCCTAGGAAGCAGTGGCACCAAACAATGCTCCACAGCTCCTGAAAGCTGCTGTATCCTGCAGGTATGCAGCACTCCACTCCTCTTCCTCCCAAAACTGCTGAAGGGTTATGCTTCAAGAAAGCTTAGATGGGTATTTGACTTAAAACAAGCTCATTAAAGACTTAAAGTAATTAATTTTCATCAGTACCAGCAACAGCAGAGGCTGGAATGTGCTTTCCTGCTCTGATCCATCATTCCATGCTGGAGGAAGTGGTGTGGATTGGTGCAGGCTGGGTCCTGGTGCTCCCAGGGAGCCGTGCCTGCATGTGAACACAGGCACAGCCTCGTGGGATAGTTCTTTGTCAGCCTTGATTGCTGCAGCAAATATGCAGGGGTAACGCACACAGGATCCCTGTGGGAGCTGGATTGAGCAGAATTAGTGATGCAGACACCGTGCTCTTAATGCACAGTCTCAATTAACAGCAGGGCTTTGGGAATGCATCAGACAAAACACTGTCGTGCCCTTCAGGAAGGATCCAGCCCTGTACCTTTGGCTTTATCCACTGGTGCAATGCTGGTTTTTTTTGGAGCCAAGAGTTGTGCCTCTGATTTTGTTAGCAGCCTCAGGGCTGCTGAAGAACGTTTATGAATCTTTTACCTCATTCAGACTATGAGATATAAGGAGGTGCCTGAATATTGGTTGGCACTAAGGGACACAGGTTAGTGGGCACGGCGGCGATGGGTCAGCAGTTGGACTTGATGGGCTTTGTGGTCTTTTTGACTTTATGACATTGTTGTGTGAATCTGGAGGAGTTTTCCTCTCGAGGGCTCAAAGCTGAAGCATTACATCCCCATCTCCACACCGTGATGGGGACGAGGCTTCTTCAGAAAACAAGTGGCAAAGCTTTGAGAGATGTAACCACAGCGTTTTTGTTGCACACCAACAGCCTTTCCCCAGCACAAGCCTCTCAAACTTGTGCTTCTTGTTGCAGATCTGCTCTCTCACGAACAAAAGCTGTCTGAGAGCTTGGACACCGCCTTGAACTCGGCGCTCAGCTCCATGCCATCATTCACAGCCAAGCTGATGAAGAGCCAGCAGGGCGAGGGAGGCTGCAGCACTTCATGGAACATGGGCTCCATCCTCGGTGAGCAGCAAATGGGAGAGGAGAACAGGGACCAGGTTTATAGGGAGGGTTGTGCTGCTGCTCAGCATCTTTCCGTGCCTCTTTGGCCGGTGAGCCGTGGTTGTTCTCAGAGTCCCATCAGATTTTAATGTAGCTGTGAAGCTGGATGTGTTGATCAATGGCACCATCCAAAAGGATGTCTTTGGGATTCAGAGAAGCTGCGTTGGAAGCCCTGGATCTAAAAGATGCCCCTCCACAAGGTGATGTGCTCACTGCTGGCTGCTGCTTTCCCTGGAGGAGGCTCCTGTGTCCCTAAGGCAGGACTGGGCTGGGCAGCTCCCACTGGCTGCCTGTCTCTCTGAATAGCTTTTGATGTTTCACAGTGGCATTAAGCCATTAAGCTTTTTACTGTCCCCTTTTAAATTGCTGCTGTTGAAGAGTTGACTGAGTAGCCGTTTATAGGCGGCGTGTGACAGGAATGCAAGATGATGCCTATGGTGTTTCACGTGGGAATCAGGGATTTTGTTTCAAGTGCTGGAAAAGAGGAAGGGAGGCCAATTCAATCTCAGAAAAAAAGTGAAAAGCTGTATCGTCATCTGTTAAAAGCCTGATGGTGCAAAGGCTGATGTGATCCAGCCCATACCTGGGCTCCAACCCTTCCCTAAGACAGAGCCTTCCCTTTTTTTTAATCACAGAATCCTGATAGCAGCTTTTCAATATCTACATATCAGAAACAAGAAGACAGGTTCTTGAGCAGGATCTGTTGCGATAGGACATGGAGAAACGGTTTTAAACTGAAAGAGGGGAGATTGAGATTGAATATAAGGAAAAAGATTGTTATGGTGAGGTTCAGAGAGGTGGTGGGTGCCCCGTCTCTGGAGACATTCAGGGCAGGCAGGATGGGGCTCTGAGCACCTGATGGAGCTGTGGGTCTCATTATGGGAGATGGATCAGATGGCCTTGAAAGGTCCCTTCCAACACAAATGATTCTAAGATTAAGGTTGGACAAGGCCACGAAGGTCATCTTGTCCAATCCTTACCCTACCACCACCACCATGCCCACCAAATTTTATGGTAGGCTTGGGAAAAAGAGGCTGTGGTCCTGAGCTATGGGCACCTCCAGCCCTCTGTGCCCGGCTCGGGGTGGCCCTTGTCACATGTCCCTGACCACACTGCTTCTCCTCTTGGCTTCGCAGAGCACAGCAGGAGCAGCCAGACCCAGGGATGCACGTCCTGTGGCAAAACCTTCTCATCTTACTTCAAAACAGAGCCCATCTACCAGCTTCCCTGCGGCCACCTCATGTGTCGCCCGTGCTTGGCTGAGAAGCAGAAAGCTCTGTCCATCCTGTGTGTGAGCTGCAAGAGGTCGGTGGCCACGCACGACATCAGGAGGGTCCACTTCTAACAATGCCTGGGGAGGAGAACAGGAGCTGCTGCTGTCCCACGTGTCTGTGTGGGTTATGCAAGGACGACGGCCAGATGAGCATCGTGGAGAAGTCTCCTTGTGCTTACAGAGTAGTGGGGGGGGTTAGAGCATCGTGCCGGAGCAGAAAGCGATCTTGAGGATAATAAAAGCCATAGCTTCTTTAACGAGGAACGTGTATTTATACAGAACTGATTTCCACCTGTCGCACCCGCCCTCTTACCACCATCCCAGTGGCTCAGTGGTTAGCATAGGTGCCTTTTTGGACAGTGAGTTTAGCTTCCCTGTGACTTAAAACCATTTCAACATTTGACGAGCAGCCATTCGGCCGTGGACCAGGAAATGTCCTCGTGGTTGGCAACGTGCAAACGACCCAACTTCTCCCCTCTCCCCCTCCAGCTCCCCTCGCACATCGCTCATCCTTCCCCACTGCAGCAAGGCAGGAGAGGAGCAGCTGATGCCCAAGTGCTGGCAGGGATCTCATCCCTGGACTCGTGTAGAAAAGTCATTGCATTACACAGGACGTCCCCCTCGGTTTCTGTCGTGTGACTGGACCGGCTCCCGTCTGGCTGATAGACATTTAAGCCTTAATAAAATTATGGTTAAAGTCAGGTTCTCTCTCTGACTCGTAATTGGCCTCACTGTGTGTGTTAATGATTTCGTGTGGTGAATCTGTTGGCGGAGTGCTGAATAAATGGGCTGGAAAAAGCCACGTCGACACAAAAAGAAGAGCTGCAGCCCCGCAGCTTTCAGAGGCACTGTGGCACAGCCTTGTGAGCTCTCACCGTGGGGTTTTGGGACTGAACCTCACGTATCCCGCTCGGAGGAGTTCTGCTCTTCACAGAGCTGCTCAGAAAAAGGCCAGAGGGAAAATCACTCAGATGCATTCTGTATGCAGCGCATCCTGAATTCAGTGAGGGTGACAGCAGAGGGTTTTGTCACCTGCACCCCCCTCCACCCCTGCCACTTCATTGATAATTTCTCTCTGCAGAGCCAACATTTCTTACTGATGTTCTGTGCCACTTTCTCTGGGGTAATGAGCCTCCAGCTGAACCACCTACATGTAATACCTCTGTTCTCTTAACAGGTGCTGCCGTGCTGAGCAGCCCATAAAGTTGGTGGCTTTCTGCTCTGAGCAAATAGCAGCCTCATCAAGCAATTGGGACACCGCTCCGTGCCGGCGCTGAGCTGATCTTTCTCCTTGTCTGCACCAGTGGGTGTTCATCATCCATCTCCATTTGCAGCAAAATTGGAAGCCCCCCTATCTTTAACTCATCAGCAGTCAGATTCCTCAAAGTCATGCGATTCGAGGCCAGCAGAAATCTTGCAGGAAGCATCCAGGAGTGATTCAGCTCGCACCTCCTCCGCCCCAAGCTCCCAGCTCCCCAGCTGTGCAGCCATCTCCTTCCCTGTCCTCACTGCTTCCAACGGAGCTCGAAGCTGTGGCAGCATCCCTTCTGCCCAGGAGTTTCTCACCCAGCCTTGCTGCCAGGCAGCGTGGTTCAGGCTGACGTTTTCTCCTTGGGAGCTGGGGAAGAGCCACCGGTGGCCCTCTGCCTGCACAGGCTGTTGTCCCCATCCGTCAGCTGGGCTGATGGCCCCTGCATCCCCTCCCCATTGCCACCATTAAGCCCCATCAGCCATCAGAGCGCGGTGACCGAGTGACTCTCCTCTGATGGACGTGGAGGAGCCCCGGTCGCTGCTAAATATCACGAAAAAAGGGCCAATTTGGGGAACATCACTTTCTCCAGACAGGAGATGGATGCGTTCCCTCTGCAAGCGTGACTTGATAGTGACTGGCACAGAGCAAAGGCTTCTCAAAGTTCCCTGCAGGCAGCTAACTGTGCTGGTTAATCACCTGAAAGCAGCCGTAACCACGTCGTTAGGAGCTCAGCGCTAACGAAGGGGCCTGCAGGAGCTGGGGATGAAATGGAACGTGGCACAGCAGTGCTGGGATGCAGAGAAAGCATCCCGTAGCGTTGCAGGGCGTTGGGTAGCACTGCCCTGCAGGATGCTCCTGACCATCTCTGCCCCACGGCCCCATTGCCTGAGCCTTCCTGATGTCCCCCCACTGTGACCCCAATGTTTTCAGCCCTCAAACACTCTTTTTGTGCTCTGCATCCATCCTCCCTCCCAGCTCCATCCCTCCCCGTCCTCCCCTTGATTTCAGTAAGTGATTCTGCGTTGTGGCTGCGGAGCCTCTGCAACTTGGAAAACATTTTATTAACCTTCCTTGACTTTAAAGAGCATAATTACATTTTAATCTCATATTCCCGCGTTATCATTCCAGACACAGAGTCATTTGAATGCAGCTCGTTCTGACTAATGTAATTTTACGATACAGTAATGAAGAGACAGAGCATGAGCACGAAACTCCCAATTTAGACGTGACATTTTGGGCTTCTTTAAAGAAAAGTTTTCCCATCCCAGTGCTTTCACATCCTCCCCGGCCCTGCAACGCCAGCGGGTTGGACACCCGCTGTGAGCAGCACGGAGGGCCGGGCTGGGCAACGCTAACGATGTTGGTCATTAAGGTACAGCCTTAATGATTCATCAGTGCCACTGCCCTCATCCCTGAGCTCTCAAATCCAGGACCAACTCTCCCAGAGGATGCATCCATCCCAGGCTGGGACTGGGATCGCCGACACCGTAAGCATCACCCCAAGCTGTGAGCCCACCCTTACCCTTCCGTGCCTCAGTTTCTCCTTTGCAGCTCAATTTTTTCTGTTGTTTTCTGCCCCTGTCCCTCATCTTTAGTGCAGATGATTTCAGGGGGTGCTTAAGGTCAGGAAATCATCCCAGCAGTGGGATCACAGCATCCCCACTGCCCGTCCCCATCCCTCCCACAGCCCCTCCTCACCGCCACTGGGACCAGGACGGCGGATGCTCATTAGGCTCCTGATTCCCCTCTGCATATTAATTTCACGTCGTCGAGGTCGCCCTCAGCTTTGCTGGAGTGGGAACATGAGACCAGCAGGAATATTCATGGCGGGGGACGGCTGTCCCCTGGGCTGGGTTGCAGTGGGGGTCTTTGCATCACAGTGAGCCATGGTCCAGCCCTGCTCCCAGTGCTACATCCCTCCCAGAGCTGCAATCTCCAAATTAGCATCCCTTCCCAACAGCAGCATCCTCCAACCCAGCATCACTTTGAAACTAACAACCCTCAAATCAAAATCCCCGCTAAACTGGCATCCTCCAAATTAACCTCCTCCAAAACAACATCTCTCCCCAAATCCTCATCCTCCAAATCAGTATCCTCCCTAAACCAGCATCCCTTCTTCACAAAAACCCCTCTCCAAACCAGAATCCTCCAAAATCACACCTCTCCCCAAATCCTCATCCTCCAAACTGTTATCCTCCCCGGAACAACATCCTCCAAAGTAGCATCCCTTCCCAAACCAGCATCCCCCTCTAAACTGACGTCCTCCAAACCAGCATCCCTCCCCAAATCCTCAGCCTCCAAATCAATATCTCCCCCAAACCATCACCTTCCAAGCCCTCATCCTCCAAACTGGTATTCCTCTTCCAACCAGCATCCTCCAAACTGGTTCCCTCCTAAACCAGCATTCTCTGTACCAGCATCCCTCTCCAAGGCAGCATTCCTCCCTACACCAGTATCCTCTGAAGTAGCATCCCTTCCCAAACCAGCATCCTGCTCTAAACCAACATCCTCCAAACCAGCATCCCTCCCCAAATCCTCATCCTCCAAATCAATATCTTCCCCAAGCCAGCATCTTCCAAACCCTCATCGTCCAAACTGGCGCTCCTTTTCAAAGCAGTCTCTTCCAAACCAGCATCCCTCTCTAAACCCATATCATACAAAACCACATCTCACCCCCAATCCTCATCCTCCAAACTGGTACCTTCCTAAATCAGCACCCTCCAAACCAGCATCCTTCCCTAAACCACTATCCTCCAAACCACCATCCTTTCCCAAACCACCATCCCCCCTAAACCGATACCCTCCAAACCCACACCCCCAAAACCCTCTCTTGCCAATCCAGCTCCCTCCAAACTCTCAGCCCTTCCCAAACTCCCACAACCCTCCCTTTGTCCACACCAGGGGTCCATGCCCCCAGATTTCCTCCTGCTCAGGGGATTCGCTGTCCCTGAGCGCCGCCGCGTGCGCTTCAGCACTGAATCACCTCGATTACAGATTCGATTGGATGCAATTTGGGAAAGAAAACAAGGGGGGGGGGGGGAGAAAAAAAAAGACAACAGCCCGCCCTCCTTCTCCTTCTCCTCCCCCTGGGAAGGGGAGACAGCAGCATAAATAGGCACCAGCACAGCACAGTGCCAGACACACAGCGCAGCCAACGAACAGCAGGGCAGCTTTCCCCACACGCGTGGCATCGCTCTGGGCACACACAGCATGGCAGAGCCTTCGCTGCCCCTCTCCTTCCTCTGTCTCCTGGCTTTATCTTCTGCCTGCTACATCCAGAACTGCCCCCGGGGTGGCAAGAGGGCTTTGGGTGATACAGCTCTGCGGCAGGTATGGAGGCAAGGGGGTAAATGGGGGCTGTGTGGGGTGTGGAAGGTGCCCAACAATTGCTGGGTGTTGGAACTTGCTGGGGGTTGTTGGCATCTGCTGGTTGGTGCCAATCAATCTTTGGGTTGAGAGACAGGGCCAAGAGCTTGGTCCCGAAGTGATGGCTGAGCTGGGGGTACAGGAGCATTTGTGGGGGGACAAAGGAGGGTGGCATCGGGACCAAGCCACTGCGTCAGATGGCAAAGGTGGGGTCAGGCCAGGCGTCACTGTGCGATGTGCAGAAAATAAGTCTTACAGGGGGTCTCTGAGCTCAAGGATGGGCACTCAAACATGCTCTGTCCCTGCAGTGCCTCCCCTGTGGACCAGGGAACAGGGGTCGCTGCTTCGGACCCGGGATCTGCTGCGGTGCAGAGCTGGGCTGCTACCTGGGCACGGCAGAGACACGGCGCTGCGCCGAGGAGGACTACGTGCCTTCACCCTGCCAGGCTGGTGGGCAGCCCTGCGGCTCCGGAGGGCGCTGCGCTGCCAACGGTGTCTGCTGCAGTGCTGGTAAGGGGGACTGGGGGGAGTTTTGGGGGTGATAATGTTCGATGGTAGGAGATGGGGAGTGGGTGGAGATGAGGTGGTTGGGGGTGGGAAGGGTTAATGGGGACTGGGGTGGATTGGGGGGTTGCAAAGGGGTTGCAAAGCACTTTTACAAAGTGCTCTGGTGCTTTGCAAAAGGATCGGCGTCCCTCCCCAAAGCAGCAGCATCCTCCAAACCAGTGTTCTCAAAAATCAGCATCCCCCCAAATTAGCATTCACCTTCTGAACCAGCATCCTTCAAATGGAGGCACAGAGCAGCAGCGACGATGTCGCCAGCTTGGGACAGAGATGGAGCTCAGAGCTCCCTCCCATGTCTCCACCTTGAGACATCCCTCTGCTGGACACACAAACCATAAAAAATCCCTGCTTCCTCATTAATGGGAGCAATAAAGCTGGAGTTTGGGCTTCTCTGATGAGAAACAGATGATCTTTAAGATCCCTCCACCCAATACAACTCAATCCAACTCAACCCAACCCAATTCAACCCAACTCAACTCATCCAAACCCAACCCAGCTCAACCCAACCCATTCTATGATTCTACGACCTGAAACCAACTGCTCCTAACAGTGATGCTTTCCCCACTGCAGACACATGTGCCATGGATGCCGTGTGCCTGGAGGAAGGCAGTGAACAGCCAGAAGAGGCAGAGGAGAAGAACCTGACGGTGCTGGATGGCACAGCTGGGGACCTACTGCTGAGGCTGATGCACCTGGCCAACAGGCAGCAGCAGGGCAAGCAGCCCGGCCTCTGAGCAGCTGGGATATCAGCAGGACCCATTGTAAATAGCAGATCTAATAAAGTCCTCTTGCACTGTGCTGGCTTTGTCTGAGGTGTTGGGGATAAAGGGGGAGTGCTGAGCTCCAGGGTACATTGGGAGCTTGGGGATGGGCAGGATGGGGCCACGTAGGTGGGTGCCATGCCTTCCTCTGACTCCCTGAACCCATTTTCTCATTTCCACTGTTTTCCACCTTGGAGGCTCAGCTCCCATTCGACAGGATTTTGCTGAGCTGGTGCCCCCTGGTGCTAAAAGGGAAAAGTCCCATCCAGAGCCACGATTTGAGGCCATCCATCCTCACCCCAGGATCCCACCAGCATGCATGGATTCCAACCTCCTTTTCACACCCTGTCCCCAGATTTGTGATGGGGATCTGCCTTTGGACGCCGTCACCTCCTTGCACTCTGGGGCTTTGCTGCCTTTGGGAAGTGAGGATTTGGTGTTCAGGTCCTGGCAGAGGTTCTGGGGCTTACACCTCGTACAGATCACATCTCACCCCTCCGTGAGACTTGTGGTTTTGGCCAGGTCCAACATCCTAAATGGGATAAAAAGAAGAAAAACCATCCCAAATTCCCCAACCCTGAAAACCAAACTTGCAAGCTTTGGGTTCCCAGTTGTACCCAACCACGTGTGTTATCCTCCCAAAACGCCCCAAACCCCTCAACGCTGCAAGCTTCGGGATCCCAGTTGAACACAATCACACGTATTATCCTCCCAAAATACCCCAAACACCAAAACCCCAACCCCTCAAAGCCACAAGCTTTAGGTTCCCAGCTGAACCAACCCCAGAAACTATCTTCCCAAAACACCTCAAACTCAAAAACCCAAACATCCCAAAGCCACAAGCTTTGGGTTCCCAGTTGAACCCGATCACACGTATGATCTTCCCATGGCAGCAATACTACCAACACTCACCAAACTGCTCCCACATCATTCCCACAACACCCCCAAACCCGGGGCTATTTGGGCAGATGCTGCCTAAACTTCTTACCCTTTTGGGTTCCCTGCTCCAGGCTGCGTCCCCAAAAGGAGCCACGTCCCTTGTTCCCATCATCCGCCTGTCCCCCTGGGCTGGCATCTGGCTGCATTGTGGAGACAACTGGCCTTTATAATGTCCCCACAGGGAGGTGGCACCTTGGGGTAGTGGTGCTCCCATTGGCCCACGTCACCCCGACACGGTGACCAGCCCCCATCCCACCCCATTAGTATGGAGCCCGGCGCTCCAGCTGCAGCCTCAGCCCGCTCCACACGACCCCACTAAGTGGCAGACCAGACACAGGGCAGAGGGGATGGCAGAGGTGACAGCTCTGTGGCACTGGGCTCTGCATTCCCCAATTAAGCAGGCACTGGGAAGGACCAGGGTCACGGTCTCCATAGACGTAAGCTGTTGTCCAGAGTGAGTGGATTTATTCAAGTCAGGAAGCCCTTAATTGCAGTAACAAAGGCAGGGAGGTTCAGGCCTTGGAGGCTGGCTGCACTCATGCCATGTGTGTGGCTCCAGGGCAGAAGTTACAGGAGATTTGGGTTTTCAAGCATTTGCCAATGGGTAAATTGGGTATTTTTGAGAAGGTGGGATGGTCTAGGGAATGCTCAGTGATGTCACCACGCTCCCAGATGGGACATGCATGCTGCTGAGCACCCCTAACACCAGGTAGAGATGGGCATGAATGACCAGGCACCACATATCACAACCCAAAGCTCTCCAGCTTTGCTTTTTTTTCCTCCCACCAGAAGCGATTCAAAACCCAGCCGGCACAGAGTTTCACTTCAGCTCACCCCATTCACCCTGCTACCAGGAGGACACATCACCAAACTCCAACCCTACCCAACCCATAGGGTTTGGCCAAGCAGGACAAGGAGCCACAAAACCACAGCGTGGCCATCCAAGGTTTCACCCCCAAAAAAAGCACCTGCAGCCCCTGTGCATCCCCTTACAGCGGTCAAAGCGAGCACTAAGCAAATCAGCACCACAGCACCGACCTCACGTCCTCGACCTCCAGTTATTAGCCAAGCCCTTTGGTGTGGAAAGCAACGCCTTGTGTTTTTAACAGGAAATCAATGACGATGGTGCTGGCGTGTATAATTAGCAGGGGGGGCCTATAAATACTGCTGCTGGCCAGGACGGGATCCAGAAGCATCCTGATCCTGCAGCCATGTCCTACAGGGCGCTCACCGTCTGCCTGCTGGGGCTCCTGGCTCTCTCCTCAGCTTGTTACATCCAGAACTGCCCCATCGGGGGCAAGCGTGCCGTGCCAGACATGGACATCAGGAAGGTAGGTCCCTGTGGGCTGGGGGGGCTGTGAGAGCACCGGCCACCCCTTCATCGGGCAGCTCTGAGCTTGCCAAACAGCAAGGTGAGGTGCATGGATGTTATAGGAACTGGGATTCAGAGAGGGGGGAATCTTAAAGCAAAGAAGTTTGGGGATGGGGAGGGAAAAGGAAGCTGCAAAGGCAGCCAGACGCAATATGCTGATGAAAACCCATTGCTTTTTCTCAATGCTGGGAAAAAAAACAATTCCAATGGGGCAGTGGCACCATTTTTATGTAGAATGCTAACTTCTGGAGGGTGAATTTGGTGCATGATCAGCCATTTGACTAAAGCCACGATCGTCATGGAATCATTCGGGTTGGAAAAGATCTCTAAGAGCACCAAGTCCAACCCCAGCACATCCCTCAGTGCCACATCTCCAGCTCTGGAACACCTCCAGGTTTGGGGATTTCAGCACTCTCTGTGCCACCTGTGTCAATGCCTTTTCTTTTGAAGAATTTTTTCCTCATATCCAACCTGAACCTCCACTGGTGCAGTGTGAGGCCATTCCCTCTTATCCTACCACTGTTACCTGGGAGAAAAGATCAACGCCTTTTCACCACTCCTACATGAAAACAAAGCCAGAACCTTCCAGAGCAAACCACTGGGATGAGGACTGAGCTGAGAGCAAGATGAGGACCAAGCACACTGGCAGAGGGCAGGGAGATCAGGCTCAATCCCTAACGCTGTTTCTCAATGCCCTGAGCAGTGCCTGCCCTGCGGCCCCAGGAACAAAGGCCACTGCTTTGGCCCCAACATCTGCTGTGGGGAGGAGCTGGGCTGCTACCTGGGTACCTCTGAAACCCTGCGGTGCCAGGAGGAGAACTTCCTGCCAACGCCCTGTGAGTCTGGGAGGAAAGCCTGCGGCGAGGATGGGGCGAGCTGTGCAGCACCAGGAATCTGCTGCAGCAGTGGTGAGCAACGTGGGGAGACCGGGGGGGGGGGAGCTCACATCTGCCCCAGGGCTGTGGTACAGAACAGGGAGGGGGAGGATGTTACTGAGGGTGGACCTGTCGCTACTGCGGGGCACCGAGGCCGAGTTGTTTGATGTTATTCAAAACAGCACAGGGATGGAGCTCTGAGGGCTGCTTGGTGCTCATTTCCTCTTCTCTTCCTGAGCAGAGGGCTGCGTGCTTGACTCATCTTGCAACCAAGAAATGCTGTTTGCATAGGAGGAAAAACCAGCAGGATCTGCTGTCCCATGGGCTGCACCAGCGCAGCACCCAGCACCATGACTCAGATTGAAGTGATGCTCTTAATTAGAAATAAAACTTGGAGAGAATTAAAAAAGTATTTGTGTGTTTTTCTCCATCCTTGCCTGGTTTAGCTCTAGGATCCTACTGAGACGGTGCTGTTCAGAAGTCCTCTGTGATTTTCTTAATTTTGTTTTGCTAAAAATCATCCTAGAATGGCTCAGGTTGGAGGACACCTTAAATCCATCTAGTTCCACTGGGTGGGCAGGCTGCACTCACCAGCTCAGGCTGCCCAGGGCCCCATCCAACCCAGCTCTGAGCACCTCCACTGACAGGGCACCCACAGCTCTCTGGGCAGCATTACCACCACTCTCTCACCACTCTCTGAGCAAAGAATTTCCTCCTATCTACCTCACATTTCCCCTCTTTTAGTTTAAAACCATTCCCCCTTATCCTATCACTATTACACCATGTAACTAAAAACAGAAAAATCAGTTTGCCTCCTGTTTATAAACTCCCTTCAAGTACCGAAAGGCAAGGGAGGGTTTAAAGGATGAACAGGAACAACAGGTCATTCCACCATAGCAGAAAACACAGAAACAATGATTTATTTCACCTACCAACAAAAAACACAGCGTCTGTGTTTTCTACAAAACAATCCAGACCTTGTTTTCCATCAAAGGCATCCAGAGGGGCAGAAATGCAAACAGTGCTGGGGCCACTGGCACAGGAGGCCATGATGGGCTTGTGCCAGAAGCAGATGTAGTCACAGGGCTCCACAGAGGTAAGGGTGCAAAACCAGTCAGATACAATCTCCCTGCAATATGTTACTGTGCAAGGCCCAACCTCACCTGTGACAGGTGTGCCTTTTTCTTGCACGTATTTAAGACCAATTGAGTGCAGAAAAACAAATCAGAAGGCCAAAGATAAAGGGAGAGTGACCAGAGATTGAGGTGCTTCAGCTGAGTGGAGGAGACAAAAGGATGAGATCTCTCCAGTGCAAAACCACTGAGGATTTGCCTTGGAGTCTGCCTTGCTCCACCTCACCTCCAAGTCAAAGGCAGTGGGGATCCAACCAGAGGGAGGTGGAACTGCAGAGCAACGGGAGCAGAACACCAGCAGCTCCTCCTCCTCCTGCCTGCCTCACTGCAGGACTGAGGCAGAGTGCTGCTCTGCACCTCAAAATAACACCATTTCCCTCCTCTCCCCCTACCTCTGCAACAGCAGCACAGGAAGCAGGCTGTTTGTCCATCAATTCTGTGGCTGATTTGTGCATTAAAAGGAAGAACCCCGGCCTCCAGGTGGAGGCCAGGCCAGCACATCCCCTTCAGCCATGAGACAGAGCTGCTAGGACAGTGCAGTGCGCTTGACGATGCGTCCCTCTTTGTCAATGGCGAAGTTGTAGTTGCGAGGGTTGTCCAGGCACTCCTCAATCCGAGCCTCCAGGTTCTCAGGAGTGATGAAGGTTTTTGCTTCCTCCTGCAGGAAAGAGGGGAGTGCTGGCTGTTAGCACACGCCACCAGAGAAAGCCCCAAGGGTCACCAGAATCTGCCTTTGGGCACATTGGCGCCGCAGGAGGTTGCCAGCACCTCTGCACACACCGCTGCTGGCTATGGGGCTCCTGCAGACGTGCCAACCTCACATCCCAGCAGTCAGTCTGAAAGACAGCACCGTAACTCCCTCACTTGTGATTATTCCTATCCCTGCTGTCTGAGCTCTCACTTAACCTCCGTCCTTTCCTCAAGCTCCAGGAAGGAGCCAACATTTCCCTTCCACAGAACGTGGGCCACCAGAGCGTCACTCACGCAGATGGTGGCAGCCATCTGCCCAGCATCCCCCAGCTTCTCTCACCTGCAGTTGCAGGACTTCTTTCTCTTTCTCCTTCAGAAAGGCCTCCATCACTTTGGCTTTGTTCTCCGCAGCCTGCAGCTTCTGCATCTTCTGTTCTTCCTCTTCTTTCCTAATTCTTTCTTCTCTGCCATTTGGGAAAGAAGAAAACTTATGTTAGGTACTTATGACCTGAGTGAGACACATCAATCCCTGGGGCACCATGCCTGCAGGTCTGAGTGCAGCAGAAATGGAGGAGCAGACCAACAGGCTTCATCCCTTTAACCTCTGCCTGAATTCATCTGCTGACTGCTTTGAGTTTCTGAGTGCACTTCCAATGCTTGACCAGGGGATGGCTCCATGGGAGCAGAATAGGAGTGAAAACAGAGAAATATCTCAGGTTAAAAATCAGGAAGAACTTCTCAGAAAGAGTGGCAATGCATTGGCACAGCTGCCCAGGGAAGTTGTGAAATCACCGTTCCTGGAGGTGCTCAAGAACCACAGAGACATGGTACTGAGGGACATGGCCGTGGGCACTGTGGGGATGGGTTGACAGTTAGACTTCATGATCTTACTGTTTTTTTTCTATGACAGTCACAGCACACCAGCGGCAAGCAGGGATGAACCACTCAGGTTTATTTTTACAAAAACATGGCCTGGTTATCTGGATGTTTTATTTGGTTTTGAAACACAACTTGAAGCAGCAGTTAGCACTGAGGCTGCCTGCCCTCACCTGCGTGCCCGCTGTCGTGCATTCTCAGCATCGTTCCAGGCCATCAGCAAACGGTGCTCCTCTGACAGTGCTGCTGAGTCCTCAGCATCCTTTTGTGCCTCATGCTTCCTCTGCACCACCTCGGACCTGAAGATGGAGCTGCCAAGGAGCAGGGCACTGAGCACAGCCCCACATTCAGCCCACATTCCCAGCGATGCTCAACATCCACCCCTCTGCCAGCCCAATGTAACCCTTCAGCCAGTCCCCACATCACTTTCAGACTCCCCCCAGCTCTCCTCTGCCCCACTGCCACTCTGGACTCCCCCAGACATCTCCTGCCCCAAAACAGCCCCATACCCAATCACATTGTGAATGACAGATGCACTGTAACTCCATATCCTGGCCTAAAACAGTTCCACAGTCCCAATCCCACTTTATACCCCCATACCCTGATCCTGCCCCAAAGTCACTCCAGAATCTCCGCAATCCTCCTCTGCCCTTAAGATACCCTATTACCCACCCTTCAAATACTCCTCCATCCAAACCATCCTGATCCCACCTACAGCAGCCCTATACCCATTCCCTGCACCACATGCACCCTGCATCCACAAAACCCTCCCCTACCCCACCACAGTGACATACCCTGCCCCAAAACGGTTCCAGCAACCAGATCCTGCCCCACAGCAGTCCCACAGCGAGACCAGAATCCTCCCCCTGCCCCATAGCAGCCTCATACCGCACCACAACCCCACATTCCACCCCACAGCAGCCCCATAGCCACATCCGTGCCCCACAGCCACTCTGGACCACTCCCCAAATTATGCTCTGCCCCAAAGCAGTGCTCATACCCACCACATGCCTTGACAGCAGCCCCAGCCCCACCACCAGCCCGACTTTTGCCCCAAAACAGTCCCACAGCCGCCTCACAGAGACCCCCACAGTAGTCCCACACTCTCCTCAAAACTCCTCTGCCCCACAACAGCCCCACACCCGCCCACCCCACCCTCTCTCAGCCCCGCAGGTACCGGAGGGCACCGAGCACCAGGCGGTGCTGCCGGTATCGTTCGGTGACCACATAGAGCTCGGCGGGGTCGACAGGAGGAGGCACTTTCAGCCGCGACGCTTTAGATTTGGCGGGGGGATCGTGCCGCGATTTGCGGCCCCGACACGGCACCAACCACGGGCTCCAAGCAGGGACAGGCCCGGTGACGGCAGCGGGGAAGGAGCGCGGACCGCAATACCTCAGCGCCGCCAACATGGCGGCCAGCAGCAGGCCGGATGTGACGCGAACAAGGCGGGAGTAGCGGACCAATGAGAGGAGAGCGCGGAGCGAGGCACGATGGGAAATGTAGTGCGGCGTGGGGCTGCTCAATGCTGTTGGCGCAGGGCGGCCTCCAGAGGGCGCCACACTGCGGCCCGGAGGGTTGAGGGCATCGGCTGGAGCGGGCGGCACGGCGGGGTCGGGCAGGGCCGGAGTGCGGCGGGGACCTGCGGGTGGGGGGTTGTCCCGAGGGTAATAACCCAGAGTGTGAGGTAAAAACCCCCATGTGTGAGGTAAAAAACCCCCATGTGTGAGTGGTTGATGATCCTATGGAGGAGTAATCTGTGAGATAGTAGTCCCCTGTGTCAGGTAAATCCTGTGTGGAAGGGTGTGAAGTTATGAAGAGGTTTCATCCCATTTGTGTGTGGGAATAATCCCATGTGGGGGTATAATCCTGTGTGAAAGGGCGTAATCTGTGTATGTGGGGGTAATTCTGGGGATGGGTGATCCCAGTGTGTGTGTGGAATGGGAAGAGTCTCAATGGGGATTGGTATGAATGGGAATAATCCTATGGAGGGGGGGTGGTGGTATAATCCCAGAAGGGGAATAACCCTGAGGAAGGGGGAAACTGGGTGTGGGTAATGCCATGGGTGGGCAGGGAGGGGAAAGATGCAGGCAGGAATTATTCTGGGTTTGGGGGATAATCCCATAGGATCGGAGGGGAATAAATGGGGGGATTCGTAACCCTGGCAGGAATAACCTGGGTGCGAGGGGGTAATCGGGAGGGGTAATCTGGAGAGCTGTAAATTTGGGGGTGGTCGTAGCAATAGGGAGGGAATAACCCGAAGGGGGGGTTATTGGAGGGAGGTGGTGAGAGCACTGAGGGGGCAATACGTGAGGACAGGGTTAGGGGATGATGTGGGAAAGGACGCAGGGTCCCTACCTGTGGGGCGCTGAGGTCCCTCTTGCCCCCTGGGTACCATCCGTGGGACCAGTGCTGGCCCTGCACAGTGCCTGCCAGCAGCAGCAGGGCCAGCAGCAGGCAGCCACCAGGAGCCATGGCACCAAACAGGGCTGCAGGGTAATGGGAAGTAATGGAGAGGTAATAGGGGAATGGGGCTGGTAGCCAACCAGTGCCCAGACCAGTGCTGGGTCAGCAGGGATGAGAACCTCCTGAGTGGTTTTTGGGACTGGGGTTGGAGGTGCCCAGGGATGGGCATCTGTGGGTGCTGCTAGGGGCTGGTTTGGGTCTGCAGAGATGGATACTCCACATTTTTAATCAGAAAACGGAGGTGCTGCAGGGGATGAGCACCCATGGATGCTGAATTGGGTTGCAGTAACACTGATCACCCTACAGTCCCATCTGGGGATGAAGGTGACAGGGAGAAGAGCACCCATTGGTGCTGCTTGGTGTGGGCTCGGGTCTGCAAGAAGCTGTGCCCCAAGGTGCCTTTTAGGCTTGTTTTGGGGACTGGAAGTGCTGGAGGGAAAGAGCACCCATGGGTGCTGCATAAGGCTGGGCTGGGTGCAGCAAACACAAGCACCCCAGAGTCCTGTTTCAGGATGGAGATGTTGGAGGGAATGATCACCCATGGGTGCTCTTTGGGGCTAAACTGGGTGTAGCAAGGAGGGGTACCCCAAGGTCCCACCTGAGCTGGGTTTGGGGATGCAGATGCTGGATAGGACAGGCACCCATGGGTGCTGGCTTGGGTGCAGCAAGCACGGACACCCACGAGCAAAGCCAAGTACCCGGGGGCTGCTAGGGCTGATCGGGGTCCCACCACCCTGCTCCCCGCATCGCACTCACCTGTTGGGGTGGCTGTGGCCGGTGCTGCGTCCTGCCCAGGAGCTCAGCACTGCTATTTGTAGGGCTGGGCTCGGCACCACTCTTTGTAGGGCTGGGCTTGGCAGCGCTGACGTCGACCCCACTCCCTGGGGAGATGGCAGCCAGTGCTTGCTGAGTGGGAGCCCACCCCAGAGCTTGAGGATGCTCATGGAGGGGGGGGGGGGAATGCAAATCTCTGTGCCTCAGTGCCCCCTCCCGCAGCAGATGGTACAGAAGATACTGCTGGCAACCCTTGTTTTCCCTTTTCTCCTCCAGTTTTTCCAAATATGGGGCTGGATGCTGCATCTCTGCCTGGCCACAGCTCTGGGTTTGTAGCAGAGGAGCAGAGTGTGGGAAGTGGATTTAGCCCGGATTACCTACAGCTGTCTGCTGTTTGCAAAGCGATGCTCCAGCAGCTCTGCACATGGCCAAAGGGCAGGGATGCTCCCCAGGCCCCAAAACATTGCTCTGAGCACCGAGGAGGGGGGAAAAAAAACCTCATTAAAATCACATCTGTGCAATTAATCCAATGGCTCTTGATGCCACAAAAACTGATAAACTATGGTCACCTGCACCCCTCTGCCCTCAGGTCTTTTCTTTGCCCTTAGGGCTCTTCTTGCACCTTGGCTTGCCACAAACATTAGTTTTTACATGTTTTTTCTTCTGGGAACTTCCAAATTCAGTTATTTTATATTCTGCTCTGACAACCCAAATTCATTTTGTATCCCAGTTATTTCCAAATGGCACTAATAGGAGGGAAAGGGATGGGCACAGGCACCCCCACATCCCACCAACAAAGGGACAGAGCTCCTTCAAGGAGCAAAACTCCTCTTCTTTTCCCCCTCTTCGTTTTGCTTGAAATCCCAACAGACACTGCCAGGTTCAGCTTTCCAACCCCAATGTGATGGCCTGACCCTGAGAGAGAATGCTTTTTCTCTCTTTTTTTTTTTACACAAAAATTAGGATTTTTAGATACATACACACACACAGAATAAGTTGGTTTGGTTTCTTTTCTCCTTATTTTAAAGAGCTGACTGGCAGAAAAATGTGAAACCATTTCCCTGCAGGTTTGCAAAAGCTTGTGCTTGCTTGTGGGTTATTGGTTCAGATGAGATCCAGAATTATTCTTTCCTTTTGTTTTTTTTTTTCTTAAAAAAGGCTTTACTCCCTCAAGAGAAAGAAAAAAAAAAAGATTTACAAACAAAATAACAGCCTGTATCAACTCTCCAGAAGAGAGATGGTGTGACAATATTAATCCAAACATCACGCTATTTAATTCCCCAATAAAACATTGGAAAAAAAAGGAGCTGACAGTATCTGCACTAACACTTTGCTACATATAAAATCTCCAGCTAAGATGAAGCTTATGGTACCAACCTCTAAAACAGTTAAGATATATACACATATTTTGGGGGAGGGGTATATTAACAAACAGAATATTACAAAATATTAAAGAAGGCAACTCTTCTGTCATTTGTTTCAGGTTGTTTGTTGTATTTTTCACTTGAAGTTGGCGTAGTCTGAGAAGGCGTCGATGTATTCCTGCACCACTTTGTAGCAGAATTCGTACTGTTCCTGCAGAGCAGAGAGGGCACAGCGTTACCCAGAGGAAAACCATGTTTCAGAAATCACTTGGTGCTTCCTGGCCTGCAGCAGGGACTGAGCTGAGTTATTACTGCACACCAAAGCACTTCATCTCTCTCACAGTGCTGGGAAAAGGGTGAAGCCCGTGGAGAATTGGGATGGTGATGGGACAGCACTTCTGGGCACTGAGTGCTGGCCATGGATTCCCACCCACGAGCAGCTCCCAATGGAGGGCTTGTGGTGATGCCACCTTGGTTTTGCCTTCCCCCTCAAAATGGGGCTGGCCATCCCTACAGGTTGCTCCTACAGAATCACAGAATGGCCCAGGTTGGAAGGGATCTCAAGGATCATGAATCTCCAGCCCTCCTGCCGCATGCAAGGCCACCAACCTCCACATTTGATACCAGACCAGGCTGCCCAGGGCCCCATCCAACCTGGCCTTGAACACCTCCAGGGATGGACGGGGCATCCACAGCCTCTCTGAGCAGCTGTTCCAGCACCTCACCACTCTCTTTGTCAAGAACTTCCCCCTCACATCCAACCTAAATATGGTTTCCAGGCTCCTGGAGCCCAGAATTCCAGGGACTGTAGATGAGGATGTCTGCAGGGAGGCTCCTACAGCCCATGTCAGAGGGAGGCTGATGCAACCAGCCAGGCCAGCTCCTCTCTTCTGAACACACCACAGGAGGACGGGGAGATCCCTCCCGACCCACCTCTATCCCTTACTCTTTCACAGAGGGAGCAAATCTTCAGCTGGGGAAGTTTATCTCGACAGTTTAACAGGTTTGAGTCCCCACCTCATTCCTGCTGAGGTCCAGGGCTTACCAGTGTCTGCACCATATGCGGCCTCTGTAGTCTTAAACTCTTCACTGTCTGAAAGACATCGAGAATCCCTTCTGCTTTCACCCTTTCCAGGACAGTGCTCAGTGCACAGAAGGTTCCTGTTCTTCCTGCTCCGGCGCTGGCAAAGAGAAACCAAGAAGGTGAAACCATCCACCGTTCCCAAGCAGCCCAGGTTTGTCAGTGGTTTTGTTATCTCCATGCACAAGATGCACAGTCAGACCGCAGCACTGAGGTGAAGCAAACCCCAAATCTCTGCAGCCTGAAGCAGCTCCCCAGGCTCACCTGCAGTGCACAGTGATGGGGTGGTTGCCTGACTGCTGCTGCTGCTTCTGCACGGCTGCAATGATGTTGATCATTCCCTTCCCATCGCTGGGGATCCCAACCTCTGGCCAGCCATGGAAGTGGAACTGTCGGATCTGTCGGCTCTTGTTTTCCTGGCAGAAGAGCACAGCCAGAAACTCAGCACGGCCCAATTCATACCAATGAACCAACTTGCTGAATGCCTCATGAAAACCCATAGGAAGTGTGTGTGCTTGGAAAGAGTCATTTGCTTGGTGTATGGCAGAGCATGACGTGGGAATGGAGAGCACGAGGAAAGTGGGAATAGCAGGCACAGGCAACCAAAAGACAACCAGAGTTCCCCAAAGGGCAGTGGCAGATCCTTACCCTGGTGTTTGTCACCAGCAGGTCCCGCACTGTGTAGCTCTCGCATTCCTCCTCTTTTTTCAGCTCCACGTTGATGTCTCCATAGGACACAGAGCCATCAGAAGGCCAGTACTGGGCACATTTCTCCTGAGAAAGAATTACAAGAGGAGGCAGGGTGAAAATACACATTTTTCTCACTGCCTTGAAGGTGCACAGCACTGGGAACAGCACAGTGCACAGCACTGGAGGGTTTATGGATGTGCTCTGATTTCCTTTGCTGCCGCTACAGCAAATGCTTACCTGACCTCTCTCCTCCAGCTCTGTTAACATCACTATGGAGCAGGATTTCCACTCCCAGATCATCCTCCAGAAGTCCTCTATCGTGTGCTGCAGTGGCCCTTGGCTGGCGATATAGGAGTCCTTCTGGCGATAGCCCTGTGATTTCAAACATGGCAGTGAGAGAACTGGCAGCACGAGGAGGTGGGTGCAGAGGAGAGCTGCAGGCACAACGACCACAAAAAGCCCAGCAGGTTCAATGACAGTGCATGTAGATGCATGGAAATAAAGGAACAACTTGGTCTGGGGGGGAAACACCTGTGTTTGTGGTACCTACTGGGGGCTGAGCTTTAGCACGGGTGTCATAATTATGAAACAGCACCAACTCTTTGCAAGACACAGAGCTGGAGCACCATCTTTGTGGAGCTCTCTGATACATCAAACTCAGCAAATAATGCAGTGCAGGCACTCTTAATCCTGCTTAGAAGTGCCAAGAAGAAAGGGCAAGCCAGCTTAGCAATCCTTCTCTCTCCATGTCTTGCTTCTGCATGCCAGGCTAAGGCTGCTGTGTCCAGGCTGCTGGTCACTGCTTCCTGTGCCAGCCGCTCTGCATGCTTGCCTCAAGGTCTGTGTGCGAGCTCTCCCTTCCAACTCAACCAAAAAGAGGCAAATCCAGTGGATTAGGTCTGCCTCATGCAGACTGGAGAATGCAGGCAGCAGCTCAGGTCTGCAAATGCATCAATGTGCTCTTGGACGAGTTGCCAAGTTGAGCTGAACACCAGAGCACCACTGTGTGAACAACCCCAGCCTGAGCAGAGCCACCACCTGGCTTCCCCTGCCCCAACACCTGGCAGCTGAGATGCTGCCACGGTGAGACCTTTGCTTTTGGGGGAATGCAGCCGCAGTAGGATCACATTTGGCAAAGGAAGGTTTTGTTTCCAGTACTCCTAGGACACTGCCGTAGTCTGAATTTTGTAGCAGAGCCAGCCATCATGCCTAAGCACCAAGACTTAGGCTTTTTGGAAGAAGTGAGCAAAACCAGGCTCTGTACTAAGTCAGGGTGACTCTGCTCCACAACAAGAACTGCTTCTGTTACAAAGAATGAAAACCTCCACTATTCCCCTGCGACCTCGCAGCAGACTGTGAATGCAGATGCTTCGTCATTTGGCGTTTGTCATTTAAGCAAAGTTCAGCAGAGGCAGGAAATTGAATCCTCAACAAAATTGCTTACATGACATTTAAGCCTTCTGATCTAGATGCAGAATTAGAAGGCTGCTCACATCTGCGTTTTGTCAGAAGCTGACACAGCCAGAGCACAGCCAGAGCACAATGTGGGGAGCCAGCAAGTGAGATCTGGGGGAGCAGACCATTTGGAAGGTTGTATCTGGGAATATACTGGTTTTACTGGTTCAACACATAGCAGTCATCACACTTCGGGGGGAAAAAACACTACCATTAGGAAATGAAAATAGGAATTGGGCTGGAAAAGAGCAGCTTTCTTTGTTACTTAACCAGTGCTGGCATCATTGCACAAAGATAAATACTCATATGAGATGGAGCCCTGAAGTCAACAGGATTACTCACGAGCAAAGGATGTGCAATCACCTATCTCCTCCTCGGAGTGAAAAAGCACTTAACCTCTCTGCCTCATTTCCTCCAGTCACCAAGACAGGTGTAATAGGATTGACCTGGTTTTCTCAGGGGTTTTGGGATCCGTGTTGTTGCTCCAGAACTAATCTAGAGGATGTTTTCTGACCAAATGAACAGTGCCATAAAGTAATTATTTCCCTGGCTTTGTGCATCCGCTTCTCAAAGCCATCATCAAACCCCACAGCTGTGGAAGTGGGAGCAGGATTTAGAGGCCCAGCTTAGGCTCCAAATCTCCTCTACCTAAAGAAGTGTTTCAGGACAAAACCTTCAATATGAAGAAGTGTGAGGTAAATAGTTTCCAGGGAGAGAAGATGGAAAGAAGATCAAAGAAGACTCACATCAATAAAAGAAGCATTAACGTAGTCTGTGTTTTCTTCACCTCTCTTCACTGGAATGATTACTCTGTTGAACTCATCTAAAACAGAAGCAAAACGACTGCATTTTGGGAAACACTTCAAAAACATAATTATGCATGGCCTTCAGCTGGGAAGTCACCAAGACCAAGTGCTGAGATGAGGGAAGGGGGGCCCTGTGTCCACAGCACCCATTTATGCAACGAGGAGACTCAGCTCTGCCTTCTGCCATGCCCTTGTTTGGGAAGCCCAGGGCAGAAGGGAGGCACTGAGGACTCAAGGAGCGGGACCTGCTCAGCAGATACTCCCCTCTTCCAAAGGCAGAAAGCCTTGGGGAGGACCAACCTCCTGAGAACAAATTCATGGCAGGGGCAGGGCAGAACAAAGCAAGCAAGCTCTGGAGCAGTGTTAAATCTGTCCATGAAAACCCACGTCACCCTGACTCTGCCCCATCCCTACATGGTTTCCCTACCAAGGAATGGACCAGGAGGTTTGTTTCAACCTCAACCATTCCCTGTCCCCACTCCCACAGATGCCTCTGTCTCCATTCTTCTTTCAACCGGACAAACACAACTTACATGGAATTATCTGAAGCACCCTGTTCTTTTTCATGTTGGCTGGCAAGTTGCCCGTTCTCATCTTGTCGTTCTGAATTTTGATGGAAGTGAGCTTCTGCAGAGGAAGGAAGGAAAGCAGTGACAGCTTGCAGAGACACTAAAGGAGAAGCAAATGCATGGCAGTCCTTGCTGCCCAGCGTGTGCTGAACAAACCTGCCAGCACAGGAAACCAGGCTCACCTTGAACTCCTCTTCCAGCCCGTTGCTGCTGGTCCCTGGCACTTTGTTGTAGATCTTCTGGAGGTGGATTTCTAACGAGGTCACCTCCAGTTCTGTATCACCGTAGAGATAGTGCTCCAGCAGTGCTTGGTATATGAACACATACTGCATCTGAAAGGGTCGCAGGGAGAAGCTGCACTCAGGGATGGGATCTGGCTGCAAACCCACTGCCCAAGCACTTCCCCTTGTAAGAGGTCTGAGACCTTATCTGCCACATGACCTGCAGGGATTTGACACAAAGCTCAAGGACAAACTGCAGCTAACAAAGTACAGGACCTGACCGACAGCTCGCTTGACACAGCGTTCCTTCCAAAATTAAGGATGCCACTCAACTTGCCCACAGGGCTGCTGCAGGTGGCTTCGCTGCAGGCTGGGAAAACACAAAGGAAAACCACAGGGAGCCTGCAGCAGCTCACTTACATCTGTCTGTACCATCTGGCAGCGCTGAGCCCGGATCCGGCTCACGAAGCCATAAACGTCCACCTTCCTCTCGGCGTGCATCATGTCCAGCATGGCGTCGATGACGATAAAAGTGCCCGTGCGTCCCACCCCGGCACTGCAATGGCAGAAGGGCAAACGATCAGGGCACAGCTCCACAGCAAGCTCACTCTGGTCACAGAACCACGGAATAGCTTGTGTTGGAAGGGATCATAGGCTCATAGAATGGCCTGGGTTGAAAAGGACCACATGATCATCTAGTTTCAATGCCCTGCTATGTGCAGTGTTGCCAATCACTAGACCGAGATGCCCAGAGCCACATCCAGGGATCTTAAAGCACTCCCAGTTCCAGCCCTTGCTGTGGGTTGGTTGCCTCACATCAGCTCAGGCTGCCCAGGGCCCCATCCAACCTGGCCTTGAGCACCTCCAGAGACGGGGCACCAGCAGTTCTCAGGGCAGCAGTACCAGCACCTCTGAGTAAAGAATTTCCCCCTCACATCTAACCTAAATCTTCCCTCATTCCCCACTGTCCCATCAACTGTCGGACCACGTAAAAAGCCACTCTTCATCTTTTTTTATAAGCTGCCTTTAAATATTGAAAAGACACTATGAGGTCTCCCCAAAGCTTTCTCTTCCTCAGGCTGAACAAGCCCAGCTCCTTCAGCCTGTCTCCACTGGAGAGTTGCTTTGAGCATCGGACTCCAACAATGCAATCCCTTCTGCACACCATCACCAAGCACTGCAGCAGGGCTTGCTGCCTTCTCCCATCCAGAGATGCTTTCCAGGCAAGCCAGGAGAGGCAGCCACAGCTGTGGCCGAGGCTCACCTGCAGTGCACTACTATTGCTCCTGCATACTGGGGGTTACACGTCTTCACCTTCTTCAAGAACTTCAGCATCCCAATGGGGGTGAAGGGCACCCCAAAGTCGGGCCAGCTGGTGAAGTGGAACTGCGTCACCAGGCGCTGAGGCTTCTTGTTCGTGACGTCACCTACCTGCAGGGGAAATGCGTGCTCAGATCAATCACAAACGCTTCAGATTTCCTCTCTTTTCCCAAAAGCTAAAGCAGAGAGGGAGCTACAGTCCCAAGGCTCAACTGGAAGGTTTAGGAAGCACTGCCACCTGGAAGCTTAAAGGACATGGATCCAGGCTGCAGGGCCACATGAGGCTCTAAAGGCATGACATTTTTTCTGCTCTCTGTCATATCCTGCATCCTAAGGGTGGCCTTGAAGCTGCGAAATAGTAGAGCAGAGCATCACCCAGGTGAGAGATGCCACCTGGACGGCTCCAGCCTGGCAGAATCTGTGACACTTCAACACCAATGGGCCCAGCTCAAAAAGAAGGCATGGCTCCTTTCAGTAATAAAGATGATGATGATGCAGTATCCTTGTATTAAAAGCAGGGAAGGAACCAGGCACAAAGCGGGGTCCAGGAGAGCCTGAGCTGGCTCTAGGCAGCCTTTCATCAAGGCACTCGGTCTCCCTTGCATCAGTGCTTTGTTGCCTGCCTCCGAGAACATCAGGAAAACAAACAGAGTGACTAATCCTGAGCTTGGAGGATGTGACAGTGTAGCGACAGATGGGAAAATAATCAAAACCCAACGCATAAAGCGCTGGATTTTGTCTCAGCTCACGAGATGAAACTGACTTATTTGCAGGCACTAAGCGGCTGTGGGTCAGAATCACAGCATGGCTTGGGTTGGAAGGGACCCTAAGGATCATCTAGTTCCAGCCCTCCTGCTGTGGTAACAACAAGCCCTGGAGGATTATAGGACTGCATTTTCACTGGAATCAACCAGCTTCCTTTTCTTCCAATGCAACGATGCTGACAGACGCGGAGAATGGGGTCCCGCGTGTTGGAGGTGAGTGCGTTCTTACAGCTCTCGTTATGAAGAGGGATGTTGCTGTCATTGAGGTGAAACCCTGAGGAGTGGCAGAGCAGCCAGGGGCGGGGAGGGACAGGGCAGGGCAGCAGCACCTGCTGAATGCAGAACTTGCGCACGGTGTAGTCCACCAGCACCGTCACGTCTTCCACCGAAACGCGGATGTTCCCGTATGTCCAGCAGCCCTGATCTGGCCAGTACTGAGCACACTTACACTGCAGGGACAGAGAAGGCAGACGGGTAAGTTTCAGCACCCAGCAAGCCTGGGAACAGAGTGTGGTGAGAGCTGAGACATCGCGTGGCTCAGCACAACCTCTGTGCTCACTGAGACGATGCCCGTTGGACGACACGGTGCCTACCTCTTTCCTCTCCTTCAGGTTGGTCACCATGACAATCGTTGCTGTGTTTTGCTCCCAAATCATTCTCCAAAAGTCATTCACTGTTTCTTCCTTTGGTCCTAAGGGAAACGGATGCATCGTGGTTAGGAAAGGGGCATCGACTCCACAGGCAGTGGGACTAAAATCCATTGCAGGGTGTGGAGCGTAGCACTCTTTTTGCCGATAGATGTCAGCACAGGATGCTCCATGGGTGTCTGGGAACCCAGAGAACAATCATATTGCACAAGAGCAGGTGGGGTTTTTTTTTGTTTTTTTGTTTTGTTTTTTTTTCCTAAGGGACTGGATACTTTTTTATTATCAGGAATTCCATTTTTAGCCCAACAAGGGGAAACCAGACAAGCAGAGCATGGAAACGACTTGCCCAAGGTCACACTGGGAAATTGTGGCTGTCACAAATAGCATGCACAAGTCCTGCCCCCGAGCCTTGTGCTTTAACCACAGGATCCTATTTCAATATGGCACAGGAATAGCTCTCACTGCCTGCCAGACAGGGAGCTGACTCACCCCAACATCCCCTGCCAAGCCCCAGGCTGAGGGTGAGCCAGGAGGAAAATGGAGCCAAAGCTTCACCCCAGCCTGGTACTGCTGATGAGATGCAGCCTTCCTTCTCCAGCCAGAGCCAAGAGAACAGGGTGGCTGCACCGAGGCATGCAAGCTGGGACCTCTGTGACAGTGGCTGGTGGCGGACAGGTGCAGCAAATTCAACTCACAAACAAAGGCTGGGATTAGAGAAAACTTCCTATGACTTTTGCTAGTGTGAAGGTCCCATGCCTGGGCATCTCAGATTCAGCAGGGAAAGCTGCACACACGATGGTGATGCTCTGCCTGGGGGCAGCTGAGCTCAGGAAGGCTCTGGCGCTTGCAGCTAACAGTCCTGCCACCCATGTGAAGATTATTACAGCTCAGTCTCTCCCCAAGGACATAAGCCCACATTCTTATAAGCTGAGGGTTTAGAAGGAGCATAATGAAACTGGATCGGTGTGGTGCTCGCTCTGACATAAATGATTTCTCAGCTTTATTAAGGAAATTTAATTAAGTATCTAGCCAGCTACGTTTTGAGAGATCACAGCCACCTGCAGTTGTGGCTCAGGGGGAGGATGAGGCTCTGGGGCTGGTAGGATGGAAGAAAGCCTTTGACACCATCCAGCAATGGGGATTCCATAGGCTGAGCTTCTTGTTCTTCCCCAATACATCCAGCAGGAACAAAATGTTCCTGCAACAACCTGTGGCCTGGCCAGATCTCCTTTCATGTTGACCAGAGATTCTCACAAGGCACTGTACTGGGGTTATTTGGGTTATTTGCAGTTTCATAGAGCAGAAGGACCCAAATCCAACAGGGCAGAGCTCCTAAAATAATTGAGCATTTACCTTGTGCAGCAATGAACTTGTTTTTCTCTTGGTACCCCTATGGAGAAAAGGAGAAAAAGGAAGACAAATGAAAGGCCAGCCTTTTTCTAAGGGTCATGAAGTGTTGCACTGCCTGCACTCATGTAATTTGTCAGCTGCTGGCCCAAATCATGGATGAGGTGGTAGCTCAGTACCTTTCTGTTGGCATCATCTGAAAATCAGCATTAATCTTCAAGAGTTCAGGCTGTTGAACCCACAGTGGGTTATACAGATTATTTCCTAATGGCTATATAGTTAGTGCTGAAGAAGGTGAAAAAAACAACCCTTTGGGGTCTTGATTTTCTTCATGTGCCTCCATCTCCCTCAAAGTCAACTTCTTCATATTACCCTTCCCACTGTAACACTGATGTGGGCTACGTTAGCAGCTCCCCTCTGTGCCTTGTGGACAGAACACATCTCCCAAGAAACAGGACACTAAATTAATAAAATGCATTTTGTATTCAGATGAATGCTATAAAAGCTAACATGGACAAAAGGGAAAAGTTGGACTACATTCTCTCCCTCTCAGAAATCAATGAGTTCACCAACAAAAGCCATTGGCAAACGCACAAATCCTGCTGCCTCCTAGGAGCAGAGTAGGGCAGAGTTGCTTTGAAGGATATTTTAGCTGTGTTGCTTCTTCTTTTTTTTTTTTCCATGTCCTTCACATGTCCAGCCCTGCAAGCTGGGAAGTACCAGTCATTAATCAGCCTCAGGATTCATCAGCCATTAATCAGAAATCCTCCGTTCACCCCAGAATGGTTCCAAACCCCTTCCCAAACAGCCTGCTTGCCTTTGCAACACTCTGAGGAGCTTTTCATGGTTTTAGAAGTGGCAAAAAAAGAGAGGTGTGAAGAGATGGGACTGAGCACAGCAGGACCATGGCCAGAATTTATTAGTCCCAGCCCTCTGTCTTGTACTCCAGTTGCTGGACCGTGTTCTTTTGGCTTCTTCCAGACTAAAGTTGCACTCCATAAAGGCCACACACACAGCCAGGCCTCGTTTTTAGGGATGGGAGTCACTCAAGGCAGGACAGGCACTTACATTAATGAAGGAGGCGTTGATGTAGTCAGAGTCAGGAACCCCTTCAACAGGAGTCAGGTGAACCCTGGAATGATCATCTGGAGAAAGATGACAATTCTGCATTAAAACCAAAGCCCCACAGAGCTGAGTTGAGTTTTTGGAGTGGAGCCCAGGCTTAGGGGGTTCCCAGAATACGTAAGTGACTTTATGCCCTGAAATCCTTCCATGCTCAAAGCCAGGAAGATGATGGACCTTCCTTACACAGAGATCATCTGCATTTCCCATCAGCTTCATTTTCCACATCCTCCTGGCTGCTCACAGCTCCAGGGAGTCCCTAGTGTGCATCTAAGGCTAATGCAGATGCAGCAGCCCCTCTGGGTGAGCCCTCCCTCAGCCCCCCAGCCCCACTGATACCTACAGGGCAAAATGTTCACGTAGCGGTTCTTCTCCTTGTTCTCCTCCTTGGAAGCAGCTTCACATGTGGCCTGAATGGGACACGCTGGGAGAGCCTGTAATGGCAGAAAATGGGGTTTCATGTGATATTTTCAGGCACAAGGAGTCCTGCACAAGGATGAATCCCCTCGACCCACCTCCCTCAACATCACTCCTATGCTGCTCTGTGCCCCGACCCAGCTCAGGGTGATCATTTGAACAGCCCAAGCTGTACCAGACAGCAAATCCCATCTCAGATGCAATATCCCAAGCCTCTGGACACACAAACACGAGGTGGCAGCAAAGCCTCCAACACCAAACCCACCAACACAGGGTTCTGGAAGCTCACAGGGAGGCTCCTGCTGACATTTCCTCCATTACCAGTGATGCTAACTGTGTAACCCTACCAGCTCCAAAACTCCACTGCCCAGCACCTTCAGGGCTGGGAGAGAGCTGCACCATCCCACCCCCAGTAGGGATCTGCTGTCCTTCCAGCAGCATCAGGGACCTCCAAATGGGGGTGCTGGAATCACTTGCAACGTGACCCTGTAATAGCCAGGAGGATGGCATGTGTTGCTTCCTCCAGCTGGCACGACAACATGCAACCCAGGATCCAGGATTTATAACCCAAGTGATTGCTTCCCTTGTTATTCAGCATGTGGATTTGGTTTCATGGGCTCACAGCCTCCTCTGACACGCAGGGTATCGAGTTGTGCGACAGCTGGGGGAAGTCGACTGCGTTTTCTTTTTTAATCTTGTCACAGTCCTGATATCAGCTTATCACACCTTGCACCTAAGGTTTTATGTACTTGCAGACAGCACCTGCAGTGCAATCAGACCAGCAGTGGATTTTCTTTCATTAATTAAGCCATGGGGAATCCAGTTAGTTCAGTTCCTAAGCAATATGCTATGACACTCCAGCCAGTAGTTAACTTTGTCCCCTCCCTCATCACTTCTATTTCTGCACTGCCAAAATGAAACCATACCAGGTTCAGCATCACAAGAAGTCAGAGAGCTCAGCAACATCAGGAACAAGTTTCTGACATCTCAGAAGAGATGATGAAGTGTTGTGGGGTAATGACAATATCTGAATTATTGCCAAGACTGATCAGTGCTGAAGGCCAGCTGTTGTGCTCTAAGTGGTCATCATTCAGTTTCAGAGCTACCAGCTTATTCACATAAGTAGAGTTGTTTCAATTTCTTGTTTCGGCTGTTTCTGCATTTGACACAACACCATGACACAGCTTTACCAGCAATTCATATTGGCAGTGTTTCTGTTACAGCCCTGAGGAGGAGGAGGAGGAGGGAAGGCTCTATCTGGGAGGAAACCAGCAGGCAGGGAAACTCTTTCAGAGCTCTTCCATCCCAAGTCCTCCTGGACACAGAAGAATGTAACCCCATGGTGCTGCTTGCTAGCAAAGCCGAGTGCAGCTGGGTGGGACACAGGCAACAAGAGAGAGATACCAGGGACCAGTCACAAGGGCGAAAGCCTCTTTGTGTGCTTTGCAATAAATATGTAAAAATCTCCGAGTGGCTTCGCCTTTGATGTACCAGCTGTTTTGTCTCTGCTGTTCTACAAAATGAGACCAGAATTCTTCTGTTGTGTGTCATAAGCTTTACAGATAGCATCCTGCTCGAGCTGTGCAATTTAAGGGAAAGAAGACAGAGCTGCTTTTCAATTCTCTCTCCATCAACCTCTTCATCTCATCAGCCATGAAATTGCTCCATGGCTGCAGATAACCACCGTCCACCCTGCAATAAACACCCACTGCTTTGCAGAGTAACAGAGGAGCCTCTGCGTCGCTTTGAAAGACCAACGCCACTCTGCACCGGCTTGGCTGTGTCCATTGGAATGAACTGGAGTAAACAACCTCCTTAACTCCCACCCATCCCTCGTGCTGCAGGAGAGGAGAAGCAAAGACACTCACGTTGAACTCTTCTCGGAAGAGCTTGTTGTCATCTGCCATGCGGCGGTTGATCTCCTCCTCCAGCTTGTCGACGGGCAGAGGTGGGTATTTCCTGTTGGTGCTGGGGGACCTGGCGAGCAGCGGCATGCTCTGGGGCTCTGCAATGACACCCAGGGCCAGAGTTGTCCACAGATGCTTCTCTGTGTCCAGTACCCATCCTCACAGAGCTCCCACACTGTGGGCACACCGCGTTTAGGGACACTCGGCTGTCCCCGCTCCTGTGATTTGCTCCTCCTTTGGGCTGTCCAGGAAAATGTGGGGGTGCTGTGATAACCTGGGACTCTATCAGCAGCCTGGAGTTGAGCACTGCCCTGTTATAGAGCCAGGATGCTGAAATGAGGATCGAGTCACCAGTTCTGGGGGATGAACATCATGGTCTGCAGCAACAGGACATGGGATAATGGCTTTAAACTAAAACAAGGGAGATGTAGCTGAGATATTAGGATGAAATTCTTCACTGTGAGGGAGCTGAGGCTCTGGCATTGCTGCCCAGAGGAGCTGTGGGTGCCCCATCCCTGGAGATCCTCAGGGCCAGGTTGGATGGAGCTTTGGGCACCCGGTCAGTGAAAGGTGTCTCCTCTTGGCAGTGGGTCGGAACCACATGGGCTTTAAGGTTCTCTTCCAACCCAAACCATTTGATTATGAAGACTCTGAAGTCCCTCCTTAACATGGGAAGTTTGGCACAGTGACCATGCCACAGCTCCCAGGTGAATGCAGTAAAGGTAGCTGCTGCGTTTGGTTTCTGCTGAGCAACACCAGCGAAGCCAAGAAAGGCCACAGGAGGGTTATATCAACACAACTGAGGGTTTATGAAGTTAACACCTTAGCTTACAGCAATATAAAGCTTGGGCAGGGAAGGTTTTAGCTGCCAGCATGAAAAAACATTGCTGATTTTCAGTTAGTGCTCCCTTGTATGTGTGTGGTTAATACGGAAGAAGCTCAGAAAAAGGATCTGAACTGAGTCTGACTCAGAGAATCATAGAATATCCTGAGTTGGAAGGGATCCACAAGGATCACTGAGACTGCCCCTGAGACACTGAGGTTCCTCTTCAACTCCTACAGTAGATAAGCACGTTACAGCAGGCTGGCACAAGACTTTTTAATTGCACTTGTAAATTCTGCCTATCTTTCAAGGTTTTCATAAGGAAAAAACGATGTGTTCCCAGCTTTATCTCCACAATGTTAATTTGGTGCCTGCAGTCAATGTGAAGAACTTCACAAGAGTTTTATTCAGCTGTCATCCTAATTTAAAGGGGGAACTGCCAGCAGTTCAGTTTTGGAAGTGATCATCACAACGTATTAAAACACTTGAGGGAAAACATTTGTTGATGGAATTAAAGTTAGGAAGAGAATTGTTGGTTTAGGTTTGTCAAAATCATGGAAAACAGTGAGAGTTCAGAACAGATTAAAACAGCATCATCCAGCAGTGATTCGCTGGGTGCTGTCACTGCACTGGGCTCAGTGCTGAGCTCAGGGGCTCCTGGAGCTTCTGCAGAGCTCTGTTTTCTGATGATTTAACATAATTTTGTATGATTACAAATGGGAAGAAAACAAACAAGTCAAATAATCCATTAATAATGGATGAATGGTCCACTCTGAAGAATGCTCGGCATGCCGTGGTTTGCAAGCACGTGGCATGTTTTGCAAGGGACGTGGTTTAGTAAACATGGTGGTGATGGGTTGATGGTTGGACCTGATGATCTTGGTGGTCTTTTCCAACCTTAATGATCCTGTGGTGATTCATCTGTACCTCTGTTCCCACGTCATGCCTTACCTGCATCATCTGTCCGACCGTTGGGCAGGCGGAAGGAGTTGGAGTGACTCCCTGCTTGCTTGTATTTCTTGAACCTAAAGAAGAAAAGGGCATGGAGAAAGTCAGGAGTTGGCCATCGAGATGCCAGGTAACCTTCTGGAATAGCAAACCCTCCTCAGCTTCACTGCTGTGAGATGGGCCCCGAGCCAAGAGACGAAGGGAATTTTTCCACCATTGCTAAGGAAATTGCTTTTTTTTTTTTTTTCTTCCCCTTTTAATTATTTAATCATCAAAACATTGAGCAAATTAAAATGTTTACTGCAGGTGAATAAACACTCTCTTCCAGCTGAGCAGACGTGCGCTCAGGAGCTGGGTTCATTGAAGGCATCATTTGGAGCAGCCCAGATGCTTGGATTTTTCAAATGTTGTCTTAGAAAGGCTCTCTTGTGCTGCAGCTCCAGCTGCTGCATCGCCCTGTGTGTCCAAACAGCTGCAGCACCCACTGCCTTGCATGGTTCTGCTGGGACAAACCTGCTCCCACAGCACGCAGCTTTAGTACCCAAGGCTGTCCGTGGGCATTGGGTCATGTTTGATATCGTGATGGGAATGAAGGAATAATGCAGAAGATTTTATGGCTGGGGAATTCTGTGTAGCCTCACCAGATTCCTCAATCCATCAACCTGAGCCTTGGAAGGAGACCTTGCCTGCTCTTATCTGCACATGCAGGGCTTTGACTAATCCATCCTTCTCAATGTTACCGTTTCACTAACTGAACAGAGAAGGAAAAGCTTTATACTGAAATGAATAAGCAACAATTCTTAAATAGCCCCAAATATAATTTTCATTATCCTTCCAGATTTCTTTTTATAACATTGCTTGTGTCAGGCTTGCATAGCTTAGGAAGCAGAACAAAAAGCTCACAATAGAGAGCAGCCAGTCCTTCAGCTAACCATCTAATACATCATTTGTCAAATAAGACAGCATGAAAGCCCTTCTTACCTTAACATGTACAGCACAATAATAATAAATACTATGACTAGGAGGGAGGACAGGGCCACCATCACAGCGATAATTGGAGTCTCATCTGCAACAAAGAAAGAAAGGTGCAGTTACCAATAGCTATCCAAACCCACCCAGTGCCATCACTTAACCATTCCTCTACAATTCCTGCTTTTAAAATAGCCCACTTGTTCCATAGGGTTGCATTTGTCACGGCTGGTTGGACTGGATGATCTCAGTGGGCTTCTCCCACCTTAACGATTCTGTGGTTTGGTGAAGATGGAATACGTGACCTAAGGGAGCGTGCTGAGATTAGATTAAAAGCTGTCAACACCAGTCTCAGGACCCTGATCTTTTCTAAGAGCAGCTCTGCTGGGAAACCTTGTGGCATCATGGATGCAAACTCCTGCTGAGAAAGTTGTGAGAGGGGGAGAAGTGGCCACACCAGGGTTTTCACGATTGGGACACAATTAGAAATGCCCCACAATAAAAAGCAAAACAAAAACAGGATTAAAAGTGCCCTATAAAGGCCCATACATAAAGTTTCTAAATTCGTCCAAGAGCTCAGTAAGAATCCTTATATTACAATAGGTGAAAACGATGGCCTTTGTAGGACCATACAGATCCCATATTGTTTAAGATAGCCATGATTTTTCTTCCAGCTTCGTGCCCAGGCAATGTTTCCATGCTACGCCCTGACTCCAATTGTGTTCAGCCCAGGGCTGAGGTTTGCTGCCAGCTATTTGTTACCTGCCCCTGGGGTCAGAGCAGCAGTGCTTGGAGCAAGCTCATCACCCAGAGGCAGCTGGAAGACAAGCCACACTAACAGATAGGAAAACAGCCCTAAAGAGCTTATTTCCAGAAAAATATGGGCAGCAGCAGAGCCAGAGAGGGGTATTTTCATTTTCCATCAGCTCACTCAATCTGGAATCAGGAGCTCTAGAAAAGTGATTCTGAACAAAAGATCTGACTTATGCACAGTGATGTGAAGGTGGAGACCTACTGTTGCAAACAATAAAAACCCACCTCTCCCTGTCTTTGTTCTTTCCATCTGCATCCCCCCAAAGCCCAGCAGCGAAAAAGAAATTCATCTGAACATATTTCTGTCTCCTGCATACTCGGTAACTGTTCCTAGCCCTCACCTCCCCCCTGCCATGGCTCATCTTCGTGGTTCATGTTGTTGAATTTATCAAACCCTCTTGCTGTAAAGCCCTGCTCGATGCCTGCCAGGCTTGCCAGACACACCATTGGTTGGATGAGGTGCAGGTACGCAGTAAGGATGAGAGATAATGGCCTTAAGTTGCATCAGGGGAAAGTCAGCTTGGATATAAGGAAACGTTTCTTCTCAGAAAAGGGTGCTGATGCGTTGGCACAGGGAAGGGGTGGAATCACTGTCCCTGGAGGTATTCATGAACAGTGGAGATATGGTGTTGAGGGACATGTTTACAGTCAAGGTGGGGATGGATTGGGGCTGGACTTGATGATCTTAGAAGTCTTTTTCAACCTTAATGATTCCATGATTCATCAAGAGCCCACAGAACCAGATTCATGACAAAGCCTCCGTTTGGTTTCTTGGTGGATCCCCTTCCCAGTAGCACTTGGGAAGCAAAATAAGAGGAAGCCATAACAGACACTGCAGTTTGGGATAAGTCATTAAGCTTGGCACGAGCAGGCTCCATTTTCATTGGCAATTGGCTTTACAATAACTGAAGCAAAGCAGTAAGTTAAAGAAGTTCCCACTGATCTGTGCCTATATCTATCATGGCCAAGGCAGGACAGTTCATTGGGATCTAAGTTCCTGCACCAAAACCTCAGTTCTGTGTGATATTTCAAGGACAGCTGCACAGGGCTCAAAGCAGAGGATATCCCAGTCACTTCTGAATCTAAAATCCAACCAAGATACCGGAAAATCAGAGGGGATTTTTACCTAATGGCAAACCCAGCCATCTGTTCTCATTCTGTAGGACCGGTGTGTATGTGCAAACCATATCACAGCCCCATCACGCGGCACTGAAAGCATCACTTCTGGAGCAAGTAAAGTGTTAAATACCCGTGCAGCTTTGCTCCCAAGCAGGCAGTGCCTTTTAAAGAGCCTGCCAAGGACTCCATGGTTAGTTTCTCCCTTTCTCTCTGCAATGGATCACACCGTATCAGCAGTAGCACAAGTACAGCTTACAGATGTCCTATAAGACCAAGATCCCGTGAGCTCCTACAAGGCTAAAAAGGGATGGGGAAGGACTTGCAGACAACACAAGAGTTTGGTGTTGCTGTGAAAGACAGTGACAAAGCACCAATTTCCACATGACTTCAGGAAAAAGCAGAGTGAGTTGGAGTGCCATGTAGTGTGCAAAGCTGCAACGCCATCAGGGCCAGGATGAAAACACAAAGAAAGCAAACAGGCTGCCCTGCTGTTGGGCTGTTGGCTCCTCTGCTGCTATAGCAATGAGTAATTGCAAATACTCTGTTAGCAACATTGGTTCTCAGAACTCAGTCATTGAATCAGAGATGGAAAAATGAGTGTAAGTGCTATTATATTACCAGAAATGGATTTCTGCTACTTCTTGCCAGCAAAATTAATGAGAATGATAAGTATTCACATCATTTGCAGAACGGGTCCTGATCAAACAGGGCAAGTCACGGTCAATAAAGACAATTCATAAGCAAAAAAAGGAGAAGGACATTTCTTGAGCAGCTTGTAACCTTTCCATCCAGCCCTGCAGAAGGCAGTGCTGATACACGCAGTGAGTGCAGCAGGAACTCCTCCTATCTCAGAGGATAAGTACAAATTGGTGCTGAATTGTTTATTTTTGAAAAGCAGGAGCCCAACTCTTATTAACATATCAATATGCCTCTTCTAAAGAGCTCGATATGCTTTGTAAAAGCCATTTTGAAAGCGGGTGATAAGGAGAGCTGTCTAATAGCAGAACGCTTCTGAAAATGCCTTTACTTAGGGCTTGAATAAAGAGTAATGAAATACAAATCTCTTACCTCTTCTGTCAGAGTTACCTGCAGAAAAAGAAAACAGAGGTCTCTTAGCAACCAACATTTTCCTAAGTGAGGATCAAAGACTGAAATAGCAACAAATGTAGTAGCTGTCACCTTCTCCTTGCAAATCTCTTTATTAAAATATCTGCTCCCGAAGCCATGATATGGAAATGCATTTCAGCTTTCCCTCAGTCGTAAGAAAAAAGGTATAAAATGCAGATTTGTAGCTTTGCTGATTAGAAGGAGAAACCTGAAAATGTATGACTTTACTTTTTGGTCTGTGAGCCACTGGGAGAAGCATTTCCTATTTTTCTCCTTTTCCATCTCCTGAGCAGCACTTAATGCTCTGATGACTGCTTTCCAAATTTCCCATTAAGATGAATGGAAAAGGCAGCCCTAAAACTAATTTTGCTCTTTGACAAATCACTTGAAATAAAGCAAGAATCAGCTTGGGCATTTGTTTTAGGGACTGACAGCAAGAGAGAAGCCTTGCTGATTCCATGGCCAACTCGCTGCAGTGCACAAGGAGTAACCAAGTCACAAAAACTGTGGAGGGCTTGGGGCTGAGGAGCAAACTGGATGAGTTCAGCAGTGTTCTGTGGGCCGTGAACGTCCTTCAGCCTCAATCTCAAGGCCAACAGCAAAGACAACGTGATGGCAGACTCACCAGGCTGCAGTTCCCAAAAATGCCCAAAGGAAAAGGGTGCACTCAGCACACAGATGTACAGAGGAGCTTAGATCACCCCAAACTCCACATGCCTGGCGGTCACCTCTGCGATGTGCCAAGAGGGCAACGACAGCAGGGTGACCGTATGGACATCTGTTCATCCAGATCTTTGAAAGATTAAAGCAGCCCAAGGTAAGGGATAAAAACTGCTAACAGAGGCGTTGTTGGATCTGCTGGGAAATGCAAACTTGAGACATTCAGTGCATGGAACAGCCTGATCGACGGCATCTCTTTAGGAGCTGTTGGATGTCGAGGGGAAGTTCTTTACTATGAGAGTGGTGAGGTGCTGGAACAGCTGTGCAGAGAGGCTATGGATGCCCTGTCCATCCCTGGAGGTGTTCAAGTCCAGGTTGGATGGGGCCCTGTGCAGCCTGGGCTGGTATTAAATGAGGTCGGAGATCCTGCATGTGGCAGAGGGGTTGGAGATTCATGATCCTTGAGGTCGGAAGTGGAATGAGACTGTAAGTCTGGTATACACCCAACATCTTGGCAAGAAACTGCAGCTTTCAGAATCAGAATCACAGAATCACAAAACAGTGCAAAAAGTGTACAGTCACTCTCCATCTTTTTTATCAACTCCCTTTACATTCTAAAAGGCCCCAAGGAGGTCTTCCTGAAGCCTTCTCTTCTACAGGCTGCTCTCTGTAGACTGGAACAGGCTGCCCAGGCAGGTTGTAGAGTCTCCTTCTCTGGAGATGTTCAAGACCTGCCTGGATGCCTACCTGTGCGACCTGCTGTAGGGAACCTGCTTTGGCAGGGGGTTGGACTCGATGATCTCTGGAGGTCCCTTCCAACCCCTACAATTCTGTGGTTCTGTGACTGTTTTTCTCCCTTGTTTGAACTAAGGAGAGGATGAATCTTTTTGCACTTACTCACTTCAGTGTATCATATTGTTACACACTGCCATGGAATTTGCCCCAAAGTGTCTTCTCGTTCCTACTTGCTCAGCAAAACAAGAGAAGATGAAGAGGCTGGATGTTAGGAAACATTTCTTCTCAGAAAGAGCAGTCAGGCAGTGGCACAGCTGCCCAGGGAGGTGGTGGGGCCACCATTGCTGGAGGTGTTCAAGGACCGTGGAGATGTGGCACTGAAGGACGTGGTTATGGGCATGGTGGGGATGGGGTTGGACTTGGGGATGTTAGCGGTCTTTTCCATCCTTAATGATTCTATGATTCTGTTCCATGAAACAAGCCCACAATTAGGGCAGCCTGGACAAACAGAGGTGTGCCAATTGGATGGGGCCAGGCTCTTCTTGGTGGTGCTCTGAGATAGGACAAGGGGCAATGGGAACAAACTGGAATCTGAGAAGTTCCATCTGAGCACGAGAAAGAACTTCTTGACTTTGACAGTGACAGAGCCCTGGCACAAACTGCCCAGAGAGGTGCTGGGCTCTTCTCTAGTGATACTCAAAACCTGCTTGGCTGCCTTCCTGAGCAACCTGCTGTTCAGAACCTGTTTTTGGGGGTAGGTTGGAATGCGACAACTCCAGAGGTGCCTCCAACTCCTACAGCTCTGTGATTCTGTGATCCTATGAGCACGGCACCTACCGTTGTGGGATGCAGAAGAGGTCTCTTGCGTCGTCACCGTCGCGCTGACGTTCCTCTCGGTCGTCTCCGCTTCTGTGCTGGGCAGTGCAGTGTGCGGGGCAGACGGTGTCGCGCTGGGTGGCAGAGAGATGGCCACAGAGGCAGAGGTGGGCACTGATGCCCCTGGAGTGGAGGCATTGAGGCTGGCAGTGGTGGCATTGGGGGTGATGCTGGTGGCTGTGGTTGTAGGAAGCTCCGACGCCGGGGTAGAAGTGGTCATCGGAGAGCTAACGGTGAGGCTGCTCACTCTCAGCGTCGTCCCACCATCAGGAATTGCTGTGGGAGCTTTGGTGGGGATCCTGGTGGAGGTGAGCACTGTTGTGGGTGGCTCTGTGAGGATGAGGAGCACAAAGGAGAATCCGTAAGTTACTTTTCTGGAGGATTTATGTGCTATAGATTTGTGCTGCTGTAACTACAAGCAAAAAAACAACCAACACATCTCAAGTCTAGGAGAGAGAGCACTTTGCACAGTACGGTGATGCCAGTCTTACAAAAGCAGCTCACATACTGTGATGTAGGGAAGGAATAAGAATTAGTGCCCCTGTAAGAGAGGATCGATGTTTGCCATGGGAAAAACCTGCAGGTCCCTTCTATGAGCACCTACAGTTTGCCACCCTTGCAGCACAACTAACAGAAGGGGTGAGTCACAAGAACAAGAGCATTTCCTCCTTCCATCCTGAAGAGGATTCAGGGGAAGAAGAGAGGAGACAATAAGCGAGGTTTACCTGTTGTGACATTGTTAGCACCTACGCTGATCAGGCCACTTCCAAGCAAAAGGACAAAGAACCATAGATCCATGTTGACCTGAGAAAAAGAGCAAAAAAAACACTTATTTGAACTGTTATCCCAAACCTGTATGCACGTGGATGGAAGGATTTATCTGGATGTTCATACATCCCCACCTGGAAATCAGCAGGGAGTTGATGTAACAGTGCACACGTCAGAGTGCCATGATGAAACCTAAATGCAATGCACAGCAAAGAGCCGTGATCCTAAAGGTACAAAAGAGGGGAGGTTGGCTCACCTCCCTCCATCACCCATCTCCAGGACACCCACATCCCCTTTTTCACATTGCACTCAAGCACATGGTGGAGGTTTGTAGGTTATTCTGGATTTGGGGAAGCCTAATTCAAAGCCCCAAACAGCCATCCTACAGAGAATAACCCAAAGCAATCTGCAAGCTCTGCCTGTGCTGTGCATGCATTGTGCCGTGCATTTCTTCCCAGGAAGCGTCCTGAAAAATTAAATTACAGGATGATGACATCAGTAAAATTGTTTTTTTCCCAGAACAATCCCCAACCTTTCTCCCTCAGCCCTTTTAAATGCATGCTCAACATTTTTTTACGGCGCTTGTTGCTTGTTTCTTCCTTCCAAAAAGCTCCTAAGAAACGGGTATGGTTATCTGCTCTGAAACAGGTATGGATCCAGAGGCAATCAAAAGTATGAGGTCAGATATCATCATCCAGCCCCAAGCTTGCAAGCTCCTGAAACAGCCCTTCCGGAAAGGGCTTCATTCCTGCAATCCCTCCTTCCTCTTTCATTCACTCTGCCTTGTTTGCTCTTGTTGTATCGATTCAAATATGCTTCAGTTGAGACCCATCCCAAATTCTGGGCAAGGGGACAAGGCTGATGTCATGAAAGATGCAGCCCCACCAGCAGCATCCTCCCACCAGCACCACCCGCCTACATTCTTCGCCTCCCTCCTAACGAAGACATGGCAAAAATGGAAGTGATCAGTGGAGAACATTGCTGGCAGCACAGCGTTCCTTGTTGTTAGACCCAGGATGCAGCTCATCCTATGCCCACACTGCACAGGGAGGAGGGGTTCTTGCTTAGCTTGCAGAAGGGAAGGCTCTGAGGAGACCTCATTGTGGCCTTCCAATACTTGAAGGGAACGTATGAACAGGAAGGGGAACGGCTGTTTATGAGGGTGGATGGTGAGAGGACAAGGGGGGATGGTTTAAAACTGAGTCAGGGGAGGTTTAGGTTGGATATGAGGAGGAAGTTTTTCAGCCAGAGGGTGGTGAGGCACTGGAACAGGTTGCCCAAGGAGGCTGTGGATGCCCCATCCCTGCAGGCATTCAAGGCCAGGCTGGATGTGGCTCTGGGCAGCCTGGGCTGCTGGTTGGTGACCTGCACACAGCAGGGGGTTGGACTAAATGACCATTGCAGTCCTTTTCAACCCAGGCCATTCAGTCATTCTATGATTCACATGGGCTCTGCACATCCCACAGTGAACCCATTCATGGAGAAACAGATCTTAATCTCTTCCAAACCCTTCTTAAGAGTTTGAATGATGTGAGCTGGCTCTTGCTGGTGAGAATCCCCATGAATGGCAATCTGTGCCATCTCCTGCTTCCTGGGGGCGGACAGGGAGAGGCTGGGAGGAAAGGCTGGATATTAGGAAAAACTTCTTTTCCCAATGAGTGGTCAGGCAGTTGGCAAAGGCTGCAAAGGGAAGTGGAAGAGTCCCCATCCCTGGAGGTGTTAATGAACCATGGAGATGTGGCACTGAGGGATGTGGTGGGGATGGGCTGGGGACTGCAGAGCTCTTTTCCAACCTCAACAATTCTGTGATTCCTGGACCAGCCCGTGGCTCTCACTGGAAAAGCCCAGAAAAGACAAGATGGGTGATGCTCTGCTGAGTGAAGAGACATCAGCAGTGAGGTACTGCCTGCCCCTCCAGCCCCCATGGTATTACCTCTAACATCGTGTGAGGGGGAAATGGCACCAAATAATTGCATTTTGCTGAGATTTGGCCTGGTTTTATAAAGAAAGCAAAATGCAGGTAGGCCTGGGTAAGCTCTAAGCAGAGAGGTGGTGGGTGCCCCATCCCTGGAGGTAATGCAGGACAGGGCTCTGAGCACTGATGGAGCTGTGGGTGTCCTTGTTCACTGCAGGGAGTGGGACCAGATGGCTTTTAAAGGTCCCTTCCAACTCAAACCGTTCTATGATTTGATGATTCTAACAGTTTTTACGGCTTTATGACAAGGCTGTGAATATGAAAAGCAAAAGGAACCCAGGCAGCCCCTAGGGCATCACCAGCTCATCAAACAAAACCCCTGGAGCTGCTCCTGTTCCTGGCCATCAGCTGTTTTATCACTGTAAAAATGGATCTGGAGGAGAAAGCAAGTACAAAATCCCCACGGCAGGGCCAGCTCTGCCCCAGCCTCTGCTCTCTGCATCCTCCCAATCCCCCAGGGCAGCCCCAAACAAATGCCAGCGGTTCGCCGTGCCCGGTTCCTAACATTACAAAAAAAGGGCCTCCAGAGCCCTACCCCGGAGCAACTCGAGCCTCCCTTCCCCCCTCCCCCCCCCCTCCTCTGCTCCCTCCCTGCTGATTCGGAAACAGGGAGGAAATACTTGTAATGTTATCAACATAAACACAGCTCTTGGCCGGCTGCGGCATCCTGTGAGCGCTGCAGAAAAACACCCTGACGTCATGTCTCGGGCTCTGCCAAGGAGGAGCTGGGTTTGCTGGGAATGGGGAACTATCGGCGAGCAGAAGGGTTGGCTGGAGGTGCTCCCAGAAAGGCAGGAGGGGTTTGTGCCCCGGGATTGGAGGAAGGTTGGGTTTGGGCTGCAGGATTGTGAAAACAAGGAGATCTCGTTCAGGCGATCGGCAGCGGGAGGGGGAGAAGATAAAAAAGGCAGCAGGAGCTTTGCAATGTAACAAGTGGTGGTGGTTTGTGCTGAGCTCGGCGAAGCAGCTCCCAGTAGGGTTAGACAAGAGCAAGTGCAAAAGGAAAGGGTGGCAGAGAGCCATGAGAATAGCTCAGCTGTGCTGGAAGACAATCTTGCCGCTCCCTCCGCTCCCCGTCCCCTCCTGCTGCTCCTTTACATTGCTGGAGCAGCGGGTTTGTGCGCCTCTCCCTCCAGCCCCGTGCAGTGTCTGCCATCTCACTCCATCCTTTTGCAAAGCAGAGAAAGCTGACAAAGGGAGGAGGAGAGCTCTGGGTTGGCCCGCTGGGATCAGGCTGGTCCGACTGCTGAGTGCTTTCGCAGCACCGATTCCCGTCATCCCCAACTTCTGGCTTTGCAGCACGCTGTGTTACAGCAGAGTTGGCCATTGCGGGACAGGAGCTGCTGCTCGTGGTGCTGTGCTACCACGGGGTGACTAATCCCCTGCATGCCTCTCCAAAGCTGGAGTGAAGGCTTTGATGTGTCACTGAGCATTATTCCCCCACCCCACCCTCTGCTTTTCCACTCTTGAACAGAAAAGATGAATCACAGTGACTATTCACCCTTAAAACACACTTGTTAGTTCTTCCTTTCTTCCTTTCTTCCTTCTTCCCTTCCTCCCTCCCTCCCTCCCTCCCTCCCTCCCTCCCTCCCTCCCTCCCTCCCTCCCTTCCTCCCTCCCTTCCTTCCTACCTCTCTTCCTCCCTCTTTTCCTCCCTCCCTCCCTCCCTCCCTCCCTTCCTCCCTCTTTTCCTCCCTCTTTTCCTCCCTCCCTCCCTCCCTCCCTCTTTTCCTCCCTTCCTTCCTTCCTTCCTTCCTTCCTTCCTTCCTTCCTTCCTTCCTTCCTTCCTTCCTTCCTTCCTTCCTTCCTTCCTTCCTTCCTTCCTTCCTTCCTTCCTTCCTTCCTTCCTTCCTTCCTTCCTTCCTTCCTTCCTTCCTTCCTTCCTTCCTTCCTTCCTTCCTTCCTTCCTTCCTTCCTTCCTTCCTTCCTTCCTTCCTTCCTTCCTTCCTTCCTTCCTTCCTTCCTTCCTTCCTTCCTTCCTTCCTTCCTTCCTTCCTTCCTTCCTTCCTTCCTTCCTTCCTTCCTTCCTTCCTTCCTTCCTTCCTTCCTTCCTTCCCTCCTTCCCTCCTTCCCTCCTTCCTGCCCTCCTGCCCTCCCTCCTTCCTTCCTGCCCTCCCTCCCTCCCTGCCTCCCACCCTCCCCTCCTTTCTCCCCTTTTCTTCCTTTCTTCCCCCCACCCACTAAAGGGGGTCTTTCCGCCCTGCTTTCCCTGGAGCAGTGGTACCAATGCTGAGAAGGATGAGCTCAGGGCTTTGCTTTGTGCATCATCCAGCACCTGCCCAACCTTCCACGGATCTCCACATCCTAAATTCCCACTCTCCACTCACTACAACGGAGTGTTTTTTCAAAGCAAGACACAGCAATCTCAATGAATGTGCACAGAAGGGGTAATTAGGGACCCCAATCCCACCTGGTTTTCTGGGGTGCAGAAAGCCTTTGTGCTGTCAGAGTGATGCTAAAAGGCTCTTCTGCTGCTACAAAGTGCAAATCTCCAAGTCTCAGCCTCACCTACTGCTGCACAGCCTCACAAATGGGCTTTTTAACTCCCCAAATGAATGGCTTGTAAGCGAGGGGACCAACACTGAGAGCAGCACTCGAGGTGCAGCCTCGTCTGTGTCAATACAGCAGGATGAACCCCTCCTGCTCCTGCTGCCTGCACTACTGCTGGCGCAAGACAGGATGCCACTGGCCTTCCTGGCCACAAGAAGAGGGAACCACAGGACAGGGGAGCCTTAAAGCTGAGAAAAGGTAAAACATGGAGAAAAATGGGAAACATGGGATGGAAGAGAGCTGTCGGAGATGGAGATGGAGGACTGGAAAGCAAAGAGCACATCCTTACAGGCAGGAGTGGGGCTGCGCGACCCCAGCTTGATTCTCCAAAAACTGGAATAAAGAACTCAAATTGTACCGGACTGTTTACCGTTTTAAAGATCATATTTTAAGGTTTCTCCTTTGTTCCAGGCAGCATTTGTAATAGAGAGAAAGCAATAGGAAGATGCATCTCATCTCGCTGCTGATTGTCGAACCGGACCAATTGCTTTTGGTTTGGGAGCCAGGATGAAGCACAGCCATTATGATACATTTCGGAGAGCGAGCACGCAGTGCATGGGGAGGGAAAACAAGAAAACACCGAAATAAAACAACCAAAGGCAAACGCTGCACGGATCTGAGCTACGCTGCAAGCTGATCGAGCGCTGGGCAGCCTGCACAGCATCCTCCTTCACACAACGCTGTTGGAGGGGATCGTTCCCATGAGAGCTTTAAGATCTCCTCCTGGAGGCTGAGCTGCCAGCTTTGCACCGCTCGGCGACGCGGCGCTTTGTGCTTACCCTGAGCCGGCCGGGACGACGGCGAGGAGCCGGAGCGGGGAGCAGCCCCTGCCAAAGCCCAATCCCCATATACCTGCGGTGGTTCTGCACCGCTCAACGGTTCAGCCCTGTTGCCACAGTAACACTTGTGGTGTAGCCGAGATCACTGATTATGAAACTGCTAATTAGGGTGTACTCCAGTGCTCAAATGGCTCCCTGTGAGCGATGTGACAATGGCGAGCACGGCGAAGATGAACGCCACAAAGCAACACGTTGCTCAGCACTGAGGTGCTGCCTGTCCAGCAAGCTTTTGGGGAAGTTTTAAACAATTTGGCTTGTTTTCCTTCTGGTTACATGCAAGACTCAGCAGAGCAGACCTTACTCTTTACATACATTTGCATTATGTTGCATATATTATGCCCTTATTTGCAAGAGGACAGACGTAGAGATAGCCCAAGCGCGGTGCAGGGATGCATTCCCAGCCCACAGCCTCTCGCATTAGGAAGTTTGCAAACGAGGTGAACTGGAGCTGAAAACATCTCCCTCCTTCACTGCTGTACGGGACTGCCAAAAGCGCTGGAAGCACATCTTGTGCTGAAGGCTCCAAGAATCTGAGCTGAGAATCTGCAATGCCGCTGGATGCGAGCATTTCCAGCTCAACCTACAAGTAGGTTAGCAGAGCACACAGCAAGTGCGAGGAGAACGGCTCGACAGAGCTGCAAAAGAGTGACTGCCGCCTTAAAGCAAAAAAGAAATGCTTGAATTTGGAGTGACGTGGTTCAGCGGCGTGGTGGTGATGGGTCAGTGGTTGGGCTTGGTGTTCTCAGTGGTCATTCCAACCTCAATGAATCTGGTGCAGCTGGAGGCATCATTTCTAACCCTCCAACAGACTCGTTTACAGGAATTAGGCTTTTAATGCTGTGCGCTCGTGTCTGCAGCGCACTGTAAGCCGTTCCGATGCGACCACAGAGAGAACATCTGCTTTTGTGAGCAATTAGCCAAATTACCATCAATTAGGGGGAGCGCAGGTAAGAGCAGCGCAAGCAAACGTGCAAAAGGCAGTCCTAGGAGGAGGGATGTCCCAACAGTCCCTCTGACACGTCCCTCCTGGAAGCAAAGCTTTTCTCATGTCCTTTGGAAGCGATTTCAATTCATTTCCAACTCCTGGATCAGCACATCTGCACGCGGAGCAATTTGAGGAGAGCCTTACGGTCACAGCCCGGAATCATCTGTGTGCAGACAACACTTGAGAAAGCCCAAATCTTCCAAATTATACAACTAGAAGCATCGCAGAGGAAGAATCTGCAGCATGGAGCCAACGAGCGTGGAAGGAGTGGGATGAGATGAAGGGAAAAGAGCGGGTGCTCCAGAATGCCCAGCAATGCCTGCACTACCAGGATGCTGTGGCCAGCAGGCTCATACAGCAGTCTTCTGCTCTTGCAAAAATATTGTCTGAAAAGGCTTGGGAAATGGTTTGTTAGAACAAATAATGATATAGAAGCTACAGCTATAAAAACAGATCCGTCTCCCAAATATTTCCTCTCCTCAGCCCACGCTCCTGAACAACGACCAAACTCCTGTTTTGCCTCCGGTGGCTCTATTTCCACGCGGGTGTTTTTCTTTCCACGTGTTCTGGTCCAGAAGGAAGCGATGCTGAAGGGTTCAGAGCCCCACCACGGTGCTGGGCGCATCACAGGGTTATGCAGACCCATGATCTGAAACAAAAAGGCAGCCAAGAAAGGCTGCTACTTTGGGATAAGTGGGGCTGATCTGAAGAGGCACTGCTCAGACAAAAGCCTCGGCGCATTTCCATGGTTACTGCCACGCATCCCCTGGAGCAGAGGATGTCCTTCTCCTGTTGCAGAAGATGCTAATAGCCAGCAGCTATGCACAGCATTTCACCGGGTGAAGGGCAGAGAAACAATCAGATCATGGAAGAAGAAAATGCGCGTTTCTTTTTTGTATTTTTCCTGTTTTTCAGGACAGCTGTTGGGCACGATGGCTTTGCGATCAGACAAAGAGTCGTCAGTCCTTGGAGATACTGAAGCAGAACCTAAAAGAAAAATGCAGTTTCTTGTCCTTAGTGACTACATAACGGCCCAATGGGGTGGTTCACTTTGAGCCACGTTCTTCATGATTCACACTGTATTTTAATCTCCCCAGCAACACGACTGCAGCACTGCCTGTGAAGACTTCCACAGCAGCCTTCAAAGTGTTCAGGGCACGGTGGGGAACAGTGACCAGCAGAAAATGGGCACAACCCAAGCAAAACCATCCCATGGCTAAGAAGAGAAGGAATCCAACTCCCTCTCCAAGCAATTGGAAGAGAAGAAGGTTACCAGGAGTAGTCAACATGGATTCACCAAGAGGAAATCATGCTTGACCACCCTGACAGCCTTCAATGATGTCATCATTGGCTGGATGGACAGGGGGAGAGCAGTGGATGTTGTGCACCTTGACTTCAGCAAGGCATTTGACACCATCTCCCATAACATCCTTGTTATGAAACTTAGAAAATGTGGAATAGATGAGTGAATGGTGAGGTGGATGGAAAACCAGCTGACGGGCAGAGCTCAGAGGGTGCTCATCAGCAGTGCAGAGTCTGGCTAGAGGCTGTAACAAGCAGTGTTCCCCAAGGGCTAGTGCTGGGTCAAGTCTTGTCCAACATCTTTATCCACAACCTTGATGAAGGGACAGAGTACGTCCAAGTTTGCTGAGGATACAAAGCTGGAAGGAGTGACAAGACACACCAGAAGGCTGTGCTACCATTCAATGAGATCTGGACAGACTGGAGAGTTGGGCAGGGGGGAACCTGGTAAGGTTCAACAAGAGCAAGTGTAGGGTCTTGCCCCTGGGGAGGAATCACTGCATACATCAGTACAGGTTGAGGATGACTTCTGGAGAGGAGTTCTGAAGAGAAGGACCTGGGAGTCCTGGTGGACAACAGGTTGGCCATAAGACACCAGTGTGCCCTGGTGGCCAAGAATGCCAATGGCATCGTGGGGTGCATTACAAAGAGCTTGGGCAGCAGGGTGAGGGAGGTGATCCTCCCCCTCTGCTCTGTCCTGGTGAGGCCACATTTAGATCCTGTGCCCAGTTCTGGGCTCCTCAGTTCCAAAAAGACAGGGATCTCCTTGAAGGAGTCCAGTGCAGGGCCACCGAGACGATGAGAGACCTGGAGCATCTCCCATATGAGTAAAGGTTGAGTGGCCTGGGTCTGTTCAGCATGGGGAAAAGACTGAGAGGAGATCTGATAAATGTTTATAAAGATGTAAAGGGAAGTGGGAGGCAAATGGATGAGGCCAGGCTCTTCTTGGTGCTGTGCAGCGATAGGATAAGGAGCAATGGCCTAAAACTTGAACACAGGAAGTTCTGTACTGATGTGTGGAAGAACTTCTTTACGGTCAGGGTGACGGAGCAGTGGAACAGGCTGCCCAGAGAGGATGGGGAGTCTCCTTCTGTGGAGATACCCAAGACCTGGCTGGATGCTGACCTGTGCAACCTATTATACATCACTTTAGCAGGGGGTGAGACTCAACGATCTCCTGAGATCCTTTCCAACCCCTGTGATCCTGTGAACGCAGATTGGGCAAGCTGGAGCTGAAATGTTTTGTGAGATCGTTTCTACCTTGACAGCCAGGCTGCGTTGTGCGCTCAGTTCTGTGCAACAACTCCACGGCTTTCCCTTGAGTTCTGCAAGGGCAAAGTGCTCTGTGTTGCAGGAGCATCATGACAGGAACGTCATCTCCGACCTGTTTTGCCAGGAAATCCCCAGCCCAAACCACAACCAATTGTCTTTTGTCATCAAACCCACAAGAAACCACAGAGCACGGTGTGGTTTCTACATCCTCAGTGGGGACGGCTGCACCTGTGGGGCCAGTAGAGAAATCCCCTTCACTGGTACAGGAGGAACTGTGTCTGTGGTGTAACTACAGCTCTGTTGTATGAGTTTGTAGAGTCACAGAATGACAGAGCTGGAAGGGACCTGCAAGGATCACCGGTCCAACGCCCAGCTCCACACAGCACCACCATGAACACAAAGGAAGGAAAAGAAACACCAGAGCAATGGGAAAGCTCCTTGAGGACACCTGAGGGAGGCCACCAGGATGGGCCCATCTTCCTCCCCTCTAGATGGAGCTCCAGGAGAAGCCTGAGGTCCCTTTCCCAATACAAAGGTTGAGCCTGCAACCCAATCTGCTTTGGAAAAAACCCAGGGTGAAAGCCAGCACATTGTCAGATTGGTGATTCCCTCCTGCAGCAATGGCCATCACATCACACTCAGGACAAAACATCTCCCTGTCCTTCACTGGGGCAATTCTCAGCCCAAAATGGTGCGCCAGTGCCTGATGCAGGGGCAGCCATTGATACTGATGGGGTGGCTGAAAGAAATGGTTTCTTTGAGATTTTCAGAGGTTTAATTTGCACCAGGATCAGAGATATTTCATTCTGCCATGGATTCACAGCATCTCTGGCCATTTTGTGTGCAAAAGCACCAGCAGAGAATTTCAGGTTTCCTTGATGACAGCAGCCTGGGTGCATATGAAAGAAACAACAGAGAGAAGGTAATGCTGGAACTCAGCTGTTATGGCCCATTCCCTTCTGCCAATAAACACCATCTTCCTGACCAGGCATTAAATATCACCTCGCGTCACTTCTACTTTACTGATATTCCAACAAACATGAAGAATCTACAGCAGAGCTCAAACACTCTGTATTAGCAAGCAATAAAGGCAAACCTGCAGCACCCAACTCTTGGATAAAAGCATCCCCCCCTGCAAACACACGATTCCAGCTGGACCATCGCGACGCTGCTCAATTTAACTCGCTGAGGCCTATCTGGGCTGACAGAGAATTCCACCCACCTTATATTCTATTTCTATACAATGGCCACGGACAGCACCAGAGACATCCCCATCTTTGAAAGTGTCCCCTGTCTCAGCCTTTTGAAAAGGCTTTGAAAAGCAGCGCTCCCACACAAACACCCCTTCCCACCACCCCCTTTCTAGCAGCATAATACACAGAAGGCTCCTCAGTCTTGCCATTAAATGAGAGATTCCCCTAGCCAGGCGTAAAATGGTACAGGAGCTCACACAGAACAGAGCCAGCTCTCTGTCCAGCTGCTTGTTGCTTTGTGAACACAAGACAAACCCTGTTGATGAAGCCCAGTGTTGTATTTGTCTGCTCGGTGGCAAAGCCAAACAAATTCATCTCATTTTGACCTCGCGAAACGCAGCCCGACAACAACTAGAGGCAAACCTGCCTCCAATCTGAACCAAATGGAGGATGCACAATGCACTGGTTTGGTATCCTGGCTGGCAGAGCGAGTCTGGAGAGATGGGAATGGACTCACTGACAGAAGGTGCAATGATGGGAAAAGAGGTAATGGTGTTAAACTAAGAGAGGAGAGATTTACAGAAGATATTAGGGGGAAATTCTTTACTCAGAGGGCACTGAAGATGCCCCATCCCTGGAGGTGCTCAGGGCCAGGCTGGATGGGGCCATGGGCAGCCTGATCCAGCTGGCAGGTGTGCCTGCCCTTGGCATGGGCTGGAACTGCACGGGCTTTAAGGTCCCTCCCAACCCAATCCATTGATGATCCTATGATTCTAAATTCCAGATTGTTTATCTCAGTGCTTGGTTTGCCAACCTATACTGCACCTCAAGCCTCCCTGTGCCCATATGGAGCGGGTGCAGAGGAAGAGGAGTGATTATTTGAAGACCCTCTGCTACAACCAAATGGTGCTACAACCAAAGGCAGGAAAGGGTACCTCAGCTGGGATGGAGTGAAGTAAGAGATGTCATTCTGAGATGTCATTTTGCACATGGGTTGAAAATTGAGTCCTACGCATAGTAGTGAAGCAGTGGCACAGGTTGCCCAGATAGGCAGTGGGTGCCCCATCCCTGCAGACATCCAAGGTCAGGCTGGATGGGGCTGTGAGCACTGATGGAGCTGTTGGGAGCTGAATCTGTTCGTTGCAGGGAGTGGGACCAGATGGCCTGCAAGGGTCCCTTCCAACTCAAACGATTCTGCATCTTGTTGAGCATGTGCTATGCTACAGCAGAGGCAGATTTGCAGGCTCTGGTATAGGTGGTGCCACCTTCCCTCCCTCTCAAGTATCATGAGAGCTGAACAAGAGAATTCAGATCCAAGATGCCCAAAGGCTGCAGTGCTGCAAGCAAAACCTCACATCACAGCCAGCACTCTGCAGGAGCTGCCAGCATGCAGCATGAGAGTAAGCGCTCCAAAATCAGCCCACAAGATGAAGTGAGAGCAGGCTGATGGCAAACCAGAGCAGCCATGCACTGACTGGACTGGCAGCAAAGACACTTTGGTCCCAAAAGCACACTTTGCCCTATGTGTTATATGCTGCAGGAAGGGAGCAGGGCTTGCAGTCTCCACGTGATGCTCTCAGAGGCATTTCAGGTGTTGAGTGCTCCAACAGGAGCCGGAGGAACCAGTTACAAATGGCAGATGTTTATTCAGAGTCAAGCAACGAACATCAGCAGCACCCCTGACTTGTGATCCTCGGTGGCGTGGGCTGAGATTAAAATTAATGAGTTAAAAAATAAAGCAGTCAACCGTGCTGCAAGCAAACCATCCCACCTCGCATCCTCAGTGCTTCTGAGTGCTACCAGATGTGGCTCCAGACAGAATGAAGCCCCACCATCTCCCCACTGCTCTCTTTGGGCATGAAGGACTGCCAGTAGCCAACTCCAATGGAACCATGGGCCACATCCCACTGCTGGTCCTGCCCTGGGGACACCAAGGGATGGCCACAGGGATCCGCAGCAGCTGTGAAAGCTGTTTCAGTGCACAGAAGGAAGGAGAGTTTCGGGTGAGCTTCTTTAAGGATGCTTTAACTCCTCTCACCCCAGATTAGCCCCAAGGAACTCACCAGCAGCAAAGCCATCTCTCTTGCCAGGAAGTTGCCATGTCTGCGTCACACCAAACATCTGCACTTTTAAGCCCTGGCTTTTCAAATTGGATCAATGTGTTTGGAGGGAGGGGAACATCCTAAATCACTTGTTAGAGTTTCACCAAACAGAGACACCGTTTTTCCTTTCTCCCCACTCCAGCTCCTCTCTTCTCCTCCCTCTGTGGGCAAAGTGGTTTGAGAGATTGCAGGGGAAAAACAATCGTAGACTCATTAAGGATGGGAAAGACCTCTAAGGTCATCGTGGATGTAGAAACAAGGGAAGTGGGAGAGCAGAAATGTGTCATGCAAACAGCAGGGAGTGCTGGGTACTTTGGCGTGAGCTCATAGAAGCAGCTTGGAAGAGGAGAGCAAAACACATATGCTTTGATGAGCGCATCCAAACACTGCTTTGGCAGATACTGCTTCTGTAATTGAAGATGTTGCAGTTCTGCGACAGGGAGCAAAGCTTGAGCCCTGTAATAGAAGAGGAATAACTTTACATAAGATAGCCCAGGAGGACTGGGTCCCACCAGCCAACATTTCTGCATGTGATTTACTGCCGTGGATTAGAGGGCTGCACACACTGCTCCTGCAGCAGGTCCGGCTCCTGGGCACCAGGCTGAAACCAGCTGGGCCAACCTCAGCCTTCCTCCCACGTTCCCCCGTGACCTTCCTGCCAGCCCTTCCCTAAAGCTACACCAAGGAAGCTGAGAAAAACAGCAGGGCTGCAGCAGGTAATGCGTTTTCCCAGGGAATGAGATGCTAAAATGCAGATGGAGGAAGATGCTGGAATCTCACGATGAACACTGAAGCATTTCCACTGCTGATCCAACAGGGTACTTTAAAGGAGACCCCACCATAGGAGACACAGGAGCCCTCCTGCTCTGCTCTTGGCCCTATCAGCATGCATGTGCTCCATGTCATCCCTTTCAACACCCTCCCAGCCCTCTGCCAGCTCTCAGCTGCAGCAGATTTTCCCCCTGCTGACACCTGTCCTCACTCTCACTCTGAAGATTAAATATTTCTTTGGTGGCAGCCAGGTCTAACGCATCTCAGACTACTGGTAGAGAACTGACACGCATTTCAAGTCTGATCCCCCACCAAAGGGGCTCCAAACATCCCAGCATCAGGGTAATTTCACACGTCGCAGCACCTCTGTTCTCCCTCCTCATTCAGTTTCTCTACTTAGATCTCAATGTGGGACTGCAGACGCTTGAACACAAGCCATGGAATGAGTTGATGATTTTTAAGGTCCTCAAATCACTTTATTATCCTATAATTCCATCCTTGGAGACCTTCAAAAGCCATCTAGACATGCTTATGGGCACCCTGACTGAGCGAGGGTTGAACCAGATGACATCCAGAGGTCCCTGCCAACCTCACCCAATGATGAGCCTGTGATTCAAACCCCAAAACCTTAATGTTGCTTTCCTAATTTCTCAGAATGACTCTCACTGGCTCCAATGTTAAGCAGCAGAAATTAGTGCTAAGGCCAGGGTGGGACTCAAGCAACATTTCCATCTATTTTGGATCTTACCAATGAAGGTGTGGCAGTGATCTTGGTACTTACAATCCAAGTAGAGCAGGTTAAGTCAAACCTACCTCACACGAAAGATGTCACACTCAGCCACAAAAACACCAACCAACTTGTCATCAAGTCAGGTCAACCTCATCAAGACGTCCCAAAGGTTGTCCCAAGACGTCCCCAGGTTGTCTGCCCAGAGTGATCTACCCTTGGTGCATCCCCACTGCTCAGCATCAGTCCTGCCTGGAGCAGACCATGACTCTACACTCCATCAGCTGACAGCATTTTCATGTGGGGCAGTTTTTGCTTTTCTCTCACCTCTAAAGGTCTGAAACGTCACGAGAGCCATTGGTGCAGCACATCAAAGCTGGGGTTTTCCCAGCTTGGCAGGTAGGAGCTGAGCTGCACACACACACAGGAGCACATAGGGCTATTTAACTGCACAAAGCTTGCAGGACCTAAGGGCTTGGTGAGGAAATCTGGCACCACTTGCTCCCAGCTGCTGGCAAGAAGTGGGTTCCTAGAGCAAAGTATTCCCCACCTCTGGTCGAGGAACTGGTTGCTTGCCCTGACAAGCTGGAATGCGGGTGACAAGCTGGGTAGACAAGGACAGCAAGGGTGTCCTGAATCCCAGTCTTTGATTTCCCTGTAACATAGGTTGTACCTCACTGTGTGCAAGCTGCTGCCTCAGGGAGCCAGCTACTGTTTGGAGCATGCATGAATAATGGCACTGCTGTTTTTAACCCTTGCTGTGCAGCCACCTTCCCCCTGCCAGACCGTGGGAGTTGGCCATCCAGCCTCCTTCCATCCATCCCAAACAGTGCAGGGATGAAAGGTGGCTCGATTTACAGGTAAGGGGCTGAGCAGGTCGAGGGGTCAGCTCAAAATCCCTCCTGGCTCAAGCAGAATTTCCAAATGTTTTGTGCCTCCAGCCACGTAACCTGAGCATCAATGCAGAAGAGTCGGAAGAGCAGAGGAAGGAGGGGAAAAAAAAGAGGTACATCTGGATTAATGAAAGCACCTAGTGACAAAACAAAAGGATGAGTTCCTCCTCTTTCTTCTAACTCATGTGACTGCGCTGGGTCATCCTCAAACAGCCCTTCATGTTTTACTGCAAAAGGAAAATTGGATTTCAATTCTTAGCCTGGAAGTCCTTGGGCTGCACAAGATGAAAGGCAGCTCCACTCAGGAAGTGAAGCAACCACAACCAGGAGCTACATCCCTGCTGATCCAGGCCCCAGAGATGCTGCAGAACAATCTTAACAGAAGTGGCTCTTCTTCCCCTCTTTTTCCTCAGCAAGACTGCAAAATGAAAAGCATCTCTGGCATTTAGCTATCCTGTACCCACCAGCAGCACCTGTGGTTTGGGTGGAAGATCCCAAGGTTTCCAATGCAACTTCTTCCCTTCCACGCCTGTTTATCTCCTGTGTGGTTTTTGGAGCAAGGTCCATGTTGAGGCAGACAGAAGTGTGTTAATATTTTATTTTTAATTGATCTTTTGTAGCGTTCTGATCCTCTTTGGCAGCTCGGGGGGGGGGACGGGACAGGTCCCAGCCTGCTGCCAAGGGAGAGAAGAAGGTCTTGGGATTTTGCAGCATTCCCTCGCCAATGTTCAAAGCCATCTGTCCACCTCGGGCCACACCGTTCCAGCTGTTTTCAAGCAGGGCTCCTCATGTAATCAGGATGGCCTCGAGTCAGTTAAAGGCAGGGCCCAGGCTATATTTACCTTGGCACCTGACTGCCAATGCTCAGCCTTCTGGAGTCCTCCTATTTCCTCCCCAAGTAACGAGTATCCGGATGGTGGAGAGGGGAGGAATTATAGAATCACAGAATGGCCCGGGTTGAAAAGGACCACAATGATCATCTGGTTTCCACCCCTCTGCTATCTGCAGGGTCGCCAACCAGCAGACCAAGCTGCCCAGAGCCACATCCAGCCTGGCAATGGAATGAGGAATGAGGAACTCAGGTCTTTTGCCACTTGTACCCAAACCCTTCACCACGGCCAACAGCAGCAGTTTGTCACGGTGCTGGAAAACATTGAAGCTGTCAGAGAAAACTGAGATTTTTGGATGCCAGGGTCAGAGGGATTAAGCTACTTCCAAAGTTCAGATCCAAGGTCGCCCAGAAGTACTGGAGCTAGTAAATAACGCCATGATTGTTTCATAAAACGAGCCCACTGCACTGGATTCACGTTCAGAGAGCTGAAACACCTGATATACATTATTTCAGAAGTAATTTCTCTTGGGGGGGAAAAAGAAACCACTCCTTGCTACTGCTGGAGAACGCACCAACGCCGTGCTCCACAAGCCCTGCTCTCCCAGCACAGCATGGAAGGTGTCCAACTGACCCAGTTCTCAAAATCTGGGTGCGTAAGGACAAGACCTTATTATTTCCATTGAGAAAACATAATTCATGTGAGCCAAGGTACGTTTTTCGGCGTGCACAACTCACTGTCCTCTCCCAGCCTATTGAGGGAAGCGCTGCAGCTCGTGTTCCCGTGGGGGGGGACGGCGTTATCCGCCACGTAAAAGCCTAAAATGACACTGCCCTACAAAGAGCTGGGATAAATTGACCCCTCTAAGCAAACGGGTTGCCAAGCTTTTATCTTCCTTTCATTGTCAGCTGACGCTGAAGCGGAATAATTAGACGATACGGGGCTGTGCGAGGCAGCATTGGAAAGCCCTGCCTTGGCCACTCCATTGTATCTGTAATGCCCACGTTGACTATTATACATATCTACTGACTTGGAAAGCTGCTCCCAGTTTCACACTCATTCCACGTAGGTGTACTTCTGTCCAATTAACGCTGGGGTGCATTAAGGCAATCAGTGGCGAATTTTGGATTGGGAAAACAAAAGGATTTCAAAAGGCCGGGGATGATTCCAGCTGGGTTTTCTCATCCTTCATCCAGTCTAGACTTACAAGTCCCAGGACACAGATGACTTCCGTTTCTCCGCCGAGGTTCTGCCACAGCATTAAAAAAAGCGCAATAAAGGGAACAATAAAGCATCAAGATGTGCCTAAAATTAGCAGTTTCCATAAACAACCTCAGTTTATAAAACCTCAAGTACAACAAAAGCAAAGAGCAAATGGGGCAATTATTTAAGAGTCGCAGGATAAAAGGAAACCTTGCTCGAAACTGTTATCGGGAAATCTATCTGTATTGTGTTTCAGTTTTGATACTGAAATAACTTCCATGAAATCACCATTGTGCTGCTAAGAATTAGCTAAATTGAAGCAACATCCCATAATCGCCCTGCCTCGCCCGAGCAATAAATGCAAGAGCAGCCCACAATTGCTGGGTTATTTTCTGCCAAGTTGTAAACTCCCATGCGTTTGGCAATGGTTTTCCCTTCGCACACACCTTGCCTTCTCACACAGGGGAGGAGAAAAGGGATGAGATTATTTCCGTGTGATCTTCAGCTCTACTCACGCTCACGTTTTGGACTTCACGTAGCCATAAAGCTGTAACCCCTGGCAATGCAAGGGAATGGGTAATTTAGGAAGAAAATACCATAGCAGCATTTCTAATGATACAATTTGTAATACGGAGAGATGTTTACCAGGCTGCCCAGGGAAGGTGGTGAAGTCACCATCCCAGGAGGTGCTCCAGAATCACGGAGATGTGGCACTGAGGGATGTGGTTATGGGCACGGTGGATGGCTTGGAGTTGGCCTCGGGGATCTCAGAGGTCTTTTCCAACCTTAACGATTCTATGATTTCATATAACAGTAGGAGCAGAAAAATACTCCTCCTGTTGCCGAGGAGGATTAAAGTGTCTTTTAAAATAACATTCAGGATTTGTTACTGAGAAGAGGCGCGCAGAAACTGGCAGGGGACTGGAGATTATGCAGCATCCAGTTTCTGCTCTCCCTCGCAAGTGGCAGAATTCAGAAGGAATTAAAGCTGTCAGGGGGCTAAAATTGCTGTGAAGGACCTTTCCTACTGAAAAGCCATCTCCCTTCCCAAGAACAAACCCATTTGGGAAGGAGATGGATGTGCTCTGTGCTGCTCACAAGCGTGGACCCAAGGGAAGCCCCTGAAGTCTTGGTTAGGAGAGGACATCCGAGATAGAAATGCCCTGTCTGGTTCGATTTCTCACCTTTGAGACAAGGGAATACGAGCCCTGTAGCAGAGGATCAGCTAAAGATGGATATTGTAGCTCATATGGCCTCAAAAATAGACCTGCAGGCACTGGGGTAATACACTGTACGCTGAAACTGGTGTTTCAAGGACAAATATAACCATCAAGTCAGCAGCTGCAGTGCTGCCGACACTCTTCAGAGATGTAATGAATAATCTTTTTTTTTTCCACTGAGGTTAAATCACAGGTTTCCTTGTACAGGTTCTCCACATGAGCCCTATGGGATTAGGTCGAATGCTCAAACACAGCATCCTGTTGCTCAAGCACACCACAGACCTCAACTCCCTGCAATGCTGCTTTATCCAACACTGCAACCCTCATCTTCCCTGCCTCAAGCACCAAACCAAACTTCAATCCATCTCCTTCCTAAATACCCTCCTATCTTTTCCCTCCTCCCACATCCTCCAACCTCTTGCTCTACCATTTGCTTTGTGGCAAAGCCACTCTTTCTAGGTAAGAAATTACCCTCAGATCTCCCCATTCCTCCTTGGAAACTCACATGCAGCCAGAGATGCTCGTTTCTCTTCCCATTAGCAGAAGCAGAACCGCGCTGTAGATAACAAGGCTGGTGGTTGACCACTTGTGGTGTTCAGGCCATGATTCAGAGCTATTAGCCTCATCATTTAGCATTACCAACAGCCTAAATCCTAGCCTGCTTCTTTTCTTGACACCAACCTGCATGGATGACCAAGACCAGAAGAAAGGGGAAATAAAAGGTCGATAGCCAGCTATGCTCTGCCCAAATTTGTGACCCCAGCAGACAGCACAGAGGGGGAAAGTTTTTTTGGGGGGAAAGCAAAGGAAAAACTCTTCAAATCTCAGTGGAAGAGCACTCAGTTGCTAAGCTCCAGAGCTGACACCCTACTGACACGAGCCACTTTTGGGAGATGCTACGGTTTCAGAAGAGCAATCGTTGCTATGAAGGTTACACTCTTCTACATCTAGGAAGAGCTCAAAGGCTAACAAAGCTTTTCCAATTTAAAATACTACGGAGTAACAGAATCACAGCCCAGAAACACATTAACTCTGTGACAAATGGCTGTGACCTGTGCTAGTTTTTAATCCAATCCCTAACATCAGCAGCAACAGCCCACCTCCCTCCCAGACCTCTCAGCGGAAGGAAATGAAAACCAGATGACCTGGACAGGGAATGGATTGATTAGATCATCTCATCCTACCCATCACACAGCACAGGGCTGTTCCCTACCAGCAGCTCCCCAAATACTCCATCCTGACTCACTCAAAGAGGTCCAAAGCAATGGAGTTTCCACCTCTTCTCTTGGGATGCTATTTCTCCCTGCAGACTGAAACATCTCGCTGCCAGGAGGCCTTTCCTATCAGGTTTTCCTCTTGAAAATATCTTCATTTCAATTGGCAGCTCCCACCTCCCCCCCGCGTATGTGCATTTATGAACTACACTAATTAAACAGATTAACACTAAAAAGGAATTACAATTTAGGAATAAATTAGTGTGTTTTCCTTTTATCCTCTACGAAAAAGCCCAAGATGTCAAAGGAAGTCTGAGACTCTCTGACATCTTCCGTTCTTAAATTGGTCCCACAGCTGATAATTACACCTCCCCTCTATCCATACAAGTTAATTTGCTTTCCTTTCCTTTTCCCCATTCTTTTAAAGGCAGAAGGGACGAAGGCAGAGAAAAAAGGGGAAGGAGCAGGATTAGGGGAGAGAGAGAGGGATCATCCCTTTGGACCTGTCTAGCACATGGAAATGCAGGCTCCAAAGCCTTGTCTTATGAATATCCCTAATTCCATTTTAGATTGGCAGGCAACGGCCTCTTCACCTAAATGTGGCAGGGGGGTTGGAGATTCATGATCCTTGAGGTCCCTTTCAACCCTGGCCATTCTGTGATTCTGTGAATACACCAACTATGCATCAAGGAAGAGAAAGGCTGACTTATAGCCAAATGGCAGCCAGCAGCTTCGAAAGTGAAGGACCAAGAAGAGAAGCAATGGGGAAAGATGAAGGTTGAATTGCCATCCTGGGCTCATCTACACCAATGTCTTGCCATGCAAGTGTGTCTAAAGAAGGGCTGTAGGAAAGGACAGACTCCTCAGCAGGGTCTGCTGTGATGGGACAAGGGGAATGCTCTCAAACCAGAATGGGGGAGGTTGAGACTGGACCAAACCCTCCAAATGATTGCATGGCTCTATGAAAGCCAAAGGGAGCATTTTGGTGGGAGGGTTCAGGTGGGAGCTGCCATGCAGAGGGATGGGTGGGAAGCTCGTGCTGCAGAAGGGCTCTCAGTTTTGCAGAGTCATTTCCCACCCTTGCACGGCATGGTCTAACGTTGAAAAACATTCAGCTGACCTCAGAGTGTCCACACCTCCTGTGCCCTTTATTTTTCTGCTGGCTTCTGGGAAGTGCAAGACTGTCCCAAGGAAAAGAAGAGCCAGGAACTCATGGAGAAGTGCCAAGCTTGGAATTTTGTTTAAAATACGCATCAGAAAGAGCTGTGAGAATAAATGCATGTTTTGAGTGCTCTGCTGCTTCTTAATGGACCGAAATAAAGCGGTCTTGGAAATAGGAAATGCAAATTGGAGGGGAAACGTGGAGCACAACCAGGCAGCCTGCCCTTCCTTCGCTGCACGGCTCGCTTTCTTGGCTGCAAGGCACGGCGAGGAAGTGATTATAAAGCATTTATTTGTAAAATCACAGCCAATAAATCCAAGAGCAACGGAACCCTCCCTCGCACCGCTCGCTCCTTGGTGGTGGGAATGGAGGAGACATGAACCTACGGGTGGGCAGCACCATTCTCAAGGTTTTTTAGAACTGATGGTGCCCTTCAGGAGCAGCATGGGGAGAGGCTGTCCCACAGCTCTGTTGTTTCAAAGCCTAGGAGGGAAAATAAAAGCCCTAAACAGGCTTTGAGCATTGCAGGCGAGTCACAGGATCACACAATGGATGGGACAGTGGCCCTTAAAGACCATCCAGTTCAAATTCCCTGCTGCATCTGAAGGGATTTAAGGGAATACCCCTTCCTTGCAAAGGTGTTCAGAAAAAGGGACTGAATAAGGGAGAGCAATAGAGAAAATAAAACAGTACAGACAAAGCCGTCCAATTCCCCTCCCCTTTCCTGCAGATAAAAACCAATAGGCTGTTCCATCACAAGCAAACCACTGAATGCAACTCGCTGCCTGGAAAATCACTGAGGTCAAAAGCACGACAGAAAAAGGAAAAGGGATTAAACAAACGGATGATATAATCTACACAGCTATAACTCAGCCCTTGCAGATATAAATAGCTGCACTGCGGGGCTCAACTTAACCACTAATTTGCAGTGCAGTCAGGAGGGGGGCAGGCACCCACCCCCACGAGCAGATTAATCTGTAATTGCTCTTTATACATTGCTGACACCTTGCTTTGAAGTGCTGAAGCTGGTACCATCTCACAGCAGGGGCTGGCCCTGGGAAGGGCTGAGACGTGCCTTGCTGCTGCTTCAACCTGTGCACACCAGAGAGGAGATGGCTCTAACCTACAGGGACAGGAGATGATCAAAGCCCTGTATTCTCCTAAAAGGAAAGCAGGATGGAGGTGATGGTTCAGGTTTCACGATGTTTTTATAAGACTTTAATTGCAAATAAACGCTGATTGGGATATTCAAATGTTTCAGAGCACTTAAATCACTTCAGAGCCTTTGTAAATCCCTCTCTAAATACGAGTGAAGAACAGGGTGCTGATGTGACAGGAGTAGGGCCAGCAGGATCGCTGAATCACAGAATGCTTTGAGCTGGAAGGGACCCTTAAAGTTCATCTGGTCCCACTGCCTGCAATGAGCAGGGACACCCACAGCTCCATCAGTGCTCACAGCCCCATCCAGCCCGACTTTGGGTGTCTGCAGGGATGGAGCATCCACCACATCTGTGTGCAACACATTCCAGTGCAACGTGAGCTGCTGGAGATGGTGGCTTTCAGAACGGGTCCCCAGCCAGTCTCCATACCCCATTTTGTCCACCTTCCTCGACTCATCTTGTTCCACTCGAGGGAGGTGATGAGAGATGATCGAAAAGCAGCAGTACAGGTGCTTGTCCTATCCTGGCACACATCCCCTCTTCTACTACATTAATTTCTGGAAGAGAAGTTGCTTCACTTTCCACAGAATCAAAGAATGACAGAATGGAAGGGGCCCACAAGGACCATCGAGCCCACCCCTGGCTCCACACTGCACAGGGCTGTAATATATCCTAGTGTTCACATTTCCAACATCTGCACTTTTGAACAGCACAACCTTGACGGCTGGGGGACTGGCTGTGTGTTCAGTACTTTTCTAGCTGCATCCAACCACCCCCCCGTACATAGAAACATAAAATCATTAAGGCTGAAAAAGACCTCTAAGATCCCCAAGTCCAACCCCAACCCATCCCACCATGCCCACTGACCACGTCCCTCAGTGCCACATCTCCACGGCTCTGGGGCATCTCCAGAGATGGTGACTCCACCACTCCTTGGGCAGCTGTGCCAGTGCCCGACTGCTCTTTTGGAGAAGAAATGTCTCCTAATATCCAACCTGACCCCCCCCCCAGCACAACTTGAGGCCTTTCATCCTGACTCTAGTAAGGCATTCTCACGTGTCCAGCAGCTTTAGTGCTCTACCCTTACTAATGTGAGCCCCCAGAGCATCTCAACCTCCTTAGTTCTTCATCAAACAAAAAATACTGGGTATTTTATCACCCTCCCCCAGGATATACATAGAATGATAGAATTATTAGGGTTGGAACAGGCCACCAACATCATCCAGTCCAACTGTTGAACACATGCACATGTACCCAGGTAGAGCACTTGCCAGATTAACAGGTAATTTAATGTGAAAGCGTGGCAAAGGGGAATTTGTGTCTGATACCCAGTTCTGCAGACATGTATTAAAGCCAGAGGGAGCCCTCCCTGCTGCTCCTGCTCCAAGCCAACGCCTTGCTGCATTTTCCACAAGTCAGCTTGTTTGCTGTCCGATGGAAAGGCTTCACACTTACTTTTGCTTTCTGTTTAGCTTGCACTGAAGCTATCTTTCACTTGGGATGAGCTTCGAGTTCAGCAAATACCTGAGGAACTGCATTCCTCCCCAGTCTGTTCATAAGAATAGGTGCATGAACAAAATAATGATATTGTAAAGCACACCATGAACCAAAGAGCTTCCCCTCCCTTTAGTACTCACAATGCACACTTCCTTTCCCCATGCTCTGAAGCAGTGATGCTCAAACCACAGAATAAGGACCAAAGGTGAGCCTGGGCTTCTCAGTGATGATCTGCACTACACAGCTTTAACAGCATTTCCAATTAAGCACTTGATAAGATTAATCATCATCTTCAGCCAGCTGACAGCCATTCAAAAAGCACAGCAACAGCCACTTTAAAAACAATGAAAACTCTTAAACACCTGCCTGAGGGATGAACAAAGTAGTGTCTAGCAGATATTATCTTTTTTATTAAAGGGCAAATAAAATTGAACCAGGGAAAAGATGTTTTAAAGCAGTTAATGGAGAAGAGAAAGTGGGCATCTCCCTAAAACATCTTCCCAAATGATACATTTCAGGCTGTAGTCAAAACACATAAAAGTAAAGAAATAGCTATTAAATGGGTTTGGATGGAGCCTCTGGCTCGTGCTCAGGAAAAGGAAAGCCTTTTAAAAATGAGCGCATCCGTCCCCAAAGCAAAGCAAAGTGTAATTGGGGAAGGAACAACCAAGAAGAGGAGGCAAAGCTGATCATCCATGGGCACCAGGCTGAAAAGCAGAGGCATGCCAGGAGTCTTGGCTTGCTCAGTGCCTGAGGACACTTGGCTGTGGCCTCGATGTCACACCTGATGGTGGGTGATGGGTGAGGGAGCAGCAGTGGGGTGGGTTGGGGTTGCACTTGAAGATCTTGGAGGTCTTTTCTAACCCCAACAATTCTGAAAATTAATTTCCTGTGCTCGGGTCACCCGGGGAAACAAATCTTCATAATGCACACCGTGTATACGAGCTCTCATCCGGCCGAACAGGAGGCACAGCTCCATCCTGGTGGTGCTGAGCTCTTCTTACGGGTGCTGCCAGCCCACGGGCTGCCTTCCTTCAGGATGAGCAGTTTCCCAAGCTGTGACACACGGTGAGCTGCTCGAAGTAGCACCCACACAGCTGAAGGCAGCGATCTGTTGTAACTGTAGTTTCAGAATGCTTTTTCAACTGTAATTTTGGGCATGGTTCAGCTGTGTTTTCAAGGGGACACCTGGTCCAGACAAGGGAGGACAACCCCTGTCCTCGCTGAGGGCTTCAGCTGTGCATCGCTGCCTTGATGCCGACTGGAAAGAAAGCATTTCAGCAATGCACCCCTCCCTGCACAGGCTGCATCACGGAATCACAGAATGGTTTGGGTTGGAAGGGACCTTGAATGGCCATCCAGTCCAACTCCTCTGCAAATCACAGAACAACCAAATGGCTTGGGTGGGAAGGGACCTCAATGATCATCAAGCTCCAACCCCCCAACCAAAAGGAGGGCCACCAACCTCCACATTTAGAATCATAGAATCATAGAATCACCAAGGTTGGAAAAGACCTAAAAGATCATCCAGTCCAACCGTTCGCCCATTACCAATAGCTCCCACTAAACCATGTCCCTCAACACAACATCCAAATTTCATACCAGCCCAGGCTGCCCCATCCAACCTGGCCTTGAACTCTAGGTGTAGGGATGGGGCATCCACAGCCTCTCTGGGCAGCTGTTCCAGCACCTCACCATTCTCACAGTAAGGAACTTCCCCCTGACATCCAACCTGAATCTTCCCTCCTTCAACTTCAAACCATTTCCTCTTGTCCAGCAAATGTAAGGCTCCACCATACAGGGGTCCTAAGCACCTCTCCTCACCGCCTCAGCTGTATTCCTCAGCTTCAGCTTCTCAAGCCATCCTTCCTGCTATCTCATCTCATCTCTCTTTCCAAATAGCAGCCAAGTAGGAATGGTCTGTAGCTGCAGAGACCTTCCTGCTCACTCCCACCTACATTTCAGAAGCCCAGATGGAAATTCAGCTGCCATCCCAAACACAAAGCCCATTTCCAAATGCACTTGGATACTCCTTGTTTCCTAAACGCAGCTTTAGTATAAATTCCATCCATCATCACTCATTTCACTTTCCAGAGATTTTTCCCTCTCTCCAGCTCTTCAAAGAGCTCCTTGACCTTGCTGGTTTGCTCATCAAATGGCAGCGCCTCACTTCCAAGCTGTGAGGTTTGCAGACATTCAGCCAATGCTGCCACAAACGCTCTCTGCAGCAGCAAAACCCCACAGATTGCAATATTAATTTCCCCAGGTGTAGCATGCACACCGCTGCCCTCATGAAACCAGAGCCTGCACAGAAGCACCTGGATAAATAACAGAGACAGGGCGTACGCCTTGCAAATACATCGAGCTTGACAGGTATCTACGCAGTGCACTCAAAATGCAAGCCTGGGAATTAAATTCACTGTCAACAAGCAGCAGTCAAGCAAGACCAAGCTTCCCTTTATCACTTTCCTCCCCCACATTATCCTTCCTTCTTGCACCAGGAATAATTTACCTCTCCCCGTGCCTCCGCAGGTAGCAGCTGGCTTCTCTCTTGGTCTAAGGGTTCTCACGTTCAGATCAAGCTCAGAGCAGTTGGCTCTCTGGGTAAGACTGATGAAGCTTTTTGTCTCAGAACCGGAGGATTTACGCATCAAAAGCTTCTCTGCCTCTCCCCAGCTGCTGCAGCTTACCTGCTAGCAGACATTGCTTCCCATAAACCACATCTACCGTACATCACCACGGGTGGAACATGGCAGCTTGCAAACACACTGCTATTCCAGAGAGTAACTATTCCAGCCTGCCTTATCCTCCAGTGTACATCCACATAATACATACATGTTTATTTATTTGCCTTCAAAATGACTGGGTGTGTAAAGGGAGCAGGTCCCCAACCAAGCAGTGCTTCCTCACCGCAAGGAGATCATGCATGCATGTGCAGCATGACAAATCTGCCTAACCATGGACTGGAGATGCAAGAAGGCCCCGTGGTGCTCAACACCTTCCTGCAGCATATGAGGTTCTGCTGTAGGGTGCAACTCTGTGATTTCTTGGTCTTTGGTTTGTGTAAGATGGGACTTCAACTCTGTGAAAGGGTTGGTAACAGCAGGACGAGGGGAAATGGCTTTAAGTTGAAGGAGGGAAGATTGAGGTTGGATGTCAGGGGGAAGTTGGAACAGGCTGCCCAGAGAGGCTGTGGATGCCCCGTCCATCCCTGGAGGTGTTCAAGGCCAGGTTGGATGGAGCCCTGGGCAGCCTGGGCTGCTATGAAATGTGGAGGTTGGTGGCCCTGCACATGGCAGGGGGGCTGGAGATTCCTGATCCTTGAGGTCCCTTCCAACCCCTGGCCATTCTACGATTCTATGAGATGTTCATAGCTATTCCCTCTACCTTCAGCATCCTCCCTATTGGTACTGTGAAAAAATTGGTCAGAAAAAATTGCCCCAAACAGTCTATGAAATAACTGCACTCTTTACCAAAACCCCAAAGCAAGGCTGATGACATTTCCTTTCCTTGCATTATGTAGCAGGAACTTCTGCCACCCTGTTACCAAAAAAGCTCTGTGAAGGCACTGATGGAAACCTCCTTTGCCACAGGTCAGCCATTGCCACTTGGGGTTTCCTGCTGAAGACCTTTCATCTGCTCTGCTGCTTTGTTTGCTTTCTGTCATCTGACAGCGGGGACATTCTCTGCTGAATGGTGAGAATGGGGGATGGAAAGCCAACATCTGCACTGAGGATGCCCTGAACGAGCAGGAATGGGTGATTTAAAAGAAAGGAAGCACTGCACGGCTCCAACCTTCGGAGGCACGTCCAGCTTCCAGCAATGACTAAGGAGACTGAATGCCTTCCCTTCTGTGTTCTCACTTCCTCAACTTGTCATCTCCTCTCATTGTTTTTACCACGATTAGATAAGCTCTGGTGGCAAGGAATGTGTGCTCATGCTCACCTCTGTTACACAATATCACGCAACTGGAGGAGCGCAGACTGATTTGCTGATGCTAAATCAGCATTACCTGCTCAGAAAAAGATCACTTAAATCACTCAGTGCGTTCTTTGCTTGATGTGAAGGAGATATTCTTTTCAAGGAGACACAGATCAACTCACTCCTTTCATGCAACCAATGCAATCAAAATGGAAATGTGTCTGAAGCCATTGACGCGAAAAAGAATATTCCAGATTCAACTGCAACCATGTTTGACTGTAATTACTGTTGCTTGACCTCAGTGCAGACATAATGTTGAGGAAACCCTCAAAACTCAGCAAGAAACACCACTGAGAAGCTGAATACAGGATGCAGATGGCAGCTGCAACCCTCCCGAAAGTTTGGGCTGTGGCTGCTGCAAAAGGGCGAGCAACCACCGACCCGGTGCTGCTTCCCGTCCCACGCAGCTCACATGTTTTCAAGATCATATTGCAAAAAGAAAATAATAAAAAAGTCACCCGTTCTCAAAATTACACAAGAGCTGTTGCATTCTGTGCACCGATCGTTGCGTGAAATTAACAACCAGAGTGCAGGCAGCACTGAGATTGGGTCTTCTTAAACACCTGCAGGAGGAAACCTGTTTGCAGAACAAACCACCAGGAGAAAAGAATTGCTATTCAGGGAGGTTGCTGACAGCAGCGAGAGAGGGAGGAGGGACGTTTGTTTATAGGCAGCAGCTCCAGGTATGGCCAGCAGGTCCCAGCATGCAGCCCAGCACAGCTTCTGTAAACAGCTGTCTCATTCAAGTCCGCAGCCCAATGCTGGCAGCGTGTATTCAGTGCTGATGGTTGGCTGCTGTTGGTTTGTAACAGGCCACAAAGCATGCATCAGCAATGTCAAATTCAGCGTGGAAGTCTGAAGGGTGGTGGAGAAGCCTGCTTGACTTAAAATCATAGAATGGTTGGGGTGGGAGAGATCTAGAAGCCCACCCTGCCCCAACCCCTGCCATGGGCTGGGTGCCCCCAGCAGATCAGGCTGCCCAGGGCTCCATCCATCCTGGCCTTGAGCACCTCCAGGGATGGGGCACCGACAGCTTGTTTGGGCAAAAGAGCACAACTACTTTGGACTTAAGAGCACAAGCATTGGTGATCTGTGATTTCTGCTCTTCTCAGCTTGGTCACCATCCACTGCAAATGCCACCAGGGTGAAGAGCTTTGAAAACAAAGGAAGGTCCTCCTGGCTACGTGACACATGGTGAAGGACGAGGTTGGATCCTGACCTGCCACCTCCCATTTGCTTCTCTTGCAGTTTGCTCACAGCTGCCAGGTAATGAAAACAATGGCACGGTGCTCCTTCCTGAGGAGTGAGGAAATGGATTTGGGGGTTCTGGTTGAGGCAAGTTGAATCTGAGTCAGCACTGTGCCCCGGAGCCAAAGGAGCCAACCGTACCCTGGGGTGTTCCAGGCCCAGCACTGCCACCAGGCGAAGGAAGGGTGAGTCCTGCTCTGCTCTGTGCTGCTGGGACCTCACCTCCCGCACCAGATTTGGCACACAGCATAAGGCCATCAAACTGTCACACAGCACACAAAGGAGGGCTGTGCAGACGCCCCCAAACTTCCCTTGGCTCCTGGAAATCTCCTCGCTCCCCACCAACGGCTGCAGCAAACGGTGCCTCTTCACAGCCTCCCCTGCTCCCGCTCTGACAACAAATTAAATTTCAAGTTAATAAGGGAACGCATACCAGAGGGGCGAGCCAACCACAATTACTGACTATTATCTCTCAGGAAAGATCTTTCAGTTATTGTGGGTAACGCAGGAAACATCAGCTCAGCGATCAGCGCTGCTGGTGACGGCGAGAAGAAAACCACACGCATTAAAGCTATTGTGCAAATCCACAGGGCATGGCGTCTCGGCTCCCACCTCCCAAAAGATGCTGGCAGACACGGCTGGGAGAGGCGCAGGGAAGGGCATGGATGGCTTGAAGGTGGTGAGCAGCTTATGTTGGGACTCTGGAGCAGCACACTGCTCACCCATAGCTTCTAATGAGTTGAAAAGCTCATGCCAAGACAAGCACACCACTTGCACTGTCATCAATCACAGAATGGTGTCGATTGGAAAAGAGCTTCAAAGGTCACCAAGCACAACCATCAACCTGGCACACTGAGTGCGACCCTAAACCACATCCCCAGTTCCACATGTATGCATCTGTGCTCTTCTCAAAGTGAGTGATGGGAGCACTGAGGCACCACCCACCAGGTTCAGCTCTCAGCCACGCACCATGAGCTTCCACTCTTCAGTAGAGAAAGAAATTCTCTTCATCACTTTCCCCTATCAACAGCAATCTCACCATAGTATAAATCTCCCCATTTCATAGCAGCCCAGGCTGCCCAGGGCCCCATCCAACCTGGCCTTCAACACCTCCAGGGATGGACGGGGCATCCGCAGCCTCTCTGGGCAGCTGTTCCAGCACCTCACCACTCTCATAGTAAAGAACTTCCCCCTCACATCCAACCTCAATCTTCCCTCCTTCAACTTAAAGCCATTTCCCCTCGTCCTGCTGTTATCTACCTTTTCACAGAGTTGACTCCCCTCCTGTTTTCAGAATTCTGAGTAAAATAAGTCAACCTCTGAAAACCTGGTTTTAAGTCACTCCAGCTTCAAGTGATTCTTTCATAGCTCTTCCTGTTCCCGTGAGACATCACAATTTTAAATATTGGATAATTTGAGCCTGCAGCTCGAAGGTTTCTTCCAAAAGTCAGCTTTTTGCTTTTGGAAGACAGACTGCTGACACTATACCTAATATGCTTAATTAGGAATATGGAGAAAGATCTCTCCAAGAGAACCAAAAACCCTTCAGATGAAATGCTCTGAGTGCCAAATCAAGAGCCCATCCATAATGACTGTTTACTCCCATCTTCTATGTGTTTTGGGCCATACTGTTTCAATCAGCAGTTCCTGCCATTGATGGAGTTGTTCCTTCCAGCGATGGAGCTGAACTCCACGAGAGGTCAAACATAATTGTCCCGGGTTCCCCCTAACTGGGGGATGTGGCTTTCTAAAAATCATGCTGGGATGAGAAGGAAAGAGGTCAGAGCATAAAATAAACACACACATCAGGATGCTGTCACACAGCCCAGTCCGCCCAGTATGGAAGCAGTTTTCCCCTTGATTTCAGCAGCTTTGTTTCAACCATCACATCTTGCCTTCCCCCAAGCAAATGGCTTTTGCTGACCATTGCATCCAGGCACCAAACCCCTCTCACGGCGCTCCGGTACCACAGAACACAAGGAGAATGCTTTGCACAGATGTTCTTTTTGTAAGAAATAATAATTCATGCAAATCCCTGCTCCAAGCAAATTCCACAGGAGTGCATCTTATCACAAGCCAAACAAAAAGTACAGATACATCTGAGATCCATAAACCTGTATTAAAAGAATTTGTTCTTGTTACAGCTTGAATTTCCCCCTCTGCCTCCAACTCCTCTGCCAGTAAACTACCCAGCAACACCAAACAAGCAAACCACCAATTCCACAGCACTAAAAAGAAGCTTAAGCCCCAATTATGATATAAGGTAACACTGCTGTGAAAGGACTACAGATGTAACACGCTCCATATTCATCCCAAATACTTTCTTAAAACATTTACAGCCCTCATAAACACATCATCCAACCCATGACGTTGCTCTCATCAAGGCTCTCTCCCAACCTGGCTACACGTTGGGTATGGGCACATGGCAGGGGTTGGCCATGCTGGTGGGAACTTGGAGCCTGGAAGCTTTTCAAGCTCATAAATTGAAATGTTTTAAGAGCTCAGGAGTGTGTAGATGGTCCTGGAGTGTATCTACAGTGCTTTCCACTTTTGCCCAATAGTTCATCACATTTAAGATCAGGGATTTTCCTCTATTTCATTCATCAAGAACAGAGTGCTCCCTCACCGCATCTGGAGGCTGACCAGCTTTCCGCAGAAGCTCAAGATGGTGAAAATAAAAACTCATAAAACGTATTTTTAGGGTTTCAGTGTTTGGTTGTTTGGTGGTTTGTTGTTTTTTTTTTTTTTTTTAAATGGGAAGTTAGAACCTGAATTCCAACCCAACCACTGGGCTTTAGCAGAACAAAAAAATCCCTGTGCTGAGTGCTCCCAAACAGGAGTCATGCCCCTTCCAACGCTACGCCAACAGAGACCTTATTATCCTTTGGGGGAGGAAGTCGGATTTTTTCCACTTAGCTGTGTTCCCAGGTAATTCTTAAATAAGATTTCCCTTCCCCCTGTGTTTAAAGGGACACTTTGCTCTAAAACAACAAACTACTGCCTTAGTGCCACTCCAAACTGCCATCGTTGTGTGCTTAGCCCTAAAATAGAACGATGACTGGTCTGCCACCAGTGAGCTCCATTTTATTTCAGGGAGACAACGCATTCCACGATGCCAAAATTAATAACACTCCTTCTTACCTTAATTATCGTAAGCAAATCGTCCACCTGCATGTCATTAGGAGCCCATAAAGGTTCTTCCAGCGGTGCCCCTGCAAACAAACCAGAAACGCCAAGCTTTTAATACCAAACAGTTACAATTCAGCAAGATCTTTGCACAACAGAATTACTACTGCTGCCAGCAAGGCAGTTTCACTTTGTTTTATCTATATGCAGAGCAACATTTTTCATTACTGGCCGAGCTAGAGCATCTGGGGACAGAAGGAAGGAACCTTGAGCGTGCAGAGGTTCAGAGTTCATCATATTCAGAGTTCATTTTTTCCCACCCCAAGGAAAGAGGCACATCCATAATCATGACTTCTGGCGGCCATGCACCCATGGGTTTCCCCAAATCCAAGCGTCCCAGACACAGATTATAGGGTCAGTGCAGCCCAAAGGCTCTCTGCATCTCTTTGCTGCCCTACATCAGCTCTGACGCAGCAGCAGACTCCTCGCACGGCCAAGCCCTCCTTTCCCCAATCTCATTCTGTGAGCTGATGCTACAAAGTACAAAATTAGAGACCCGAAGCAATTCTAAAATTGGAGTTGAATATATTTAACTAAATGAAAGCTTTTTTTCTCCACCTAATGACATCTCTCAGCCTCTGAGGCCACCTGATGCCGAGGAGCTGTGGAGCTCAGCATAAGCCCTGGGTGATCACTTCGCTGCTCCTCACCTGCCTCAAGGGTTGGCTCCATCAGACTTCAATCTGGTGGACCCACAGAATGCTTTTTAACTCTACAGAAGAAAAAAAATCTGGTTTTGTTTTTGTTTTTGTTTTTTTTGTTCTGTTTTTTGAGTGTAATGCAATCAGGACTTTCAAAGAAATGAAAGCAGGTGATCGTGCTGACTCTGATTAGAGAATCACAGAATCACAGGGGTTAGAAGGGACTTCAAGAGATCACTGAGTCCCAATCACTGCTAAAGCAGTTCCCTACAACAGGTTGCACAGGTCAGCATCCAGCCAGGTCTTGGGTATCTCCGCAGAAGGAGACTCCCCATCCTCTCTGGGCAGCCTGTTCCACTGCTCCGTCACCCTGACCGTAAAGAAGTTCTTCCACACATCAGTACAGAACTTCCTGTGTTCAAGTTTTAGGCCATTGCTCCTTGTCCTATCGCTGCACAGCACCAAGAAGAGCCTGGCCTCATCCATTTGCCTCCCACTTCCCTTTACATCTTTATAAACATTTATCAGATCTCCTCTCAGTCTTTTCCCCATGCTGAACAGACCCAGGCCACTCAACCTTTACTCATATGGGAGATGCTCCAGGTCTCTCATCGTCTCGGTGGCCCTGCACTGGACTCCTTCAAGGAGATCCCTGTCTTTTTGGAACTGAGAAGCCCAGAACTGGGCACAGGATCTAAATGTGGCCTCACCAGGACAGAGCAGAGGGGGAGGATCATCTCCCTCACCCTGCTGCCCAAGTTCTTTGTAATGCACCCCACGATGCCATTGGCATTCTTGGCCACCAGGGCACACTGCTGTCTTATGGCCAACCTGTTGTCCACCAGGACTCCCAGGTCCCTCTCTGCAGAGCTCCTTTCCAGCAGGTCATCCCCCAGCCCGTAATTATGGATGCAGTTATTCTTCCTTGGATGCAAGACTCTACGCTTGCTCTTGTTAAAGCCCTCAGTGTGCAGTGTTGCTATCAATATTTGCATACACAACATACTCATCTTTCAAAGATGCCATGCTCTGAGCACTCAGATTGCACTGCACATAGAATCACTGAATGGCATGGGTTGAAAAGGACCACAATGATCATCCGGTTTCAACCCCCCCACTATGTGCAGGGTCACCAACCAGCAGACCAGGCTGCCCAGAGCCACATCCAGCCTGGACCTGAATGCTACAACCTCCTTGGGCAGCCTGTTCCAGTGCTTTATCACCCTCTGAGTGAAAAACTTCTTCCTAACATAAAACTTTCCTGTCTCAGTTTAAAACCATACCCCTTTGTCCTTTCACCATCCACCCTCATGAACAGCCGTTCCCCCTCCTGTTTATTCCCTTCAAGTACTGGAAGGCCACGATGAGGTCTCCCAAGAGTCTTCCCTTCTGCAAGCTAAACAAGCCCAGTTCCCTCAACCTTTCCTCATAGGAGAGGTGCACAATGTCCCTGTTCACTGCAGTGAAGTTGGGCCAGATGACCTCGAAAGATCCCCTCTAACTCAAATGATTCTATGATGTAAATACAGCCTCACACGTTACTGAGGAGGGCATGAGAAACCTGAAGATGTTGCATGGGGGGCCTCTAAATGCTTATCAAAGTCAATGCAACACATCTGAGTGGGTTTTAGAGCAGGCTGTGTGTTCAGAAGGCTGTGACTCACGCACCCTCTCCTTCTGACAGGTAAGGAGCACAGCGCAGACATGCACTGTCACGTCCATCACAGTAGGAGCATCTCGTGTTACAAATACAAGAATATCTTGCAGCCACATTTTAGACAACAGTCACACAGCCATCACAGAGGAAACCTCATTTTCAAACAGCAAATGTACAACAGAACTGAGAAGAGAGGACTGCCCCATGCTTCCCCGGCCCTGGCTGCACCCAGGCTGCCATGTTTGGTTGCAGACAATTCAGCTGGGTAAATATCTATTCATTCTCACAGCACATCAATAGAAAGGAAGATATGTCACCTTTAGGAAAGACATTCCATTTTCTGTAACCAAAGTTCAGTTTTCCAAGACCCAAAGCATGGGGAAACCCAACACCGACCCAAGCCATGCAGTAACCCAAAGGTGGTGGAGAAAGAGCTTCAGTTATGAAGGGGCAGATATAGGACAAGAAGGAATGGTTTTAACATAAAAGAGCAAAGATTTAGGTTGGATGTTAGGAGGAAATGTTTTACTTTGAAGGTGGTGAGGCCCTGGCACTGATGCCCAGAGAGCTGTGGGTGCCCCATCCCTGGAGATGCTCAGGGCCATGGGTGCAGCCCTGGGCAGCCTGTGCTGGTAGATGTGCAGTGTGATTCTCATACTCTTGTATTTTGTTTAGATTCAATGAAAAATGAGTTTTACTGCTAAGAAGCAGGCAAATGGGTTGCATGCTTTCTTAAACAGGTAAGTGGAAGATGAAGAGCTGTGCGCTTTCCAGCTCACCTGCAGGCTCCAAACCCTGGAGAGGGGATGGTCCAACAGAAGATCCAATGACTGATAATGCCTGGTGTGTCAGGAGAGTTCAGCCATGCTTATAGAATCCTGGATCACTGAATACTGTGGTTGGAAGGAAGCTATGGGAACTAACACCTGCAAGCAGGGATCCAAAAGTAGAGCTTCAATCAAGCTGGCCATTTCTGAGCTGGACTATCCACATCATTATGGAATGATTTTACTGTCTAATGTCATTTCTTTTATGAAAAGAGGAATAGAAGCTCAGGAAGAAGCCCAGTTAGAAAGTGCTTTGAGACTCAGAACCACGGAATCATGAAGGTTGATCCTCAAATCCAAACCAAACCCATTCCACCATGCCCGTAATAACCACATCCCCTCAGTGCCACATCTCCATGGTTCTGGACCACCTCCAGGGATGGTGATTTCACCACTGCCTGGGCAGCTGTGCCAATGCCTGACTGCTTTCAGAGAAGAAATGTCTCCTAATATCCAAACTTCAGACGACACCAGCAGCTTTGTTATTCAAGCACATTAATGCTAAATAACGTTGCATGCTGAAATGCTTAAGATTTGCTCCCCACTCGTATGGGCTTGACAAAAGTGGCCTACAGTTATCGAGCTGCTCTGTCTCTTATTAAAATAATTAAAGTAGCAGTAAGCCAGGCATTAGCTGGCTAGACAGCCCAAATCCCACCGCCCGCGTAATCCACCTGAAAGCCAAGTGTTCCAAGGGAAATTAAAGCTGCCTTTAATCCATACAAATCTCAGCACAGGAATCTTTTCTTCTCCTGCCTCCTGCTGCGGGTTACTCCTGCTGCACTCCCCTCTGTGCTTTGGGGGCAATGGGACACAAAAGACTGATGTTGGATCTGTGGTGCAGGCAGCTTTACGCCCGTGTTGAAACAGGACACACTTCTCCCCTGTGCTCGGTGTAATCATATGTATCAACACACATAAACTGGGACAATTTGAGCATAAATCAGGCAGCGTCATGATGCTGATTTAGACTTCAGGATTGTGTTTGCCGTCTGCCAATGATCCTCTGGGAGGGAGCCATGAGTGAGCTGGAGGAAGAGGATGGCTTCCTGCAAGTCCACCAGGGGCATCTTCCCAAAGCTAACCCAAATGGTGAGGAGAAAGGGTGAGAAGAGCTGTGGGGATTGCTGCCACTCTGCATTTCCTGTCTGAAATTCTCCTTCCTAAAGATTTCACCCTATCCCCCTTGTGATGCATGAAGCGGTGATCTATGGATGGAGGCAGGGAGAAGCTGCCAGAATAATAAACCACCGGGGTGCAAACAAAGCTGATGTGAATGCAAGAAAAATAAAGGGTAGGAGACTCAAATCTTCTCTGTTTTATCAAACCTGCCATACAGATCCAAGCCATCCTCAGCAGGACACGATCCTCTGCAGGGCTGTGGGTTCTGCTCCTCCCTGCTGGTACCAGGGGAGCTCCTGAAGCCTTTCAATTTTCATACCTAAACCAGTTACTAATTTAGCTGCCAAATGGGATCATTACGATGAAAAATCCTACCTGTGGGAATCGAGCTCTCACACTTCAGAGGGAATTCGAGCTCCTATTCTCCAGGATCCAGCCAGGAGTATTTCCTCCGACAGACGCGCTGGCACTCTGCCTGGCTCAAAAACACACTGCAGAAGAGCACTGAGCACTAAGCTACCACTAGAAGTGCTTAAAAAAAAGAACCCTAAACATAATCAAGTTTGGACAAAGCATATGGTAACACTTATCACGCCGCAGGTGAGAGCAAATACAATGCGCTCTTTAGAGCACAAAGTAAAAAAAAAAACAACAAAATGATGGATTTTCAGAGAACAGCAATGCTTAAAAACCAACACAGCCCAGGTGAAAGGTTGCTCAACGCCCTCAGCCTCGGTGCTGTTGCACTCTTGCATTTCTTTGGCCCTTTGATATTACAAATATCAAAAGATGTTTCTCCGGAGCACCCAGAAGCTGCACGTCTGCGGCAGGGAGGCAGGGCATACCCCCAGGACCCCGCGGGCTGCAAACAGCACAGAATCCTGTGGAGGCACCTGGAGGACTGATGATCAAAGCTACCATTGCTGCTGTGCGCAGTCAGACACGGCAAACCAAAAGCAACCCAAGGCAAAAGGAGTAGGAATAGAAATGAGGCAGCGCAGGGAAGTGGAATCGAGGGCTGCCTCGAAGGTTGGAAATACTCAAAGGATGGGGGGTCGGCGTGTCAAAATTGGGGGCACTCCATACGTAGAATCATAGAAGCATTAAGGTTGGAAAAGACCACTGAGATGAAGTCCAGTCATCAGTTCATCCCCTCCATGCCCACTAAGTACAATTTGCTGAGTTGTGGTTTTGCTTTTCCCCATTCTTAAACAGAAATCCCAGAAGCGTGAATAGAAATGAGTTACTGCAAACCCATCTCTGCCTCCCTATGAAGGATCATAGAAACACTGAATGGTTGGAGTTGGAAGGGACCCTTAAAGGTCATCTGATTCCACTCCCATATGGGATTCCACTGCAATGAACAGGGACACCCACAGCTCCATCAGTGCTCAGAGCCCCATCTAGCCTGACCTTGGGTGACTTCAGGGATGGGGCATCCACCACATCTCTGGGCAACCTGTGCCAGTGCTTTACTACCCTTATTGTAAATAATCTCCTCCTTTTAACCAATCTAAATCTCCCCTCCTCTAGCCTGAAACCATTTCCCCTTCTCCTATCACAATAGATCTTGCTAAAGAGTTCCATAAACAGTTTCTGCAGTTGCTTCAAATGGAGCCCAACTTGGAGCCAGTTAATGGCACGAGCCGCTGCTCCGACTCACTGCAGCAATTCCTGTAATTCAAGCCTGGCAAACAATTGCTGCCCTGAAATGGGACAGCATCCAATTATTATCTTCTTCCTTGTTAAAACAACAACAAAAAAAAGGTGTGTTTACTCTACCTGCACATTCACTGCACTGGAAGTACCCCCACGCAGGCATGACAGCAGCAAGCACCAGCGCTCCTTGCAGCTTCGCCTGTTGATGTTTCTCCTTTCATCTGAGCAAAAAGCATGTCAAAGCTAAACAAGCAGGCAAGAGGAAAGCAAGCATCTGGCTGCCTCCCTGACAACTGAACAAGCTGGCAGCTTGCAGAAGGTAAATCTTTACCACGCTCCTAAGCAAGGCAGCTAACACTTTGCTTTGGTGCCGGCGCTCCCATACATCCTTGCTTGCATTTCTATCTTCCATTCAGCTGTCCTCGGCTGCCCTGGGACTTCCATCCTGCAATAAAATGGTGCAGACACCGAGCCCTGACCAAACACATTAACCCAGCATGCAGCACACCAGCCTATGTGCAAGGGTTTTGTTGGAAGGACTTAGCTCACTGCCACGCACCTGATAAGAGTCTGCAGCAACGACACACCCAGAGATAAAACAGAAGGGTTCCAACCTTCAAAACTCACTGACGTACCCAGAACGAGGGGTGAAAGAAAGCTGTAAAGAAAACACTCTGCCTAACAAATCGTTTCCCTTGGCAAACATCCCTGCTTTCCTTCCCTTGCCATATCTGTGTGTGCACACAGGAATCGTTCCCTCGCATTCTCTTGGGTTGGAAGGGACCTCAGAGATCATGTAGTTCCATACCCCTGCCGTGGGCAGGGCTGCCAACACTGCAGCAGGCTGCTCACGTCTCCCGATGGGCACACAGACCACTCTGGGTGACATCTGGCTGTCAGTAGGGATGTACAGGAATTGTGACCCTACCTGAATGCATTTGGGGATGGCACATTACCCCCGAGCTCTGTGCTATGGGTGTGAGAGCTGATGAACGCGTCATGCAAGGGGTTATGTGCAGTGCAGTAGCTAAGGTCCCATGTCCAGCCCAGGAAAACATTTGCAACCTTTTAATTCCTCTTCCTCTTTAGACTTCCTTAATGAATATAAATACTTACGAAGGAAAAAAAAAAAAAAAAGAAAAAGAAAAAACAACACATGACTCAGTCATCCTCCCTACAGACCCACGCTCCAGGTTGACTGGGAGCAGCTCAGGGTGACATCAGCACAATGAGGACACGGACTGCAATGGTGATGGTGGCACAGCTCTTGACTTTGATACCATGCAGGTTTTGGAGCAAACGATGCTGATATCTGTGCCTCTTAACCCTCCATTCCAGCCCCTCGAGCTGCACCAAGCTGTGTTTTATAGGCAGACCCATGTGATGCAGCTCTTCCAGCGGCGATTTCCTGCAGCCTCTCGCATACGAACCCGGGGCTGGGACACGGAGCAGCCCTCCAGGAAGCTGCGGCAAGAAACAAACCCCAGCCAGATTTCTAAAAATGGTTATAGCTTCAGACAGCAATAGGATGTTCTTCATTCCTCCGCGCAGATGGATTTCTGAGCTTCAGATATAAATACGGCATTGTTGTAGATGGGATATTGTGCTTTGCTCCTCCGGGTCACAAGTTCAGAGTTGTGGCAGTGTTCAAAGAGCAGTGAGTCCTTTATGGCCACCATAAACGTTCCCCGGCACCTTTCGATGGGGAAAGGGTTTGGAGCTACAAGATGTTTCATCATCTTAAACTGGGCTCCCCATTGGGAAGCTCTGGAACAGGTTGCACAAGGAGGCTGTGGATGCCCCATCCCTGGAGGCATTCAAGCCAGGCTGGATGTGGCTCTGGGCAGCCTGGCCTGCTGGTTGGAGACCCTGCACACAGCAGGGGGATTGGAACCAGATGATCATTGTGGTCCTTTTCAACCCAGGCCATTCTATGAGTCTATGAAAGGAAGGCTGAAATCAGACAACAAAATAAACCCAGCAAAGGAAGAAGTGTTTTCACTCCTGGCACTTGAACTCAACCATCTCAGTGTGTTAATGGAAGATTTTCACCTACGAGTTTGACCATCAGATTCAACTTTTAGATCTGTTGCCCAAACAAATCAATGTTAGATTTGCTGTCCAAAATTTGTGAGTAAATTCACCCACTTTTTTTAGGCATCACCAACAAAAGTGTTTGCTTACATTTATTTACAACCGCCTCGAAACAACAGAACCACAAGTGTGGCAGGGGCTGCCCTATCACTATCTCCAAAGTAGTGGAGTCACTGTCCCTGGAGGTGTTCAAGAACAGTGGAGATGTGGCACTGAGGGACATGGTGTGTGGGCATGGGGAGATGGGCTGGGGTTGGACATGGTGATCTTCGAGCTCTTTTCCAACCTCAGCGACTCTGTGATTCACTCTGCTGCAGTTTTTAGGCTGGGGGACATTCAGTTTGAGCAGACACACAGACCTAATACCACGGATATCTGTGAGATCTTCATGGACCTGAGGATCAGAAGAATTACCTCCCAAAATCTTTACATGCGTCAGGTTCAAAAGCAGCAGGCATTTCACTACGTGGGGTAAAAAACATTACAAAGGGCCTATAGGGTTGGTGTCTGGAGACCCCAAACCAGATTCTTTGGACGAGCTGTGAGAGTTCTGCTCGAGATGCTGCTATTGGCAGGGCAGCAGGACAAAACCTATGGGACTCATCACGCCAGTGGCAAGGTCCCTGCAATGCTGCACGAGGAGTCGTACCATGGGAATTCTGTAACCTTTGGATGCACGGTGTTAAGCCTGAAGATGAAAACTGGAGTCAAAAGTCGTGGACAAAACCGCCCTGTGGATGGAAAATCTACGACCGAACTGCGGTGCCAGATGTTGCAAGCAGCTGCAGGGCTTCACTGTAATCCATCACCATAATCCCTTGCAGCCTTCAGACGACCAAACGAAGGAGGCTTTGGTTTTGTTCAGGGGTGTCTGCTTTGTTTCATTGGTGCAGGGTCTGCAGAAGCGGCTTGCTTCTCTGGAGATCTTCTCTGTGTCTTTGCATTCCTTGTTTATAAGTACAAAGTATTGCTTAAAATGGTTGGGATGTGTTGGTTTGTTTGTTTGTTTGTTTTATTTAAAATCAGATCTTTTCAGTTCAAATTCACTCATGTCCTTCCCCCCACATGAAAGCCAGGTTCCAACCAGGACTGCTTAAACCACTGCCTCCCCACCTGGGCGCCCCATTCCTATTTTACCTGCTATGGTTTGTTCAGTGTCCCTGCCTATTTCAGGGGGTTGGAACTAGATAATCCTACAGGTCCCTTCCAACTCAAACCATTCTATGTTTCAATGATTCTATGATCTCAGCAGGAACTTCTCCAGTTCATAGATGTGTCCAGACTGCCAGGACCAGCAACTACAACAAAATCCCTATGAGCAAGCAGCCATCTCTATAAGCAAGCAGCTGTGTATTTAAGAGGTGAGAAGACATTCCACCAGCTAATTCCTGTATATATATGGCCTGTGTATCACAAGCCCACCTGGAGGCCCTCCTGGAGATGAACACATGGGACGCACGAGGGTGAAGGATTAAACTGGAACATAACAGGTTCCCCTGATGCAGCACTGGAACAGGGCTAAATGCGTTTCTTTTTTCCACTATATCATCTATTTTTATTTATTTTTTCTTCCCTGCATTTATTAGGCACTGAGGAAGTGAAATTTGCTGCTGCAGATCATATGATGGATGGTCAGGCACGAGATGCTCACCAAAGCTGGGCAGTGGGATGCGCCTGCAAGGGCAGGACCTTGTCCTGTCCATAGATGTCTCCAGGCTTCCAGGACCAGCAGCTGCAATAAACTCCTCACGTTCCTAAAGAGCAAAGAAATCTGTTTCCCACCTCCTTGGTGTGCTCTAAGCACAGGAAAAAGCAGATTGGGTTCCTTTTTCTGGATGCACTGCTGGCCTGTAGTATTAACAAAAACATATATTGTTTTCCTTGATCTGCTCCTCTTCTCTTGCTATTCTTGTCCGTTTGAATGAAGGCTCTACCTTCAGGGAAACAGGTTCGTAGCAGGGAAATCCTGCACACTCCTAAAGTGTTAAACCATAGCCACGGAGCCAGGCACCATTATAATTCTGGGAGAGTATATTTAAATAGCAAGGAAAGCTGAGCTCGTCCGACTGGATCGTCAGACCACAAGTTCCCCCAAACACAGCTTTGATTTTCCAGTGCAACACACAAAATCCTCTTTTGCTTTCACAAAATGCGTGTGGGATCACGCTCTGTATTGCACAACATGGCTTAGGAAATGATCCCCAGTGTAGTGCAGAGCTGGAGATCAGCACCGAGGAAGGGCTGTGAATATCTCTGGCAGCAGAGGGGGATGAGGAGCATGTGGTTGCCTAGAGCAAAGCAAGGGAGTGGTAGTTGCTCTCCAGCTCTACACTCAAAGACAAAGAAATCATATGGAATCATAGAGTGGTTTAGGTTGGAAGGGGTCTTATGGCTCATCTAGTTCCAACTCCCTTGCTGTGGGTAGGGTTGGACAACCACTAGATAAGGCACCGGGTCAGGCTGCCCTGGGTCCAATCAGCCTGGTGTTGAGCATCCTTGGAAATGGGGCACCCACAGCTGCTGTGGGCAGCCTGTGCCAGCACCTCACCTGACAACACTGGCAGAATGGATAAAAGCTGAGCACATCTGCCCGGCTCATCACATTACAAGGCTGGAGCTGGGTCACCAACACTTCTTTTATCATAAGCTGTGGGTGGGATGCAGGAGCTTCCATACTTGGGCTATTTTCCAGGGGGAATCAACCTGAGCACTGGGACAACAGGTGGTGGGTGTCATTCTGCCCTTTCCTATCCACAAGGATCACTGAGTCCAACCCAAACCCCATAGCTGAGAGCGGTGCCCCAGCGCTCCCTGAGCTCCAGCAGTTTAGGATGAGCAGCCTGTTCCATGCCCAACGCCCTGTGGGGCAGAACCTTTTCTTAACCCCATCCTGACCCTCCCCTGGATGCTCTTGGGGTGCGTAACTGCAGAACTGCCCCATGAGTGACATTAAGGGACGAGCACAACGTGGAAGCTCTCGGTGGCAACCCATCCAGTTCCCAGCCCCGGCGATGCTTTCGGGGAGGGAAAGCTGAAAAGCAGAGCCCTGCAGACATAAGCCGTGTAGGTAACCAGTAGCAACTGTGCCTAATCCATCAGCAGGACAAAACCACCAGCCTCATTTGCACCCACAGCACGCACCGGGCCGAGTGTGGCACGGCCGCAGCCGCCGCGCACTGCCTTTCCAGTTTAAGCTTCACTCTGGAGTGGTTTCTCTTCTTATAAGTATTTAAGTCTGTTTGGAGGAAGAAGTGATTTCAATAGATGAGGCTGGAGTTGATTTGAGTCAAAACGAAGCTCTTTCCTCAGCGTACACACTGAGTGTGCAAAGTGAATGTATTATAGTTTGCCATACCCATAATATTGGAGAAATTACCAAGAAATCAGCTGCTCTGATGTTGATGCTCTTGACTTTTTTTTTTTTGGTAATAAATTACCAGAAAGAACAGAAAAATACTCCAAATTGTGCTAAAACACTCCGAATCGTGTTGGAAAGCAAAGAATAAAAGCAGCAATTCTCTGTTCCCTATTCAGGGCACAGCACCAAGAAATGCCTCACTGACAGAGGGTGCTGGCATCACAGCAGCAGTATCGTATCACTGGTATGAGCATCAACAAGAGTGCATGGCAAGATTGGAAGCAAGGAAGTCTTAGAAAAACATTTTTCCTATTCTCCCTTCATCTAAGCAGCCCGTTGTCTTCACACAGAGGGCTATCAGATTGATTAAGTATGATTTCCCTGTGAATCCATGCTGACTACTCTTGATCACCCTCCTTTCCCCCACATGCTTAGAGATGGCCTCCAGCATGAGCTGCTCCATCACCTCTGCAGGGATGGAGGTGAGGCCGACTGGCCTGCAGTTTCCCAGGTCTTTCTTCTGGCCCTTTTTTGAAGACCAAGGTGACACTGGCTTTCTTCCAGTCCTCAGGCACCTCTCCTGTTCTCCATAACCCTTCCAAGATGATGGAGGGACCCAGCAATAGCGTTCACCAGCTCCCATTGGTGCCCATGGATTTATGGACACCTCGTTTCCCTGAATGAACTCCAATCTGATCCTCCTCGACTAAACAAAGTCCTTCTCTTTCCAGACTTTCTGGCCTAGGAGACCAGGGATTCCTGAGGGCTGGTCTTGGCAGTGAAAAATGAAGGTGGCATTCAGTGTCTCCGCCTTTTCTGTACTGTCTGTCCCCAGGGTTCCTGACCCATTCAGAAACAAGAGACACCCAAACTATGGAGAGAAACCTTATCAACATTTGTTTGGTGAAGGAGGACAACAGGTTGCCCAGAAAGGTCGTACAACCTCCATCCTTGGAGGTTTCCAATGGATGAAGTCCTGAGCAACACAATCCTGCCCTAATGAGATTGGTTAGAGACCTCCAGAGGTCTGGAGCTTACCTGTTCTGGAGTCAAAGACTACGGAGATCGTCTAGTCCAACCATCCACCCACAACCACCAAGCCTACTGCCCAATGCCCCCACCTTTCCAAGCATCCAGTGATCAGTCAAAGCATATGCCATAAAGCCAGCCTGTGATGCTATAAACACACAAAAAATTTGGATCCATAATCTCAGAAACATCCCAGCACCATCCAGATCACGACATGAAGTCCCCTCCTTTTGACTTCACCCTTTTTCTTTACTATGAAAGTGGTGAGGTGCTGGAACAGGCTGTCCAGAGAGGCTGTGGATGCCTCATCCCTGGAGGTGCTCAAATCCAAGTTAGAAGGGGCACTGGGCAAGCTGGTCTGGTATTAAACGTGGAGGTTGTTGGACCTGCCTGCAGCAGGGGGATTGGAGCTTGACCATCCTTGAGGTCCCTCCCAACCCAAGCCATTCTGTGATTCTCACATTCCCCTCCATGAAACATCACTCTTCCAGTGCTGTCAATGCAAACAGGCTGTTTCCCCTCAGGCAAAGCCCGCGGAGATTGCCAAAAAAAAAGAAAAAGAAAAAGGAAAAAAAAAAAAATAAATCCTCTTGATTATTTCTGTGGCTCTTTGAACAACATCAGCTATTGTCAGAAAGCTGTTTGCAGTGTTTTAAAGCCCTGAATGTCACATTGAGAGTCTGGTCGTGTCAGTAGGAAAAGCCTGCTGCTGCCACGACCCAGCACAAAACGCTTTATTGAAGACACCCCAAGCTCAGCAACACCGAGCCGGGCAGAACCGAAAAGGAAGCTGGTGGGTGTGACAGCCACGTTTTATGTAACAGTACTGAAAGAAGCAGAAAAGGGTTGAGTTTTTGTGGTTTTGTTTTTTTTAATTCTTATTTTGGCGTAGTGGGGTAAAAAACAAGGCTCGGGGTGAGGAAAGAAAGCTTCGGCTCGCTTTGGGAGGAGTTTGGGAGTGCTTAGGGGCGATGGAGCCCTTCCCAGCAGGACTCGGTGTGGACACAGCTTTGTCAGAGCGCTGTCGAGAAAACAGGGCTGGCCCTGCCACCAAGCAGCCTGCTTCCTGCTGTGCTACAAGGGGAAGCAGGGCTCTGTGACTGTGCAAACAAAGCAAACCTGCAGCTGCCACCAATCCTCTCCAGGAACAGGAGCTCAGGAGTGCCGCCCGACCACTGCAAACCCCAGAGAGAAAAGCACCAGGCTGTTCTCCATGGTGTGCAACGTTAGGAAGCAAAACTGGACGGGCTGCAATCTTCCTGAGTGCTGCGTTTCAGGTTACTTCACCCGCTGTACCTGCAGGAATTGCTTCCCAAAGTGCATTTATTTCTATCGCTTCCGCTAACACCTGGCTCTCGCATCAAGCCTTTCATCTGCAGGTCTTCAAACCATCCTGCAAAGAAAGCAAGTTGTCACTTCCTTCCCCCTCCCACACCCCTGTGCGCCGATGAGGGAGTTATAAGCCAAGTGAAACAATAAATATCACCCAACAAAAAGGGGGAATGCAACCAGCAATAGAAAGGACGGTGCTCCCACAGAATCACAAAATGGCCCGGGTTGAAAAGAACCACAATGATCGTCTGGTTCCAACCCCCCTGCTATGTGCAGGGTCGTCAACCACCAAACCAGGCTGCCCAGAGCCACATCCAGCCTGGCCTTGAATGCCAGCCTCCCATACGACTTCAACCTGCAGTGCCTGTAGAATCCATCCCTTCCCTGCTCAGGAAGCAGCTTCTCACTGCTGCGCATACACCAACGCTCCTCCCAGCGTTGGCATCCCCACCTCTCCCATCTCATGGCTCTGCTCCCCATAAGCAAACAGGCAGGCATTAATCCTGCATGTATCACCTCATCTCCCCGCTAACACCCCATTCACCATCCCTCACACGGGGACCTCGGGGCATTTTAAGCCCTATCATCTTATCTCCTCCGCAATCTCAATTCTCTGTGAAAATATTTGGTGAAACCTATTAAGGGATTTCTTGATAGAGGAGCGCAGATTCTACCATTATTTCTTCCCACGCAATTCTCCCTATCTGATAAAGAAATGGCAATGGCAAAGTTTGTTTAAATATAATCCAGTGCTGCTCCCATTATCTTTGAGGTCCGCATGGTTTTTTTTCCAGCAATACCATCACGCCGTTGCATAAATCAACTTGATTTATTTTTCCCTCCTATTTTATGAGCAAAGGCTTTTACTATTCCTTTCGATGCATCACGGTGATTAAGTACCTTCCTACCGGAAAGGCAGTGCTGCTGAGAGACCTGCAGCTTCCAGTCCTGAAGTCTTTCACTAAACACAGCACTGAACCCTTTAAACATCAGAGGATGAGAACATCTAAGGGCATCAGAAGCACCGACGGCTTCACGGAGTTGTAGAATCATAGAGCCACAGAACGGTTGGGTTGGAAGGGATCTTGAAGCCCATACAGTTCCAACCACTGCTGGTTGCCACCCACCAGCTCAGGCTGCTCCATGAATAAGGCAGAAGGGTTTTAAGGCATGCTATGTGCACAGCCCGCCCCAAACAGCTCCAGATGACATAGAAAACATAAGGAAACCCAAGCAATGCTTTTCCTAATAAAAATACTATAAGCTCCTATAATAACGGCCTAGAGAGAACTTGGTTTTCTCCCACTAAACCCTCTCCCATTTCCACTGCGGTTTATGTTGGCACGCATTATTTTTGCACAAACTCTAAGAAAGCAGTTGCAGTTCTATATTCTTAAAGTTGAATAAAATATTCATGACAAACTCCACTTTTCCCACTGTTTGCAGCCCAATTAACACAAGCACCGTGTCCACGGTCCCCATAAGGGCTGGCACCCCGACGCCGCATCTTGAAATCATTGCCAAGCCAACGCTGCTGCTTAAAGTCATCACAACAAGAGTTCTACACAATAAAACTTTTTGGGAAAGCAGCAGGTTGCACCTTCTTTAGACACTGAATAACCTTACAGAACAACCCACGTGACGCTCTGCTCCCTCCCTGTTGAAAGACTGATCAATGGCAATGCGAAAGCTCACATGCTGAATCTGTTCAAAGTATTTTGTCACTAAATTATTTGTACCACAATTTTCTCTCCACTTCAAAACGAACATACAGAATTGTTAAGGCTGAAGAAGGCCTCAAAGATGCCCATATCCAAGCCCAACCCATCCCACCATGCCCACTGACCACGTCCCTCAGTGCCACATCTCCACAGCTCTTAACATCTCCAGAGACGGCGACTCCAACATTTTCCTGGGCAGTCAGTGCCAGTAACCAACCACTCTTTCTGAGACCAAATCTACCAGATTGGGTTAAGTAAAGCAGGAAAATTGTGATAGAGACAAGGGAATTTCAGTGTAGGGATTTTAAAGTTGCATGAGAACAACTAAACAAGAAGCCTTGTTCTACGTGCATTTGGTGATCCCATCACCAGGTACCATATTAGGTGTAGAGTGGATACCTTTGCCTTTGGAGGCGCTGTGCCTACTTTAGTTGCAGCTTTGGGAAAGATAACCCAAAGTTCAGCTCTTGTAGGTTAAATTTAAGATGTAAAAGCTAAAATAAAAGAGGAGGATTTATAGGGTTAAAAAAAATAGGTGCAATTTTAAATTACTCAATGCAACACAGACCTGGTGGAAGATTGCAGCAGAATCATTGAATCACCAAGGTTGGAAAAGACCTATAAGATCATCCAGTCCAACTGTCCTCCTATCACCAATCTTCTCACTAAGCCACGTCCCTCAAGACAGCGTCTAAACATTTCTTGAATCAATCTCAACAAAGGCATAAAACTCATTATTATCCTTGGGCTTGTATCACCTCCACCTCTTACGTGCCCTTTGAGCAACTATTTCAATCCAGCTCTCTCATGAAAAGAATTCACTGCACCCAACGCCAAGGCAAGGAAAAAGAATGAATTAAAAATCCAAATAAAGCTTTTTTGCTTTTTTTTTCTTGTTGCTTTTCCCTTCCATGTAATTGCAAATGACAAACATATCTGTGGTTTACAGAGGAGGCAATAAATTAAAACAAGTCACAAATCAGACCAAAAAAAGATACTTAAGTCATTCAAACCACCACCCCAGGATGGCTTTGGCCCCATGGGATGCATCTCAGTTTTGTGAAAGGCTTGAAAGCCCTGAACTGAGGAAGCACAAAATGAAGAGCTCTCTTAGAAGTTGTTTCTTTCATAACTCAGCCAACTCTCTGGTGCTCCGTGAGCACAGCCATTCACGCCCTTTGGTTTGGTTGCAGGAAAAGCAAACGGCCTTCAGCAAAGAAGTCATTCATTTGTGAACACAACGTAAAAAAAACAAAGTTTGAGCATCCGCAAAATGGCTGCGTGTGTTTCTTTTGCAACCAGCCAAAGAAGATGGCTGTGAAATTGCTGTTGATAGAACATCAAGCTGATTGGTCCTCAGTATGATTTTAACTTTAAATTGGTACAAAAATACGCATCTCAACTCATTAGGAAGCTGAGGGCACCAGTAACCTCACATCAGAGGTGAGTTTCTCTGAACCAGGTTATCATAAATAGTTCCTGTGCCTCAGCCAGGTTGAAGCCCATCCAGATGGATGCTTCTTGAAGCACAGGGCTCGGTTTTACAGCATCTCCATCTATTAAGACCCAGAGGACCTCCCAGCGTGGTTCAAGCAGGAGAACACACCAGAGCTCACGTGCAGGATCTTTTCAGTGGGCAAATCCAGGATGGAGGCGATTTCTGCTGCCATCTCCCCACATCACAGATGTGACAGCAGGACAATAGCATGAATAATTTTTGTTACTCAATCGCTGCTGAAGGAAAGCATTTGGAGTCTAAATTAGGAACGCGAAAACGATTAACATTAGCATTAACCTCAGCTCCACCCTAATTGCACTACATAAAAGCAGACGTAACAATTACAAAGATAACATTGTGTGTCATAAATATCGCACACAGGAATACAGCAGTCACAGCATTCGTTTCCTGACCTGGGAAAGCTGCTATAATTGTAGAGCCTTGTGCTCGCAGAGGACTCGGGTTTGGCCGCTGGTTGCCAACAGGCATTGGTTGCTGTGATTTTCCCACCACTCTCTTCCAACTCTTCGTGTTCCCAACCAACGCCGCGTCAACGCGTGGCTCTGAGCTCTGCACAATGTGGTTCAGCAGGAATTTCGTGTTCTTGCTGGAAACAAACGAGGCTCATCCCAAGCTAGATGCAGAGACGCGAAGCAACTGAAGCAGAATTTGTGTGTGCTGGTTTGCGGATGCACATTTCTCTGCTAAGGGTATCTACACTGAAACCATCGGCAGCCCTGCTCCATTCAGACAGAAGCTCAGGAGTCCATCTTGGCTCCATGTCATTCAGCTTCAGACCACACAAGGCTGAGGTTTGCCGTCCTTAACCCTGCCTCCTGGGGCTGGTGGTGATTAATACAAAGCCACAGAAGCCACCACACCCCCTCGGATGGGAGCTTTGTCTCACTGACAGCCATCCTTGCAAGCAAAATTCTCCCAAGTAATCCCCTCTCCTTTTAATTTAAGCCTCCCAGATGACAAATATGGAAAGTGTAAATGGTTCCTCCCTCCCAGAGAGCCCCTAGAGATGCAAAGACTGAAAGAAATAAAAACAAAAATAAAAGCCAGCGTATTCCTCAAGTCCTGCCTTTAGAAAAGAGCCTTTCCTCTCAGTGAAGCCTCCTCCAGTCAGTTAAGCCTCCTTCCAGCTCTAAATGCTTTTCATCCAAGTACAGAGAAGGTTAAAAGCAACACGTTCACTCAGTTTGACATTTCCCAATTAAAGTTAAGGGATGACAGTGACTCCCATGAGCAGCACTGGAGAAGGGAGGAGTTCTCCAATGTGGAAATGCCAATATTTTTGGATACTCCCAATTGCTACTGTATAAGCTGTTAGCATCTCTCTTATCCCAGGGGCAAACTACTGCCTTGGGTCTCTTCTCAGTTTTATCTTCACTTTCTAGCCAGCAAGAACAATCAGTTCCACATCAACACCCTTCTTTCCTCCTTAAGCTCTTTTATAAATTATACACGGGATTTTATTTTCTGGGCCATTTCTGTGGAGCTCCTCTGGTTGTGTTTTTTCTCCTGAACCAGGATTCCCTCTGGAGGATCCGCTGCTGGCAACGCTCCTTCTGCTGCAATGCAGCTTGCTTGCAAGCCTCCCAGAAGGGTTCCAAGGGTGAAGCTGAACGCTGCCTACTCCCTAGCAGCACTGCACTTGACGATAAATACCTCCCTCATTAGCATGCTGAGCTTCATTAGTTTTGCTGCTTACCACCTAAAAGCATTCAAGTTGTGCTGAATTTCCAATTTCACAGCTTGCAGCGTGGTGCATTAGATACTTGAGGGTCTCCAGCCGTGGGGCACTGACAGCATTTACAGCGTTTTAAGTTTGCGAGCTGCTGGCTGTAAATCTGCTAATGTCTGTAAAAGAGGCAGCATGTGCCTACGAGTGAACAAAGAAGCCATCCATACATTCCCTAAGAGTTATAGGCAGCAGAGGGGCAAAATGATTGCCCAGCATCACTGACACGGCGTTGGTGACTTCGTGACCTCAAGTGGGAAGTCGGTGTCATCCTACAGACGTGGATTACCCAGCAGCAGGGAAGAAGTCAATCTACACTACAGAACACCATCAAGCCTGGGAAGCGCTCTGATCTCCCCATTCAACCTCCCTGCTTCTCAATTTTCACAGCACTTGCAAAATTGGAAGACTTTGATGTTCTCTGAATGTGGCTGCGATCGCTTGATGGTTCATAAGGCTCTTTGGGACAGAAGGGTAAGTGCAGGCTGTCTTCTGTTACCACTCTTGAATCCTCAGGAAACTAAGCTGAACAAACATAACTTTACTCACTGTTAGTGAAAATAATGAATAACAAGCAATACGTGGAGCTTTTCAGCACTGATGATGCACACACTTGCATTCAAAGGGCAGTTCAAGCAGAAAGGCGTTGCAGACAGCAAACGGCTCAAAGGAGGACTTGTAGTTGGTTTCCTCAATGCATACACAGCATTATGGCTTTACAGGCATTTCATGGATTAATCACACAGAATAATTATCTCATGGTGAAGTGCCGATCTGGAATTAAAGAGATTTGTGTTTGGGTCTCAGCTCTAGAAGTTCTCACCCCTGGGGAAGTCGTATCAGCTCTGCATCTCGCCTTGCCATGAAACCTCCTTGGCATGACTGACTGAAGAACCTGCGTGAAGATGCCAGAGGGAAAGACCATTCCAAAGACTTTCTTTATCCCCTTTATATCTGCTATGAGGCACTGACTTGGTCTAGTCATGATTCTTTGAAGGAAGGCCTTCCATCTTAAAGGATATAAAACAAGCTTGTTTTATCCTTTAAATATAATCTACTGGTGAAGTACAATTTCCACAAATGCACCAGAGGATCATAGCATCATTTGAGTTGGAAGAGATCTATAAAGGTCATCCAGTCCAAGTCAAAGATGTGCAGAGCAATTTCAGCACAGTAACACATTTGATAGCATTATTATAATGTGTCTGTAGGCACAAAAGGTCGATCAGAAAAAAATCTGAAGCCAGCTCTTGGCCTAAGATCACTCTAACACAGAAGGGCATGGCAAGAAAAACTGCCCCCATACAGGTTTTCATGTCTGTATTTTGTGGTCTCCCTGATTTTGGGTCCTTACACATGGCTGTTCTTTTTGTTTCCTCAGCTCACATCACAAAATCCATTTCATTTAACCATCACAATGGATTCATTTGTAATTTGGTTAATCCACACTGGCTTGCCCATATACTCCAAGTGTCTAACATCTGGCCTTTGTCAGCTTGGTTGTCTACCTGTTCCTCTATAAAGAAAAGGGACATCCAAGACTTCTCAGAATTGCCTTCTTTGCTTCTGAGAAGCTCATTCAGCATGCAAAGTTGGGCTGGCAACCTCACCATTGTCCCAAACCCAAAACGGAGGCCAGATTTTGGCGAGGATGAAAAGGAAGGGAAAAGAGTGTGGGTAGAAGAAAAAGTTCAGTCGTGTTTCAGAGCGGCTGTTTTTTGCTTTTGAATCTAAAGCCAAAACTTCTATTGAATTCAAATTTGTGCCCTGCAGTTTGAAGAACATTCCTCCACCATGACAGGATACATCCAGCACGGGACACGAAGAAGCATTTGCTTTGTGTTTTGGTGGTAACATCTGCATCATCCAAAACACAAAAGCTGTCATCATCTGACCCCGACAACAGGTGACAGCCACAACCACCAAGCCTTCCTCCCACACCCAGCACCAAATTGCACTGGGAGGGCTGCAAGGAGAAACCTCGCTGGGAGGACGCAAATCCCACAAGGTTTCAACCCAGCATTTTTCCACCAATCTCCAACTGCCTTGAAAATATAATTAACATCACTTGTCTTTTGATTTTATCTCCATTTTCTCAGGTTGTAGGCTATCTGGGAGAGCTCTGGGTACATACATGTGGGTATGCACACCAGCACGTGCAGCTACTTGCCTGCAGTTACCAGCTTCTCAGTGCAGCTGCTTTTCTCAGGGCCTCCTTGGAAAACACAATGTGGTAAAGAACCTTAGGGAAATCTTCCTTCTTAACCCCGTGCCGTCACTGATAAAAAGATCTTTGCTCCCATTGTATCTCGCTGATACAGATGAGCTCAAATCAATGGAGCATTCAAGCTCAGGCTGAGCGCCCCGCATTCCCCGGTGTATTCCAACAAACTGCTCTCATGGGGATTTCAGAGGTGATAAAATGGCCCTTGGAGTAAGGGAAAGATTTTTCTTCCTTTCTGAACATAAATGTTAAAGTTTTCTGAAAAACTGAATGATAATACTCTGAGAAAGTGATGGACATCCATACAAAAAAAAAGACCAAGACAAGTCTTACCCAGGCTCGAGGCTAACTCCCACTCCAGGCTATGTCCACAGCTGTCTCTTCTCCATGTACTCTTCTGAAATCACCCCCATTTGCTGTGAGATTTACCAGAAATAAGACATTGCACAGGAAGGTCTTGGTGTACCACAAGAGGTGCAGACAGGCAGGTGAGCTGCACAGCAGAGGGTGCAGGCACAGAAGAAGTACATCAGTTTTAAGAAAAATGATGACCCTATAGGGTAGGTTGAGCACTGATCTGAATCAGAGAACTAGAACATATGTTGTGAAAGGGTTAGAGAATTCTATCCAAGAGAAAAAAAACAAAATGTTTCAGTCTTAAAGAACTTCCCTTTTCAGTGGAAAATTGCTTGCTACGAACTTGGACAGAAGTTTCTGAGCCAGCCCAGGCGGGGGTTCACCTACATATCCAAGCCAGAAAGGCCAAGAACAAAGCATCCAAACATGTCACCCTGCCAAAACCTCCGTGGTTTATCATCCTGAGTTCAACTTGAGACCTCCAACTCCGCTAAACATGGAAGAGTTTCCAAGAAAGCTTTGTTGGCAATGATCCTCAAATGCAGCTCCCGACCTGCAGCTCAACTTCTTCGTGGATTCTGAAGGAATCATCCTTTCTGCTAGCCTAAGACTGAAATACCACAGCTTTTGAACAACATGCTGCATTACTCTAAACATAACTATTTGTGGAAGCCTGGTTGCTGAAGGACGAGGCACCAAGCTGAGCCCAGCCGTGCCCCAGAAAACACTGGACTTCCTGGCCAGCTCTGTGCAGCACCCACAGTGCTTCCTTCCTACCCTGCTGGGATCAGAGAAGTCATTCTTTTGGAAAAAGCTGTGCAAAGCCAGGAGTGTCTGGGTGAAACTTTCCTGACCAGGGTAGAGTGGGGCAGGCACCAAACCCTAGGGATCCAGCAGGACTGAGCAAGCTTCACCCCTCAACAACGCCCTGCAATGGGATGCTGCAGCTCAAGACAGGAGGTACTGATGGATGTTAAAAAAAACAGAGCAGTGTTCAAAGAATCACAGAATCACTAAGGTTGGGAAAAGACCTCTAAGATCACCAAGTCCAACCCCCGTCCATCCCCACCATCCCACTGACCACATCTCTCAGCGCCACATCCCCACAGTTCTTCAACACATCCAGGGACGGTGACTTCACCGCTCCCCGTGCAGCTGTGCCTGTGCCTGACCACTTTTTAGGAGAAGAAATGATTCCTAATATCCAGTCTGATGCTCCTCTGGCATAACTTGAGGCCATTACCTCTCACCCTATCACTAGTTATCTGAGTGTTGTTGCTTTTGTAACCGTGACACCACTGAGGTCTCTGCACAGAGGAGCTGTCCAACCTGAGAGCACGAAGACACTTGGGATCCCAAAGCTTCCAGTGAGAAAAACCAATGAGGTTTGAAACTTTGAAACTTTCTTACCTGCACACTGCAAATGCAAACTCCCTAGGTTTGCCACTGCTACACCCTATGGTAAACCTGAGCAGGAATATATGAGTGACATTGCTAAAAAAGTAGCCTGTGACAAGCAAACATGACCAGTGAAAACAATGCCCAAGAAGACTAGAGACACGTCTACAGGATTCCTTTCTGTAGTCTTCTTGCAGTAGTTTTCCACCATAACATCCAAAATGGAATGCTTTGTTATCTGAATCAAGGTGATACAGTAAAAAAATAACCCATAAAACAGTGCTGTAACACTGCCAGGTGGTAATGGCTATTTCACAGCCACAGAGTGAAAAGCCACTCAGCCCAATGCTCCTCTCCAATAGCCCATGAGAGTCAAAAAGCCCACCAGGATCTGTGTGACACAGTAACAGCATCCACTGCTGTGCTTGGTCTAACAGCTCACAGTACCTGAAACAGCAGAACGAGCCCAGTAGGAGCCAAGCAGAACAGAAAATACACGTAGTAGAACAGTATGAAATTCATTTGAGTACATATGCACACATAGACACACACTTCTAGACCTGGAACGCATTGCTAAGCATCCCACAGATTCAAAGAGAAGCATTTAGTCACCCATGAAAGCTACAACTCACTTCAGTTTGGAACAGAGGTTATCACACCAGGTTTGCAAAAGAATTCAAAGAATTTCTGCATGAAACCATAAATTGGTCAAGTTTGTGAAGCTTGCTGTGTCAACAGGAACCTACGTGAAAGTTTTAAGGAAATACCAAACCACATACACAAACTTCATCTCTAGACAGTGTGAATCTGCATACATAAAAGCCACAGCAACAAAAAATGCTTTGGAAAAGCCCTGCTTATAAAAATCTCCCCATTTCAAACACACATCTGAATTTGCTATACAATCCTAGAAGAACTTCAATCACAAGAACTGCCCACAGCCTCCCTGCTGGATGCTGGTTTTTAACTCACTATCATGCTGAGTAACACTGCTTCTTATTTCATGACCTTCCTTCTTACTCCATGACCCTCCTTTCATCAAAGAGGCTCTGTTCTTTTTTCCTCTCTTCCTCCTTAACAAATCTATTCACACCAGAATTATGCAACATCTGTGCCCAGGTAATTTCAACCTAATGCTGGTTTGTATGACCAAGAAAAAAAATAGCCTTATGAAAAACCCTTTTCAAAATAGAGCAAATATTAACATCCAACTCTGTACAACTTGCAACGTGATCTAAAAGTTCCAAAAATGACAGATTCATTCAAGGAAAAGTAAAATACTAGATGAAGGTTTGCATCAAATCAAAGCCTTAGAAAGCTTAGTTCATCATGAACAAACTTGGGGAAAACAGAGTGGCTGCTGCAAGGCTTGGAGGTGTGAATCCACCAGACTTCTGCAAACTCTGCACCATCAAAGGCCGGTGTTGAGCTACAGCAGCCCCAGTTTCACATTCAAAGCACCAGGGTCACACTGTACCTTAGCAGGGACGCTCATCCAACTGTTCACCTCCTCAGTGCAATGGCCAAAGCTCTTCTGTTTGGTATCCAATCGGGACGACGATGGGTAGCAGACAATCAATCCTTATTAAGGCTGATGATTATCCTCGATGCGCTCTGGAAGAGAGAAACACCTGGTTACTGGCTTGTGCCAAGCTAAGTGAGCCAGCTCTCACAGATCAGCCACTTCCAGCAAATCATTTCTTTTTTTTAATTGCCCCCAAATTAAAAAATTGGGGGCTGTGAATGATGGGGGCTGTTCTCATACAACAGATCCTGAACATATAAGAAATATCAAAGTCTGCCTATGGTCTCCAGCTGCATGTTCCAAATGGAAGGTGACTTCCAGATTCTCTCTGACTGCTGGCATCCTAGTAGAGATTGCAAGGCATTCATGAGTAAGGAAAGCTTTTGTGTGCATTACTTGGAAAAAGAAGTGAAATAACTATCAGCTGCATTAAAAATGCTCATAAATTTAAGGAAAAAAGAGGAAAAGGCCTCTGGCCAATCTGAAGCTTTTGTGTTTATATACTCTCTATTTGAAGGAGTGTAATCAATCTCAAGACTGTGAAGTACCATGATTGTATTTGAATGATGTTGCATCTCAAGTGTAGATAACAAAGCCTGGATTTTAAGAAAACTTTAGTACTGATGTAGTTCGACTTTTGAGTTTTGTCAGCTATGAGATCCTACTGTCTAAAATTGTAGCACAGTGTTTATAAGGCATACTCGTTATTTAAATTTATTTGCAGCCTTCCAGTATTAATGGCAGCTTATAATCAGGAGGGAGACCAGCTTTTTATGCCAGTAGATAGTGATAGGACAAGGAGGAACGATTTTAAACTAAAAAAGGCAGATTTGGGTTAAGTGTTAGGAGGAAATGTTTTACTTTTAAGGTGGTGATGCCCAGAAAAGCTGTGGGTGTCCCATTCCTGGACGTGCTCAAGGCCATGCTGGATGGGGCTTTGGGCAATCTTGCCCACAGCAGGGGCTTAGAGCTAGATGACAATATTTAGGTCTCTTCCAATCCAAGCCATTCTATGGTTCCATGATTCTATGAATAAATCCATGGACTTCTAGCACTACAAACAAGAGGTAATAGGCTTACATTGTACCAGAGGAGGTTCAGGTTGAATATTAGGAAACATTTCTTCTCACAAAGAGCAGCCAGGTGCTGGCACAGCTACCCAGGGAGTGGTGGGGTCACCATCTCTGGGGGTATTCCAGAACTGTGGAGATGTGGCACTAAAGGATGTGGTATGGTGGGGTGGGATGGGGTGGGCTTGGCCATTTTACATGACTGAATCTTCCAATCTTAATAATTCCATGATTATATTAAGTACATCTGGAAGTACACCATATTGCAGAAGCCAGGTAGAGTAAGAAGAGCTGAAGACCATTTGGGGTGTAGCCTGATGTTACCCACTCAGTTAATAAACCAGGAGCTTACCAAATTAAAAATTAGTCCTCAAGTGCTCTGTTTTACAGACAGAACAACAAAGAACATACATTGCTTGGCCTAATGCTGAAGAAATCTCCAGCCGTATCAGATTTTGCATCCCAAACTACTCCACTTAACCCTAAACACGACCTTGTTTTCTCTTCTCTAAACAAAGTAAGGTTTGGGAGCAGCACCGGGACCTTCTACTGGGCCAGGCAGAGCCTCATCTCAGGCACTGTGTGCAGGTTGGGCACCACAATATATAGGCATCAAACTATTAGAGAGCATCCAATGGAGGGCTATGGAGATGGAGAAGGGTCTGTAGGACAAGGCGTGTGAGAGGTGATCTCCAATCTAAGGGAGGAGGTGAGTGGCCCTTCTGGAGCTGTGAGTAAGTTAGCAAGGAGGAATGAAAACAAAAACAATTCCACTGAGCTGGTGGAAGAGACAAGTGGATTATTCCCTTGGCAACGAGTTTAATGGGACCCAGTTATTTTCTCAGCCATTCAGTTCTACACACGTTCAGTTTCTGTGTGTTGCTCTTCCCAGTTTTAGATTTCATTTTCAACCAGAGCTCACCACACCTCCCACACATCTCAACACCAAACCACACAAGCTGTGTTGTGATGAGGCCGGGTTGGTCTGAGATAGCTCCAACACCTCTGCTGCTTTTATACTGATTTCATTTTTGTACAGTGATTTAAAGTGAGAGGAGAAAAAGAGTAACTTTGGGACTGCAAAGAGCAACGGTGCGATTAGAAGGATCAGTCGTGTCTGCAGAGTCTTATTACAAGTAATTTATATGCAAGCAAAAAAAAATATTCCCTATTTTCCTAGGAAAATGCCAAATTCCATAGTGATTTACACGCTTTGCAAATCTCATTGACTTCAGAGGGAGAGCCTGCAGTATAAATCAGTGGACTGCAGCCTCCCAGCAACGTGGAGTAATCCCCTCGTATTTTACCTTCCACAAATCCTAGCTCCAAACAGGTTCTATCATTAAGACCCCGTGTCCCCAGCCACAGACATGCAGCATGCAGCCAACTTACCAGACCTCAGCTCCCCTATAACACAGAATTGCAGTTGGCATTTGCTCTGGGTTGGGGCCAAGCAGTCGTTTACAACAATAGGGCAAATATTACAAATAGAGAACAGAGGGAAGAAGGTGAGAAAAGTTACCATTGATTTGAGTATGGGGGAAAAATACCCACACCCTTCCTGAGGCCAGAAACACTGAAGCTTTTTAGAGTGGCTTATTTGAAACAGCTATGGAAAAAGGATCAGTGCTTGAGCAATTTAACCATAGCAGATAAACTGTTCCCTCAGACCCAAACTGGAAGGGTTTTCCCCCAGTTCTAGCTGTGGTCCATTAACCCATATTCCCTCCCCACTCAAGCCTTAGCTGTTTCACAGACTCTCACGGCTCCAATGTTCTATTTTAAATGGGCAATTTTGACACATTAAAGCTAAGCAGTTACACTTTTATTACCCTATTATACAGCACTGTGACAGATTTCCCTAAAGAGCTGATGGTAAATCACAGCCCAATTACGGGCGGGTAAACTAATGAGAACAAGAGAGAAATACATGGGGAAAAGCCACGATGACTTCACGGCGAGACCTCACCCATGACACAGGGCTTTGTGGGGCAGCATCCAGCGTTCAATGAGCCATGAGTTTTCACTATGCTTCTGGACAAGGTTTGATTTTTCACCCTCCACGACCCAGAAGTTGCCCCAAACCCATCCTCTGATACAACTGAGGACATCTGATTATAGTTGGTTGAATGCTTTCCACCCATGTCACCTTGCTCAGATGATGGATGTGATCAGTTTCCCAGCTCAGCCCAGTCAATATGGGCTTAGGATAACCCCAACCCATGCACAAGGGTTATGAAAGCAGATACTCAAGGCCAATGGAAAGGAACCCATTGGAAGGTCCAGCACTGGGGCACTGTGCTCCTCTCCCTTCCATTTGTATTAACAAAGCCAGGAACATGTTACAGAGGAGGCTTTAAAACCCCCACAGAGCTGCCAAAAACATCAAATTAGAGCACAGTCAGAGTTCATAATAAATTCACCCAAATGAACCACACTATTGTTTAGTTACTTTCTTGGGTGAAACCAAAATGATGAAAGTAAAGGTCTACCAACACTTACACCCAAAACACTTCCTGCCCTTGCACGAATCTCTATTTCGTTTGGGTTTCAGTGGTAGGTGGGCACACAGATCACAACTTGTGAGAGATAGATTAAAGTGGAGGGCTCTGTCTCTCCTTCCACCCTTAACGAAAAGCACTAAAAATGTCATTCTGAAAGAGCTTTGCTTAAAAACCATCCCAGCATTCACAGTGGCAGGTAGAAAGTTCAAAAAAAAGTTAATTCAAAGCAGCAAGAGAGCAATGATCTGGCCATTCCTTGTTTGGACGCCACTGTACCCACCAGCAAAGCTGTGATCATGAAGTGCTCTGTGATTCAAATTTAGCTGGATTTATGCAGCTATTCATCTCCCTACAGAAGGTTCAATCCATCGCTGAATCCTACAGGGAAACCTGAATCTCCCTGTGTCACAGAGTCACGAAGGTTGGAAAAGGCCTCTGAAATCACCCAGTCCAACCCCAACCTACCCCACCATGCCCACTGACCACGTCCCTCAGTGCCACATCTCCATGGGTCTGGAACACCTCCAGGGGTGGTGGCTCCATCACTCTTTGGAGAGCTGTGTCAGTGCACATCTTCTGGAAAAGACATTTTTCCTCATATCCAACCTGACTCTCCTTGGGAAAACTTGAGACCATCCCCTGTCATCACAGTTAACTGGAAGAAGAGACCGACCACACCAGCAGGAATGGATTACTCATGGTCACAAGTTGGAAGTAAAATTAACCTTTGGAAGCCAGCATGTCCCAGGAGAGCAGGTCAGACCCAACTCGCTCCTCTGCACAGAGGCTTGGAATCTGCTGGCCTCTCTACTTCCATCATCCCGGTAATTATTTTAATTTGCAGCTTCCTGATCTTGGCAGAGAAAGTCTTAAGAGCCCAATCAAGAACAATTAAATGCAAGAATGAAACGAAATAAGGTGCCAAAAAGGGCTGATGTCTGCTCCTCTACCCTTTAAGTTGAATGAAAGATTAAAAGCTCAGCTTACCAGCTCCCAAGCAAACCTACAGAGGAAGGCACCATCAGAAGAGAGATCTCAAAAGCCAACTATATGTGTAGCTAAGCTCTGCTAGAGCCCCAGAATGCAGCTCTGCTGTCCCCATGAGCTGGGAGAAGCGATGGCTCAGCCATCCTTCCCAATGCCACGATGCTAAGCAGCAAACCATGCAAGTTTCCACATCACAAAATACACAGGGTTAACGCACCCATCCAGGAAGGAATTCTGGGGATGCTCCTCTTTCTCAGGACTCCTCACAGGTTTCATTTTAAGATATTCCCCGGCTCTTGTTATTGCCTGGCACCTTGTTTGCTCATGCTCTGCCTAAGCTGCCAACCACAAATTAAACACTTCAGTTAAAACTAGACACACGATGCTCATCTTCCACCTTTAATACTTAGTCACTAGAAACCCAACATCTGTTTTGCTTTGAGGCTTTCAACAGTGACTCAATGTTATCTACAGTTTTGGACTGCTGAAGATAAGCGTTCCAGAGGCTTTTCCCTCCCCCTAGCAACAGGGCTGCTTGCTTTCAGATGCAAGAATCAACCTCAAACACATGTTAGAGGCAAAGTTACTCAAGTCTGAAACAAGTTGAAGAGGAAGCATCCGACTCAGTTTTTTTTTCAGCTGAGGATGAAGCTCATAAAGGGGCTTACAGAGCTCCTGCTCTGTTTACAGTAATCACAATAAATGTGCTGCAATTAAAGTGACTCTGAGCATGAGCCCCCCAGCCTGCAGGCAGTCCCGGAGGGTTAGCTGTGACTTAATCTTTGCTGCCTTCAGGCTCAGCAGATAATGAAGCACCACGCATCTCCACCAGCAGCAAAGCACCTGAGGTGGATGCACAGCTCTAGAGAAAAAAAAAGACACAGCAGCAGGAAATATCCCCACACCCAGGGACCCAATTAACTCACCGATGGAAGCCAACTTGTATCCTATTAACAAGGGAGACGCTGCGCAGGCACAAAGGCATGCACACCTGGGGAAAGGACTTCAAGGGGAACATACATTAGAGGTATGTGCAAGGGAAGAGTCTGGACACAGCCATCCCTCGTCCTGCTGGAAGGGATCTGTGCAGCATCACAGCCAGCTGCCACACCGACCACGGACAGCCACTTCCCACCCATCTGTCAAGGGCTAATGAGCAGAATCCCCTCTAACCAGCAGGCTGGGAAACAAATCATAGATTCATTAAGGTTGGGAAAGATCTCTAAGATCATCAAGTGCAATCAGCAACCCATCACCACCATGCCCACTAAACCACGTCCCCAAAGCGTGGGTCTGACATGTGCTTCCCTCAGCCAGCGTTGGCTTTGTGAGGTTGCAGCAGCTCCCACATTAGATGTGGTCACGTCACGCTCAAAGGGTTTTATGATCCATGTCACCTTCTGCAGGCAGATAAGTGGCACTGCCATTTAGGATACCATCCTGTGAACACCTCTGGGTGATGGAAATTCGAAAGGCAGCATCGATACCTGGCTCCCAGCTGCTCCATATTCAGCTCCTAAAAACTAGTATGTACCCGATGCTGTCAGAATGCTCATGACAGACCAGATGTAAGACCCATCAACTCACTTTCAGTACAGGAGGGCTACACATACTGGAGAGAGCCCAATGTAGAGCCACCGAGGTGCTGAAGGGTCTGGAGCAGCTCTGCTGCAGGGGAGGCTCAGGGGGATCTCACCCATGGCCACAAATCCTGGCATGGAGGTGCAAGGGGATGGAGTTGGGCTCTGCTCAGTGCTGCCCAGGGCCATGCTTTGAGGTACTGGGCACAACCTGGAGCCATCCAAATAAGATTCTAACATGCAAAATATCCTACAGCAACTTGCACAGTTCAGCCCCACTGATGTGGGGCCATCACTGAGGTGATGGCACGTAGGGGAAGATGCTACAGAGGCAGCACCAGCAGCTCAAGTCTGACTATGCCTGCAACTCAGAGCTCTCCTGAGCTCTCACCCTGGGTTCCCGTGTTCATACACACTGATAGAAACAAGCACTGCCATACAAACCTTCCAGACTCAAACTCTGTTCCTCATTAGTGCTCGGCGGGCAAAGAAGCAGAAGAACTGGTTTGAAAAGAGAAGAGGAAAGAAAATACAGATGACTCTCGATAACACGTCTAATTAATAAAGCACAAACTCGACAGGCTGGTTTAGTCTGTGCATCCCATCTGCTTTGACTTCAGTCACGATGCTTCCCATATCCACAAGCACCCTTTTCCATACGGATATTCTCGCGTGCTGACAAGCTGACGGCGTGCCTTCAGCACCCGGGCACATATGTTCCCCTATGGCATCACCACAAACCCTTATGTTCTTATAGGAAGAAGGGATGAACAACTGAAGATACCACTGTCCTGTGTGCAAAGGATGGTCCCCCAAAGCCTACAAACACAATATTTCTATCTGAGTTTGCCATAACTCTTCACAGCCAGCTGCTCTCCACGGCCCTAGATAAGTGCTTATCTTCCTGCAGGGCCATAACCTCATAAATGCTGACATTATTTACTCTGTCGCGCTTTAAGTGACTTTGCAATCAACTCAAATGAAGTGCTGGAGTAAAGGATGATTTATAATGATTTATTTGTGGAGTAGCTGTACCTCCCTATGGTCAGCACTTAGAGTTACAACTCCCAAAGATCAGCTTTAGACAAGGGCTTCATCCTTGTGTCTTCCTGGTGCTCCTCCTGGAAATGAATGGCAGAGAAGAGACAAAGCACAGAGTCCCACCAGCACAAAGCACCCAGACACTCCCACAAACATGCCCTATGATTTTATGATTCTGTGCCCTAAAAGTCTCAACAAAAAGGAACGGATGAGTAACAAAACCGAGGAAGCAGGAAACCCCACTGAAGCACAGGTCAGTGGAGGAGGCAAGACAAGAAGCGAGATGGAGAACATCAAGCATCAGCAGCAACACAATTAAGCTGCTCTGCAACTTGAAAGGAAATGGAAAGGAGGTCAGGAGGAGGTGCAGTCAGCTTAACATCACGACTACAGCAGGTGTGCTGAGATCCAGGCGTGCCATGAGAAATACCTAAGTGAGTTCAGTAAATGGCAAGTTCTGTATCAAAGCAAGATCCATGCTCCCCTGAAAAATGGCAAGAGCAAAAAGATTCCTGCGTCCCATTACTACTGGCTGAGAGGTTTTACATCTATGAGTTCTGAGACTTACAAGCATAGAATGGCTTGGGGTATGAAGGGACCTCAAGGATCACCAAGCTCCAATCCCCAGTGTAGCACTTGGGGTCAAGAGCATAGGGAACAGAAAACTTGCCCCTCAAATCTATACAGCCTAGCAGAGCACTTTTCCCTCTTTCTCCATAGTTTTGCAAGCTGGAAACATCCACTTTATAACAAGCATTAGGAAAGAGGCAAGGGCAATTTCTATCATAGAATCATAGAATCACCAAGGTTGGAAAAGACCTAAAAGATCACCCAGTCCAACCGTCACCTATTCCCAATAGCTCCTACTAAACCATGTCCCTCAACACAACATCCAACCTTTCCTTGAACACCCCCAGGGTCGGTGACTCCACCACCTCCCTTGGCATCCATTCCAGTGCCTGACCACCCTTTCTGAAAAGTAATACTTCCTATGGTCAGTCACAGGCCTCCAGAACAAGATGAAACCATTGACCAAGTGTTGCTGATAGTCCTGATGTGCTCACAGACAGGCTGACTCATTTATCCCAACTGAAAACCCGATACAAATATCAATACAACTCAGTCTGCTCGAGATGGCAGTTCTCTGGTTTTTCTCAGGTCAGGAAGCTGCAGGGTTTCATTGCTATGGGTGAATTTCACGAAAGCAAATCTTTCAGCAACCTGAAAGGCTCAAGAGGCAGAGAGGATACAGTCAATGCCAGATAAGCTGCTACTGTATGACAGTGCACACAGGTACAAGAGAAGTTTAACCAGAACTGTGAGACTACTCTGAGCTGGTACAGGGGGAAACCAGGGCAGCAGCCAGTGCTTTGGAATAGGCACAGCAACGAGTTTCCACAGGAGCTTGTTTCTTTAAAGACAGATCTATTAGATCATCCTGTCCCCTAGAGTATGTTGTTTCCTAATGTTCTGCCCAGACCAATTTCAAATGTCAAAAGTAATGTGGGTTTTTTTTTTTTTGCTTTTTTTTTTGGTTTTGCTTTTTAACTTTCGTCCCCGCAGAGCCTGTCGAGGATGAGAATTTTAAGCTCTGCTCTGTCTTTCACATTAAAAATGCAATTATCGGGGCAGCCTGACTGCAGCATCTCCTGTCACACAGATTCTGCTGCAGGAGGCTGGAAGAACAGCTTGCTTTTCAAATGGAGTTAGAAAAATTAATACAAGTCTTTCAGAGCTCAGTGTTCACACGCCAATAAAATGCAGGAAAGGCATGTGCAGCCTCTAGGGAAAAGCATCCCTTACAGAAAGCCATCCATGTGGTCTTAAAAAGCACATGATGCAAGGCCCTTGAGAAGTACTTACCCTGAAATGCTCACTACTTTTAAAACAGACTTCTTCCTCTTGCTTTGCAATCTTCTCATCCAGTTAGTGAAGTAAAATCTTACCTACATAAAGGAGATTTTTAGACTCGCATCTCCTCTGGATGCAAGAGATGTTTGGCTGAGGAAAGTCATGGAGCAGAAGACTAAAGTTAAAGTAGCTTTGACTCCTCTTCCTGGATACAAAGGCTGCAAAGCATCTTGCAAGATGTAGCTTTTGTATAACCCTAAGTGCAAATTACCACTACAAGCTGGAAACATCTGGATCTAAATAGTTAAACAAGATAGCATTGTTGGGTCACATCTGGTTTCCACATTTTCTACCAAAAGGACAGAAAGGGCACCCATCAGGGTCACACGTTTGGCTGCAGCTCACTCAGAGCCTCCTCACACTGGATAGCCAAAAACCAAAGGATGCAACCAGCAGGAGTGCTCCCTTCCTCAGCTCCCCATGCCCAGGCTGTCCCACCCTGTGCCAGACGTGGTCCAACACCTACAGGATGGATGGAACAACAAACCAGTCTTTCCAAACCAAGAATGCCTCAATCTTACTCCATCTCACCTTTGCCACGTGACAGCTTATCAGCTCTACACACACCTTAATTTCCTCTTCACAGTGGGGAAATAGCACTGCCTGCTCCACTGAGAATTAACTACTGAAGCAGCGATGGTGTGCCTGAACTCCACCAAGCCCCTGCTCCATTTTAAAAGAGGAGAACACCTGGCTATGATGAGACAGGGCTTGACCCCCAGTTATTAAGCAGAAAGTACAAATATTAAGCACAAATATCAACGGTGAAATAGGCTCAGCTGGTGGCAAGAGGAGGTCACAGCACAGGAGTGAATCACTGAAATCAGCCACGTCTGGCCTTCAAGGATGTCAAGGTTTAGCATCTAATTATTAATAATGAATCCTCCGCAGCGTGTTGCCTGCTAGGAAAAAAAAAAGGAGAAGTGTTGCTTTTTCAGCTGCCCATTATATAAATGGAACTGAATGAGCCCCACTTCAGAACAAGTAAATCTCTTTCATATCAAGCATTAGGCGGCTCGAGTGGGAAGCAGCGGCGTCGTTAGGCATTAGACATCTTCTCCTTGGAGAAGAGATGTGAGGCTTAGTGTATTTCAAAAGCCAGCACTCCAGCAACCAGAGAAGCACAAATTCATATTTAATTTTGCATCCTTCCCTCCCCAGACAGCAAGCAGGCTGGTCTGATCCAACAGGAATACTCACCCCAGCCCCTTCCTGAGCACAAAAGCCTGCAAATAAGGCAGGCATCAATAAATGGAAGCACAATGGGAAGAGCAGGAGAGCTCATGGAAGAGAGCTCAAAGAAGGGAATATTAAGGATTTTCAGCTCCTCTGTTTGAAGCCAGGGAAGACTTGACAACTAGGCACCTTTGCACTCGAAGGTGCTAAAAAACAACGCTGCTCAGAGGAAAACTGCAAGTAGAAGAATGAAGTGAGCAAGTGCTCAGCACAAGTGTGATTTCTGTGAACACAATTTATGGAATAGATTCTTAAAAGGAAAGGAGAATGGGCGAAAAAAGGGCCAGATGGGTACTGCCAAACTTTCTGCCTGTAGATACCTCATTACAAGACCTCCTTTTGGCTCTTGGCCATGGACACATGCTCAAGAACTCAATGGAGAGGCAGGATCCAAGAACAGCTCAGAGCAGAGAGGTAAAAATGGATGAAAACGGATCCACAGCATCTTCTGTGGTCCCATTTGCAGACCTGGAGTTGAAGACAGAGTGAGGAGGAAGGGTTTGGCAGCTGAAGCAAAGACGGAAGGAAAACCAGGAACTTCTAAGCTAGGTCCAAATTAGGATTGACCAAAACTGTGCTCAGAAATGCATTTAAGTGGCTCCTTTCTTTTCCCCCATACCATTACTTTCCAATGCACCAAGCCTCTCCCTTCTGCCAAATGCTTCTACTGCTGGGATCAGCACAGAGATGGAGTTTGGTCATGTCCAACACAGAAACAACTTTTAGAACATCCAAAGGGAGAATGCACTTCAGATAGTTCAAATTCTTCATAGGCTTTGGAGCATTTAATCCAGTGTACTGCTTTCTTCAAAGCAATACTAGGTCCCAGCTATCAGCAATGAGAAAATTGATTCCAATGTAACACCCAACACTAGAGTCTGATGGGGTCATTTGTAACCACACACAAAATGACCACAGATAAACTAGGGGCTGCAGGGTAAGCATGAGAACAGGCTGAAGAGCTCCAAAAGGTCCCCAAAAGAGCTCCAAAAGGTCCCCAAAAGACTCATTCGACAGGTACTTGAAAAACCATCTTACCTTGGACAAAAGGAATTGATGGGACAGCTCTTAGAATGCAGAGACACGAGTTGGCAGTCCAAGCTCAAGAGATGAGCTTGTGTCACAATCTGAGGAAGGCAACCTGTTCCAGTGCTTCACCACCCTTATCTATAAAACTTTTTTCTTGTGTTCAATCTAAACCTCCCTTCTTTTAGTCTGAAACCATGCCCCCATTCTCCATCTCACACAAAGCAATTGCCCAGCCTGTTTCTCTGGAATCACACGTGCTGTCAGTACTACTCGCATCCCGAGGATGGCAGCCAGTCCATAGGATCAAAGGACAGGGGAAAAACCTCTTAATGTAGTCATGGCCAAAAAGCATCTTCCTGGGAGGGAGGATTTGTGATTCTGTGGCTTCGTGCCATTGGAAATGCTGGAGAAGGGGAGATAAAGAGGCAAGAATGCTCCAGTCCTGTTATTTCAGCAGTTCCCATTACTTCAGCCTTCCTTTCATAGAATCCTAGAATGGCCTGGGTTGAAAAAGACCACAATGATCATCTAGTTTCAACCCCCCTGCTGTGTGCAGGGTCTCCAGGGACAGCTTGTGAGAGTGGCAATAGAGGCTGAAGTGACGTGGGCAGTGTCACCTGTAGGACAGGACCAGGCACAGCCACCACTGGCATGGCACAGTTACCATGAGAAGATCTTTCTGTGTTGGATGCAGATGGGGAAAAGACCTCCATGTATCAATTAAAGCTGGTTCTTGGGTGATGTCCACATTTGTCATTAATTACTTGCAGTTCTGATGCTGCGTTGCCTTAATGAAGCAGCAGAGCAAGAAAAATTCAATATAAAATATAAAGAGGTCGTCTCAGTGGTCCAGCAATACGTCTCCAATGCAAGAGGATGGCATTTTGGCAGACAAGATTTCAGCAACCAGATCCATTAAATCCCTGTTCTACATCGTGTTCCTTAACCTGCTGGGCTGCAATAAGTTTCCAGTACACACAGCACAGAGTCCTCATGTCAGCAATTGCTGGGAAAGCTGCACTGCAAAGCACGTTAACGAAGCAACCTGAAAGGCTACAAAAAGTGATTTTAAGCATTCTGTCCCAAACTGAATCAAACTATCAAAAGGTGAGAACCAAACTGTTCCAATCAACGAGCCTCCACAGGTTAAACTAATGGAAGAACAAACAGGAGTACACAGATCCACTGCCCTGTAATGGGAAACTGAGAGGAGCAAAATCAGAATGTAGGAAAACCATACACAAAACCTCAAACTAAAACAATGCTGATTGTGAAAACAGTCTTCCCATTTATCCCCTACATAACCTTAGAAAATAATTTAACCTCAGAAACCAAAGCTCACCAACTGTTTTCCAGCTACCAGTGCCTAAGAACAAGCCCCCACCACTGAGCCAGGGCTTCCCAACCTGCCATCTGAATGAAAATGCAAATTCTACACGGCGACTGGGATTAAAAACATCTCTCTGTCTGTAACTAAATAGGTTTAAAGTCCCCTCAAGAGAAAATCTTGAGGATTATCCGTGCTTTCCAATTTATTATTCATTCCCAATTCATTTCTATTCATCTCACACTCATCATTCAGGCTCGGTGTTTGTGGTGTTAGCATCTTCTAGGAGGTGGGTGTGAAGTTGCAGCAGGGACATCACTTGGCCACGTCACTCCTTCCTCCACCTTCTCCACAGATAGGGCTGAGTAAACTGAAAACCTTCCTCACCTCTCCTTGGGTCACATCATCAGTTATCACGATATTGCTTATCAGAAAGCCCACAAGGACAAGATTGCTGTTTCACAGGGTGAGCTAAGAGATGCCCAGCTGCCTGCAAGCCATTGCTGTGATTAATAGCAGGACTTCAGGCTGGTGTAATGCACATCGAGGCCAGGAACAGATTTCCTGGCTGCAGAAAGCTCTCTAACATGAACTATGACGTAATTTACTAACACAAATTAGTAATAGCACCCCTCAGCCAGCTGCAATTTGTGAATGAAGTGTTTGAAATTCCCAGAGTACAAATCAAGACGCTGACTCTGAACAGCAGGATCTCAAGCGAGGGATGGACCCCACACAAACGCAGAGAGAAAGGAGGATCCCTTTGCAAGCACTGTGAGGCTCATCACACAGCCCCATCACGGAACTGCAGCTGTTATCAGTGTTCCCAAGGGCAGCAATATCCCAAAAAGCCCCAAAGCTACCCACGCTCCTTCCAGCCCATCCCATGCACATCACCACTGATCGCTGATCTTCCCACAAAGGTAAAGGCAAGAATGTGTGCATGCTGCAAGCTGCATGCTGCAAAGTAAGAGGAAAAACTGAGTGCTGGGGATGCTTGATACAAGCCTTGGGAACCCTCTCCACGTTACCTGTAGTCAGGAGATCCCAATTTCTTGCATAAGCACTCAATGAGGGCAAGCATATGGGCAAACTCCAGAGACCTCCGACCTCTTGCAGCTGAGCCACGTGCCCCAGGAACCTCAGCTGGCCCCAGGGCAAGGTCACTGCTGGTGGGGTGGAGACCAGACTGAGCAAAACCCTTGGGCTTGAGATCATCCCGACAATCCTGACTCTGAGAGGTTGTTTCGAAACAGCAGGCGTGATATGGGAAGGCAGCCACCAAAAAGAGGAGGCACTCTCAGCTGCAGGACAACCCAGTGCTGATTGATTCACTGCTCATACCTGAGCCGAGGCTTCCTGTCACCTATTACTTCATGTGGATACACAGAGCCCACAAGCTTGAACACGTCAAACTCCTCCTTTTCACACTGGTGTGCTGCCACAGCTCCTCAGCACCTTTCCAATCTGGCTTCTAAGGTAAACCAGCAAGAGGGTGTTAAGAGTGGCAAATGTTTCAGACCCCCAAGTTACAGATATGGGCTTTAACGTTCCTCAGCACCCATTCAAACTGAAAGAGGGAGGTTTAAATTAGATGTTAGGGGGAAACATTTCACTCTGTGTGCAGTGAGGCCCTGGAATAGCTGCCCAGAGAGCTGTGGGTGCCCCATCCCTGCAGATGCCCAAGGCTATGGATCTCATGGAGGGCAACCAGCCCATAGCAGGGGTTGGGTGGGCTTTAAAGTCCCTTCCAACCCAACCATACTGTGATTCTGTGATCTCAGTTGCAGCACATCCCATGGCTGCTGGAGTTCTCAGGCATGTCCCATTCCAAGTAGGGATGCAGGATGAGGCTCTGCTCTCACTACCTGCAGTGGCAACAATGAACTTACCAGCACAGGGTGGTGTTATTCATCTTGTGCTTCACAGGTCATCGCAGTGGAAGCCAGGAAGGATGCCTGCACCTCGCCTTTGTCAAACAGAGGTGAATTTCAGGGGAAGGAATTTGGCAAGCAAATGAAAAGAGATCAGGGCTGTCTAACCAGAAGACACAGGAACGTGGTTCTCCCTCCCAAATATGCCCTCAGCTCCACCTCCCTGCTCCCTCCCACCTGCAATGTGTGCCTTTGGTCTTGCACACAGGATCTAATTTAGCTTTAGAGTTGCAGGAGATGGCGTGGCACAACCTGACTCATGCAGGAGGCAGAGGTTACATTCTTGTCAACGCTTCTGAAGCTGCAGAACACTTGTGTTCCATCTTGGGCCCAAATTAACATTAATTACTGCACACAAAATGGAGCTGCTTCAACAGGAGGAAATTAGGACAACAAATTATCCTGGAATAGAGAGGACTTGATGCTTAAGGAAGCAATCTGTCTGTACGTGGAATAAAAAGGGCATTTCAGCTATACATGGTGGAAACAAACTGTCCCCACTATCATTTTTAGCAAGTGGCCAACCTCAGTGCTTGTTACAGTAGCCACCAGGGCTTCCTACACTGAAACCCAACCCACACACGGTCTGGAGTATTGCTATCAAAACTGCAGCCACGGTAAACACAGAGGTCTCCTATGTGTAACCAGAGCAGAAGCAGAGCTGATGACCACTGATCACAGCTTTGGGTCAGCGCAGGGATCACAGGCCATCCTCGCCACGTGGGTTTCTGTGATCACACTCTGGTTGCTGCCACAGCTCCAAGGCCACAAATGCAGCTCATTCATTCACAGCCAGCTCTCATTGCTCAACATAAACACAGACTGCGCTGCGGCGAAACCAGCACGCTGCTCAGCACACACCAACGAGCAGGCATGCATCCAGAAACAGGCACAGATCTGGAGTTGCCCACGCTGAGCTTAGCACCATCAGCACCACTGTGATTGCTCTGACACGTGGCCACATTCACAAGCGTGGTGCACAGTCACAACAACCCCGCGTGGTGCGACAGGAGTGGGGCAGAGCAGCTGGGAAGCTGTCTGGAGGAAAAGGATCTGTTGGTGCTGATGCTGAGCACGATGAGCCAGCAGTGTGCTCAGGTGGCCAAGAAATCCGATGGCATCCTGGCTTGAACAAGAGGTAACGGCTTCAAGTTGCACAATGGGAGGTGCAGACTGGATATTAGGAAAGATTTCTGCTCCTAAAGAGTGGTGATGCGGTGGCACAGGTGCCCAGGGAGGTGGTGGGGGCCACCATCCTTGGACACATTCAAGAACCACAGAGACGTGACATAGTGGGCATGGTGGGGATGGGTTGGGGCTGATGATCTTAGAGGTCTTTTCTGACCTTAATGATTCTGTGCTTCTGCAGCAAATCAGAGAGGGAATCTTACTGCAGCTGGGCTACAAAGAACATAAATGTGTGCTTTGTAAAAAAAACCAAACCTGAGACAGGGGAGGTTTAGGTTGGATATGAGGAGGAAGTTTTTCACACAGAGGGTGGTGACGCACTGGAACAGGTTGCCCAACCCTGGATGGCACAGGATGCCCCATCCCTGCAGGCATTCAAGGCCAGGCTGGATGTGGCTCTGGGCAGCCTGGTCTGCTGGTTGGTGACCCTGCACATAGCAGGGGGTTGAAACCAGGTGATCATTGTGGTCCTTTTCAGGCCATTATGTGATTCTATGAAAGAAGCTGCCCAGGGAACAGTAAGGATGAACAACCTCAAGAGTGATAGCTGAGCAGATGTGTAACGTGGCACGTGCTGTGTCTGAGAAGAGGCCTTCCAGTGGCTTTATGGGTTTATGGAAAGGAAGACTTGGAAAGAAAGCCATTCTCTGTCAGAGAAATAGAAAGCACAGCTGGTTCAGACCAGGCGCTCGCAATACCTGCGAGCAGCTGTTCCTGAGGAAGATGCAAGAAATCACTCCACACAGCCAGAGAACCGTTTACTTATCAGGAAATCTCTTCCTAATCCCTGCATAAAGTGATTAAACACAATGGCACATACCCCATATATTAAATATTAATCCTTCCTAATGTGGCTGCCGATGTTCTGGTTATCCAGCTCAGGTATGAAATGCTCACAGCATGCAATCCCTTTTCCATCCCTAACCACATAAATCCAACACACAAACCCCAGTGCAAGACAGCAGAAATATTTTGTGACCCAATTAGAGAACAAGGCTGGTATCTGGTGATACTCCCTGAGCCTCGCAGCGAAATGGGATGGCCCCAAAAACAGCCTAGCAGCAGGGAAGGAGTTAAAAGCAGAGAGATGAATCAGCCCCCTGCCATAAACAGAGACATTTCCTACCTCTTAGCTCTAGTGCTTCTTCCTGTCCGCAGGCTTCCGAGATGCCTGTGTACCTGGTCACATTCAAATGATTTCCACCGCAACAGGAAAGAGAGGCATTTGGTTTATTTTAAGAGGAAAACCCGATTTGTGAATGAGACCAGAAAATGGCCATAAAGGCCAACCTCCCTCCCATCCAGCTCCAACACGGAGGTGTCAGCCAGGAGCTGGTGCATCTGCTCTACTGTCTGCGGCTCTGCCGAAGCATACGGGCACCACGTTTTGGCCAGAAAGCATGAACAAAGTGTTACCATGGGGAGAAAAATAGAAAAATAAAGGTATTCTGCCCAGCACTGCATTGAATTGTAGCGATTCCATAGTGACTCCGTGGGGTTTCAAACCTATCTGGGAGACGAGCAGCATACAAAACCCTGCAGCTCCCACGCTCGCTGCACAGCCATCGCCCAGCACTTTGCATGCAAAGCAAAGTGGCTGACATGGCTCAGTCCATGCATACCGTCCTGCTGACCTGGGATCCCCCTCCTGCTGAAGAGCTCAGCCTCCAAAATCCCCCAGCAAAGAGGGTCTGAGAGGAACAGACAGCGGAGACACGGAGAGAAGGATTTCAGAACGCTCTTCCATGAGGATGTTAACGTTGGACGTGACCCAACGGCACGGAGCTGCACAAAGCATCAGTTATGTGAGGGTGACATTTCAGAAAAGCAGAGCCATGTATCCTATTAGCTCGAAAACAATACAGCCAGATCAATGCCAGGACAGCGGTGTCCCTGGAAACATCTCTTTTCTCTAACTAACACCGAGCAGAAACTCTGGAACACCCCCTCCAAAGCCCCTCCAGGATATCCCCACCCCAAAGGACAGAGCACAGCAATGCCCATTTCTTTTCCAGCCAGTCCAGAAAGCAAATCTCCAAACCTTTTCAAGGCACACAGCGAGCTTCCCACCAACCACGGGCACAGAGGGGATGAGTAATATTTGAGCTGCACAGAGAAACGCTCTGCAAACGCCCCGAGTAAATTCCTGAGGCTCTCAGAACCCCATCCCTCCTCCTTACGAAACAGCCCAGCTGGAACCTCACAGCTCTCATTTTTCCTCATACAGCCCTGACACGGGGCTGGGATGCCTCCGGATCTTAACAGGAGGTGTTTAGCGAGAGGAAAAGATATTAATGATAATAATTAAAAAGCCTGCCTTCCTTCTTGTCGTATTCTTCATTCTCGATGGTGTGGGAGGGGAAAGACGAGCAAAGGTTGGCCAGGAGGAGAGCAGCACAGCGTGGTCGTGAAGGTTGGGATGGAGCTTTGCCATCGTCGGACCCAACCAACGTCTCCCCCTTTTCTCCAACACCTCCAGGGACGCTCACTGTTTCCCTGCCCGATCCACTCCAATGCATCACAGCTCTTTCGGAGGAGAAACGAGGAGAAACGATCCCAGTAACCCAACCGACCCCCATATGCCCAACTTAAGGCCGTCGCCTCTCGACTTATCGCTACCGACCCCCCCCCAGAAAAAAAGTTTGGGGGCTTCCTTTAAGCGAACCCAGGAGCCCGGAACGATGAGGCCGAGCTCCACCGCACGGAAAGAAGGGAAAAGGATCCATTCGTGGAACCCCTCCAGCCGCCGCTGCTGCTACTCACCTGCGGGCGCGGGGCCGGGCCCGCTGCTCTCTCCCTCTCTCCCCGCCTCTCTCGCCGCCGCCCAACGGCTCCGCTGCGAGGCCGCGACGGCCGGGAGCATGGACGGAGGGAAGGGACGCGGCCGCAGGGGGTTTGGTGGGGGGCCCGGCGCTGTCCAACGCCGCCTCTCAGCGCCCCGCCGCGGGGCTGCCGGCCATCAGCGGCGCCCCCGCTGCCGCCCGCCCGCTCCCGCTCCCGCCGCCGCCGCCATGGTGCGGCTCCATGCAGGGCGCGCACCGCTGACAGGGGCGGGGCGGGACGAGGGGCGGGGATAGTGGGGGCGGGGCTACGGGCAATGGGCGGGACCAATGGGCGGGACAGATGGGCGGGACCAATGGGTGGGACCAATGGCAGGACCAATGGGAGGGTTCAATGGGCGGGGCCAACAGGCAGGGCCAATAGGATGGGTTAATGGGCGGGGCTACGGCCGGTAGTGGGCGGAGCGAGAGTTTGGCAGGCGATCCCGTAGTGCTGTGGTCCTTTCCAGGCGGGTTCCATGTGCTGAAAGCACGGCTTGCAGCGAGCTCAGCTGGGGATAGGGCTCCTGCTCACACCGAAAGCCGGAGAAGGGATGAGAACGCGTAATTAATAGGGTAGAATCATAGAGTGGTTTGAGTTGGAAGGGACCCTTCAAGGCCATCTGGTCCCACTCCCTGCACTGAACAGGGACACCCACAGCTGCGTCAGTGCTCACAGCCCCATCCTGCCTTACCTTGGGTGTCTGCAGGGCTGAGGCACCCACCACCTTTCTGGGAAACCTTTGCCAGTGCTTTGCTACCCTTAGCGTAAAAAAACATTTTCCTTATGTCCAATTTAAATCTTCCCTCTTTTAGATAGAAACCGTTTCCCCATGTCCTACCATAACAGACCCTGCTGAAGTTCTGCCACCTTTCTTCTCATAGCCCCCTTTAAATATAGAACGTTCCCTCCATTTTAGCACATAAATCCTCAATCCAGGCCACCCGGAAGCTCATACAGCAGCACTATGAGGATTGCTGAGTAGGTGCAACAGAAGTCACCACCTGAGCTTGGTGCCAATCTCACAAACTGCTTATGGGGCAGAGAAATATTTTCTGCTGAGCTTTTACCTTTATTTCAACACAAAATGACATCAACCTGACCCAACCAGGATGTGCTGTGCTCTGCTCATTCCATCAGCATTCTCCCGCTCTGTTTGAAACCTGGATTTTAGCTTGGGTCTTTGAGGGCTCAGTGTTCTCCTCCAGGACCCCGTCCTCATGACACAGGGATATTAAAGAATCACAGGAGTTGGAAGGGACCTCTGGAGATCCAACCTCTTGCTAAAGCAGCTTCTCTATATCAGGTAACACACGAAAGCTTCCAGATGGATTTAGAATATCCACAGAGAAGGAGAATCCACGTTTCGTGTTCGTATTCATATCACACTGCTGCCATCTGCCGGCTTGTGCCCGGGGTTGTGAAACAGCTCTCCTTGCTCAAAGTCACGGCTTTTGGGGAAAACGTGTGACTCCGAATTTTTGACTTCTTTTTTTTGGTTGTTGTTGCTGACGCAGTGGAAGGAAGGGATGCCATTCAGAGGGACCTCAACAAACTTGAAATGTGGGCCCGAGTGAATCTAATGAGGTTCAACACAGCAAAGTGCAAGGTTTGGCACTTGGGCTGGAGAAATCCCAGGCATCCATACAGACAGGAAGGAGCAGCCCTTGAGAGCAGCCCTGCAGAGAAGGACCTGGGGTTCCTGATGGATGAAAAGCTTAACATGAGCCAGCAGTGTGCTCTTGCAGCTCGGAAAGCAAATGGGATCCTGGGCTCCATCAGAAGAGGGGTGGCCAGCAGGGACAGGGAGGTGATTGTCCCCTTCTACTCTGCTCTTGTGAGGCCCCATCTGCAGGACCTTGGTACTGTACCCAGGGACAGCATGGGGCTCCCAATACAAGAAAGACAGAGAGCTGTTGGAGAGGGTGCAGGGGAGGGCCACAAAGACGATCAGAGGGCTGGAGAAGACAGGTGAAGACAGGCTGAGGGAGCTGGGCTTGTTCAGCCTGGAGAAAAGAAGGCTGCAGGGTGACCTCATGGCAGTCTTCAGTAACTAAAGGGAGCCTACAGACAGGACGGGAATCAACTCTGCGAAAGGTTTGATAACAGCAGGACAAGGGGAAATGGTTTGAAGTTGAGGAGGGAAGATTGAGGTTGGATGTGAGGGGGAAGTTCTTGACAGAGAGAGTGGTGAGGTGCTGGAACAGCTGCCCAGAGAGGCTGTGATGCCCCGTCCATCCCTGGAGGTGTTCAAGGCCAGGTTGGATGGGGCCCTGGGCACCCTGGGCTGCTATGAAATGTGGAGGTTGGTGGCCCTGCGTGTGGCAGGGGGTTGGAGCTTCATGATCCTTGAGGTCCCTTCCAAGCCTGGCCATTCTATGATTCTATGACGTGATTCTGTGATTTGTGGTGGCAAAGAACGATTCGGGGCGTGAGGAATTTACAGCTGATGATAACACAGCACTACGAACATTAAACCTGTCCAGACTCTCGATTTTAGGGCGCTCCGAGTCACAGTAGGGCCCGAAGGCCCGGGCCAGGCCTGTCTCTCCTCCCAGGGCTCCGCCTATCACCGCCCTTCCGTCGGGGACGGACGGGCGCGGTGACCAATGAGAAGAGTGAACGAGGTGGTGGGCGGGGCTCGGCGCTGACCCGGGACGGGCGGAGGTGGCGGCGGACGCAGGTGGGGCCGGGTACGGGATAAGGGCAGGGAGAAGGACGGGGATCGGGAGAAGGACGTGGACCGGGGCTGGGATCCGGGTTAGGAGGTCCGATCTCTCTTTTCCTTCGTGCCCGTGGGATTTTGGAAGCAGCCGCCTCGGGGCCGGGCGCTGTGCCCGCTTTCTCTTCCTCTTTCCGTTGGATTTGAGAAAGTTTCAGTGTTATTGAGGGGGGAAAAAGAAAGCGTTTTGAAGACAAAAAGAATCACCCGAGTGCAGCCAGCTGTGCAAACACAGGGCCGTGGGTCCAACATGAAGGAAAAACGAAGTTCTGCCAAGAGTTAAACTTTAACCCTGCCCATTTAATCCATATTTTATGTGTATTTCATGTGAGATTTCCCCTGTGCTCTTTCCCCAGCCCAACGACTGCCTTTCCTGCTGTTGACAGCCCAGCTTGCTAAGAGGCAAACAGCAGCTCTGCTCCTGAGCTCCACTCACCTTCAGTCCTTGTCCCTGCAGGCACTGAGCCACGATGGGTTTTGCTGAGGACAAAGTGTACAACCACATCCTGAAGAACATGAGCAGGTTCTGTGACATCCACGTGGCGTCGCTGGTCGATTCCCTGAGCTGCCTCACCGATGCTGACAGGGTAAATTCTCCGTTGCTCTGAGTGCTGCTGGGCTGCGTGGGCACTCTGCCCAGTGTATGTATGACGTGGGTTGGTGTGTAGCTGCTTTACGTGTGCCCAGAGTGGTGAGGGAGGGAATTGTCCCCTCTGCTCTGCTGCCTGAGCCCCCATCTGCAGCGCTGCGTTCAGCTCTCAGCCCCCCAGCACAAAGATGTGGAGTTGCTGGAGTGAGACTGGATGGGGTCATGAGGGTGCTCAGAAGTTGCAGCAACTCAGAGGGTGGTGAAGCACTGGAACAGGTTGCCCAGGGAGGCTGTGGATGCCCCATCCCTGCAGGCATTCAAGGCCAGGCTGGATGTGGCAGCCTGGTCTGCTGGTTGGTGACCCTGCACATAGCAGGAGGTTGGAACTACATCATCATTGTGGTCCTTTTCAACCCAGGCCATTCTGTGGTTCTGTGATTCTATGAACTCTGCTGTGGAGACAGGCAGAGAGCTGGGAGTGTTCAGCCTGCAGAAGGGAAAGCTACAGAGAGACCTCACTGCAGCCTTCCAGGACATAAAGGGGCCTACAGGAAGGCTAGGGACTCTTTATCAGGGAGCGTGGAGATAAGATAAAGAGTGCTTTAAACTAAAAGAGATTTTGATTAGATATTAGGAAGAAATTCCTCGCTATTAACGTGATGAGGCCCTGTCACAGTCTGCCCAGAGAAGCTGTGGGTGCCTCATCCCTGAAGGTGCTCAAGGCTGGCCTGGATGGAGCTGTGAGCAGTGGAAAATGTCCCTGCCCTCAGCAGCAGTTGCAACTGATTGATCTTTAGGTTCCCTTACAACCCAAGCCATTTCGTGATTCTGTTTCTAAGGCAGCCTGTGCTTCTCAATGTGTTTTGTTCAGGATGAGCTTCACACCCGGCAGGAGATGCGGGGGATCCGTGCCACTGTGTACAAATTTTACCAGCACCTGAAGTGCCGAAAGGGCTGGGTGATGGACCTGATCAATGCACTGCACCAGAACAATGCGGGGCACCTGGCTGAGGAGCTGCAGCAGGTTTATGACCTCTACCAAGCCCGTAAGTGGCCTCAACACCCCTGGGTCTCCCCAGTATGCTTGGATGCTTGTTTCTCTCAGGGTCTAGCTCCTGTTCTTGGTGGGGAGTCCGTATACAACAACTGTGTCTCATGCAGGAGTCCATGGGTATCTGTGACTTGTCCCCAAAGATGTGTTGCCCCTGTGACATGCCCAGGGATGGCAGAATGTCTGCACGGTTCCTTGTCCAAAGCTGCTTGGGCTGACAGTGGCTTGTGTGTCTTGTTCTCCTTGTCTTGAGGGGAGATGGAAAAATGAATTAAGAGGCACTGCGGGCTTGGCTGTTATGGGGGTGGAGCGTGGGCATGAAAAGGGCTGCCTTGGGCCCATGCTCATCTTCTGTCTCCTTGGTTTTCCTGGGCTGCCTCAGCTCCTCCAGGTGCCTTGGCTCCTCCAAGTGCTTCAGCTTCTGCTGCCTGGCCTGCTGTTTCCTCCGACGGTGCCCTGAAGCCATTCTCAGGGCCAAGCTCTGCTGCAGAAGCCCCAAAGGCTGAGCCACCACGCTCCAACCCATCTGCTGGTGGCCATCCACCTCTCTCACCTGCTGCTGCCACCACTGCGACCTCAGCTGTGAGCTCAGATGTTTCCAGCACAGAACTGGATGCCAGGGCACCGGTGCAGGAATCGGTGAGCAGAGCACACGGGACTGCAAAGATCCTTTTTGGACTGGAGGGTTGGTGTTTTGGATGCCACAATTAGGGTCTTGTTGCTGACCTCTGCTGTGTGTTCGTTGCGCCTGGCAGCTTCACCCATGAGGAGAAGCAGAGGGCACCTTGTCTGCTGTTTCCACACAGAGCTCTTGCAGCTGCTGCTGGTGAGAGGCAGCCAACTGTTCTCTTATAGCATTTATACAAGGCTGTAACTACTCCCCTCCAAGCATGTAAGTGCAGCTTTACAGCCTCTCCATATTCTCTGACACATGAAGCCCACTGCTTCTGTGACCTGTTCAGTGGGTGCAACTCGTCTTCAGGCTCACATGGGTCACCAGGTTTGCTTTTGAGACACCCTGGTGGCCTCACGTGCCCTCATCCTAACTGAAGTGGGGCTGCATGGTGATTTAACGTAGCTCATTTTCTTCCAGCACCCAGAAAGAAAGAGTCCCCAGCCTCCGCTGATGACGAACACGGTCTGTGATGGCAAAGAGAAACCTGTCCCATACCCCACCAAAGAGCTTCAAGAGGCAGTGGAGACCCCTGGGGCATCCAGCACAGTTTTACCATCTGTGTCCCCTGAGCAGGGCCAGGAGTGGCTGAGCCACCGGCATCCGGTGTGTGTGGACAACGGGTGTTTTGGGAACGCAAACCACCTCCAACGTGGCGTGCCAAACTTGGATCTGGGCTCTCTTCCACCAAAGGATTTGAGTGCTGCTTCTGGCCCTGAGCAAACCAGGAACGAGCCCCAAGAAGACGTCTACATCTCCAGTGAGTTGCCTGTGAGGTTGGTGGAGACCGCTGGCGGTGGGGGACTGCAGCCCCCAGCCTCTCTGAGGACACAGGAGCAACGAGCTGTGCACAGTTCCAAGCACGATGGGCCCCCGAGCAGCTTTGTGGATATGCGCAACCCCTTGCTTATACAACAGCAGTTTGATGTAGAGCAGAAGCAGATTGAGAGAGAGCGTGAAGGAGGTGGAGGTGGGTTTCCTTCCTTTGTAGTCCGCAGGTTCAGATGGAGCAGGGCTGGAGGTGCTGCTCTGCAGTCACTTAAGGTGCTGATAATGGCTGTTAGCTCCTGTCTCTTAGGAGATCCCAGTTACCTCCTCTAAGAAGGCAGGGAAGCTGGTTTGTGCAGGCATCTACCTTGACTGCTTTTTTTCCCCTAGTTTTCTCTGCAGATGCTGTTCCTCCCCTTATATACTTGGCAGACGTGCTTGCTTTGTTTCTGATGTAAAACTTCATAGCTCTGTGTCCATGCCCTCCTGTTTCAGCAGGCTGGGAACACCCCAGTCTCAAAGAGAGAGGAACAGGCTGGCAGTGCTGAGGTGCAGGCTGCACTGGTGCTGTCTGCTTTACCTGCGCCTGCCGCTGGGAAAGCTCAACTGCCCTGAGCTTCTCTGTGGTTCCAGTCCCTTGCCCACATCTTGGACTTGCTCTGTGCTGAGCACAGGCTGCAGTTTCCATTCTGTGCAAATTAACACAGATGTGATGAGGGAAAAAGATGAAAACCCATGAACGCAGGTAAGAACCTGCCCTGGAAGTGATGTATCCTACTGCAGCATCCCTTGAGAAGAGGCTCACCTTGAGTTCTCCTGGTTAACGCAGCGTGCTTTGTTTTCTCCTTCAGATGTTTGGAAGGAAACAGCCACCTCAGTCTCAACCTCTGCACCCAGAGATATTTCCCCATTCTGTGACACCTCCTTGAAGCCTCCTGTACGAGAGAGAACGCTGCCTGGGGAGGAAGCAGCCAGCAGCACCCCCTCCATGCCACAGAAGGAGCAAGTAGGTGACCTTTCAGTTATTGGTTGCATTTCCTTCAGGTCCTTGTGAAATCCCCGTGGCGAGGATGGTTTTTGCTGCACTGTGAGATTTTTATCTGATGGGGGGTTTATTTAGGGGTTTTTCTTTGCTGTGTTCCTCTTTCTGTCCTGTTGTATTTCAGAGCATGCCTGGGAGAGCTGCTTTGGCTGGTGGGTGTTGCAAAAAACATTTAGATCAGATTGTGATCCCAGTGGGGTCCTGACCCCAAAACTCACCTGGGGTGTCCCCAAATGATTCTGTGGCTCTGCTTGAGCCCTCAGGTATATGGGGCAAAGAACTGGCTCTGTCAGTCCAGATGCCCATCTCCACCCCAGTCATCTCTGTCCCTATTTGTCTCCCCTTTCTCCTTGCATCTCTCACAAATCCTAGAGGCTCCCCGGAGCTTCAACACCTTCCTACCCCTTCTGCTTTCCCTGCCCTTGTTGTTTTATGTCCCAGCCACACTGTCAGTAGCTGGAGAAAATGATAGAGAAGTGTGCTCGGTTGTGTGATGTGGGTGCCTGAGACAGGCTGAATGGGTGCTCCCCACAGCACCCAGCTGAGATTGCCACTCTCTTTGTCTTCCAAAGGTGATCTCTGCCTCAGTGGCCTCCCTCTCAGCTATGAACGCTGCAGGAAGCTTTGAAGGCGCAGCTGGGAAGACCCCCTCACGAGTGAGCTCTGCTACCAGCATCTGGGCATCTCATGATAATGAGGAGGAAGACGTGGAGCTCAGCAAGCCAGGTGCCCTCCAGTCTGTAGTAGGAGAGAGCCCAAAAAAGGCAGCTGCCAGATACCTGGGCAGCCCCAGTTCCAACACGTCCAGTCACCTTGGCTTGAGCAGCGACCCGCTCATGGTGAGCGCAGACAGCTTGAGGCCTGGAGAAGCACAGTCCAGAGCCAACTCAGGGCGCTGGTCTGCAACTCCAGCAGTTCATGCAGACCCTGGGGGAGAAAAGGCAGCTGGAGAGAGCCCTTATCCACCTCTGAGCTGGGCCAGCCCTTCTGTGGGCACCCACGAGGTCCATGTGGAACATCACCTCAGTGCCCTGCTGGAAGCAGGCAATGATGTCCGAGATGGAGCAGTCCCCTCTGAAGGCTCTCCTGACTCAAACAAGGGAAGTAATGCTGCAACCAACTCATCTCAGGTCAAAGTCCCCACATCAGGGGACAGCAATGGGCCGTCCCTGCTGTACATCCTCCCAGCTGTTGGCATTGCACTGATCTCAGTGTTTCTGGTGTACACACGATTGCAGAAATAGCAGCAGAGAGAAGATGAGATGCCACAGCTACCAAAGGGAGATTCCTCTTCGTAGAAGGAAGTTGGCCAGCATGTTTGAAGCCCGAAGAACAGTTAGAGGGACTGTAGGGGCTTTGTTAAATCTCTTCCCAGAAAGTTTCCTGGAAGATGCCTTGGTTGTGTGATGCTGTTGGGTTTTGGTCTGATTCCCAACCACCTTCCTGTCTGTGCTGCCTTCTTTTTCACCCACAGTGAGGGTGTCTCTCAGGAGGTGATCCCTCGAGGCCAAAATCAGAGCCTTCCTGGCCATTCTCATCTTCACATTTGGTTCTGGATGGCCCCTCTCCTGCCAAGAAATGTTCCTGTGATGAGGATGTGCCAGGCTGGACTGTGTGCAAGCTGTCCCCTCTCCCAGGAGCCCTCATCCTGCTACAGTGCTTTCCTTTGGAGTATCGTGCCCTGCACCTGTGGGTCAGAAATGGCACAGGATCCAGGACTTCGACACACAGCACTGACACCCCTGGGGATGGAGCAGTGGAGCCAGAAGGAGTTGTGTATACCCTTGTGCAGCTTTCTCATGGATCAATCTCACTTCTCCTTTCTGCCAGACAGGGGGAGAAAGGATTTAAGCATATGCTTTCAGAAGACAATTTCATGCAATACCAGCATGAGCCAGACTTGCTCTCACCTAGGATTGCTGTGTGCCTTTTGATCTACAGGCTGTATTTAGTGAGCCTGGCTAGGAGGGTGGATGTAATTCTCACATTTCCCAGTACCTGGTGCAATGAGATAGAAACTTATGTCGAGGTTGGGACATAAATAGGGTCAGCTCTTTGTGATGCAGGGAGGCCATACATCAGTGCTAGCTGGTGGTCCACATGTTCTGAGTTATCTTGAGGATTCTGTTTAAAATTTCAGTCCATCATTTCCCAACTGCTCCCAGGGATCACCTTGAGAGTTTGAGGGGATTGGGCCGCAACACTTACAGATAAGAGAAAATCCCAAACCCAAATAAGCATCCCTTGGTTCCCTCAGCTCAGGACAGGTTTCAGGGGCAGCAACGATCCTTTTCAGTTGCTGTTTGCCTTCATGTCCAACTCCAGGCAGAGTTCAACCACCCCAAGCCGCGCTGCCTGTTTCCTCTGTTGCAATGGCTGTGGGCTGTTCACCATCACTCACCTGCTCCCTCCCAAAAGGACAGAGGCACAAAAGTAAGAAAGTGGGTTATTTTAGTTAGAGATTATTAATTTTTTTTAAGCTCTAAATGCACCAGCATGGACTTTTAGGTTGCCCTGCAATCCTGTGAGCTGCAGGAAATGGAAGCCATGGCAGGAGGCAGAGTTGGGCAAAAAGTATGGAGATGTGGAGACAGATTTGCACAGCAGAAGGCTTGTATCATGGACAGCCATGGCTTGAATGTGACTGGCTGGTCAGGGTGCTATGGGCTTTAAACCACTGCAGTGACTGAACTGCAAGGCTGATCTGGGCTGCAGTCTGATGGCTCTGTGTCCAGAATTGAGGTGTCCTGAGGCTTTTCTAGATGGAATAGTATTCTTGAGGTGCTGGATGTGAGCTGCTCTGACCACAGTATTTGCATGAGTTGGGTTCTTACATATTCCAAAGGAAATGTGTTTTGGAAGGCACCTGCCCACCTCTTTCCAGTCCCATATTCCCAAGTTGTTGAGCCACATGCTGGTTTTCCCAGAGCTCTGCCTTATTTTTGGTTGATTGCCTTAGCAGCCCGTTAGCCTGGAGGAATCATAGAATCATAAGGTTGGAAACAACCTATAAGATCATTTAGCCTCTTCTGACTTGGGTAAATGGTCTCCAAATTACAAATGGTTCTGTCACAGCACAGCAGGCTGGGGGACTTCTGCTTCGGTTTAGTAGGGCTGACAACTTGAAAAAGCCCCAAAATGCACAAAGTGCCTCCCTTATAAATGGACAAGAGCAATAAATACATGCAAGAGTGAGGTGGTTGAAATTGCTCTGACAGGGCCCAAGAGCGAACTCGAGATGTTCACTTCTTGCTCAGTGCCCAGCATTTTACCCATCCGTGGATGAGAGAGGGCGTTTTAAATGCACTTTCCATCCTCTTCTCAGTGATGGGGCACAGGGGCTGTTCTCACCATGAGAAAGAGGAGGCCTACATCTTCTCCTGCTGCTTTCTGTGCCATTTTTGAGGGTGTTTGGGAGATCTCAAGCCAGCAGCATCCATACCAAGGCTCTCTTCTCTGCCTGCAGATTTCTTCATGTATTTTCCCAGTGCTTTTTAGCTCCTGCACTTCCTATGAAAACACACCTGATTTATTAGCACATAAAGCATTTGTTTTTCTTGGTGTTTGCTGTGAAGTGCCTCTATTTTCCTAGCTGTCATGTAGCACTTTAAAGACAGAAATCAGCGAAAGGGATACCTAGGATGGAATACGTAATAAAAACTGTTTGCCACACCACGAAACTTTTGAGGGTGCTGTGTTTGTAACCTGAGGGAAAATCTCATGTTTCAGAGCCTCTGTGTGGCACAGTGACAGTCAGGCATTTATCTCTTTGGTCTCGAATTAATGCCCGACTGTCCCCTGGCTGTGAAGGGATGCGCAAGGCCTCAGCACCCATCTGCGTTGCCATGGTTACTCGGCCTGCCAATCAGCCTGCCTCCACCATCAGACACCTCACGTCATTGGCTAGCTGCCGCGTCACTCTTTCCCACGGGACGCCATAGGCCAATGCGCTGCGTACTGTTCCGCCCCTCTCGGCCGCCTTAATCCCCGCCCTGTTCCGAGTTCCCGTATCGTATTGGACAGTTGGACTTATCAATAACGCTGTAGGCGGGCTCTCTGTCCGATCTTTGCTTCTCATTGGCCAGACCGCCCGTCGGTCCGTTCGGCAAAGGATTCCCATTGGACGCCGCCTCAGAAGCTTCTCCCTCCCACTTCCCGAGGGCCGGGGGCGCCGCTCGGCGCCGCTCGGCGCAGGCGCGCTGCGGGCGGTGGCTGCGGCGGTGGCCGTTGAGGAGCGCGGCGCGGTGCGGCGCGAGCGGCCCATGGGGCCGGGCCGTGCGGAGGATGGAGCCGCGGCGCAAAGGCAGCGGCGCGGATGAGAAACCTCGGAGGCGGGAAGCGGAAGCGGGGAAGCCGCGGCAATGGAGCGGCGGCGGGACGGGCGCTGGAAGCGCTGCGGCGGGACCGGAGCACTGCGAGAGGCGCAGCGCAGCCTGCGGCCTTCGGCGGGACTCGGTCCGCAAGAACCGCCCGCGTGAGTGAGGCGGAGGGGGCGCGGGGGCGGGGCCTGGAGGGGGGCGGGGCCCAAAGGGGAGGGGATGAGGGAGTGAGTCTAAGGTCGACAGCAGGAAGTGGGCGGGGCTTGACCAAAGGGGTGGGGTTATCGGTAATGAGATGTAAATGGGCGTGGCTACAGTAGGGGGCGGGGCCAGGTGGCTCCTGCCTAGAGAAGGTTTGTGAAATGACCTCGGGGACGGAGCGTCTCTTCTTGTTTTCCTGATCTCTTACTGTGAAATAAAGGAGTGCATCCGAAAACAGAAGAATTGCAATCAAAAGGTGCAACAGTTCCTATCAGAAGTCTTCCTTGAGATGTTCTCATTCCAGCTCATTGAGGCTGTGCTCCCTTTCATTCATTCCCAGACCGTGGGAGTCATCCTGCACTTGGGAAATGGTTGTTCGTGTGAAGTAATTCAGGCAATCGTGGCGTTTTCTGCATGCTGAAGGGCCAGTAGGATGGGAGAGGAGTTCCACAGAGGGATGCAAGGACCATGGTGACGGTGGTAATTTCTGTCATTCCGATGTAGCAGAGTTATACTGTAATAATATGACAGCTGAAGGTACCAGTTGTAGCTGCAGGGCTGTTAATTAGAGATGTGCTCATTAATAGGTGGCAGGCAGCTTTTGGTGAGTGAATTATCCCTTTCCACTTCACCCTTGGGAAGTTTTAAGGGTATTTCCATCTCTGTTGAGGTTCAGATTTGTTGCATAAATAATCTTTAAAGGTCCCTTGCAACTCTAAGGGCTCCATAAAATGCATAAAATGGGGTGGTTTTAGGACAAGATGATGGTTTTTGACAGAACGTTTGGAAGGTCAGCGTGGTATGATTTGGGATCACGGTGTCATCAGTGCAGCTCTATCTGTGGTATCCTCTGTCAGAGATAAACTTGGAGCAATGCAGTGGGTGTCGAGCTGCGTGCCCTCCTGCACCCCAGCCTCGCTCTTGAAGAAGCTAAAGGCCTTCAAGCTACCAGGCAGCTCAGCACTGCACAGCCTCCCCAGTCTTATAGTTCCACTTGACACCATAAGGTATGAAATGTCTCTTTGGCCAGTTAAGGTCAGCTGTCCTTGCTCTGTCCCTTCCCAGCTCCTTGTGCCCTCCCAGCCCCTCACAGCAGGGCAGCACGAGGAGCCGAAACGACCTTGGCTCTGTGCAGCACCTCTCAGCCAAAACTGAAACATGGCTGCGTTATCAGCTTTATTTTCCTCCCAGAGCCAAAGCACAGCATCGCACCAACCACTATGGAGAACATTAACTGTGTCCCAGCTGAAACCAGGACAGCCTCACTGGACTGGAAGCACTGCAGTTGAATAAAGAGGACATTCACATTGAGTTTACTCTAACATAGCTGCAGTACAGCTGTACCCAGTGGCTTTCTGCAGGCAGGGCGAAGTGCCAGGCATGAAGCTGGTGATACCCAATGGTAATGAGCAGTGGAATGTATTTTTTTTTCTCTAAAGAATCTTCTTTCTGATAAGAGAAATAGGTCAGCGATTCGGTTCAGCAGCCTTCTCCCATCCCACGTCTGCCTGTGCTCCCCTGCTCTGCTCCTGCCTGAAAACAAGTTTTCCTTGGCAGAGATGGCTTTAGCTTGTTTCCCTGAGAAACAAGTTATATTTCTCTTTTCTGCAGGCTGTATTTCTTTGGAAATAATCATAATAAGCAGCTTGTTCTGGTGCTTCTGGCAGGCACCATCCGTAGTGCTGTGCTGTCTGACAAAAGGAGAGGGGAAGGACGTTGTATCTGTGTTGTAGGAAGTGTCTGAGTTCCAAAGTGGAGCCCTACCTAAACCATCAGCAGCTGCTTTGCAATACAAAACAAGCTTTGACATACATATTTTTTTTAAATACCCTTTTTCTGTTTTGGAATTGCATACGAGCTGTGAATTCCCAGCAGAGCCTATTTTTAGAGATGTGAGGAGAGGGAGACTTAGTGTCACTTTGTATTTAATGCCGACCAATGTTCCTTTATTGATTTCTTTTCCAGCTGTTAAATTTCCATGGCCCCACTACAATATAATGCTGGGTATTTGAGAGGGAGCGTGGCAGCCTTGTCATCCCCTCAGCTAAACCATCAGTCTTCACTGCTCTGCAGGCAGATCTCCTTAGCTTCCAGAATAATTGGCTCTTAACTGAAGGATCAACCTGCAACACCACTTCTCACATGGAGAAAATCCCCCCTGGGGGTCTTTAGTTTGTATCACCTCGTTCATCTCGACACAGTTCTCCAAATTTGAACCCAGCCAGAAGAAATCTGTCGAGTTTTGTTATTATTATTATTTATAACCCATCCAGACTTATAAAGCAATTTATTTTGCAGAGGCATTTTTGGTTTTCTTGCCCCCAAGAGCTTACAGGGCAGGGATGGTGGCATCCCTGGGCATCCCAGGGCATTGGGACTGAATGGACTTTAAGGTCCCTTCCAACCCAACCATTCCATGGTTCTATGATTGCAGCTCCTTGCTTGCATCCCTGCTACTTTCCACATGGAACAGCATTGTGTTTTATTTGGTTTTTTTTTCACCTTAGCAGTGGTGCTCATGGCTGTCAGTGCCCAAAGGGTCCTGGTGCCCCCCAGCCCTATGTGTGCTGTGCTGCAGCTCTCAGAAGGGCCTTTGGGGGCTCACGGGGGAGAGAGCTGTGCGTGAGAAACGGTGGAACAAATCAGCATTTGAAGACAGATCTCGATAGCAGATGGTGATGGCGTTCATCCAACAGAGCTTCCTCCCTTTGAAGGCCTGGATTTTTCTAGCTCTCGGATAGGGAATGGCTGTGGCTGCCTTGCATTCTCATGTTGGCTGATTTCCTGTAAGAAAAAGCACAGTTCTCCATACCTGGAAATAATTTTGTGCTCCACATCCCTTTCCAAAAAGAATCGAACCCGTGGCATATGGGAGAAGTTTTGACCATGATCTTGGTTATTTGAGTGTTTGTTTGCATAGGTAAACCAAAGAACTGTTTTCTTGGGAGTGTTTTGAGCATTCCTCGGATTCTTAACTTGTGCATGATGAGAGATCCCAGCCTTGGAGGAGTTTGGGAAGCGTTGGGATGTGGCACTGAGGTGGTCAGTGGGGATAGGTTGGGATTCTTAGAGCTCTTTTCCAACCTTTACGATTCTCTGATCCGTAATGAAGAATCAGAATCGTGAAGGTTGGAAAAGAGCTTTAAGATCATGGAGTCCAACCTCAACCCATTCCCACCATGCCCACTAATCCGTCTGATTGAAGTTAAGCACCTGCATAAGGTGTCTGCAGAGCTGTCTGTGATGGTTCTTTCCAGCCTGGGAGAGCTGGGAGCAGCACCATCTCCTGCTGCCCCCACAGCAGAGAGCTGCCATAGATCATCCCGCAGATTATCGACGTTTTAGATGTTGCCAACACTGAAAACGACCTGGGGTGCTGTTTCTAAAGAGCTTTCCCTCTACTGGGACTGGGAAAGCCATTCTTGTGCTCTAAAATCTGGAAGGTTTCTGTCTCTGCAGGTTGCAGTTTGGTGTGTGAACCTCCCAGCTGATGTAGTGACAAAGGTTTGGAATGAAACGACAAAAGGGTTGGAATGGGATGGTCTGGAAGATCCCTTCTGACCCAAACCATTCCATGGTTCTGTGAAGGTTCAGAACCTTGAGGCAGTGAAGAGAAAGGAAAGCAGCAGCAATGTTAGTGCAGAAGTCCTTGGGTTGCTCTCTGTTGGCCAGCCATGCAGGTTGCTCCCTCTCTCATCCATCAGCTGTTCTTTTTCTCTCTCTTCTTGTTTCAGGTGAATGCATCAGAAACAGAGGGTGGTTGGGGTTTGGACGTGCTTCCTAAAATAGACCTCAGGCCTCCTTTTGTCCCTTGGTGATGGCTGGGGGTGGCCTCTGTAAATCCATAGAAATGATTTGATGCTTGAAGGAGAGCTTGGGAAGCTGCTGGCTGCAGCAGCTGCTGGGGAGGTGGGGATGCTCTCTGAATCCACCCACCAGGGAGAGGTATACTGCACTTCTGGCAGCAGGGCAATATATTGGGTTTATAAGCCAATATAAGCTGCATTTTGCCCTACGGTATCTCGTTAGCTCCAGCCCATCCTTTAGCTCATTAATAGCAATATTAATCCGTTCCAGCTCTCAGCTCTAATCTCAGATTCCATCTGATGGGGGTTTTCTCTTGATCTTTTCCAAGAAGCTCATTATCTCATACAGCTGTAAATGTTGCTGGGCCTAATGCATATTTTGTACCGTGGGGGAATTTGCCTAATAAAATAATCCAATTAGACATTTGTTTTTGTCTCTCTGGGGCATCTTAGACTACTTGCCTACCTCAGTGCTGTGTGTTGTAATTAGTTACCGTTTGTGCACGGCTTTGATGTCGGAGCACCACTATTATCCTTGGCTCTGGCTCTCTAAAAAAGCAATAGCTGGGGATTCAGGTTGCTGGAGGGATACTGCAAGACCTGGGATGCGTCTGCCTTCGTGGTGCTCCTGGGGTTGTAGTAAGGATTTGGAGTGGAGGCAGTGTGTGCAGTTCCTTCTGCTGTGTTTCACCATCTCTTTTTTTTTTCCCCCTTTCTTTTCAGTCTTCCCTTGGTTTGGCCTGGACATCGGTGGGACCTTGGTCAAACTCGTTTATTTTGAACCAAAGGACATCACTGCCGAAGAGGAGGACGAAGAAGTGGAAAACCTCAAAAACATCCGCAAGTACCTGACGTCAAACGTGGCCTACGGATCCACAGGCATTCGGGATGTGCACCTTGAACTAAAGGACCTTTCCCTGTGTGGACGTAAAGGCAATCTGCACTTTATACGCTTTCCTACCCATGACATGCCTGCTTTTATTCAAATGGGAAGCGAAAAGCACTTCTCGAGCCTCCATACTACCTTATGTGCCACGGGAGGTGGAGCGTACAAATTTGAGCAGGACTTTCTCACAGTAGGCATTTTTGGCTTGTATACAATTCGGATTTGGCAGCGAAACTTGAAGCTTAAAGCTAGAAATGCCCCCAGTCCTTCTCTGCAGCCTCTCAGCTTTTCTAAGCCTTAGCTTAGACTGGAATTAAACTCAGCTCAGGAAGCAGGGTGTGGAGTCACGTTCACATCTCTAAATTAGGCTGTGTTCTTTCCTGAAAGCTCATGCCACATTCCTGTAACTCTAAAATTGCTCCCTGCCCTCCACGCCGTGTGCTCTTACAGGGCTTTGTATCGCCGCTCTGCGATTACACTCAGCTCAGTGTTCTTTCTTCCTCATTGCTGTGTGTTCCCATGCTTAATTTTCACTCTTTGTTTGCTCCCATAGCTTCGTTTCTAGCACACGTTGTGCTGCTGATGGAGGTTCAGGCAAATAAGGTGGTGAATTACCTGGAAGGGGTTAGCAGTTGGAGTTTGACGTCGTCACGTGGCTCCATTATCATCAGTTAGATTCTTGTTTATGGGTGAAGTATGTGTCTGCTAAATATTTAAACAAGGCTTGAAAAATGTACCAAATAAAGAGGCTTTTTAAGGCACTCTCCAGGCAGTGACATAAGGGAAGAACAATCTTGATTTCTCCCGCTTTGTTTTTTCTTTTCTTTCTCTTTTTGTCAAACATTTACGCCCTATTTAAATCTCCTTTGCTTTTCTTGCCAGTCCCTCCGAGTCCCAGTGGGATTGGATTCTCCTGGCCTCCACCAATGGCTCAGGTTGTTTATTGCCCTCCACTTCAGGGCCAGGACAGTCAGCAGTCCACAGGGGGTGAGACGCAGCCTTGCTGTCATCTGCACTTCTCTCTCTGTCCCCGTAGGGAGGAATGGAGATAGCTGGAATTTAGCTGGCGGTGAGCATCGACTCTCCCATCCCTAACTACTTCTTCAATATTCTTTTTTTCCCCTGCCAGATGGGTGACCTTCAGCTTTGTAAGCTGGATGAGCTCGACTGCCTTATTAAAGGAGTCATGTACATCGATTCCGTTGGGTTCAACGGCCGTTCAGAGTGCTACTATTTCCAACACCCGACCGACACCGAACGCTGTCAGAAGCTCCCGTTCACTTTGAGGAATCCATACCCTCTCCTTCTGGTGAACATTGGCTCAGGGGTCAGCATTTTGGCTGTGTATTCGAAGGAAAACTACAGACGGGTGACGGGCACCAGGTGAGTGCTGCAATGGGCTGTGTCCACTTTGGAGTTTGTTTCAGCCTGCAGTGTGTTTCTGCACTGTGCTTTTGGGAGCAGGCTGCATCAGAGGTGCTGTGTTGAGTGTCACACTCCAGCTTTTACTGCAGTCCCTCATCTGTGCCAACAAAGATTCCTCCTGGAAAAGGGAATCTGAATTTCATGTTTCAGCCTCCTTACTGCAACAGGCATCTTTAAAAGCTGGTTTCTCAGCTGCAGGATTTAACTGGGTGTATCAGAGACCCCAAATATGAGCAATGTTTACCTCCAGTCAGTTCAGCAGATGTGCTGGGACAATCTTAGTTCCCCACACAGCTTCTGGACATTAAGGAACGTTTGGATTCTGTGTCGAGGGACATGGTTTAGTGAGAACTATTGGTGAGAGGTGGGTGGTTGGACTGGATGATCTCATAGGTCTTTTCCAACCTTGATGTTTCTGTGATTCTGTGGACAGCTGCATTGAAAATGCGACTGTTGTTGCCCAGTGAAGCCAAAGAGCTTTGTGGCTGTGAGCTTCCCTGAAGTTCATGAAAATGAGCATTGATGAAACCCCTTGGCACAGGTCTCAATCCTATTAAACATCGTTAATGGTGGTTTACACAGTTAGGTGACGGCACGTCGAGTTTCCCAAAGCCCAGTGAACAACTTTCCTCTTGCTTTCCATTGCAGTCTCGGAGGGGGAACCTTCTTTGGGCTCTGCTGCCTTCTCACGGGTTGCTCCACCTTTGAGGAGGCCATGGAGATGGCATCCCGTGGGGACAGCACCAAAGTGGACAAGTTGGTGAGGGACATTTATGGAGGAGACTACGAGCGGTTCGGGCTGCCAGGCTGGGCCGTAGCATCCAGGTAATGGTGGTCACTGCTGGGTTGTTCTCAGCACAGGTTGTGCAGCAATGAAAAACCAAACGTCTTAATGTCTCAAGACTACACTGATTCTTTCACACTATCATTCGAGTTAACCCAGTAATTCCCTTTTTTTTTTCTTTTTTTTTTCTTCTGGAATTTTGATGCAAGTAAACCTTTAACCCTAAAACTTTCTTGACAGTTTTGGAAACATGATGAGCAAGGAGAAGAGGGAATCTGTGAGCAAAGAGGACCTGGCCAAGGCCACCTTGATAACCATCACCAACAACATCGGCTCCATCGCGCGGATGTGTGCGCTCAATGAGGTATGGGGGAAAGGCATTCTGTTGTTTCCCCTCTGAAGCCTCACTTCTGCACTGCTGTTCTGCTGTCTCTTTTCCTGCACGCCTTCCTGTGGCTGGGTGTTCATTCTTGTTTCTCTGGATCTTCACTGCGTTGCAATCTGCCCCTTTTTTGGATTCATCGGTGTTGAATCCAAATTTTGTTCTTGCTTGTCTGTGTACTTTGAGGCAGATCACTGTGAGCTGAGTTACTCCCCATGAATTTGGGCTGGCTCTTGGGAGGTTCTCTTTGGCAGCACAATACGGCCCCTTTTCCACCACAATGCTGTGTGTTTTCTTGTGTATTTAGCACTGAAGTTGGGGTGGAGGGGGAGAGGTGGGAGACCTTTCCTACGTTCTTTTCACCACTTGCTTTTGTTCTCCTGGTCAAGCAGCACCACTTTCCTGGACATGACTGTATCTCTGTGCTTTCAGCTTCTTTACAGTGCTGCCTTGTTGCGTTCATGTCAAGCAGCATTGTACAGGGCTATGAAAGAACAGAGGCATGCTCTTGAGTTTGAGCCTCTTCCTATGGTCCGAGCTGACAGAGGAAGCACACTCCACTCTTCCTGTTGTCTGTACTTACTGCTATTTACTTGTAAAACTTGTAAGCACCATACCAACAGAACATCTCAGTGGAAAACACACTTGAACGGCTACAGATGGCCTTTTAGAGAGCACTACAAAGTGCCATTGCTTTTCTTCTGACCCTCAGGTGGTGTTTCCATTGTCGCAAGCAGAACCATGGAATCCAGCCTTAACGTTCCCATCTTTTTCTTCACAGAACATCGACCGGGTCGTCTTCATCGGCAATTTCCTCCGGATCAACACCATCTCCATGAAGCTTCTGGCCTATGCTTTGGACTACTGGTCGAAGGGACAGCTGAAAGCACTGTTCTTGGAACATGAGGTGAGATTCCCTTTCACATTTCTCTTGTCAAACCTATCATTTCCTGTTATTCCTTCCCCACGTCGCTCGCGCGCCCGCCTTTGGGCTGTTAACGGATCTGTTTGCTCCTCAGGGTTACTTTGGTGCAGTTGGTGCTCTGCTGGAGCTCCTGGACTCAGCCTGATCCAACCAGGTTCCATACGTTCGAGCAATGAAGTCACAGTGCCCACATGAAGCTTTAAAGCACTTTCATCAATGCCTCTGAGTGCTGTATGTCTGTTTAGTTCCCACATTACAGGTGTCAGCTGCAAGGTTCTGTGTTCTGCAGATGAAAGATGTCACATTCTCATTCTCCTACAAATCTGTGGAGGGGTGAGAACTGCAGCACATAACACCATAAGGACCATTCCTGTTCCCTCCAGACCCCACAGTGCTCTGCTGGACACAGTCATGCTATCAGCAGGGCTGCATAGAACGATACCAAAGAGTTTACTGTTTCTTTCAGTCAAGTATTTGGGATTTTTTCTGTAATGCTTCATTCAGTGCTTATATACTAGAGTAGTTTGGGGGGTGAAGCTGCACTTCCCATATATATAGCAGTTGTTCTTTTGTTTCCTCCTTGCACACAGCCTGAATTAGGCTGTGCACTTTGCAACCTCTGCTCTCAGGACACGGATTTGGAAGTAGCACGCTGCTTCCTCAATAAATGATCAGAACAACAGTGATGCTGATAATGGATAATATTTACAACCAGAAAAGCTGAGTGCGTCCCATTTGTAAACTCCTTGCTTGGTGCTCTCCTTTGCTGTGCCTCTCCTTTGGGTCTGAAATGATACATTCAGATGTGCCCTGTTTTAGATGAGACCCTGAAGCTGTGCTGGGAGATGCAGGCCGTGCAGACACAGCACAGAGCGAGGTGTTGGGGATGGGATCCTTTCCCCGTGGCCACGGTCCCCCCTTCAAACACACCCTGCATCCAAAACCTGCCTTTATTTACATTTCAAGTCAAATCACATGCAAACCTCCTCCTTTGCTTTTTTTTTTTTCCTTAAGAATAGTGTGATTAGCAAAACAAGACGCGTTAGAATCTTGAAACAGCAATTAAATATACAAAAATAGAGCTTACAAAAAAAAAAAAAGCCCCCCAAAACAACAACAACAAAAAAAACCTCCCTCCCCCCTCCAAAAAAAAAGAAAAACCAAAAAAAAAAAAACAGCAAACGTTTTTAAAAAAATATTCTGCTGCAGAATTTGTAGTGTACAAAGACGTCTATGAGGCTCCACGCTCCATAAACAGGCTTGGGAGTCGCAGGGTCTGTACAGGAGGGACCCCCCCAGAGCCCACCCAGCCCCGCTGTGGGGTAAAACTGGGACCCCCCCCCTCCCCCATAAAGAGCTGCAGGGTTGGGGGGGGGTGGGGAACGATGCCTGGAAAAGGGCTGAATTTACCCCATGGGGTGAAAGGAGAGGAGGGGGTGGTGCAGCCCCCAGCAGCTTTGGCACTCGGGGAGGGACTTTGGGTGATGCTGAGCCATCCGTGCTTGGAAACCTAAAGAGCCAGGCTCAACGTGAACCCAAAGGGCAGGGTTTGCCCCCACCTTGCTGTGATGCCAGGTGGTTGCACCAATGGGAGATGCTCTGCCCCATGGCGGGGATGAAGGGAGCCCTGAGGTAGCCCTTGGCACTGAGCAGGGGAACGGGGGGGGAAGCCACCCCAAAAAGCACCCGGCTCCAAACCCTGGGCGGCCCTTTGGGAGGAGAAACTGCAATCCTCAGTAGGGATGGCAATCGGGGGTGAAAAACTCCCCCCTTGGATGGCACTGAGCCCACAGCACCGCGCGGGACGGACACCGGCTCTCCTGGGTGATGCTCAGAGGGGGATGAGTGCATTCAGGCACAGCTCCATCCCAAGGCATCACGTTGAGGCTTCCCGACAGTCACTGAGCTCCTTGTTCCCACTGAGGAAAACCCCATTCCGAGGCCAAGCACCGTTTTGGGGCGCAGGGATGCTACTTCCCTAAAGTGCTCTCAGCTCTCCATCCTCCCGTCCCCAGCTTGGCTCCTTTGCTGGTGCCGTAGTGCTTTGGTCGTCTCCAGGTACCCCGGGGCAGTCCGTGCTGATGCACAGCTATACGATGTTCTCTGCTCCAGGTAGGGGACCCTGAGGAGGGCCTGGGTCCTGCTTGCTGTGCAGCTGTGCCAGCTGCAGCACCGGCATGTTGCAGAGCGGGCAGACCTTGCGCACCTCCAGCCATTTGATGAGGCACCTGGGGGGGGAAAAAAAGCACAGATAGGTCATAAGGATCCCAAAGCAGCACCCTTCTGGCACAGCCACGTGCCAGGTCTGGTCCATTTTCATCCCCCTCTTTGCAGTGTTGTTAACGGTACGTTCTTAATTCATCATTTAAGTACCTTTATATGTAAAATATATACATAAATACATCATGTAGAACAACTACATGACATAAATCAAGAGCATAATCACTTATAATAACATATAACACAAGGGTCGGATTGGATGATCTCCAGAAGTCCACTCTGACCCCTTGTGGTTCTGTGATAATGTATATATTTGCTCTATATGTGGTGGTTTTTGAGGTCTTTCCCAGCCTAATGATCCTACGACTGAATGAATCATAAATCACAGAATGGCCTGGGTTGAAAAGGACCACAATGATCATCTGCTTTCAACCCCCCTGCTACGTGCAGGGTCTCCAAACACCACAGCAGGCTGCTCAGAGCCACATCCAACCTTATAAAATGCAAATAAATACACAGAAACCAGCTCTTTTTTTTTGCTCCAAATGCTTTTGTTGCTCCAAATGCTCCAAGGTATCCGATAATGGGATTTTCCACCTGGAGCACCGCACTCAGTGCTGGGCTGCCCGATTCCAGGCAGACAGGGAACTGCTGGGAGAACCCAGCAGAAGGCCACAGAAGCAACAGGGACCAAAGCATCTTCCATAGGAGGAAACGCTGAGAGCCCTGGGGCTGTTCACCAGGGGGACAGAACGCTGAGAGGGAATCTTAGCAATAGGGGATCTCCTGAGGTCCCTTCTGAGCCTCCCGCTCTGTGATGCTGTAAATAACAGCTCCAGGCCTGCTGCACTCACTTTCTGTGGAAGGCATGTTTGCACGGGCAGATCCCCAGCTCGTCCTTGGGCTTGAATTCCTCCAAGCAAACGGCACAGATCTGAAAGCAAGTCACACAAAGTCAGCGGCAAAACCGAGGCAACGCTCCCCAACAATCTCTGTCTCATCCCATTGCTTTTGGTCATGGAAATTAAAAACAAAAAGGGCCCTTTGCCTCGTGGGTTGGCTTGGCAGTGTGACAGAGCGTGGCTTAGCACAGCTCTGTGCAGCCCCGGGTTGTGAGCCTGGGGGTGGTAAGTCCTGCACCTCCAGAGGTCATTAAACAGCGATAAAAGGAAGTTTAAAGCTCAATTTAGGCTTAATCTGCCTTCTAATTGCTGGGGAAACTTCCCAGAGCCCAAAGTTTCACTTGCAGAGCAAAATCCCATCAATTTGCTCGAGGGTTGTGCAGTGAGGACCACGCAAGGTCTGGATGCCATGAACCCCCCCCTGGAAGCAAACCCACACATGGACTCACCTCGTGTAGGTTCAACTCCTTCACCTTCTCCTTCAGTATTACCTGCAAGGCAGAGGTGGGGTCAGGATGCTGCTTTTAACACGCGTTTCCAGCATCTCAGATCTCCTTAAGTCACATCTTGCAACCCATTTCTATTACATTTTCCCTTTCCACTGCATTGATTGTAATGAAAATCCTCTGCTTTCAGTCCCAGCCTCTCCCCAGCTGTGTGCAGTGCAAAGCTCCGTACACAGATCTGGGTATAGGGTGAGGTCTTCTACAGCACAACAGCAGACAGAGCATAGAAGTAGCCTAAAATCTAAAAGCATACCAAACCATGACTTCTGCTGGATATTATCAGCAATGATTGTCATTGCAAATACACAACCACGAGCACTCTGGTGCTGTAACAGCTGCAGTGATCTCATTTAACACCCCAGAGGAGCCAGAAACCACCTACAGATGGTTCTCAACCCAGTGCAAGGACAGGGTGAGCACAAAAATGACCCAAAAAGCACAAAAGAAACAAATAAAATGATCAGAGGACACAACCCAGGAGGTCTCCTCTTGCACTCAGACCTCCTGGGCTGGCACAGGGGGAACGAGCTGTGGTGTACAGCTTCACTTCCACCCCTTCCCCAGGGGGTTCCCCACATTGTAACACCATACACAACACCATATCAGCCCAATCCCATGTCAAGTAGGTTTCCTGCTTGAATGATGGAGGCAGAAAAATGACACAAACCCTGAAGAAAACAGGATGCATCAGTGGGAACCTGTGTTTATTTTCACCTCTGTGTGGGTGGCTGCACACAAGAGCAGGAGATGTGCTGCCCAGGAGAGCTGTGGCTGCTCTGACCTCCAGCTGTGATGCTGTTACTGTTCACAAAAGGTTTGGAAAGCCCTGAGGTCTCCAGGGGGCTCCAAGGTGGGAAATGTCCCCACCATATGGGGATCTTGCAGCCACGCTCCTGGGACTTGACTCTTACTTTAGACTGTTTTAAAATACCTCTATTTCTATTATTTTGTTTTCCTGCTGAGCCCTTCTGTTGCCTCTGGGCTCAACCCTGGGTTGCATCCAACTGATGGCACCAAGACCTGCCCCTGAAGGGCCAACACCTGAAGGCAACCACAGGCAGCTCAGGATGCTCATGGGGTGCCCAGCTGGCAGGAAAATCCCAAATCAGAGCATCAGCAGCATGATGTGTGGGGACTGAGGAGCACAGGGATGTGGTGCAGTGGTGGCACTCAGCAGGTGGGCTGGACACGGTGACCCTGAAGATCTTTCAAACCAGGTGAGTTGGTTCCATTAACAGCTTCTCTTCCAAGGAAGAGAACCTCCCAATGGGATTGAAAGCACAACCTAAAGGTGTTAACACCAAGGAACTCACAGCCTTTAGGTGGATTTGGTTGTCAGCCAATCTAGAAGGGAGAGGGGAGAAGGAAGAAGGAAGAAGAAGGAGGAAGAAGAAGTGAGAAAAAAGAACAGAATAGAAGGGAAGAGAAGAAGAAGGGAGGAGAAGGGAGGAGAAGGGAGGAGACTGTTCATCACCTCACCTGTTTGTAGGCGTAAAGCTCTTTGTGTGCTTGATGTCTGAGCCTGGAATTAAAACAGACAGAAAAGTGAAAATGAGGATCATCACAACATCCCAACACCCCCTTCCATTTCCCTCCCTCTCCTATGGAATCATTTCTTTCTTTCCTGAAATGCTGCATTCATTTCAAGAGTCTGGGCTGGGATTTTGTACCTAGCTGGAAACATGACATCTCCATCCAGCTGTCAGCACAGGACCTCCCACAATTTCCCTTTTCTGAACTCCCCGATTTTCCATGCAAACATCAAGATGTAAAAATGATGTAAAAATACATATCTCCATCCTATTAGCATGCAAAGATCCCTCTAGAAAAATGCTGGAATTAAAAAGACAACAACAACACCAAAAATATGCACTTTAATGCAGCAGAGGTTGGTTAGGGATGCAGGAAGGCAGCTCTGGAGCCCTGGTTTGGAGCTCAAGACGCCTTCTCTGAAGATGCTTCTCAGAAATTGGGTGACCTAAAAGCCAAGGGTAAATCCATTGGAATAGGAAGGATGGGCCTGGCAGCAATGTGCAGAGAGTGGAGCAAGTGGGATGGAACCAGCTCTGTTCACAAGGAGCCCTGAGGCTGGGAAACTGCTTATGGAAGACAGATAGGAAAAGGGAAATTTGCTGCTGGAGACAGCCGACAAGGGGGAAAAGCAGCTCAGTGCTGCCAGATGGGTGCGGGTGCTATGTGGGAAGGTTTGCATGGGATAACTTTGCTTAAAAACCTCTTGAGAACAGCATGAGCACATGAGCAGTATGAACAGTCAAGCGTGCAAGGTGCGTGGAGCAGGGAGAGCTCTGGGGGAGGCATCCACAGGCTGAGCACGTGGCTTTGGCTGGGCTCAGAGAGAGGATCCTGGGCCAGATGGGTCCATCCCACCCCACACAACTGCTGTAATGTGAGCCCCCAGGCCGTGGTGAGCATCCACCCTGTGCCAGGAGCTGTGACCCTGCAGGAATTCCAGCCACTGCTGCTAGCCACACATCTGCCACAAATACATGGCAACAGATCAAAACACAGAGGAAATCATAGAATCGTAGAATCATTCGAGTTGGAAGAGATCTTTAAAGCCATCTGGTCCCACTCCCTGCAGCGAACAGGGACACCCACAGCTCCATCAGGAGCTCAGAGCCCCATCCTGCCTGACCTGAATGTCCCTAGGGATGGGGCACCCACTGCCTCTCTGAGCAACCTGTGCCAGCTCCTCACCACCCTCACTGCGAAAAAGGGTTTCCTTAAACCCTGTCCAAATCTCCCTTCTGTTAGTTTGAAACCGTTTCCCCAGCTCCTATCACAACAGACCCTGCTACAGGGTCTATCCCCTTCACAGAATAATGAAGGCTGGAAAAGAGCTCTAAGATCCCCAAGCCCAACCCATCTCCACCAGGTCCCCAAGTGCAACATCTCCACAGTTCTGGAATACCTCCAGGGATGGTGACTCCACCACCTCCCTGGGCAGCTGTGCCAATACCTCAGCCTGGTCTGCTGGTTGGTGACCCTGCACATAGCGGGGGGTTGAAACTGGATGATCACTATGGTGCTTTTCAACCCAGGCCATTCTGTGATTCTGAGACTGTATGACTCACCACTCTTCAGGAGACAAAAGAAGACTTGTGTTCCAGATCCCCTCACAGCTCTGCTGCCCTTCTCTGGACACAATCCTGAACCTCAATGTCCTTCTCTTAGAGAGGGACCCAACACTGAACGCAGCATTTGAGATGCAGCCTCCCCAGCACTTGGTCTTGCTGAAGCCCATCCAGTTGACCTCAGCCCACAGATCCCAGCCTATACCTTCTTGCAGCCTTATCCTCCGAAAGCAGCAGCAGAGAGCAGACACAGACAGCTCCAGCAAAGTTTCATTTCCTTTTCCCTATTTCTCGTCTGAAGGCGGCTGCCAGGGGGGAGGGACGCACGCTGTGCAGCAGAGCTCTGCAGCAATCCTTCTCTCCTTTCTTTTGGCTGGAGCTCACACCCAGCCCCGCTCTGAGCCAGCCCCATTAAATCCCTACCATCTCAAATCCCACGAGATCTGCTTGCTGTTAGCCCAGCTCTTGCAGATGTGCGAGCTGCAGACCAGGAGGGAGAGGATGCACAGTGTGCACTCAGTGCTCTGCTTCTCTATGAGGATGTGGTTGACCCACTATTAAATTAACACCTCACCTTTTGCAGCCTCCAGCTGTGACCCCATGTTAAAGCCATGTAGAAGGGGTCAGGAATGCGTGCAGTAATCCAGGAGGCTTTAGCAGCTGGTTCAGGAGGGGGAGAAATCCAACTTGAGTTCAATATCTTGCTTCGTATATCCAATCCTCCTATGGAATCCTGCAGAGCTCTGGGTATTTGCTTGCTATGCAGCCAGGCTCCAGCAGCGCCATTCACTGCCACAGCAGTGGAGCACTGAGGTTGACCCATCCGAAAGCAATCACTTGGGGTGCTCTGTGCATAGTCCTTACCCACTGCCCAGCTACAAGCTGACCCTCAAGCTTAAAAAACCTCACCCAAGCTGAGATGTGGGAGCTCAGCTCTGTGGCAAATCCAAAGGAGGTGGTGAGTGCTGCAGGGGAACAACAGCACAGCCCAAATCCAGGGCACGGGGCTGCTTTGGGCATGCAGGACTTCCAACCCCAGAGCTGCTGGTGCTGCTGGTTTGATTCACTGACTCGCAACAGTTAAGGGCTATAAAGGGATCATGAGGTGATCTAATCCAGCCTCCTGTCTATCACGGGTCATTAGACAGCACTTCGTTACTTCTGGGAGTGGGAGCCAAGACGCCTCTTCCAGGAGGGCACTCTGTCTTCCTTTAAAGACAGCAAGAGACAGAACTCACCACTTCCCTCGCTGGCTTCTCCCTGTGGTTACTCACCCTCTCTCTTACAACACGCCTCCAACTTCTAAATTTAAAGATTTTCTGGCCTGATCTCCCAGACATTACTACTTGTTGTTTCTTCTTCGGGGCAGAACACACCCAGCAAGACCCGGTGCCCAGGAAAACACTCTGAAAGTCCAGACACCTCTCAGTTCTGCAGGGAAGCCATATAGATTCCGCTCTACTTGGGGAAAATACAGCCTTCAGCCTTCTGAGCACCGTTTGCACATCACCAAATTTGCCTCGATTCCCAATCTTCCCCCACCTGCCTTCCATTTTCCCTCCAGCAAAAGGGATTTCGCTTCTCAATTAGTGGCTTAATTCCCCCCCCCCCCAGCAGCCTGTAAAATAATTAAAGCACACCCCAAATAGGAACAACCATCTCCCTTCCTTTTCCCCATCGCTCAGGTCAACAAATCACCCCTGCATCATTAATCTCCAAACGGCTTTGTTCAATGAGCAATTTGTGTACAGTAACGAACGGAGCAGGTATTAAACATTTCTTAAGTGCACAGTACACAAGTTACTCATTAAAGAGGGAGACGTGTTGAAACACTAAGCAGAAAGCAGGAGCCACAAAGCACGGCTTTTGAGTCTTTTGGAGAAGGCCACCTGGCTAACCACGCTTCATGCCCATGTAAGAGTTCCCAAAACTACTCATCTGCTGTTTTTACTGCCTGTGGAACTGTTCACTCTGAGATGCAATGGATGGTGCTGCTCTGAATCTGAACGCCGTGACGCAGAGTGCTGAGCACGTTCTTTGCTTAGAATGGGAAATACAAACTATCTCATGGGTCACATCAAGCTGTCACCACACCAGAGGATGAAGCTCCCTGCAGAAAGGTGACGCCGTCGCTTCCTGACCAACGCATCGATTTCTTCCAGCGTGGGTGAGTACTTCCATAGAATTACAGAATCACGGTTGGAAAAGAGCTCCAAGAGCCCCAAGTCCAACCCCAACCCATCCCTACTGTGCCCACTGTCTCTCAGAGTGCCACATCTCCATGGTTCCTGAACACATCCACGGATGGGGGACTCCACTGTCCTCCTGGACAGCCCTCTCCACTGTCTGACCACTCCTTTGGAGAGAAAATATTTCTTAACATCCAACCTGAACCTCTCCTGCTGCAACTTCAAGTCCATCACCTCTCATCCTACTTCTGCACCCAGATTGAAGCCTACCACACACGTTTCCTGAGGGTTGCAAGAGCAGCCTAAGTCCACAGGCTGGAACTCAGTGATCTTTAAGGTCCCTTCCAACCTAAGCCATTTTGATTCGATGCTGGATAACAGGAACAATTTGTCCACTGAACACTTTGTGGGATGTCCTCACCTGAAGGGGGTCACCTCCTGCAGAAAGCCAGGGCAGCTCTCTTACCTGATCAAGTAGCAACAGAACAGTAAACTGAGGATGAAGACGAAGATGGCCGTGCCAAAAACCACGATATATATGTTGAGAGGCAGGTTCTGGAACCCGATGTTCGGCATCCTGAAACTGTAATGCTGGAAATCTGAGCTCATGGGTAGGCTGTGAGGAAAGGGAGAAAACAGAAGGACGTGAGGCTCTGTCTGCAGGGTCGGCAGCATGGGAGGCCCTGAGGAAAGTTCTCCTTCCCCTCCCCTCTGGCGGCTTCCAAGGCCAATCCCTCACTTTGCAGAAATTCCCCTGCAGAGTATGCACACCAACGAGCGACCTCCAGCATCAGCACAAGCCCCATCCCTTCTCCTGTGGGATGATGGATTGGAGGCATGTTCAGCACACCCCCAATGTCCCTTTTTCAATCAAATTCATTCTGGAACCAGGTGGAAGAGCAGCCCAATGACTTTGCATTGCTGTCAAATCTTCAGCGCGGAGCCGTTCAGCCTTGAATATCCACAAACATCTCTGGCCAGACACAAAGTTCCCCACCCGCAGCTTCAAGGAGGAAGTCACAAACCCTATCTGGTTTTCCTTTCATCAGTTACTGCCCACGGGAGGTGGGCAGTGCCAGCTTCACAACACATGGGGAAACCACCTGCAGCCTGTTTTGCAGATTAAATGCCCTGAGGAACAACAAAATTCCCCCAAAGCAGGGAGTTTTCAGCTGTGTGTGGATGTGGGTTTTGGGGAGGAAGTGAGGATGGGGCAAAAGCATGGGATCTGGGTAAGGATATCCTGAGGAATGAAAGCTGAAAAGCACCAGATCTGAGCTGCAGGTTGCTGGAGTCATCACAGAATCAAAGAATGGCCTGGGTTGAAAAGGCCATAAGGATCATCCAGTTTCAATCCCCCTGGCACAGGTAGGATCACCAACCACCAGACCAGGCTGCCCAGAGCCACATCCAGCCTGGATGGATGGCCTGGATTCATCATAGAATCATATGAGTTGGAAGGGACCTTTAAAGGTCATGTAGTCCAACTCACCTGCAGTGAACCAGGGACTCCCAGAAGGGATGAATTCAGCATTCAGAAGAAAGGGGAACTCCTGGAAATTACCCATACCATCGAGTGCTGCTGGCACAGTTCCACAGCAAAGCAGCACCTATATATACAGAGTTTAACCCAAACTCAACTCAACCAAAGCCCTACAAAAGTCCCTACAACAGGAGCTCCATCCTACTACTAGCACAACTCAACTCAACCAAGTTGATCAACATGGATGGATCCTGTCCCCATCACCAGAATGCACAGGAGACTCTGCAGCTGTGGCACTTGCCTCGAAGAACTGAGTTGTTTCTGTAGGGTGAGAGAGTTAAGGGAATTAAAAGGGGATGCAAACACCACAGTGCACCCTGGTACCAAGTACTGGGACACTGCACTGAGCCCTATCCACAAAACAATTCAATACTGAACCAAGCACTCAAACCAAGCAGAGATCTCCAAGAAGAAACAGTGCAACCAACCAGCACAGGACTGATTCTTTCTGTTTTAAACTCCTCGTAACATTCCTCCTAATCAGACTGAGGGCTACAGGCAGTGCTGATGGTGAACTGAGAACAAAGTAGTGGTGTCTGGGCATTTTGGGCAATCTCATCTAGACCCTGAACTTCCATGGCTTTGCTCAAACAGAATAGAAACAGAACCATAGAATCACAGAATCACTGAGGTTGGGAAAGGGTTCCAAGATCCCCAAGTCCAACCCACCCACACCATGACCACTGGCCACATCTCTGAGTGCCACATCTCCACGGTTCTGGAGCACCTCCAGGGATGATGACTCCACCACTTCTTTGGGCAGCTATGCAGATGCATCACCACTGATATCCAACCTGAACCTTCCCTGGCACAACATGAGGCCAACACCTCTCATCACTGTTACGTGGGAGAAGAGGCCGACCCACACTTGACCTCAACCTCCTTTCAGGGTCTCGTACAGAGCCATAAGGTCTCCCTGGAGCCTTCTCTCCTCCAATCTGACCCATCCCAGTTCCTTGGCTGTCTTTCCTAAGACTTGAGATCCAGTCCCTTCACAGCTCTGTTACCCTTCTCTGGACAAGCTCCAGGGCCTCAAATCACCACAGCTGGCCCAAAGCCATAGGAAAACAAGCCGAGCCCTTCAAAGATCTCTGCAATGAGAGCTCCATCTTTCTAGTGTTATCAGTATTTTGCCCCAAAAGGATGCCCCCAAAGTAGCCATCATCTCCTACAGGGGCTCATTCTCCTTTGGACAGTCCCTAGGCACACAAGGAACATGCAACGGGTTCATCCTCTACATTGGTCCTGCGACCAAATGAGAAGCTAAAAAATCCTGTGCAGGGATCCAGGAAACTGTTAACTTTAAAAGGACTGAAATCGGATGATTTTGAGGAGCCAAGCTTTTGGTTTTCTTTTTGTTTTGTTTTGTTTTGTTTTTGTTGGGAGCGTGGTAGGGGAGGACCGTATTTTAATCTGCTCCAGCTTTACAAGAGCGCAGCCAAAAGAAATAAAAAGTGCCGTAGGGAAGGACGGCTGCTTTCTGAGGCAAAACCAAAGCCTTCATGCTGTGTTCTCCCAACCGAGGGTCCCCAACACCCACGTTGGGGCAAAACAGGACCTGGAAAATGCCCCTGGGCTGGGTCAGCTCCACTTCGGTGGGCAGGAAGATGCTGGATGCTCCTGGCTTGAAATATTGACCTGCACATGGATAAACCTGGGGAAAAGAGTGAAACAACCCCAAACCAGGGATGCCCTATCAGAGACCCGAGGGTGGGCTGGACAAAATAATATCACAGAATCATAGAAACATTATGGTTGGAAAAGACCACCATCAACCCATCAAAACCATAAAACCACACAGTGCCGATACAACGGCCAGGATGAAACCAAAGGAGGGAAAATCAGATTTTCCCATGAAGACGTTTGTTGAAAGACGTGATGGCTTACAAAATGAAAGGGATTTCAGCGTCCTTGTGATAGGGATGAGACTTCCCCGTGGGGAGGGATCCTGTCTGGAGTAGGAAATTCCCAAATTCCCAGCAGGAGATGCTGGTTTGTACATGTTAATTAAAACCCCAGTGATGGTTAATGCCAGGTGAACAAGCAGGGAAGTCAGGAAACGAAGCTCCAGCAGCATTCACTTTGCTCTGATTACAAGCCAGGCAGTTAAAGGCAAACCCAAATAAGCCACGCAGCCAAATTAATCCCTATTATAATAACAGCAAGCACTTAATGCGCTGAATAAGCACAGCCAGCCTCTTACATGCAGCTTTCATCAGAAGATCTCAAAGCGATGAGCAAGGCTGGCAATTATCTTCCTGCACTGAGGAACTGCAGCAAGGGGGGACCAGACCTGCACTGAACTGCTGGGAGATGTATTTTTTTTTAAATTATTATTAATTCTTACCACTGCATAAATGGGCCATGCAAGCATTGAGCATTATATTAAGTTTAGCCCAGGTGGAGGGCTGGTTTGGGGGTCAACAGCACATCTGGTTGGCTGGGTAACAGGCACACATCTCCTGTTCCAAAGGCATTGGCACAAATCCACAAAGTGTTTCACACAAGTTGACCCAAAAGCTCGGCTGTTAACTTGGGTGGAAGTTAAAATGAATGCACAACATTCCCGAGGTTGGTGTCAGCTGCGGAGCAGGGCGTTCTTCCATGCGATAAATCCACAACATAAATGTTATTCATTGTGTGTGCTTAGTGGGATGACTTCCAGACTTTCCCCTTTCTGGGCACTTTGACACCAGCAGGGAGACAGCGACGGGCAGCCAGCAGGCTGGAGGGAAGCTCTCATCCACATCATAGCCCTGGTTGGAACAAGATGATCTTTGATGTCCCTTAGAATCATTAAGCCTGGAGAAGACCACCTAGTCCAACCAGCAAGCCATCGCCACCACCACAACAGAGTCATTAAGGTTGGAAAAGAGCACTGAGATCCCCAAGCCCAGCCCATCCCACCGTGCCCACTGACCACATCCCTCAGCTCCACATCCCCGTGCTCTTAAACACCTCCAGGGACGGTGACTTCACCACTCTCTGGGCAGCTGTGCCAGTGCTTGACCACTCTTTCGGAGAAGCTTTCCAACCTGAAACAGCAGCAATGCTCGTCCAGGAGGATGCTGCCCAACGTGGGACTGCAGCTGGGTCACCAACGCCATAAAACCTCTTGTCAGATGGAACAAAAGCTGCTCATTTTCCCCATTTTGGCTGCACGCTGGTCGTTGGTGCATGCACAAGCAAGAAATCCAACTGGACTCACAGCAGGAGCCGTTCCGGACCTTTGATCCCCATTTCCCTCCCTTCAAGAGAGAATTTGATGCTTTTTGAACAGGAATCAAAATTCCCTGGCTTTGCTCCTCGGTTAGACGATGCTGAGCGCTGAGATTTAACCCCCTCAGTGTGGAAATACAGTGAAGAGATCAGCCAGCAGAAAGGTCTAAAAGTCTTCAAACAAATAATAAATGGAAGAAAAAAAACCAAGGCAGCTTCACCAGCAGTGCTGTGCTATTCGGTGAGTTTCTGGGATGCTTTTCAGTTGGCTGAGCAGTCACTGTGACCTTCAAAGCGCACCTTTACATGGGAGAAGGTTTTCAGTGCTGCTGGTGCAGAAAGATGCAGAAAATAGGTCAGCAGAAGCTCCCATTGCTGAGCTTACATCAGCTCCACGCTGTTGCTGAGGCAGATCTTGCAAATTCCAGGAAAAAAAGACAAAAAAAAAAAAAAGAAAAGGTAAAATAAATAACAATAACAAAACAAAACAAACACTGTTGCTTTTTTATCCAGGCTAACCCAGCGTTTGTGCTGCTTGGGCTGCCCTTGGATGACGGCAGCAGGAAGGAGGAAAGCAGCCAGCTGTTGGGCTGCTCTGGCAATTGTTTTGCTGGAATTTCCAGGCAATGCAGTGAGTTTTGGTAAAGCCACAGGAAGTTCATCAAGTGGCCACAGGATCCGTGTGTCCGGAGCTCTGCATTCGGGAAACCGACGCTGGATGCTGGATGCACACAGATTGTCCAAATACGGTTCAATTGCAGCTCCGTGATGAGATAATGCTTGAGGAATTTTCTCCCTTTGGCTCTGTGGAGTTTTTTTCCCCATTTACCTGGCACGTGGCTCTGTCCCAGATGCAATGTCACGATCTGCTGAGCTCAAGATGCGGTGGGAAAGGATGTGCTGCGTCTCCTGGCAGCATCCCTCGCGGTGCTCACCCTGGAACCATGCCTCATCCTTTGTTCAGGTGCTAATTTCCTGATTTACTGGGTTTTCCCCAATTAATGGGCTTTTTGGAAGCTCCACCAGCCGAAACCCAGCGTTGAAACACATGGAAAATGGAACTAGATGATCGCTGAGGTCCTCTCCAACCAAAGCCATTCAGGGAGTTCAGCCTTGATGATCATTGAGCTCCCTTCCAACCCAAGCCATACTATGATTGTATGGACTGTAAATTACATCTGGATGACAAGAGCAGAGGGATGCAGACAACAGATGCTCCAAAGATATCCTTACTAGCAAAACAATCTGGCTTTGATTGAGACAACCTCACCATGCTAAACAAAAGCAAATCACTTTCTGCAAAGCAAAAAAGCAACCAGCTTTCTCCATTCTTTAACACTGACAAGCAGATGGATTCTATAACCCCCTGAGATCCTTTCACCCCTGCTTCCTAAGCCCCTTTAATGGAAAAAAAAGGAAAAAAAAGCCTTTATGTTACTGCCTGCTGCTCTCTTCAAGCCCAGAACCTGGGTTTTGGCCCTCAAAAAAATGCTGTCAGTGGATCCATTCTCTTAATTTTCACAAAAATATAAGAAAGTAATAAATAAGTAATATAAGTATTATAATAAGTAATGTAAGAAATGTCACAAGAACAAGCAGCTTGATGCAAAAAGCTGGACACCAAACCCAAATCACCAACAAACCCTAAGGAACAGCAACCCCAAAAGCCTCAATATTTCTGTGAGGCCTGGATGTTAAGATGCTGACAGCACCAAAAACTCTTTGGGAAAACCCAAATAACCCAAACCTCAGACTCCTGGGAATATATACTGTCACCATGTCACCATCATATGGTATTTTTCCTGTTATCTACAGAAAAAAAAGGAGTTGTGAAGTTGGCCTGCCCTTCCTCTGGTTTAACAAAATTACTGGGTTTTAGGGAAATTTTTCAGCATTCGTTCTGCTCTGCTAATGGATTCTGCAAAGCATTTGGGGTCACTGAAAATCCCCTGTCCTCCTGTTCTGCATGCTTCTCTGAGAAGAGTGTTCAGGCACTGGAATGGGCAGCCCAAGGAGGTGGTGGAATCTGGAGGTGTTCAAGAAATGTTAGATGTTGCACTGAGGGACACGGTTTAGTGGGGGATGTTGAGGATAGGTGGATGGTTGGACTGGTTGATCTCGGGGGTCTTTTCCAACCTTGGTGATTCTACGATTCCATGACTGCAGTGAGATGGAGAACACCAAGAGTCCATGGGTGTTGATAGCCAGGAGGTGACAGAGAAGCACTTTGAGCATCTTCTGCCCAAACTTATCATTTCACCCAAAGAAATTGCTTTATACATGGTTTCCTCCTCAATTTAACCCTCAATTAGTACAGACAAATGTTAAGGTCCCGCTGTTGACACAGAAAGGCTTGAGAGAACGCTGCTTAGCATCTGGGTTGCTTTTAGAATCATCAGGGTTGAAAAAGAGCTCTAAGATCCCCAAGTTCAACCTCAACCCATCCCACCATGCCTACTGACCATGTCCCCAAGTGCCACATCTCCACGATTCTTCACCACCTCCATGGATGGTGATCCCACCACTCCCTGGGCAGCTGTGCCAGTGCTTGACCATTCTTCCTACAAAGAAACTTTTCCCAACATCCATCCTGACCCTCCCCAGGCACAACTTCAGGCCATTATCTCTTGTTTTGCAGTAGGTTGAACAAAGCCTGCTGACTATTTTCCACCCCCCCCCCTCCACCCAAGGCTGCCAAGACAAGGACAGCAGTGAGGCTCCCTGCCATGCAACACAGCCGTCAGAGCTCCACGCATTCCTGGACTCTGAATCAACTCCTAGAAGGCATAATATACCACTGATGCTAACGAGCTGCTTCAGTGACGAGCACAGGGCTGCATCGAGTATCTCCTTAAAGGTCAGGGGACCACATGATGCCCAGGAGCCCTTGCTTATGCTTTTACTACGAGTTAAAGATAATTTGAGTTGATTTAAGTATTAAATTGCAGTCTTGCATGGCCAGCACATCCTTTAGAACCAAACGGTGAGGTCCCAGATCTTCACACTCTTAACGTTACTGTAGCTCTCTCAGCCCACTCTCCGCCTTCCCCAACTTAGCAAAATGTAAAGTTGCATTTGCAAAATGCTCATTTTTTGGCAAAGAAAAAAAGCCCCAGGATGAGATGATGAGGATGGGGTTACGCAGCCGTGCCGTTCTGCATTCTGCAGGGGAAGGAAAGGAGCTCTTTCTCCACGCTGCGGGGCCGCTGCATGAAGTCACATCTGAATTCACGGGATGAAGGCTGCTGAAATGTCACCGCGGCGGCTCCTGGCACAGTTCAGTGAGAGCACCATGGCCTCGTTAGGGCAGTGGAAGCGATGACTTTGCCTTTGTAGGGATTTAAAAGCTCTGGGCGGCAGCCAGGCATTCCCAGATCACAGCTGCTGTGGGTTGAGGAAAGAGCTACGCGAGGAAACCCTGCAAACGTAGGCAGTGCAGCAGCGTTGGAGCAAAACCCGCATTGTGCATCATGAAAGCTGCTGTAGATCGCATGGTGACGAAGGCATGGGTTGTAATAAGTGCACGATGCAGAGTTTCTCCATCCCATCATGACGTAGCCACGTTCTCCATGGGTCCTGAACTCTCTGTGATAACCAACAGAGGATCAGCAACGCCACTCCCAAGAAGTTTTGCTGATTTCCTTCAAGGAAACCCTCCAACTCAGCCCAACGCCTACCTGCACAAAGGCTGCAAACCATCCACGGCTGAATGACTTCACGCAGTGCGATGCCAGCACGCTAAAAAAACCCTGATACTGCACAAAAATCCATGGGCGAGGATTAAAGATATACTTTTCAATGCTTTGGTTTGTGAAAAATCGCATAATTTGGTTCAGCTTTTTAAAGTGCAAAGCCCCTCATCTCTCTTAGTAGCGGTACGGCAATGACCCGATGCTGCACAGAAAGGAAGGGGAAAAAAAAAAAATAAAGAAAAAATGGCTCAAGCTAATCCTCCAATTTTATAAGACACTAATCCGCTGATCTCATTGAGAGGGATTAGAATTACCCCCTCGCCAGAGGATTTAAGAAGTTTCCAACCAGATGTCAACAAAAGCAGAGCACAGCCCGCGCTGAAAGCCCTTTGGATGAGGGTAAGGGGCATCTGCAGTATGTCCACGGGGCTGGATCCCATCTGGGGGATGCTGTACCAGTGTCCCATCTGCTTTGGGATGGACTTTTCAGGGGTTGCATAAACTCAGCCTCTTCTGTTCTCTGAGGTCTGAGCTTTGGGGCTGATCTGACTGGAAATTACAGAATGACAGAACCGTAGGGGTTGGAAGGGACCCCTTGGGATCATCCAGTCCAACCCCACTGGTAAAGCAAGTTCCCTGCAGCATTACTCCAAAAAAAAAACCAAAAAAAAATGGGAGCACAGATTCACACCAGCACTACGGGTTTGCACGCACAGATACAAGATACAAAACATCCAAATTTCCATCCAAAAGAAGAAAGCTAACTCATTCCATCCACAGTTTCAGCCCGGACCACCCTCTCTTTTATGCCAGCTGCCGGGCGCGCGCCGGCGCAGATCAGGGCCGGCTTTTGTTCCACGCCATGTGTACATGCTCAGCTGAGCTCGCAAAAGGGAAACAAAAGAAAAACTAAAAACGCAGCTGCCTTCATAACCAATCTGCCAGGAAATTGCCCCAGGGGAAGCCCAGCCCAGCTGAGAGCTTTCTGCAGAACAATGGCAAAAGCGCATCTTTAAAGGCAGGCAGAAATATTTGCTCGTTTGCAAAACTGGCTCGGAGCAGAAAGGAGCTGACTGTGATCCCGACACAGCGCAGGGATATTGTTTCAAGCAGGAGGAGCCATTCCAGTGATGGGATGCACTGAATGGTTGGATATTCAACGCTTGCATTTTCAGGTTGGATATAAGCAAATGTTTCTTCTCCAGAAGAGTGGCAATGCATTGGAACAGGCTGTCCTGGTGGTCACTGGTCCTGGAGGTGCTCAACAACAGTGGAGATGTGGCACTGAGGGCCATGGTCAGTGGGCATGGTGGAGTGGGGTGGACTTGTGGACTTTATTAATCATTTCCAACCTTAATGACTCTATGATAATGCGCCAACCAGAATGAACCAGGGCTCCCCAAACCCCATCGCATGGGATATTTGCATTCCCACCCTCTTACCTTTTGCCTTCCATTCTGCCAGATAGGTCAAAATCCACCTCCCTGCTCCTCTCCAGCCCCACAGCTGTTTGCTGTTGGCTTTTTTTTTTCCCCAAAAAAATGCTCTTCCCAGCCAGGGAGCTGTGAAACACTCCACTATTTCCAAGCAGCCGGAGCACCGGTGTTGGGAAACAGCTAAAATAAACTCAAAGCTGATCTCCTGGCCGACAGCTTTCAGTTTCTCTCTCGCTGCTTGGGAACTGGCGTGGTTTCCTGCCGGGTGCTTTGTGAGTTAAAAGCAGCCTGATCCCTGCAGCCTGATCCTCCACGGTAATAAAAACCAGACGGAGCAGGGCTTGGCTGCTTCCCACATTCGCAGAGCAGAAGGAGCGAGCATGGAAACAAACGAGCCCTTTGCTCCGGTCTCGTCCTGCTCACAAAAGCAGTGATGCAGGGAGCAAGAAAGCTGCAAAACAAACCATGTGTGCTCCTTGTGCTTTGACAGCAAACTTTAAGCCGGATGAGCAAGGCGTCAGCTGCAGCACTGAGACATCCAAGGCCGCTTCATGAATCACTCAGGTCAGAAAAGAGCACAAAGATCCCCAAGCCCAGCCTCACCCATCCCACCACGTCCATTCACCACGTCCCCCACTGCCACATCCCCACGGTTCTGGAACAACTCCAGGGAAGGTGAGCCCTCTACACCCTGAGCAGCCTGTTCCAATGCATTACCACTCTTTGGAAAAGTTTTTTCTAGTATCCAACCTACCCTCCCCAGCACAACATGAGGTCATTACCTCTCGCTGCCCGGGTGTGCATCCAGGTTTGGGCCACAGTGAGGTGTGGGTACATGCACCGGTATCACAACCCTGTGTTGATCCATCCTCATGAAGCACTCAGGTTCAACCACTTGCAGATATCAGTGAACTAATGAGGGATTAAGGACACGCAAATCTGAGTTACTTGCAGGTGTGATGGAGAGGAAAAAGCAGCTCTGAGCACCAGAACAATGCGACTCCAGTGCCACTGAGCACCTGGGTACCACACATTGGATGCAGAGAAGATGCTTAGCACGCTCCCACTTCTCAGGTTAAAAAATGAATTTTTAGCATGGCTGTCAGGTAAAACAACAGGCAACAACCGTACACCAGTGCTGCTGCTTTCTGCCATAGAATCTCAGAATGGTTTGAGTTGGAAGGGACCCTTGAAAGCCCTCTGGTGCCACTCCCCTGCAACAAACAGGGCCATCCACAGATCCATCAGCTGCTCAGCGCCCATCCTTGCTGCTGTTCTCCCAGCATCACCTCCAGCCTTGAGTTTCCCAAGCCAAAGCACGTCACGTCACTCCCCAGGCAAAGTCTGAGCCACGGCACAGGGACGTCGGAAGCAAAGGAAGGTTATCACACATCAACAAACGATGACTTCTCCATGAGCCATTGCAGGAAACAAAAATAAACAGAACCCCCATGCTCTGAAACACCCCAGTGCAAGGGGAATTCCCCAAAACCCCGCCCTCTGTGCTCTGACGCACGCTTTCCATGGGAACCACCGAGCAGCCAAGTGCAAAAGCCTCGTGCTGAGGTCACGTCAACGCTGGGATGGCTGCAGGATGCCTACTGTTGTGCACCCACGGAACGGGGCCACGTGGATCTTTGAGGGAGCAGGCGAAGGGCAGGGTCGGAGAGGAGGTTGCAATGCCTTCTGCTGTCCCACTGCAGATGTTCAAGCAGCTCCACCGAGGTCCTGTGGTGCAAGGGAGTGGGATGGGCCGTGCAGCGCATCCTCTCTACTACAGCCGCCGTAGTTGGACTCGCTGATCCCAAAGGTCTTATTCAACCTAAACGATTCCATGAAGAGGTGCAGAGAGGGAGGGGGATCCACAAGCACAGAAGCCCTCAGGATGCCTGGGAATTTCGATCCATCGTTGCTAAAAGCCCTGGGACCGGATGGGTTTAAGGTCCCTTCCAACCCAACTCATTAGATGATATGGTTCTATGAAGATGCATCAGGCACACACCATGGCCATATCAGCACCACTCTCATTTTTTCCCCCCCTCTAAATACACCAATTACTGCATTTTGTGTTCCTTCCACTTTGCCCCCAAGCTCTCCATTTGCTGGGAGCTATACCCTTCCTCCCTGAGTTATCTGAGGCCAAAAGTTTGTTGTCTTTCCAGGCTCCAGGCCAAATCTGTTTAATTTTTGCTACAGATGGCACTGTACTGCAGAGGCATCAGCTGGAGCCTCTGTGAGCACAGCAACAGAGCCCGTCGCCCCACTAACCCAGCACTGCTCGAGGCTGCTCTGTTTACACCCATCATAAAAAAATAAAAGCATTGCTACAAACTCAGGCTACAGTTTCACTATTAAACCGAATGTGCGAATGGGGGAGGGGGATAAGTTGGAGAAACACAAGGAAAAGTACTAGTGGGCATGGTGGTGACGGGTCAACAGTTGGACTTGGTGATCTTAGAGGTCTCCTCCAACCTTAACCATGGGATAGTGGGCATGGTAGTGAAGGGTCAGTGGTTGGACCCTATGATCTTAGTGGTATTTTCCAACCCCAATGATTCTATGATTCTCATAGAGCTTTCAATACTGAATCCAATATTGAAGAAGTATTAAAAACTTGCATTTTACTGTCCTGCAAAAAAAATAAAAGCCCACGAATGATCCTCAGTCCCATTGCGAGCACATCATGCAAACCTTACATTATTTCACCCCACATCCCACAAAATGTGTCCCAACACCTGGAAGCCAGAGTACACCTCCTGCAAGATTTATGGGGTGAAATAAAGGGGGGGGGGGATGAGGAGAGGCAAACAGCCCCGTCCGCGTCCCTGCTCGCGTGCTGCTGAACACGTTGTGCAGGCAGGAAGCTCCAGATCAAAGGCGGGGAGCGTGCCAGAGCTGTATGTAATGCACAGCTCCTGCCAAAGGTGGGGAGGGGGGGGGGGGGAATGGGAAAAAAAAGAACAACAAAACCCCATATGCACAATGGGGAATGGCTCACGGGGTCCGGCTGTGCTTTGTTAGTGGGCATCACGGGAATAGCAAAACCCCACTACGCGCAGTGCAAAGGGTTTTGGGAATGGGAGATGCGTTCCTCCCCAAACAAAGAGGAGCAGAAAAAGTGCAAAAAGAACAAAATAAAAAAAAGAAAAACACCAAAAAACCCACCCCAAGAGGTGCATTTTTCCCCTGCAGCTCACAGTCCTAAGGGACCGACACGCAGCTGGTGCCAAAAGCAGCAAACTCAGTACGTGCCTGCATGGCAGGAACGCCCGCCCCGCTGCACCGCTTCCATCCCTAAATCTCATTTTTTCTTAATTTTCCCCCTTATCTGGGCTTCTTTTTTTTTTAGCCCAAGCAGCCCACAGCACATTGCTGCAGCGCACTGCCTCGGGGCTCGGTGGTGGAGATCCTCTTTTTGGGGTGTAGGGAGAAAACATAGGGTGGGGAACTGTCTCCTGTCCCTTTGTGCCACACTTTGAGGGTTGTGGGGTTCATGCCATGCTTAATCCCACCCCTAATGCAGGACAAGGCCATCCCTTGTGGGCACAGGGTGGGGGTGTCCTCGCTGCCTTCAAGTGGGGACCTTCATAGGGGTGCTGTCACCCCACAGAGGACAGCACTTGGGGGGTGCATAGGAGGGGAACGCACAAAGCAGGGAGGGCAGCAGCAGCCCTATAGGGCAGCACACAGGGATGGGGTTTTGCACCATTGGGGTGCTGGAGGGGACTATAGGAGAGTGCACAGGGAGGGAGTCCTGCACTACAGAGGTGCTGGAGGGATCCCTGCCCCATAGGGGATTGCTCAGGGAGTGCTGGATGCGGCTGCCCCATAGGGGACAGCATAGAGAGGGGGGCTGCCCTATAGGGCAGTGCATACGAAGGGGGTCCTGCCCCGTAGAGGACTGCATGGGGAAGGTGCCCTGAAGCACAGGGATGCTGGAGGGAGAGCCCTGCCCAACGGGGATGCAGGAGAGCAGGGCCCTGCCCCACAGGGGTGCTGGAAAGAGATCCCTGCCCCACAGAGCGGTGCAACGGGATGGGGGAATCCCCGCCCTAGGGGAGAGAGCGCGCCCCATAGGGAAAACACAAAGAGCAGCACAAAAGAGGACTCCGTACCTCCGCGGGGTGCCCAAAAAGCCGCAGCCCTCAGCCCCATCCCGGCCCGCACTCACCGCCTCGCCCCGAGCCCGGCCGCCGCTCTGCCGCTGGCGGGGAGGGACCCGGATGGAGCCCCGCCTCCGCCTGACCCCGCCCGCCCGCCCGCCCGCCTGTGGGCACGGCCACCGCGCTTCCGAGTGCGCATGCGCGGCGCGGCCCGGGGTGGTGCGGAGTGACGTCATAAGTGGGGGGGGGGGGCGGCTGGGGGACGTTGGGGACGTAATGGAGGCTTGGGGGACGATGGGGACTTTATTGGGATCTTGGTGGTGATGGGGATGTTGGGGCCGTGATGGGGATGGGGTGACAATGGGGACATAGGAAGCAGTGGGGATGTGGGTACGTAGGGGACGGGGGAGTCAGTGGGGACACGGAGAGGATGATGGGGACGTTGGGAGGTATAACGGGGACGAAGTGACAGTGGGGACATTATTGGGGCATTGGAGACCATGGGGACATGGAGAACAGTGGGGGTAGGGTGGTATGGAGACAGTGGAGATGGCAGGGGGGGAGGGGACAAGGGGAATGGAGAGTTAACGTGAGCAATAGGGATAGGGGGACCATGGGGATGGGGGCTGTGGGAGCATGAGATGCTAGGGGATAGGATGGCCCTGGGGATGGAATGGCACCGGGGATAGAAGCGGTGTGAGGACAGGAGGGGACGCTCCTGGTGGCAGCAGAGGTGGGGATGGTGAAGTGGGAGCAGGCGGTGGCACTGGAGGCCAGTGAGTGTGGTGATGAAGAAGACGATGATGGGGTTGGCAGGAGGTGTCAGAGCCTCCCAAGGTGTGGTTGGATGCTCTGTGACCTCACCTCCCTCCTGGGTGAGATGCGTTGCTCAGCACGAAACTGACCCATAAAATGCCCAGCTGTGGGCATCACGCCTCGCATCAGCTCCTCCTGAGCCACAGAATGGCCATCAGTGGCACTGGGTTGTGTCAGGTTGGGGGGGTTTTAGGGAATGGTTCTGCCCCAGAGGATGGTGGGCATGGAATAGGCTGCCCAAGGCAGTGGGCACGGCCTGAATGGTGATGCAAGGAGCTGACTTTTGGAATTTGAAGTCCTATTCCTGCTGTGTGGGAATCCTCACCTCGCATAGAGGGGTGTGCCCAAACCTGCTGGCAGTGCCTGTGGCTGTTTGCTTGTGCTCCAGGTAAGGAGCCTGCCAAGCCTTGGCCCTGCAGGGTTGGGATCAATTTGGGAAGCAAATGCAGCTGGAGATCAGGTTCTGCCATTCCTCCCTTGGAAAAGCTTGGAAGCGTGCATGCAGTGTGTCCTCAGCACATCCTGGGAGAAAAATCTGCTTTTTTTGGCATTTCAGGGCTGTGGCTGGGTCTGGAGCAGCTCTGTGGCCATCATGGGTGCTCCTCTTGAAGGCCAGCAAGGCTTCTGCCTTTGTTCATCAGCTCCTATTTGTACATTTTCCAGCCTCAGTTTCCCCTTTGGCTGACAGTGCTTGTCAGACAGCAGCACCACGAAACAGGATGTCCAGGGGAGCAAGGATGCATGTCCAAGCTCTGATTCATCACCTCGATTGAGAGAAAGCCACAGCATTCACTTTCTCCCGCTAATCACACTGCTCTTTATTAATGGGAAGATCCAGTTTTTCCTACTCGATGGGTGAAGGAAATTGAAATCCAGCAGGCTTGCATGCCCAGACCTTATGGTGGAGAGATGAGGTGATAAGGGAGGGTGGATCTGCCTCGTGAGAAGGTGAAAAACTTGTTGTCCTTCCAGGAAGAATGAGGTGACAAGCCGGGAATGGGACCCGATTTTGTCCCGTGAAATTCTCCTGCTCCTATGGGTTTGCCTCGGAGGATCACAACAGGGCTATGGGACAGGGCCAAGCTCTTTGCTGCTTGTAGGTAGTGACATTGTTGGATTTGCTGTGGTTAGGCTTGCATCCACCCATGCAACCCAAGGTGGATGAACAGAAGACATGAGCTCTGGTGGGAAGATTTTGGTTCAACCTTCCCTCCTTGTGGTTGATTCACCTTTGGGCATGGAGAAGGAGGCTGTTTCCCTTGGGCTTTTTCCCAAACTGTAGTTCAGGGTGAGGTCTACACTGCTGAAATCTCAGCCCCTCTGTCAGCGATGCGGTGTGTGCTCACCTTAGCCAGCAGAAATGGGCTTTGGTTGTCTTGGTGTGTGACAGTGGTAGAAAGGACATAAAAACAGCCAGTCTGTCCCTGTACCTTGTCTCTGCCCAGTCACTGGGACATGTAGCAGCCATTTGGTCCCTCCTTGGTTCCTCTTCTCCCTCCTTTCCTTTGAGGTCTGTAGGGTAGCTTTGCTGTCTGAACCAAGAGGCGGTGTGGACAGCAAAGATGAGGTATTTAGGGAGTTCCCACCCCATCTCCACATCTAGGGTGGGATACAGAAGACCTTCAGAAGTTTCTTCTTGGGAAGATTCTATCTGAGGAAGTATGGCTCAGTGCTTCTTCCTCTGAACTCTTCTCCACTCCCTCTGTGGCATCAGCAGGACTTTGTTTCCTCCCTCCTCCTTGTGGTCGGGTGCGTTCAACCAAGAGCTTTGACTCACAAATTGCTTTGTGAGTCAGGGACAAGGCTGCTTTCTCTGGGTTTGCCCACGGCTGACCCACCTCCACGCAACCATCCACACAATTTATGCATCAGGTCCAGCCCAACGAGTGGAGCAGGTCCTACTCATGGGTGGCAACCCAAGCCCCGAGGCTCTTCCTCCCCTTCTGCAGGCTGTGGTACTCAGCAGTGGTACGGTGTGCTGCCAGTTTCAATAGGAAGGGGGAATTTGAATGATCACCATTCACCTCCATGCTGGGAAATATCACAGAATGGTTGAATCACTGAATCATTTAGGTTGGAAGAGGTTATCAAGTCCAACCGTTGATCCACGTAACCTTGTCTCTCAGTGCCACATCTCCACGTTTCTTAGAATCATCATAGAATCACCGGAGTTGGAAAGACCACTCAGATCATCAGGTGCAATCGTCAGCCCATGCCCACGGCCAGTCTGGACCGTGTCACTCAATGCAAACCTCCTTGATCACCTCAAGGGATGGTGACTGCGCCATTCCCAGGGCAGCCTGTTCCAATGCATCAGCACTCTTTCAGAGGAGAACATTCTCCTAACATCCAACTTGAACCTCCCTCCCCTGGTGCAACATGGGGCCATTACCTCTTGTAATCTGCATGATCTGGCAGGACAGAGAGACGTCTGCCAAGGGCATTTTCCCACTGCTGATGTCAGGAAAACATTTCAAGTGTCTTCTTCCAGAGCAGGGAATGCTTGCTCCTGGGATGCAGGCAGTTTCCCGAGCTGTGCTTGGGAATTCCTTTGACTCAACAAGATCCTTGCATACCCCGTGAAAGCTTTCTGCCTTCTTTCCGCTGATGGGGAGCAGCCACCATGGGGACCAGATGAGTGATGAGACCTGGACACCCTTTGGTGCACCATACCTTGTCCCAGCTCTTAAAACCCACTGAAAATTGGCAGTTCAGGCAACAGACCCAGAGGCATGCAAGGTGGTAAGAGATCCTTCTGGCCCCCAGCCACCACTGGTCTCTTCCAGCATCCGGACACTGATGGGGACTGCAAGGAGCTGCTGGGGAGGAATGCAAGGCGAGGGCCAAGCCAGGGAAATGCTTTCCACATTATATTCATGCAGCTTCCGGCAATTTGCTGCTTCGGGACTTCCTGAGCCAGAGGCTGTACGCATATCTTTCTGTTTGGACTCGTATGTTTCTACACGAGGCTGCGATGCGAAACATCTGGAGAGCATCAGCCGTACAGAGGCAGGAATGCTTCAGTCTAGGAACGGGGCCAAGCAGCCCTGTGCAGACCCAGACGGTCCCACATGCGCACACTGCTTCCCCCAAAACCTCTGCTGAGGTTTTTAGCAATGGGTGCATCACACCCAGGTGCATGAAGGGTCTGCCGCCCCATCCACCTCACCAGCATCTCCCTGAGACTCAGGAGTTTAAGCATTTTTTAGGGATGGGAAATGGTTTCAAACTAAAAGAGAGGAGATTTAGATTGGATATAAGGAAAATTCTTTAAAGGTAAGGGTAGTGAGGCACTGGCACAAGTTGCCCAGAGGGGTGGTAGAGGCCCCATCTCTGGAGGCATTCAGGACAGGCTGGACGGGGAGAACCTGATGGAGCTGTGGTTGTCCCTGTTCATTGCAGGGGATTTGGGCTTTTAAAGATCCCTTCCAACTGAAATGATTCTGTAACTCTGTGATTCTATGACTCTATGATCTGTGAGGAGCCGGCTGGGTGCTCGTTCAATGGGCAGTGCCAATGAATCATAGAATGGCCTGGGTTGAAAAAGACCACAGTGATCATCTGGTTTCAACCCCCTGCTGTGTGCAGGGTCACCAACCACCAAATCAGGCTGCCCAGAGCCACATCCAGCCTGGCTTTGTTGAATGCCTCCAGGGATGGGGCATCCACAACCTCCCTGGGTGAATGGTGGATGTGCAGGGCCATCCAACAACACTGGGATGAGCAGAGTGGTTTTGATCCCTTTAGTCAGCTTGAGGACATCACAGCATTGCTCTCCACCAGACACACACACAAAAATAACATATAAAATATAAAAAGAATAAAAGGGAAAAAGAAAGGAGAATAAATCCCTGTGAGCCTCTGCAAGAAATGTCATCCCCAGCCCTGTTCTCATGGCTACCAGCGGCCCTCAGCCAGAGGGTGCACGCCTGAAACATTTGGCAGAGTAGCCATCAAACGTCTGCTCTCATTGATTAGAGACAGATGCTGCTCTGTGAAGTTGCCTTTAAGTTGGGAGGGAGGAAAGTCCCCACCCTTCATGCTGAATGCATATTACCTGCTGCAAGTACAGGCAAGGCGGTGACTGCTGATAGCATCATGCTCTGACAGACCGTAGCGTGGGTAAACACCTCGGAGCACTGCACCACGAGCTTCCCATCCAGCAGGTTGAGCCTGGTATGGGGAGAAGGAAACAGAACAGATGGCACTGACTGATCCATCTGCAGCAGGGGGAACCCAAAATCTTCCCTATTCTTTCTTCTTACGCTGTTCCTTCAGGTTTGCAAATCAGCTCGGCTTCCTGGGGGTGGTTGGTCTTGGTGGTTTTCTTTTCCATAACTTTGTGGTTTTGTGAGATTTTGCTCATGTTTTGGTCCAGAATGCTCTGGGTGCCCTATCTCTGGAGGTGTTTAAGGCCCAGCTGGATAGGGCGCTGGGCAGCCTGGTCTGGTGAGGGGCAACCAGCCCACAGCAGGGTTTGGGGCTGGATGGCAGAATCACAGAATCATTAAGATTGGAAGAGAGCTCTAAGATCCCCAGATCCAGCCCCAGCCCACCCCCATCGTGCCCACTGACCGTGTCCCCTACTGCCACATCTCCACAGTATTTGATCACATCCAAGTGGTGACTCCACCACCTCCCTGGGCAGCCTGTCCCAATGCATCACCACTTTTTTTGGAGAAGAAATTTTTCCTAATATCCAACCTGTCCCTCCCATGGCACAACTCGAGGTCACTACATCCCATTCTATCACTGGGTTACTGGGAGATCTTTAAGGTCCCTTCCAACCCAAGCCATTCTGTGGTTCTGGAGGATAAGTAGATGTGGTCGCTGCCCTGAGCATTGTCCAGCTCCAGCTGCTCTCCTACCTGGTATGCTCAGAACAAGCTGGGTCAAGGCAGATGGTGCACTTCTGGGTGGTTTTCCTCTTGCTGAACCTCCACTTTGGATCTAGGCACTAAAGCACCACAGAGATGTGATGTTGCACCTGCAGTACCGCTATGAGGTGGTTGCCACACGATGTGAGCCCAGCTTCCTTGTTGGTTCTATAATCAGAGAATTATTTAGGTTGGAAAAGGCCCTTGAATTCACCAAGTAAAACCATCCCCTAACACGGCAAGTCTACCACTAAGCTATGCCCCTTAGTGCCACATCCACAGGTCTCAAGGGACCTTGTCTCTACCACTTCTCTGGGCAGCCCATTCCAATGTCTCACCATCCTTTCCATGAAGAAATTCTTCCTACTGTCTCATCTAAGCCACCTCTAGCACAACTGGAGACCATTTCCTTGTATTCCTTATGTCTCAATGGGAGTTTGCAGCCCCCAGCACCATCACCAGCCCACTGCACCCAAGCATAACCCCTCTGGATAAACAAGAGGAGTGGAAGAGCTGGGACACAGCAACTGGAGTTGGTTTGGGACATAGGGGAACTCAGCATGTCCAGCCATGTGATGTCTCTGCCTGTCACCTTGCTGGTTGGGGATATGAGGCTCTGTTGTGTCTTCTCTTCCTGGGTGGTGCTGGGTTGATGTGATGCTCAATTTACTTACAGGCCTCACAACATCCTGGAAATCAACTAATCCCCTTGTGATAGATGGGGAAACTGAGGCACGGCTCACCAAGGTGACCTGTTCTCCCTTGAGGCATCTGGCTTTGTGATTCTGTGTGGGCACTGGGAGAAGCTGTGCCACACCACCTTTGGGAATAGAAGGGGAAAAGATCAGCTGCTCCTTTTAGGTCCATAGGAAAGATGTAGAAGAGCATCTCATGGAGAACAGAGAGCAGAAGGATGTGAAAAACATATTGCATTTCCCAAAAGACAGGAATATTCATGGGCAGAGCCTTGGCTGGAGCTGGAGAGGAACAGGGCAGGGAGAGCTGCAGCCCAACACAAAGCTGTCCCGAGGCACTGGGAGAGGCCAGTCTAGTTGAACTGACCCCCCCAAAAAATAAAAGGGAGGTGTTCTCAGATTTGAAGGAGACCCATAGCACCCTTCTGCCCATGGGCTTCCCTGTAGGCTAGTGCTTCATCAGCTGTGCATCTTTGGGATGATTCCCAATTGACAGAGGAGGCACCTGTTCCCATTCGTGTCACTGAGGCCCCATTTTACACACGGGTGAGAAGCACTTGCTCTGAGCAATGCTTCATCCACCTCCTGGCCAGGTGCCTTTTCCATGAAACCAGAGTGATCGCATCCAGTTGGCGAACCCGGAGGGAGCTTTGACTCAGAAGGACTTGGCTCTAGCTCTGAAACTTCAGCCTGGTCCCTTATGAAAACCTACTCTTCTTGTTGGAAGGAATGCACTGGATGGAGCTCAGGTCTCACCGTGTCTTTTTATAACTCTGTTTGGGTGGAGGAAGCTGAGCCATGGCATGAATTCTGTGGGGTCTGGATGCTTGGCGACACCGTTTATATGAGGGTGACGGGTTGAGGTCCCCATCTGAAGGCACCACAGGGTGGGCCGTCTGCTCTGTAGCACTCTGCTGTCACCTGCACTTTGTTTTCAAGCTACACAACATCCTCCCTAGAGCCAGCAGATCCTCCAGCCCTCCAGTGCCAGGTAGTGAGTGTGGAGATGGCAGCTGAGGGATCTATTTCCACCTCTGCCTTTGGCACAGTGGGAAGCTCTGACTACCCCCAGGTGTTATGTAACCTCATGACATAAAACAACTTACGTCGGAGGCTTTAATTAGCACTGGGAAAGTATTTCAGGGATGCTCCAGGCAGATAGCATGCCAGCAGATATTCCTCTCCAATGCCCATTGAAACTGGTGTTATGGGCATCTAATCGCAGGGAGCAGCAGTCCTGGGCTGGACTTAGCTCTCATACCCAACAGTAGGATGGAGAAACGATCCAACAGGACCCACCTGAAGATCTGCAGATGTCCAGGGCAGGATAATCCCATGTGTTTGGGCACCCAGATGGGATGCAGTTCTATGGAGCAGCTCCTGGGACCAACACGAGACCACTTTCCATTTGGGATTCCCCAATCCAAGAGGGACCTGGGTGCACTGGGGTCAGCCCAGCATGGCACCATGCTGGGACATGGCTCAGTGTGGCTGGATTGGAACACACTGCCCAGGGAAGTGGTGGAGTCACCACTTGAACACTGGAAGTGTGCAAGGAATGTGAAGATGTGGCACTGAGGGACATGGTCAGTGTGCATGGTAGGGATGGGTTGGGGTTGGGCTAGGGGATCTTAGAGCTCCTTTCCAACATTAATGATTCTATGATTCTATGATCACCTACTTGCAGCGTGTTGTGGCCATGCCCACCCTCAAATATTGTGCATTTAGCCACACGTTTTGTCGTTCTTAACCACAGTCTTATTTTGGAAGAACAGCTGAGCTATTTCATATAGGTTGTTTCATTCAAACCCTGCTCAGTTTCTATGCTTCCTCATGAGGAAGCATGCTTCCTACATCTTTGAGCTGTACCTCAGGCAGCACTGCTGGGGCACAGTTCGACTCTCCTTCTTGCATTCTTCTCTCCCAGGCATGGAGATGGCATCCCATCATTGGGTTCCTGTGCATCCCAACACACTCCTTGGGCTCTGCCACTGCATGGGAATCTCATAGTAACCCATTAGAGCATTTTTAGTGGTCTCAGAGCCACATGCCATTGGGATCTGCTCTACAGTTTATATTCCAAATCTGGATCTCGGGGATTTCCAGAATGAAGCAGGTGACCTGGGACACTGCCATCCTCTAGTGGCTGTATCCAGAAGCACAGCAGCTCTCTTTCCCTGCCAGCGGCTCTCTGCAGCGCTACTAGAGGGCTTTAGAAACCTGCATTTAAACCTGCTGGTGATCATAGAACCGTGCAGCACCCCGAGCTGGAAGGGACTCGTAAGGATCATCTCGTCCAACTGATGCTTTGCTGACGTTCATATTGATAGAACCTACTACCTAGGAGCTGTGCATTGCTGGGAAGGACAGAAAATCTTTCCTTCTCTCTTTCCAGCAGAAGAAATCATGTTTTGAGCTGCCCTAGGGACAAGGAGCTTTTAGTCTTTGAGGAGTGTGCAGTGAGGCTGGAGGTCCTGTAGTAGGGATAAATGAAGGATGGATGAGCAGTGGGCGAGGTTAACATTTCCCAAAGCATGGGGAGCTGGTTTACAGGGGAGCTGGAGAAGAGATGATAGGAAGTAAAAGGGGTTGATTTCAGCATCCGTGTTTGGATTCAAGTGTTGTGCTTGTAAGACTTCAGGTTGTATTTCAGGGATGGTGGAAAGACTCCCCACTGCCTCTGTTGACCATTTACCCTGAGAACCCATCTGGAGAGCTGCAAGCCAGCATCTGGACTGCACATCCATCTCATTCTCCTGCTAGAGGAGCAGGCGATGGATTTAGGCAGTCTGTTGGCAGGAGTGATGGACTGGTGACCAGTGAAGCCATTTGGCTTATGGCAAAGCCAGGATTTTACCAACTCTCCCAAATCCACCAGAGTGCTGGGTCTTGGCACCTTCCTATGGCTTGTGCCAGGATGAAGGGAGAACATGATAGGAAGCATCTCTGTGGGGTTATGGAGGGAGCAGAGGGGTGCAGGACAAGAGAACCCTGGTTTGGGAAGCCTGGTGGGACACGTCATGGGACTCATGACGTGGTTGGCACAGCATATTTGCTTTCAACCCAGACAGCCTCATTCCTCAGCCTTCCTTCCTCTCCCAGATGTGATCCCTTCTCAGTGCAGGATTTCCTGCAGTGATGGACGTGGTCCATCTCAGCTACAACCGACGTGATGAAATGGGAATTGAGGCAAGATAGAAGGGATGGGGACTTAGCATGTGTCACTGCATCTTCTGGCCCCTTGGTGGGAGATGTCCTCGGGTCTGCTTTTGGGATGCTGACCCTATTACTCTGTCACTCTCCTGCTCAACAACGCTTGGAAATGTCACCCAATTTTTGAAGCTTGGTGCAAACCTGGAATGTGGCTTGGAAAAGGAGTGGCAATTCTATCTCTTTGCACTGGAAGCTGCTTTTCATTGCATGGCATCTTGCACAGCGCAATCCTGCTCAGTGAAAGGATCACTCAGGAACCAAAGTAATAAAATCAATGAATAGAAAGACTCTTTAAAGAAACTAACAAGGAATGATACAGGGGATGCAGGATGTTGGCTGCTGAATGGGATCTCTGGGGCTTTTCCTTGCAGCCTTGGCTTGTGTGTGCACGTTTTCACAAGCATATGGCACAGATGCATCTTCAGACAAGAAAAGCATCTGGTCCCATTGGCTTTCCAGAGCAGGCAGCTGAAAAGATAGGACATAATCATTCAGAATAAAGGAAACAGACAAAATAAATAAATAAATGAATAGATAAAGCCCAAACAAGACACTGACAATCCAAAAATTCTTGAGCCAGTGCCCCATGAGGTCTGAATGATTTGGTCTGCTAATCCCAAATGGGATGTAAATATTCTTGGCCCAAGCAGATTTTCAGATTGTTCACAGCTTTTGCTGTATCTGCAGTTCTGATGTTTTGTGGTTACAGTGGAAATCTGCTACCCTCCAGCTGTCTTTCACTGGATTACAGTTTCTGGATGTATTTCTCACCAGAGCATCAACTTCCAGAGTTCTGCAATTACATTTCCATATGTGTCTGAGCTGCCTGGAAGCCTCGGGTCAGTCTGTGCAATTTGGGACTGCATCCCAACAATGCTTTTGGTGGTCTTTTGGGTCATGAGCCTGCATTTCCTAGGGCAAATAGAACTGCTTTATAGAAAGTTACACATGTAGAGCTTGCTTTGTGCAGTTTTGAACTCATTCCATAGAATCCCACCCTGGCTTAAGCTGTAGGCCCCCCCAGGCCCCTCTGTCCCAGCCCTGCCCCATCAGGGACACACAGAGCAGGGTGCCCCACATCCTGGCAGATATTGGAGATCCTAAGGGAAGAGGCCCCACAGTCTCTCTGGTTGTGAAGAACATCCTGTTTTTTGCCCTTTACAAGTAATGGGTTTCTTTTCCTTTTACGACTTTATTTCATCCATCCATCCATCCATCCATCCATCCATCCATCCATCCATCCATCCATCCATCCATCCATCCATCCATCCCCTTATTCATCCATCCACCCCCTTATCCATCCATCCATCCATCCATCCATCCATCCATCCATCCATCCATCCATCCATCCATCCATCCATAACGCTCTCCATTACAGCACACCCCAGGACAGCTATATTTCAATGTCTGTAAGAGAAAGTGGGTATCTACTACTATTGTGCCCCTTGTTTCCTATTATAAGACTTTGCCTTTAATTACTTAATTTAATAGCTCTGTCAGACTCTATTTTATTTTTTTTTCAGGCTGGCTGCCTTTTTATTTATTTATTTTTTTGAAAGTTTCAGCTAAAATTGTTCAGCGTTCTGCAAGAATGAGATTAAGAGAAAATAAATGTTTTGCTCTGTTGGGTGGGAAGGGAAGATTCCAGCTGTTTTCTGGAAACAACTTGTGTCTTGTGCATCAGGGGGGCCGAAAGCCAGGGGACTGGGAATCAGTCCTTGCATTCATCATGCAGCAGTGTTTGCCATGGTTAAGGTTCTGTCCTTGAGCAGATCTCCTTGCTGGCTGGTAAACTCTCCTTTATTGGCCATTGCAACTGTGGGGCTTTTCCTTTCTGTGGTGTTTGGTCAAGAAAAAGAGCGGATAGGATCACATGTGGCTGCCTTGAAGTTCTTTCTGTCTTCCTTTTCAATCCCAGAGAAGTTTCTAAAATATGTATTTTATGGACCTAGTTCTCCCTCCATCCATAGGCATCCAGCGGAGGCAACGTGGCCAGAGCTGTCATTGAGGAACCTTCCAGCTCTTTTGCTTTACCACACTCCTTTCTTTGCATGATGCCAAGGGTTGGATGGGAACACTGGAGGACCCTCTGATCTGTCACAGGACGTGTCATGTGGGACTTCTATGGTGACCCTGAATGGTTGCCCCTATGTCCTCCAGCAAGAGGGCCTTGTTCTCAGTGGTGGGGCACGCAGCTGTGCAAATAACCCAGTGTGGTGTTCAGCAGCTCACACTGCAAAATCAAAGGGAATTTTGGGCTGAGTCAAACGAGGCAAATAAACAGAAGAACCTCTTCCACTGAAAACAGAAACTGAAAAAAAAAACAATAATAAAATAAAATGAAATTTGACCCGAAACAAAAGAGTTGTTTTGTTTTTGTTTCTAGCCTTAACTCTCGTTTTGATTTAGTACTGCTGGTGTGAATAAGCTGTGGCAGATGTTGAATTTTCCGAAGAAAAAAACAACAACTAAGAAAACAACCCAGACTTTTGTGTATATTTTTTTCATCTGGTCAGACGACTTGCCAAATTGGTGCATTCTTCTGACCACTTCAATCCCCATTTTTTGGTGGAAAAGGCCATCTGATCCACGTCTGCTTGCTGTAAGGCACAATGGCTCATGTGGGACACTTGTGCAAGCACTGACCCATAGAGCTGTTTGAGTTCCAGGTCTCCAGATGCTGTTCTGTGAAGATGTGGATGTCCCTTTGGTCCTCTCTCAGATCCTGTAGCTCCTTGCAGGTGGTGCCTGGAGCTTCACCATGGTCCAGGAGTCTGCAGTGGGCAGCTGTAGCCCACTCCATCTTCTTGCTTCAATCTTCCCCATCAGATGACATGCATCTCAGGGACTGAAATGGATCTCCCCCTCCTCTTCAGATGGCCTTAATGAAGGAGGGCATGAGAGAAGATTGAGAAGGAGGCCCAATGTTTTGCAAAAACATTTCTCTGTTGCAGAATGATAAATACACCTGGGTAGCCTTGTTAATTTATAACGAAGCCTGGAAAAACCCATCATCTTTTCAGTTTTGCATCTACTTGGCAACAAGAGTTTTCTTCTGAAGTCTTGGCCATAGCACTTGGCTTCATGTTAATTAGGACCGGGTTTTCATTTGACAAGAAGAGCAAAATCTTTGACTTAACTCAGTCTTGGCTGAGGCGTTCTTGGTTCTTGCTTTTTTGGGGTGTGAAGGTCCTTTAGGTTCACTTACTCTTTGCCCATCTGTCCTTTCTCAATTACTCTTTTCAGAGCATCTTGTGCAAGCCAATTCACAAATCTTCATAACATGCAGACATTAATGTGAAGCTGCTTCTACCCTGACCACTGAGAGACAACCCCTCTGCTGGGGGGCATCTGACCATGTAGTGGTCACAGTGGTGATACCCTGCATCACCACGCTGTATTTTGGCTGCTGCACAACCCTTGGAAACTGCAGCAGGATCTGCAGGAGGCAGGAGGGAACTGTGCTTTGGGAAGCTACCAGGGGGTCACTGTTAATGGCCTCACCAAAAACGCTGGAAGGTCACTGAAAATGGGTGCCTAGGGCACATGGCCTGCAGGGAAAGGCTGAGGGGGTTGAAGGATAGCTACAAGGATCTTGGCTCAACCAGATGCCCTCCTTTCTCCAATGAGCTCTCACCAGGATGGACCCAACCGCAAACTTTGCTGGGCCCTCCGGCGCTCTGATGAAATTCAGATGCAGATGTGGGCGTCTGTCTGTCTGTCTGTCTGTCTGATTTTCTATCTCTCAGCTTCATCAATACGATACACAGGTAGAAATGTGCTGTTAACTCGTGACATCTGCAGGCAGGCCTGAGCACTTTCTTTGGACTGCATCCAGGTGACAAATCTCCTGCCCGCTGTGTTCCTGCTCAGGAATTTGTGCCTTTCAGCTCTTTCCATCACGTCACACCACTGTTTTTTTAGCCAAGAGAGGGGAGGCAAAGCTGTTTTCTCCTGCTGTTTCCTAATCCAGCAGAAAGGGCAAGAACAAATTGACACTTTCTTGTCCCCAGATCTGTACAGATTGAGTTGTTTGCATTTAAAATACAACATGCTGATATTCAGGGAGGAAAACCCAACACCACTGATGCCAGTGAGTGCCCACCATAACCCGTACCCTATAACCCTTCAACCATATCCCATGACCCATAAGGTCAAGGTGTTTGAGTGCAAATTATGGTAGCAACTTGCCAGGGAGTGACACGTTGTGCCCAGTAGATGTTGTATGATTTTCTTTCCATAGGAATCCTACCAAAGTTTGGGTCAATGGAAGCCTGTAATGCCTTGCCTGCAAAAGAGGACGACTGAGCTGCATGGCTGAGATTTTTCTTTCATGCAACCTGATCAGAGCGTGCTCTCACACCCCAAGTATATCTGGGCTTCTTGTTTCATGCTGGTGAGTAAACAGGATGTTGATATAATTAACTTTTCTTTCATTAGCCCTATAGTAGAGTGGAAAAAAACCTCTTGGCACGGTTGGGCCATTTGCAATGGAAAGATCCAGTGCCTGATTTCAGGCCCCTTGCTCCCTCCTTCCGTACTGCAGGTGGGAGGACTCAGAGGTGTCTGACTGTATTGGGCTCCCTGTGATGAGCTGCCTTCAGCCTCTGCTGCTGCTGAAGAGAAGGAGGCCTGTGAGACCTGGTTAGACCTCATTGCCAAGGGTTTATATGGGGAGTCAGGGATTTTGGGGACAAGGAGCCCTACAAATATGCCATTTTGTGAAATAAATGGCCTGCATGTCCTAAAGGAGGGACTGAGCATTGAGTACTTCTCCTAGAGATGTGTAACAACCCAGTTTATTAGTGTAGTGATGAGTGCAAACATTTCAGTCTGGAAAAAATAGTAAAACTAAACCAATAAAAGCATCCCTTCCCCACAGTGTTGCCTTTTAGAAAGATGTTTGCACAACAGCTTTCCCCAGTTCCTCTAAGCTGAGAAAGGCAATGAAATTGAGTTTCTTCTGTGGAGACACACATCCAGATATCCTGTTATTTTGGTGGGGAATTGAAATGAATCTGTCCAAATATCCCTGACTGGCTGGTGTCCTGAAGCCTGGAAGCCATGGGCTGGGCATTGCAGAGGCATGGGTATATGTGCCTGGTTCCCCAGCAGTAGAATCACAGAATGGCTTAGGTTGGACAGGACTTTAAAGGTCAACAAGCTCCAACCCATGCTGTGGGTGGGTTGCCCCCCACCAGATCAGGCTGCCCAAGGTCTCACCCAGCCTGGTCTTGAACACCTCCATATCCTTGGTTTGGGGCTGGACTGGGAAGAGAAGGGATAAAATGAGAGAGTGAGAGCTCCTGAGTGGACAAAAAGCCTTCCGTGGGCCAGAGAGAAATGACTCCTTGCACTTCCATGCAGGGATTTATGGACATTAAAAGATTCTCCAGATGTCCCCATACTGTTCCTCGATGTCTGTACAGAGATTGGGTTTCAAAGAATGTCATCCCCTTAGACCTGCTCCTCACACACCTTCTCCACGGAGGAGCACCATGTTCTGTTTCTGTGGATATTACAAAAAAGTTCTTCTCAAAAAGAGCAGTCAGGATGGGTTTCCCAGGGAAGTGGTGAAACCAGCATCCCTGGAGGTTTTCAAGAAAAGAGTAGATGTCACACCGAGTGACATAGGTCTAGAGCAGCTGCAGGCGTGGGTCAATGGTTGGACTTGATGATCTTAGTGGTCTTTCCAGCCTTAATGATTCTATGATTCTGTGAGCATGATGGCACCTTGCCATCATCAGCAGCTCCAGACTCTAGAGCTCCAAGGTCTTGCCTGACCTAGAAGACAGATGCTGAAGCTGCAGTGATTTAAATGGGCTGTTCACACAGGCTGGCTTGGCCTCAGTTCACCCACACCGTGATGGCAACTCCATGGTTTGTTCTTTCAGTACGTGGGAGCTGCCTTGGGCCTGCTTTCACCCCACAGCTCAGAGAGGGCTTTGTATGTGGCCAAGGCTCTGCACCGCCTGCCCCATCCTGAAACAGGTGGAGCTGGTTAACCTTGACAGCTCAGGGCTCTCTCTATTTTCCTTGCTGAGACAGCCCTCAGGGTTTTCCCAAGCTACATTAAAAACAGAGCACCCACGGATTACAAAAGGGAGCCGTGGTCACATCTTTTTCCTCTGCTATTTTCCTACTCTGTCTCTATCAGATCTCTGGAGCAGAAGCAGACCAGTTGGAGCCACTGGCACTAAAAATGCATATGAACCCTACAGCCATGCACAGCTCTCAGTCAGCCAGCCAAGAAACTTGAAGTGGGGTCGGGAGCTGCAGGAAGAGGCTGCAGCCAAAGCTGCTGAGGTCCAAGCTGGGTTGACCATGAGGGCCTACATCATCTTCCTGGTCCTACACTGCCAGCAGGAGTTACCATCTCAAAGACTTTTCCATCTCTCCCAGAGAAATACCAGCTATGACCATGCCCTGAGCTGTCTTTGTTTGCCCATGATCATCAACATCTCCTTCTGAGAGGTGTTAGTGGCTAGAGTCCATGTTGGGTAGTCAGATTCTGGTGGCCAAAATCAGGAGCATCTGGGAGCTGAGTTCCATTTTCCCCAGCATCTGGGCAGGGCTGAGCCCTGACATCACGATAATTTAAATCCACTCCTTTTGTCTTCCTCAAGCACAGGGGCCATGGAAGGGTTTGCTACCTACAGGACCCACATGGTGGAGTGAGTTGCAAAGGTGGGTGGATGCAGCCTTCCTTCCTAGGGGACATATTCCTCTCCTGGGTGGCAAATACAGATGCTTGAGATGAAGCTTTTTTGAAGTGAAGGCAACAGCTCTGAGTCCCAGAGAGCATCTCTGGATGGAACCTGATGCTTTCCTGGCCTTGTGTGCCCATCTTGGAGTTGGAGAACACAAGAGAGGAAAGATTTCTGCTAAGCTTCCATGAATTTCCATGCACTGGTTGCAGGTGCTTTCAGAGAGGAAAAGAGTGATGGGTGGAGGCACAGTGATGCTTCACAGATGGGAAGCATTGCCATCTTCTTGCTCATGTCTTCTATGTGTTAAAACTTTCTCTCTCCAAAGTGACCATTTCCCAGCCAGCTCATGCTTTACTGCTGCTCCCACAATTAGCTTCACTCTGGTTTAAACTTCCCTGTCTTAGAGGAGCATGAGGGATCAGAGAGGAGAAAATCTGGAGACACACAAGAGCAGGATTCTAGGGCAGGAAGGATGCCATCATGCTACCTTTTGGGTGCTGTTGATTCCTGCCTGGGGTAAGGCAGAGATCTGGGGTCCTTATGGGTAATCAGGTCTATCCCAAGCCCCCTCCATGGATAAAGCCCTCCCAGAAAGAGCCCTGCATGTCCTTCTACCATTTCTTCAGCACGAGCCAGGGCTTACAGAAACAGCCCGATCTGTAGGGCCTGATCTTGCCAAGGACAACCCTGACTGATGAGGTGCTTGGTACTGGTTTCTGTTTGCTTCAGCTGTTGGCAGGTGCTGCACAACCTGCAATGAGCCAGCTTCACCCAGGGCTTGTAACAGTGGGCAGGAGAACCGAAAGGAGAGGGATTTCCCACTCAGATTACCGTTAGCTACAGGCGAGGTTGTTTGTATTGCTGCCAGTCAGCGGGCAGACTGAAGGATAGTGGGAAATGCCTCCAAGCTTGTTGGCCTTCCCAGGCCAACACCTTTCCCATGCATGGCAGACGTGACCTGGAGGTCCATGTCCTCCACCTATCGGCAGGATTTGTTTCCTCCTCCCCTTTGCATCCCATCTATTGACCTCAGAAACCAGTGGCCCTTTGAGCTTCTGTGGGCTTTGGGTCAGGCTTGCATATCTGGGGGTTTGCAAGGTTGAAAAAGGTATTGCTCCACAAAGTGAGAATTCTGCTTTTGTCACAGTGGTCCTTGAGTAACCTCATATCAGCATTGGAGGGAGGCAGCAGTCAGCCTGGACGGAGGTGATTGGAGGTACAACTCATCTGTCAGCAACTTTTTCACTGGTGAAGCATTGGAACAGGTTGCCCGAGGAGGTTGTGGATGCCCCATCCATGGAGGATGGCTCTAAGCAGCCTGGCCTTCTGGTTGGTGACCCTGCAGATAGCAGAGGGGTTGAAACCAGATGATCACTGTGGTCCATTTGAACCCAAGCCATTCTATGATCTCAAGGCTATCAAGAATTCTGGGACAGCTCACACTACCATGGCATTTGCTTTGTGAATCAGTAAAGAGATTTTTGCTCACTATAAGGCTTTCTGAGAGACTGACCAACACCTTGGTGGTAAGGTCACAACCCATAAACCTTCCTGTGGACACAGATGCTTCACGTTGATACTTGCATGGAAGCTGACCTTCCCAAAGCTGAATTTAGAATCAGCTTTTAATGTAAACGCATGAAAAGAAGACTGCCTTCCTTCCTAGGGTGGGACTTTTTCCCCTTCAGACACATGCCTTTGTTTGCTCATGGCCATTAGCGTTCAGAAGAGATAACATCCCCAAAGCAATCATTTGGCATCATAGCAGAAAAGTTTCCCTGCTGGGCTGCCATAAAACCAGGCGCCTTGGAACACAAACGTCAGGATTTCTAAGCTCCATAACTTCCAGTTGCTTTCCCCACTAATTAGATGATTGCCACACTTCAAAGAGTGATGGAAAGATGATGCAGTCTCATGGTCTGCCCTTGTGTCCTGAAGTAAGGAAACATCCCTTGCTTGAGGGTCTCTAATGCTTCATTAAACAGATACAGCACCAGTCCTACAGTTAGAAGAAGGCAATGCCAAAATAAAGACACCCTGAGAACAAGTGAGGACAGTAGGAAAAACGAACACATTGTTTTTATTCCCCCCAAAATCAGGCACAATTCAGCTGCTCACAACACACAAACATGGAGAGATTGTTCTTGATATTAGGGCTCTGAGGGTGCTCATAAGCCTGACTAGCCCCAGCTAGTTACACCTGGAGCTTCCACCCCACCCATGGCTCCAGGAACTCTATTTAAGCTCAGCTTGTGAATGGAGGCATTCCAGCCTGCTAGTGGAGAGATCTCTAGCTGGATGTCTTAAGCTACAGTGAGGTATAGGGTGGGAACTAATGACCTTAACTTGCACTGGGGAAGTTTAGGTTGGCTATTAGGAAACATCTCTTCTCCAAAAGAGGGATGATGCATTGGAACTGGTTGCCTGGGGAGGTGTTCAACAACCATGGAGATGTGATTAGTTGGGATGGGTTGGGCTGGGTGAACTTAGAGGTCTTCTCCAACCCCAATGAGTCTACATGTATCCTCCAGATGTGCCCTTTGCTAACACCTTTCCTCTTCCAACCTCACAGCTGCTATCATCTTCTAGCCTGTAGCTATGGGAAGGATGTTACCAGCAGCCCTAGGGCTTTGTTTGGTGGTATACTGTCCTTTTGTTGCCTTCTCTTCTTCTGGTTGGGACAATGGCTTCAGCTGGTTGTGGGGTAAGCGAGAGACACAATGTTCAGATTATGCATCTTCCTAAGACCCAACTAAGGTCTCTTCTTCAGCTCCAGCATCCCAAATGTTAAAACCTAGCTGCTTAGTTTGCTCTATGACCTGTCAACAGCTGCGTGGCTCCCAGGGCCATGAAATGGGAAGGCAGCCAACGGAGGTTGCCTCGAGGGCATGCTCCTCATGCTGTAGGATTGGATCAGAAACACTATGCCATGGCAGGTCGCCACCCAGAACTGAACCTGTGCCACGTTCCTGTCATCAGCTGGCTTTGGCATGGCTCTCAGGTGTACCAGGGTTCTCCAGGAGGTTGGTTTTAGTTCAGGGCTTGTCATGTAAGCCTGCCCTGTAATGAAATCCTGCCTATTTGAATGCAGGAGTTGAGTTTCTGAAAGTGACACACTGCTCAGACTGCAGCTGTTGGTTATTAGCACTGGACAGTTGGGCTTTTGCAGTGGGCTGATAGCAAAACCCTGGGGCTTGAGAGCAATGTGGCAACTGGGTAGTAGTGCTGTCTGAGTACTTCAGTCCATGTTGCAAGCAGTGTTTCAAAGCTATATGCAAGGAGGGCTCCAAGTGATCTCACTGCTGAGAGCTATGGCACAGGCTGCCCAAGAAGCTACGGGTGCCCCATCCCAAGAGGTGCATGAGATCAGGTTAGATGGGGGATCCTGGGCAACCTGATATGGTGGGGGGGCAACCAGCCCATAACAAGGGTTAGAACTGGACGGGCTTTAAGGCTCCTTCCAACCCAAGCCACTCCTCGATACCTCACCCACAGGAGCTTTGTCACCACCTCTGCCACTATCAGCTCTTGTCCCACTGTCTGAGCTTGCAGAAACCTTCCCACATCACCCTTCTTTCCTGCTGAGCATCGCTGTTGGTGTTGACCTTCTGACACTGAGTGTTGCCCAGCCAAGAACTCGAAAGCTGAGGGATGCCAGGTCGCCCCTGCTAAAATTTATGTTGTCCTTCAGGTGTGTAATGGAATAATATAATAAGCAATAAGCAATCCCTTCCTCTTCCTCTTAGTTCAGGTGATTTAGCAGCACAATGACAGAGATTCATGCAGCGTTTGCAGGTGACATGCATTAATGTGGAAAGCAGCGGTCCTTTCCTTTAATGACCTTGTGCAGGGCACTGCTCCCAGCCCCCCACAACATCTACAGGCTCTGATTTCCTATTGTACAGCTCAGATTCAGTCCTAAAGCTGCTTTGACCCTGGCAGACCTTGCTTTGCTTAGCATGAGGACAAGTGTTAACTGTTCCGTGCGCCAGCAGCCCAAGGGAGGGCACATACAAGAACGGAGTGATAGCAAATGCTGCTGGTGGAGGTGTCAAAATATTTAATCTCTGTTGGAATTTATTATCCAGGGTGTCACTGCTAAGCAGGAGATCAAAGGATGATGGTGAACGTATCAGAATAAAACAGGAGATGAAGGGAAGCAGCTAGCAGGGGGTCGTTATCAAACAAAACGTAGGGGCTGTTTCATCTCTGGAAATTCCCTGTGCTGTAAAAGAAAGGCAGAAGGTGGAGGTCAGGGGCCATTGCTTCCTGCAGCCACAGAGCTGTGCTGCTCTGTGCACGAAGCTCCAGCCTGACCCTGAGTGTCTCCAGGGATGGGGCGTTCACCACCTCTCTGGGCAACCTGTGCCACTGCTTCGCCACAATTATTATCAAAAGCTTTTCCCTTGCATGCAGGAAATCCCATCTTTCTCAGAGATACGAGCTCTATTTAGCTGCTGCCCTCCTGGATGGGCTCCTTGCCCCACTTGGAAGTAAGACAGAAAGCCACAGGATGCTATGCTAGCATGTTTCTGCTTTAATGTTATCTGTCTGCTCCTTTTTTAGGCAGGTGGAGGCATCTGGCTGGTAGTTTTCGTTTTTTCCTCCCACTCATGGGTTTCTTCTCATCTGTGATAGAAAGGAGCTATGAAAGCATCATAAAGACCACAGTGGGTGTTGACCCTGAGTCTGAGATGGGTCTGGATCTGCACTGTATGCCCTGAATCAGGGATTGAAGGCAGAAAAAAAGACTTGTTCCTCTCAAGCACTGAAGAAACAGATTAGGAACTTGTAATGAAGAAGAAGGTCCTCAGAAATCCCAACTTTAGCAGACCCTGAGCTTTCAGAAGCCTGATGCCTTGTATAAGAAGATTAGAAACCACAGGCATTGCAATGTACTTCAAACTGCAATCCTGTATTAAGGTCTCTGATCGTGCCATCCCTTGGGAATCATCTCTCCTCTGTGCACATTGCATGCCTCCTATTTTTTCCTATTGAAATAATTCTTTTTGTAGAATAGTTTAAGTTGGAAATGACCTCTGAAGGCCATCTGGTCCAAATCCCCTGCAATGACCAGAGACGCCCACAGCTCCATCAGGTGCTCAAAGCCTTGTCCAGCCTTGTCCCTCTTTCCCAAGGGATATGGCTATTTTCTCTGGTACCCACAGCAGTATTGTATCAGATGGCTGAAATGGCCTGGTTGTGTCATGTACTGGATGCTGGTTCCAAAGAAAACCCCACAAAGTAGGATCAACAGCCTCTATCTGCTTCAGCAGGTGTGTTTGGGAAAGAACTTATCTGCGCAGAGGAAATGTAGGCTGTAATATCATGAAATCCCAAAGGGATTAATAAATAGTTCCTTCCTGGATGTGTCTCCATGGAGTGTCTGAGCCCTGCTTTGATCTGAGGGATCTGCGTATGGGATCTGTCTCATACTGTGGCTCCCTTATCCCCACCATTCTGCAGAACGTGGCGTTTGCTGTCCCCTGCAAAGAGAACTTAGGAAGTCCCCTGGATGTGGATGGAGATGTTCCCACACCAGGTGCAGGGGCTGTTTGTGGGGAGTGTTGAATGAGAGGCAATGTAAACTGTTTGGGTAAACAGAAGCCGTGGCTCATAGCCAATGCTGGCACGAGATCTGTGCTGGAGCACTGGATCCGATGGCTGCCATGGGAAAAGTGCCTCTAAGAGCTGATACTGTTTGTTGGCTTTGGGGACACATCCAAGCTTGTTATTGAGACATACATAAAATCATAGAATCATAGGATGGGCTGGGTTGAAAAGGACCACAGTGATCATTTCAATTCCCTGCTGTGTGCAGGGTCACCAACCACCAGAGCAGGCTGCCCACATCCAGCCTGGCCTTGAATGCCTGCAGGGATGGGGCATCCACAATTAGATGCTAGAGGAGGCCCTGGGGAATCATACAATCATAGAATCACCAAGGTTGGAAAAGACCCACAGGATCACCCAGCCCAACCATCCACCCATCACCAGTAGTTCTCAGGAAGGTGGTCCTGGAGGTAAAATGTGCTTTGGAAAAGAGGGGCAGTGATTTTGCAGCAAGGAAGCAACATGCTTTGAAAACATTGTCTGGGAGAGAAGCACGGCAGGATTTAGCTAAAGCTAGTCAAAAAACCACCAGGAACTTGAGATGTGTAATCCCCTGCTTTGAGGCTGGGGATTTTGTCCCTTCAGGGTTCTGTTTCTAGCAGGTTTAGCTTTGATGTTTAATCTTTTCTTTCAAACTCTGTGGCTGTGTTTGAGGTTAATTCCTACAAAACAGCAGCCGTCACCTCGAGCCATTTATCACAGCATGCTTAGACAGATCCTGCTGGAAATAATGCTTGGGTCAGGGGATAGGGATGTGGGACTGTCATGGGGATATCTGCCAGGTAACTTCCCATCGATCATCTCACAGTGATGAGAGCTCCTGGGGAAAACATAGCTTTGCAGTTTGAAGGGAGGTGCTGCCTGACTGATTTCCAAAGCTGCCTCTCCCTTTCCCTGTGCTGATGCCCACTTCTACAGATCAGAGCCCTCTGGGTGGTGGTGGGGGTCCAAGGGAGCCCAGGAGACATCCAAGGGTTGCTCAAAATGACCCAACTGATGAGCCAAGTGGGTAAGTGGTTGCCTGTCTGCTTTTGGAGTGGGTTCTGCTACCCTGACCCTGCTCCAGAATCATGGCACTCTGCACATGCAAGAATGGTCTCCAGCACATTTTGCAGCTGCCTGTGTGTGCAGCTGGCTGCTTTCATCTCCCCACTCTGCAGAGAGGCTTTGGGAGCAGGCAGAGGGCTGCCAGGTGCTTTCCTATAAGGCTTTGTTGCTGCTTGTCCTGTTGATGAGGTCTTTGGGATGGGTTCTCCAGCAGCTCCTCTCCTGCGCTGGGAGTTCCATGACATAAGGCAGCAACCAGTGCATGAGCTGCAGGGGTCCCAAGCCTCTGTGTACTCAGGAGCCTCAAGAAAATGGGTTCGGGTGAAATGTGGAGCCCAGCCACGGGGTTTGCTTTGCTCACTTGGCTCTTTTGCTTATGCCTTGGAAAGATCCAAACAGGTGGGTTTGGTGGACCAGGTCTCTGTTAATGCAGCTCTTTTCCGAGGGCTCTGAGGAAGAACTGCTCCTATGTGTTAGCAATAGCAACAAATACATGTACAAATAGCAATAGCTGAGTGAGTACTCTGGGAAATAGGGGTTCAAGTTCATTGCAAGATCCGTTTCTCAACAGTGGGGGGAAGTGACAGCATGCACCTTGATATCCTTTTCATGATGGTGAAAGTTGGGCTTAGAGTGCTCATACCAGCCCATGCTGCTTTGCAGCACCCTGCAGTCATGCTGTTCAAACTCTCTGAGGATGTTATTTCTACAAATGGAGCAGAAACAGAAGACACTCTGTCATGTCCTGGCCCCAGGAAAGCTATGGAAGGCAAATGGGAAAATGAGTGCTGGGTGATGCAGTGGGGAGTTGGGTGAATTCCCATTGCCTTCACAGTAGATTAGGGATGCTGAGAAAGGGAAAAAAGGCAAGAGGATGATAATGTAGTGCAAGAGAGTTTAGATGAGTAAAACACTCTCCAACCTGTCCTCACAGCCTTTCTCATGTACATACATGAGAAGATATGGTGAGAAAGCAACAAGATCGGAGCAAGAAGGCAATAGTAGCAGGTTGCTCATCTCCATGAGATCTGTGCCTAAAGGTGATTGAAAGGGAAGGAGAAGAGTTAAAAGCAGCAAATCTGTGCTTTCACATCCCAAGAGGGGAAGGAAGGTTGGCTGGATTTGTTGGCATTGTGTTCCACCTCCTACTTGTGTTTGGTGTGAAAAAGCATTTCCTTTTGTTTGTTTAAAGCCTGCTGCCAGGCTATCTCGGAACGTTCCCGTTCCTGCAGCAGGGAGGTGGGTGGCTGCTGCCCAGCTCTGTTTCATGCTGTCCAAAAGCACAAAGGCCAGTGGGAATTGGCCCCATCTATGGGAAGCTGTTGTGTTGTGGCTGCAAAAAAATGTCACCTCGATGCCTCGGGCTGCTGCAAGGTTGGCTTCTCCCAACCTAGCTGAAGGAGTTGCTTTGTTCTCCCTTGTTGGGTAAACTTGTACTGAAGTGCTGGTGATAAACTGGGTGCTGTAGAGAGCTAATCGTGCCCTCTTGGAGGTGCTCCAGGCCAGCTTGGATAGGGCTATGGTCACCCTGACCTGGTGGGTGGCAACCAGCCCACAGTGAAGGTTGGAACTGGGGCGGCTTTAGGGTCCCTTTCAACCCAAGCATTCTGTGATCCTCGGTTTTCTTTGTGGCACTGAGGAAGTGGAAGCAAGGTTGATTGCGAGAAGCCCTCAGCCCTTCTCATGACAAAGCCAGGCCTTGCTGCTGGCCATCCCCTCTCCTGGCTCTGGGTATCAGGAGGCCAGCTGGGAGAAGCAGAGCAAAGTTCCCAACGGAAGCACAGCCTGGTGATGAAGCAGAGCCAATACAAACACCTGGCAAGCTTCCCTGGCCAAGTTTCACACCTAGAATAAATCAAAACATCTTCCTTCCTGCACAGGCAGCCCCCATGGAGCCTCCTGCTCTTGCCACACACACGTTCTGTTCTTTCCAGGAGAAAACTTGCTTCCTCTGGAAAGTTCACACGATGGAAGCTTTTATTTTAAACCCTCTTGAGCGGCTGAGGGCTGGGAACAGGGAGCGCTGGTCCCTCTCCTGTTCTGACTTCAGGCACATCCAGCTCAGGAGGGCTGTGCATCTGCTGTTAGTCAGAGCTTATAGTGAACAACACGGTTAAAAACCTCACAGAAAGCTCAGAGTGAGGAGAAATCATAGAATGGCCTGGGTTGAAAAGGACCACAATGATTATCTGGTTTCAACCCCCTGCTACGTGCAGGGTCTCCAAACACCAGACCAGGCTGCCCACAGCCACATCCAGCCTGGCCTTGAATTGCTTTTATTGAATGCTTTGAATGCTTTTTATTGAAATGGCATTCATCACTGGAGAGGGATGGAAGGACTTGTCTTGCCTTGCTGAATTGAGATTCAGCATGCTTTAGTTAGGGTAGGAGGGTTGACAGTTAGGCTCTATTGCCCGCAACCTTGGATGAGGTTGAACCATGCTTCTTTAGATCTTTTCAGCTGCCTAAGTGCTGAGTGAAGGTTGGATATTTGGAAAAATTTCTTATCTGAATGTGTGGTAATGCATTAGAACAGGCTGTCCAGGGACTGGTGGGGTCACCAGCCCTGGGGGTGTTCAAGAACAGTGGAGATGTGGCACTGTGAGACACGGTTGGGGTTGGGCTTGTTGATCTTAGAGCTCTTTCCCAGCCTCCATGATTCTATGATGAGACATGGGCTATCCTCTCTTTATTTTTTTTCATTTAGAAACTCTTCTGACCCACCTGGTGGCACTGGGATCTTCACTTTGGAGCTGCTTTAGTCTTGCTGCTGCCCCACCAGGCACAGCTGGGATAGAGGCAGTGATTTCATAGCCAATCTCTTTAGGACTGCTCTTCCATCAATGGCAACAGCAGAAAGCAATGAGGGGGAATACCGTATTTTGTCTCTGTCAAATTTTACTTCATTTTAGAACAATGCATTCCTTGTCTTCTTAGCAAGTAGGTTAAGAGATTAACTTATTGCTGATGATTTATGACTCCTGTGAAGCTGTTGCCAGGGCTGCTGGGCTGACATCACCAGGTTGTTCCACTCCAGAGCCAGCAGATAACAATTCTGACTTGTTGCTACCATTCCAGGCAGGCTGATAGGCTTGTGCTCAATACAGCTTTTTGCCTGATTCCTTTTATTTCACATTAGGCACCACACCCCTTACAATGAAACGCTGCCATTTGAGTCCTGGCTTGAATTTGCCTGGCTGCAGCTGGGGCAGAATGAAGAACTGCTTTTCTTTCATCACCCTGACCTTGCTCCCTTGGGTCTTCTGCCCCAAGCAGGACCACAGAGCTTTCTTATAGGCAGCTCTCTGATGTTTGCTCCAAGCATTCTTCCTTTCCCATTTTATGTCTTTTGAAAAAAAAAAATAATAATCTTTTCCCCTGGAGCTTGACCACCTTTCAAAACAAGTCTTCTATCATTGGACAAACACTTGGAAATGTCCGTCTGGCTCTTGCATCTCTCTCTCCAACCTTCTGGCTCTCTTTGTGCTCTTCCTTCTATGAATTCCCACCCCTCTCGTGTCCTGGTGGGAACATGCCATGGTTGATCTTCCAAGCACGGAAGGTGAAATGGCCTGCCAAGAAGGAAAGCAAGCAGAAGGATGTGGAGGTGCATCCTTCTCCGTGTTACTCCTCATTGGCAGGGCAGTTGGTGGAAATGGCACAGGGCCTGCAGGACTTGAGGGCATCTGCAGAAGCCTGGAGAGAAGGATTTAGGACCACACTGGGTACGACACATTTCCAACACCCTGCAGCCAGGGCTTTGTGTCCTGCTCCTACCCCTCTGCAGCACAGTGCAGCTCTAATACGGGATCTCAGCTGTTTTCTTTGCAGGATGGCCACCTTATCTGAATAAACATTCTGAGCATAGTCTGGCTGCCAATCAGCACTTCAAACAACCCAGGGTTATCAGGTCCCAACCATGGGTAGGAGAGGGGCTGAGCACAGCTGTGTCTGGCATGGGTTGCATGGCTGAGAATGGAGCAAACTTCATGTTCTTGGTGGGTGGAAACCCTCCTGCATCTCTCCTGCCTGCAGGATTACCTGCCCTCCAGGCATTGCCTTGCTCCCTTCTGAGCATACACTGAACCCAACCAACCCTCCATGGCACTTTCACCCTCAAGGCAGATTTGCACACTTCCGTCTGCTGATTTTCTATGCAACCACAGACTTCTCCAAACCAATGCATGCCTCGGTTTCCCCAGCTGTGAACTGGAGCTGTTTCACCTCTCTGCTCTTCAGCCCAACCTATCTCCTGCTACATCACGTGCACAGCTGAATACGCTGGGTCTTATGGGGACAACTGGCAGCTGTAGGATTCCCATCACTGTGACAGATAATAACTTCTGCAATGGGCACGGCTTAATTGTAAAGCAGGTCAGCAGATCTTCTTTTTCACCTTCCTGCTGCTAATCCCCATTTTTGCCAGCTCAGAAAGTGCAGGCATCCTGATATCTCCAACAGTCAGCACTGCAAATGCCAGGCTGATGGAACATCTTGAGGAGAGGACGTTAAGTCCAACTGAGATTTTAAAACCAAATCAGCCAGCTCCAAGAGTTTTCTTCCTTGTGGATGAAATTGAAAAGCAGACAGACAACAGAATCAAGGCCTTCTCTCCAAACAAATAGAAGCTCTCGTGAAAGAGATCTTTTGGTGCTTTATGGCTGATGCTTGCTTGTATAGGGGAACTCCTGCAATGTCAACAGGACACAGCTCTCAGCAGCAGTGATCAGAGTGATGTCTTCAGTGGAACTGACTGCCCAGAGAAGTTGTGGATGCCCCATTACCTGGAAGCATTCAGGGCTGAGTTGGATGGGATCCTGAGTGACCTGGTGGTTGGCAACCCTACCTGTGACAGGAGGGGGTTGGAGCTAAATTATCTTAAAAGTCCCCTCCAAACTAAGCTGTTCTATGCTATGATTCAACAGAAACCAGGGGAAGGCTGCTGTGCCCCCTCTGGTCCTGTGCTGTAAGCTGGGTGTGATCCAACCCAGAGGGAGTTTTGACAGCTCTTGAGCCCAGGGATGTTCCTTTAAAGTCAGTGGGAAGTCCATTGGCGGGGATGGTGGGATTCAGCCCTGTTCAGCAGCCTGCTGATGCCCTGGGACCTGCCTGGCCCTCAGCTGTTGTGGGGGATGAATGCAGATATTTAAGTTACTCCTCAGCATCTTTCAGGCAGGCGGCTGATCCCAGCTGACCCCCCATCAGCCGCTCATGGTGGCCTCTCGTGTTTGGAAATGGTGTCTGGGTCAGGTTGGGAGAAGTAGCAGCAGAGGGAGCTGGTTGGCCGGCAGATGCTGGAAAAGCATTGCTTAAAGAAAGTTCTCATTTCACTGAGTGCTTTGGGGCTGTGCAGGATTTGCACCCTGCTGCTGCATGCTGGGCTCAATTCTGCACTGAGCCCAGGAAAGTGACCTTATGTCCTTGCAAAGCAACCCTGCAGCTCGCAGGGAGCCTGTTAGCACAGCCTGTGCTGGATAAATAAAGCACGAGGGTTGTGCTCCTGTAGCAGCCTGCCTGGCTTGAGTGTAAGCCTCACATGGGGCCATGGAGGGGAAAATTAGGGTGCAGGAGTGGCTCTAACTTCTACCCAATGCTGCTGAACACCTCTACATTGGGCTGGCATTGATTAATTTGAAAAAGCATTCCAGCTAAAGGAGTTGGACTCGGTGATACTTATGGGTCCCTTCCAGCTCGGGGTATTCTATGATTCTAAAGATTGTAAAAGATTGATGTCACTCAGTGTGACATCTACCCTTAAAAAACTCCAGAGACGGTGACTCCAAAACCTCCTATGAAGATTTATGTCCTTTTAAAGCAGATCAGTATGTATGGAACCTCATCTATACAGGATGGCTGTCATTCTCTGCCCTATGGATGCTCTCTGAGAGCAGCATCACCTTCTTCCCCTCTCACTTGTCCCCATTCCCACAGTGAGCACACTGAGTTGTGCCACAGGCAGAGATCCATCAGAGGTTGAGATGATGATGAGGTATAAGTGCTTCTCCTACTGCAGTCACAATTCAAAGTTACAGGGTGCTTTTAACTAATAAATTTGTGATTGCCAAGCAGGATAGAAGGCTGTGTAATCATGTAAAATTGCTTTCTGGTGGGTGAAAATTTATTCTCAGGAAGAGTGCAATGTGTTGGCACAGCTGCCCAGAAATATGGTGGGGTCACCATCTGTGGATGTGTTCCAGAACCATGGAGATGTGGCACTGAGGGATGTGAGTTAGTGGGGATGGATTGGGGTTGGGCTCGGGGATCTGAGACCTCTTTTCTTTTCCAATCTTAATGATTCTATGATTCTAAGTAAACAACACTGTGAGAGGATGAGCAGGTCAGGGAAATGAGGGCTCCCTCCGTGAGCTTGGTGGCCCCATTCTGTCACCCACGTTATCCGATGCCTTGTTGGGGCGTATGTGAGTGCTTCATTCATGTGTACGTGAGCTGCAGAGAGAGCCTGTGCCTGTTTGGAGCCCTCAGTTCCTGCAGGAACATCTCTTCCCCACGTCTCTTTGGGCTTGCACAGCCACGTGAGGAATTGCAGGGAGCAAAGTGTCAGCACGGAGCAGCCTTGAGTCCCATCTGGGGTCACCTCCTTCCTCGGCATGCACGTGCAGAGTGGAAGACACTGTCCCCACATCAACCCCAGCTGACAAACAAGGACCAGGATGTTCCCTGGGCTGGAGCCGAGCTGTGCTGAGGTCAGATTTCCAGCAGCAGGAAGAAGAAGATCCTCAGGGACACTGGATTCACCGTGTGTGCAGTGGCAGTGCTGATAGACTGAAGGATTTATGCTGAGCCACTTCTCGTGCTCCAGAAAATCCAATCTATATGAAATCTTAGATCCACATTTCCCTCTGTGAGGACAGAACTGCCCAGGGAGGTTGTGGATGCCCCATCCCTGGAGGCATTCAGGGCCAGGCTGGATGTGGCTCTGGACAGCCTGGTCTGGTGGTTGGAGACCCTGCACACAGCAGGGGGGTTGAAACCAGATGATCACTGTGGTCCTTTTCAACCCAGACCATTCTATGTATGATTCTGTGATTCTATGAATTTAACTGGGACTTCTATGCTCATTCTAAGTTATTCATAAATCACTATTCTGTCATACAAACTTGTTTTGCTTATCCTGCTTTCTGTCTAGTGGCTTGCATCTCAGGCTGGCTCTTGTAATTAATTGCCTCCCTAAGATGATGAGGCACTAAAATCCTACTTAAAAACATCACATCTAAATTTACAGCCTAACCAAGGACTGAGGTTCTGGTTATTATTAATGCTCATTAAATAATATTTATTCATTCTTTTCTACTCTCCTTCCTTCATGGTGCACCATATGTTGTCCTGCAGTAGGTTATGATGAGGCTGGCACCTGGCATCAATTAGAACTGCCTCAGAGCTCCTTGTTTACCTGGAATAAGTCAAAATATATACTTCAAAGCACCTGATAGAGTTTAGTAGCAGAAATAAAGGGGATGACCCCACTGGTTTCTGTCTGGGGGAAGGAATGCAAGGTCTGGAGCACCAGAGCAGTGAGCTTGGGGATAGTGCATTCAAAATCATAGATCATGAAGGTTGGAAAAGACTTCTGAGATCCCCAGCCCCAACTCATCCCACCGTGCCCTCTGGTCATGTCCCTCATTGCCACATCTCCATGGTTCTGGAACCTCCAGGGATGGTGACCCCACCACTTCCCCAGCGCATCGCCACTTTTTCAGAGAACAAATGTTCCCTAATATCCAAGCTGAAAAAAAAAACAAAACCTTGCACACTCTTCATGGATGTTTCCATGCCAAGATGCAGTGTCAGTTTATGGCTGATGCCTTCAGGATGCAAAGGAACACACGTGGCTGAGGACAGTCCCTCTTCCAAGTATGCCACAACGTCATGCAGTGGTGGACCTAGGGGCCATGGAAGATGTGCCAGCACAGCACCTGTGGCTTCCTGCAGTGCTGACATCATGAAGAGATGAATTTTTATGACTTGTGTGTTTCCTCCTTCCAAGGCAGAGCGAGTTACAGCAGTTGTGCCTGGAGATTTGAGATCTGTGGGAAAGGAGATGATGAGTTGCTGGAACAAGGTCAGGGCTGGCTGGAATGGAGTATATCTTTCCCACTGTGGCTCCTGGTAAGCTTGGGGGAATGGAAGATGACATGGAAGCTGTGGGATGATGTGGCCATCCCTGGGGCCATTCCCATAGCAGTGGTGTCTTGCATGTGTTAGTGCCTGGGTTCTGGAGGTGGTGAGTGGGAATTTGGGCTCCTTGGATCTTGTAGATGAAAAAGCCTCATGGCCAGGACCACTGGAGCTCTTTCTGCAGAGCTCTGAGCTGCTTCAGCTCTTGCAGAGGCTAAAGGGTAAATAATGAAAAGCGATCGGCGCAAACAAGCACACAGATCAGAATTCAAGGCTTCCTGTTGCTTCTGGCCTGACCAAGAATCGCAACAAAACCTTTTCTCAGCCATCTCTGAAAGGGAAACCCACACAGTCCCTTTCTGCTATTCAGCCCCAACACAGGCCTGCTTCTCATCCCAGCCCTCCGAATGTCCTCAAGCTCCCGGGTCAGTTGGGCTGTGCCAAGAGTACAAGCAGCAAGGGCAGTGCAGGGAGGTGCGCAGGGAACCACAGCGAGTAAGCAGTTTGTTTTCAGGGCAGTGCAATCAGGGTACATCCTATCCCTCCTGTCCCTTTTTCGTGGGTAGAAGTGGACGAGGCCATATTCTGGAGCTTGCTTATCTTTCTCTCATAGTTTCTAATAGCGTTTGGGCTCATGGACTCAGGTTGCAGCCAATCTGTTTGTTTGCTTGAGGGCTGCATCCTCATTTAGCTCCAGGCAGAGCGGGGTCCGTAAGAAGATCTTTCATTTGGGCCATCATATGCATGCTAACATGAGTCCACAGCAGGATCTAGTCTGGAAGCTCCCAAGTTCATGTGCCATTGCTGCTGGGTGCTTTGGGTGGAGGTGGGGTGTAGAGCTCAGCTGTGTGCCTCAGTTTCCTTTCACAGAATTATAGAATGGCTTCAGTTGGAAGAGACCTTAAAGATCACCATGTTCAGGTTGGATATTTGAAAACATTTCTTCTCCAAAAGAGTGGCGATGCATTGCAAGAGGCTGCCCAGGGAAGTGGTGGAGTCACCATCCCTGGAGGTGTTGAAGAACCACGGAGATGTGGCAGTGAGGGACGTGGTCAGTGGGCATGGTGGGATGGGTTGGGGTTGGGCTTGGGGATCTTGGAGCTCTGCTTCTACCTTAATGATTATGCAATTCTGTAACCATCATAACCTTGGGGGAGTTGGGAATTCTGGTGTCAGTGCTGTGCTGGCTCCTCAGTTCAGCGCTCCAGGGCCTGGCAAAGCTTGTGGGTTGCCTTACAGTGCTGGGTCACATTAGCTACGGGCCACAGCAGGCAAAGGAAAAGGATTTCACGCATTGCCTTCATTCTCTTTTCTGCTCAGGAAGAGACAGTCTTGGCCATTCTCCATGTTTTGCAGCAACCTTCAGGAAGTCCTGGATGTGCCTGCAGAAATCTCACTTGAATACTTTGATTTTTAGCCCAGAGAATGTGGTGAGGAACAGTCTGACCTTGCAGGTAGGTCAAGGAGGAAGTGTCGCGTGGTAACCCGTGTTCCTCCTTGTGCTTGTCACTGAAGTCCCTGTGCTTTCCTTGCTGTTACACAACAGCACTCATTTCACTTTCCCAAAAGCCTGCAGTGATGCTCTGTGTGCAGAAATGCTGTTACCATCCTCCACAGTCTGCAGTATTTTTCCCAGCTCTGTGGCTTTTCCACTCCATTCTCCACTCCAAAGCCGCTCATAGCCCACAAAACCACTGCTTTGCTACCTTCCCTTCTCCATCACAAGGAAAGTCCCTCAAAAGCCCCCTCCTGCCCTCTGAACACAGCTCTATTTGATCTGCTGCCTTTTCCAGGATTCAACACCTTACAGCACTGCTTAACGATGGCTAATTGCTGCTTATATGTGAACTGAAATCCTTACCTAGCGAATGTGGGGATTCAGATTTCTAGCTCGTGAGCTTGGGTCACGCGAGGAGGATTGGCCATGCCAGGAAATTCCTTGCATTTTCGTGGGCAGTTTGTTCCTCTGTGCCTCCTTGATGGACGGAGCTCTGACACCGCTTTTGTTTATTGGGGCTGCCACAGAATGGAGCTATTGTTGCTCCTTTCCTTCGTGGGCGAAGCTTGTTCTCTTGGAAAGGAAGCTGGCTTTTCTGAAACCTGCTAAGATGGCATCTTGGATGTTCTGCCAGAGCAAGAGCAGCCCAAACTTTCATCGTCCTGTTGTTTTGTGCTCAGGTTGGGTATTAGGAAACATTTCTTCTACAACAGAGTGGTCAGGCACTGGCACAGCTGCTCAGGGAGTGGTGGAGTCACCAAACCTGGAGGTGTTCCAGAACCATGGAGATGTGGTCAGTGGGCAAGGTGGGATGGGCTGGGGTTGGACTTGGGGATCTTAGAGGTCTTTTCCAGCCTTAGTGATTCTATGGTTCAACGACAATGGTTCAGTTGCCAGTGCTGTTTTAGATAACCAGGGTCTCACATTCCTCTCTCCATGCTGCTTTGGCAGTCACATACCCACCAGTAGGATGTCCCAGGTACCACAGCATGCATCAATTACATGACACATCTGTATTCTGGCAGCCCCATTGAGTCTCATGCCACTGCAGGCACTAATGCCTGGATGGTAATTGCTCCAACCGAATGCAGGTGCTTTCTGTGAATAGCTCTCCAGGATCCCTTGATGAAAGTTCCGTAGGAACTCAACTTTTGGCTCAATTTGACTGCCTTCATGTAGACAGTGATAGTTCCATCCCCATAAGTTTGTCCAGAGAGGTGGGAGATGCTCCATCCCTGGAGACATTCAAGATCAGGCTGCATGGGACTGTGAGCAGTTGATAGAGCTGTAGGTGTCCATGTTCATTGCATAGGGGTTGGACCAGATGGCCTTTAAAAGGCTCTTCCAACTCAAACAATTCCCTGATTCTATGATTCTAAGTTTTCAGAACCAGAACAGAGATTTGGGTCCTGCTGTGGTAAAGACCTGCTCCTGATAGAAAAGCTTGGACAGTGATGGAGATGAAGATGAGCATCACCAAGTGACACAAGGCCCGAGTGTCACAAAATATGCAAATGTAGATAAAATTCAGATAAAATGCTGGAGACGGGGGAAATTCGATTTATTCCTGTTGTCAGGGATAATAATTGTTGCTTAGCAACATGTGATCCCAAATTGACTTCATCAACCTAGCCTGGTGGGGAGGAAAAGACAAAAGGGCTTGTGGTGTGAGCAGGGAAGATTAGCAGAAAGCTCCTGGAGAGGGGATGGAGGACAGAAACAGCTTGTCACCCTGAGAACAAACCTGTCCTTTTCCCTGTACCCATCCCCATCCAGGAGCAGGGGGAGCCAAGAATGGGCTGTGTCATGGTCCCAGGAGATGCTCTGCCATGGACACTACTCTGTATCCTCCTCTGGTGTTACCGTCTCCAGTCCTGCCACAAATGCTGCATTGGTTTGGGATGCACACAGGCACTCTGCAAATCCAGAGGCACAGAGATCAGTGAGGAGCTCGCTGATGTCCAGAGGGGTTTTCACAAGGAAGAATAGCCACAGGAACTGGCCACTTGTGTTCTTCCATTCCCTCTTGGATAAGAAAGCTGCCTCTCCTTGTTGCTGTGAGCTCACAATAGGTGCTCAGCACAAGGGTCATGCACACATCCCTGAACTCCTCTGCAAGCCCACGCAGTTTCCTGCCCTCCTCTGCACTGTCAGTAGCTTTCCAAGCCCCCATTTCATGTCCTTGAGATCTTACTCTTGTTCTGACTCTCTGTAGCTCAGCTTTAAGCAAACTTATTGACTCCTTCCCACCTGACCCACTTTCCCCACACCTTTCCTTCTCAGTGCTCTTGGATTACTGCTTATTGTATGCATGCACACAATGGGGGCTTGAAGAGACCAAGCCATACCCAACAACTGACAATTTTAACCAATGCAGGCACCAGTTCAGCATCTCTGGAGCAGGTGGGGAGTCTGGAACTCTCATGATGGAACAAAGAACAGAAGGGAGATATCACAGTAGCTCCATGTCAACCAAGGATGCCTCACCTAGGGGTTGGAGTGGAGGAATGTCCAGACAAGGGCAGTGAGGAGAGCGAAGGGATGGAGTGACATGCCCATGAGAAATAGCCAGGTAAGCACTTTTAGTTATGGAGAGATGAGCAAGGGAAGACTCACGAGTGGTCCAGAAGGTCATGGATGGTCTGGGGGAGGACAAGGACTGGTTAGATGCTGTATGATACAACTCAAGGACTAGAGGTCACCAGGAAAAGCTGGCAGGACAAATGGCTTCAGGCTCAGTAATCCTCTGAGATTATCTCTTCACCTCGCTTTGGTTGCCTTTCAAGAACTTCTTAGCAATCTGAGTGAGATGGACAACAGGCAGATTTTTGTTGCAGACATTTTGCAATAGGCTCCTGAGTGATGCAAGCAGTCTGAGCTACGTGCCACCCCATCAGTCGCTGACTTCCTTTTTGCCTCCCAGTTTGGTTCCAGTTCTCTTTTGCCTGCTCACACAGCAGGATGTATTTGTTTTTTAGCATCTCCATGGGATATTTTGTTGAAAAAACATTTACACTTCTGTTTGTGTTTGACTTCACAAGCTCTGGTTTGGGTCATAGCTTAGCAGAACTCAAGCTGCAACCACTGGGTAACCTTCACAGTGTCCTGGGGACCAACATAAACATTGTGGGGTGAAGCTTTAGGTGGGTTTGTGTTTATGGGCTGCTTGAGATGCCTTCACAGTGGGGAGAATTGTCCTCAATGGAGTAATGTCCAAATCTCATTCTTACCAACGAGGGGCAAGAGTGGAAAACGGGGATACCCCGTGAGATGAGAGGTGGCCACTAGAGGGAGGTGATGGCATAGCTAGTGGTGACCCTGGGGACGCGTGGGATGGCTCCCTTGGAACCTCATCAGGGTGAAACAGCTTCTGGCTCTGGATGTGAGAACTTCCCAGGTGCCACCACATTTCTGATCTGAGCACATTGTGTCAGAGGAGCTGAGATATTTGGACATCTGGGAAGGAAGAAAAGGAGAAATGTGGGAGTCCAGAATGCCAGGTACTTGTCTGGGTAGAGCTGTAGGTAATATCACAGCTGCTTGCTGTACATGAGCCCACTGATCCTCTTAATCTGGTGAGTGCCAATGCAACATTTCAATTATTTCAGAACTGCAAAGCCAATGTCATAGAATCATTAAGTTGGGAAAAGAACACTAAGATCATCTAGTCCAACCATCACATTTCCTAAGTCCCAGCGTCTATCTGCTTGCTGTCATAACCTGACTTCACATCCAAGCCAAAACAAACACTGCTTTCTGTTTTATTGCTTGAAAGCCACAGCATTGCCAGAGGATATGATGACCCCTCTGCCTCTTTGTTACTGCAGGTGCCGGCAGTCAGACTGGCACTGCCACCTGCCTATGTCCTGTGTAACCCAAGAACTGAGGTCCCCCCTGTGATGACCCTCCCCATTTGAGCTCCAAGAGAATTTGCTGTTCTCTTCCAGGGAGATTTTGGCAAAAGAGCAAATTTCTTTCTTCCTCTTCCCCAGCACCCCACTTCCTGCCCAGCACCATGCATGGCTAGGCCTCTCCCTACCACCCCGTTGCACTGTTGCTCACTGCTCCCTTCTGCTTTGGCTCTTCCTTTGCTCAGCCTTCCACTGGCTTCTGGTTCCCAAAAACATTTTAATATTTCCCATCTGAAACAACTCTCCTTCATGCTCTGTTTCCTCTCCAACATGAGCTGATTGCCACTTCTGTGCGCACATGGTGCCAAGACCCAGCTCATGTCTTCACCGAAACCTTGGCCTGGGTCTGACAAGACATCATCAATTTTGGGTTGTGCCCAACAGAGCTAATTGGTTCCTTCTGTGCTGTCTTGGTGTCTTTTCTCTCTGCCTTTCTGTACGGAAGGTTTGTCCCCTGCTTCTGTTGAGCCCATGATGCCTGCAGCCTTCTTGCTGGGAAGTCCCACCATTGTCTCTTCTTTCTGTGACATTCACATTGGTGTCTACTGGTGGACCATCCGTACTCAAGCCCTAGGCTTATGGAGAGAGTTTTATCATTCCTTGGGTTGGGGTTTGAGTGAACCTGGATTTTTTTTGGTAGTGATATTGATAGAAATGAGCCTGGATCCCTGGGCAAGGATACACAGATGGTGAGGAGACAGGCAGACGTGCATGGCAGACAAGCTATTATGGGCAGCCAACATCAGATGGCTGCAGCCAGCATCTGCTGGTGATTTTGTGGCTCCCTTTGAGCCTCATAAGGGTTCAGCTGTGCTTGCAGGAAGGGCTGTTCATGTTTGTACACCCCGGGCACATTCCAGCTGTGGGCAAATGAAGTTGGAAGAGACTCAGATGGGGACACCAGGATGCTCAGAACTCTGTAGTGGCTACTGTATCACTAAGTAGATGAAGACTCATCAGTTTGGAAGGGAGATATCTGAAAAGAGCTATGGCCAAAACACTGAGTGGTATGTGAAAGGTGGGCTGGGAGAGCGTGTTCCCCACCTCTGCCTAAGTATGAATTACAGGACATCAGATGAAACCAGTGAATTGCAAACCCAAAACAAATAAAGAGGTGGTTCTCCCAAGGCGTCATTAGGCTGTGGAACTCCTTGCAACAGGATATTGTGGATGTTGAAAATCTATGGCGGTTTGTAAAGCAGCTAGATAAACTCACAGAAGAAAAATACACTGTAGATAATTAAATATGAAAGCAATCTATAGCACAGGAAGTCTGGAAGCCACAGATTGTTGGAAGCTGACTGGATATTCGGGGGAAGTATTGCAAAGTATTTGCTGCATTCTGACACTCTGCTCTCGCCAGCCGCTCTTGGCTGTGACCAAAGACAAGTCACCAGAATGAAAGGAGCTTGTTGGCCATTTCATAGTTCCATACTGGATGGTAGGTTTGGGCCATCAATACTTTTTAGGTATCAGGACTTGAGAGGATGCTGTGGGAGTTTTGTTGGTACGCTGTTGGGTTTTCTCCTGTCTTCTAGTGGATGTGATGCTAAAATTAATTATAATTAAATACTAACTAGACACAAATCATTCTATAGAGAATACACATCAAATGGCTTAGTAAAACTAACCCATCAACCCATCCCCACTATGCCCACTAACCACATCCCTTGGTACTGCATCTCCATGGTTCTTGAACACCTCCAGGACAGGGACTCCACCACCTCCCTGGGCAGACTGCATCAACACTTGATCACTCTTTCAAAGAAGTTTTTCCTAATATCCAACCTGTGTAACCAGTGGGTGACTTACTGGGGCAAAGAAAGAGGTTCCTGGGAACCTCTAGGCTGTTGAGCTTGTCCATGAAGAGCTTGGCTCTCCTTCTGTTTCCCACAGATCACAAGGGAGGAAAGAAGTCACAATGCCAGCACTTGTTGTTCTGATTGGCTGCAAGCCTCTGCCTTGCTGCAGCTGCAAATTAACATTGGCTTCCCCATCTGGCTTCCCCTTGCATGACTTAGGCAGACATTTCACATCAGAAGCATCCCAGGACAAGCCAAGAACCGTAGCTGGCTGACAACTGGCCTGTACAGAGCCAAGAGTGAGCGGTGACTGTCAGTGTAGTGAGGGACAAGGCTGGCTAGTTGTCATAGAAGTATGTCTTGTCCTTGTATGGCAGCTCTTGCTGTTCTGCAGCTGGAGGGTCTGAAGGCTGGAGGTGAGGGTACAAAAGATAGACTGAAATTTGGAGGGGAAGTTAAACTTCTGTCAGTCCTTGGCATTCACACTCAGGGGACATCATCCCATCAAGGCAGTGAGCCTCTTTAGTGTCTGAGAATCTTCATGAGTGCCATAACTCATGAGTAGCACTGAAGGTTGTCCCAGAAGGCCAGTCTCAAGCACCTACCAGTTTCAGATCAGCAGAGACCTCTTGTTCCCTTGGGTTCACAACAAAATGCTTAAATTCATCTGTTACCTTCCCAACAGCTAAATGTGATCACTTCTACCTCAAATTCCAACATCTCTCTTCATCTGTTCAGATTAGAAACACCTGCAAGCTCCCAGCTCATTAGCCTTTGGTACAGGGTTGTGTGGGAGTTGCTTCTTGCAAACAGGGTATTAATTAGTTTGTTACAAGGTAAATGACATTATTGGTATCCAGAGGTGTGAAGTTTATAGGCCATATATCAAGCTACCTAATAACAGATGGAAATTTCAACTGGAAACATGCAGTGGTGCATGTAACACATGTTAAAGCTGAGCCATCTGGAGCCTTCAGAAGGATTTTTATATGCTCAAGAGCAGGTTTCACTAAGGAGCATAAAATACTCTTCTCTTAGGCTGGAGGTTTGCCTGCTTTGGCAGAAGAGGGACACTGTGAGCAGGCAGCTTGGGGTCCACATTCCAGTGCTTCTCTTCCAATGCTTCTCTCTTCCCTTTCCCATTTCCTCTCCTCTCCATAGACAAGGTGTTCTGTCAAGTACATCGATGAGGCACCGGAGTGTTGTTTAAAACGTTCTCTTATAATGAGTTAAATTGTCTCTTGAGTTGACTCTGTTTTAGATATGCCACCTGGTCAGTGTCCAGGCAGGAAATCTTGAGATGAATGTCTGAGAAAAATATGGAGCCACGTTTTTCTTATCAGGTATCAAAACAAGTAGACAGATTGACAGCAGCAGTCTGTGCAGAGTGGGAAGGATGCCCATGCATCCTTAAAATACAGTCCAAAGGCTGTCATGGCTTGCAGTTCTCACGTTTGCTAGATGCTCTGCTGAAAATCCATGCTCTGCTTTGGTGCCTAAGTGAGATCTGCCCTCTTTGTACAGTAGGGACATCAGCATGAGTTTACCTGTGTTGGGCCAGCGCTGCAAAACTGGTGATTCATCACAATTTTGACCGAACCAAGGTGGATCTGAAGAGCAGCTAAGTTTTACAAGATGATCATTGCCTTTTGTTTTCTTTCAGAAGACTGAGAGTGGCTTGTTTCCATGTCTCAGCTGTACCCTCAGTTGGCTCTGCCAAGGTAGATAGTGCTATCTGGCCTTCTGTGGTCACTTGCATTTTTATTAGAAGCTTGATAAACATCTTTGGACAAAAGGACATAACATTGTTTTGTTTTATGGTACCTGCCAGGAAGGCAGCTCTGTACTGCGTGACTGCTCTCTTGCATGGAATAGATGAGTCCATCAAGCTGTGCATTCTGTTCATGTGCAGACCATCTCTAAGAGCAGTCAGCCAAAATCAGTCCAAACATGAAGCATTCCCTTCTGACCTTTCCAGCTTTTCCCTGAACCTTTGTGCTTATGCTGTTTTGATATGATTCCTGACCACTCCTATTACAGAAAGGCTTCAGCAATGGGTGAATACAAACATAGACGTTGGTTGAAATGCTGCATTGTTCTGGGTACTATTTTGTACTTAGATGCAAAGATTTTCCATTGGGATTACTTTCATAGAATCATAGAACTGTTTGGGTTGGAAGAGACCCTTAAAGGTCATCTTGTTCAACTCCCCTGCAATGAACAGGGACACCTACAGCTCCATCAAGTGCTCAGAGCCCCGTTCATCTTAGAAGGATGGGATGGATCACACCCTAGGTGGACAAGTCTCCTTCCTATACTGAAGGAGCCTAGGGACAAGCTTTATTTTAGTGCTGTGTGGAGAATGTTGTTGCAGGGTATTTTTCAGCTGGCAGATGGCTTGATTTGGTCTGAGTTTGTCCATACAGAGATGAAGGGAGAGAAAGAGGGCTTTTCTCTTTCTCACCCCTGGGATTACTGCCTGTTCCATCTCCAGCTGCTGAACTCAAACATCAGCCAAAGGTCACAGCCTCAGTCCTCAAATGCTTCAAAGGAGGAAGTGCTGTACATTCTGAAACTGTCTTCTTGTCAACAAAAAAGCAAGGCTAGCACTGTGGCTGGTGGTTCAATAGCCTGACCTTGAGTAACATGGCTCACCAGCATTAAGTGAAAGGAACCGGCTGCATCTCCACTTCATGTGGTGGTAGGGCAAGTAATGGTTTGTAGGTTCCCTTCAGAGTACCCCTTGTGTGCATGGCCAGCACATCCCATCTCCTAGTTGCCCTGCTAGGATACTGTGGCTAAAAGCATCCAAGCCATGTGCCAGAAGTGGCTGGAGCCAGCATGCATGGTCTCATCCAGCACCTCTTGCACCATCTGCCATACCCATATGCCTGCAGTTTTGTCCAAGAGCCCTCAACACACACCCTGAGCACCACGCTAGTGGGCCATGACACAACCTTTACAGCAAAAAGAATAATGCAGTTTTGTGCACAAAGGCAATAGGGGACGCTTAGGAGACTCACAGCAGTCATTGTTCAGAGCAGGCATGGTTAGTCTGTTCCAGGTGAACAATATTTCTAAGTGGTGTAGATGTAGATTTAGCTTGGAAACCACAAATTGCTTGATGAAGAGGGTGGCTTTGGCAGTAGGGAGATAGTTCAAGTTAATTAGATCATTTGTAGCTTGCTCAAAGGGCGTGAAAGGTTCGTCTGACCTTTTGTGATGAAAAGTCTGAAGCCTCATTTTACAGAATAAAAACCAAAGGTCTAAGCCCCTGCAAAAGCATTTTAGCTTAGTGAATGGGACTGGCCATACAGGTAGTTGACCTGCAAGTCCCTCATCTGCAATGGGAAGCTGAAACAGGGTAACTGACTATCATGGATTGGTTCTGTTTGGGTGTTTCTGTGTCTTTCCTTGCAGCAGGAGCAGTGAATGGGATTTCCCAGCAGGAGAATGGGAAATGCCCCTGCTGCCCTCTCCTGGGAGCAGCCCCAGCCACCTTGGCTTTTTGCTTTACAGGTAGATAGAGAATGTGTATGTGGATATAAAAGCTGGTCAGGAGTCTCCTGGAGAATGAAATAAAACCAAAATCTTACATGAAGGAGCCTGAGGATCTTGGTGGACAGCAAACAGTTCACTGCCCTGCAGTATGCTCTGGTCAAGGGGCTTGGACCAGAGAGTTTTAACCTAAAGGTGATTCTAAGATATGTGAGTATATCTGCATATAGATAGTAATGCTAATAGACACGTCAGGGGTGATTAGTGTATGATCTGAGATGCTTCCTGGAGTTATCCATAACACCACTGTAGTGTTCCCTCATCCAATAGTGAATGTGAGGTGTGAGGGAGTGAGTAACTCCTAGTTCTAGTTTCTGATACAGCATCCTAAAGATAGGAGTGAATTTCTCTTCCTGTCTCACTTCTCCCTTAATGCTTCTTTATAGTTATGCATTATTCTTGTGTTCTGACTAACCTGAAACATAAAATATTGTCACATCCCGTTCCTATCTGGCACTGGGTCTCAAGGATTTGGAGGGGGAGACTGAGAAGGAGGTGACTCTACCACTTCCCTGGGCAGCCTGTTCCAATGCTTGATTTTTGCCTAGATTCACTAATCCTTTGCCCTGAAGTCAGGGGAAGGTGGTCTTCTACTACATTAAAAATGTAGCTTGATGGGATCCTATGCAACATAGAAAGGCATGGCTGGCAGATGAGTTTAATGGGTTCTGGGCAGTACAATCAGCAGTAGAAATTCATGGGTAATTGTACACTTCATTTGTGTACTAGCTGACTACAGACATGTATTTTCCTTTCCAAATGGAAATATCCTAACACTTTTATCAGAAGCCATGCCAAACCCGACTGCTTTCAGACTCAGGGTGGACCCCAGGACTCATCAATACTGATTGAAACTCGTATGATGTCTGCCAAATTTTAAAGCTGATGAGAACTGTGTTGCTTTCATCAGAGATGGCTTCAGGGATATTTAGGGATAAAAGAAGGAGTGATGGCCTCAGCGATCCAACTAGTTAGATTTTCCTATGGCATTCGGTTTGATGGATCTATGGGCTGCCTGAATGACAGGGCAGTGAAGTTCCCCAAAACTCAGTTTATCCCAATATTTGACCAGGAGTTATCAGAGATGAATCTGTAGAAGCCTTGAGTTCTTCTGTCCAGATGAGCTGGATAATCTGGGGTCCTGACTGCAAATCTGTCTCCCTGGAAGTCTGAACTTCCAGAAAGGATTTGTAAGGATTTGTAAGGAGCTCATCACCACCATCACTTGAGCTGGCAGTCAGATTCCCTATGGAAATTTGTCTTGTCTGGTGGAAACATCTCCCTGCTTGTGTTCCATCAGAGGTTCACTGCATGAAATGTGTTTTCTGTGAAACGTGCAGTGTTGTGTGATTCTGCACATCCTGATGGAAAAAAATGTTTATCTGGAAAATTCCCAAACAGCCTGATTGGGCTTAAGTGGTGTGAAGCAGACCTGAGAGTGAGGTAATGTTGAGAAACACGACTGTGTCATGCCATCCATCCCTTCTCCTGGGTGTAACCTCACCCCAGACCTGCCTAACCTGTTGCTCTTGGCTAAAGGCTCTGGCTTTCTGCCCTGCTCTGTAATGAGGAGCCTTATTTCCAAGGCTGCCCACCATAGGGATAGCTTTATCTTGCTCTCTTAAGGAAACACAGCTCCTGTGAGCACACTTCATATATTTGGATGAGAGGACTGGCTTCATCCATGTCCTCCTTTCCTTCAACATCTATTGAAGCATTTAACCACTTTCCAACAGATTTCATGGTAGAAGAGTCATAGGAATAAAGCTTTCCCATGTTGGCAGCCAGCTGGACCACAAGGTTCAAATCCACGTGAAGTCACTGAATATTATTAAGTCTGATGCGTACTGAATGATTTGTGCTTGCTCCCCTACTTTCTGTCCCTGTAGGGTGAGTCTGAGGTGGGTAGGGAATCACAGAATCATAGAATGGCTTGGGTAGGAAGGGACCTCAAGGATCATCAGGCTCCACATTTAATAGGGAAAGCCTATGGTCTCCATCCTTGGATGGAAGAAGGATGCTTCAGGGTTGTCAGCATCCCATATGATGGTGACAGCTGCTTAGGAAGCTGCCCTTCAAGTCTTGCTCCCAAGCCCTCAGTGGTTCTGCAGCATTACAAAATGAGTCGTTCATATTTCATGTTAATGAAGCAATGAAGCACTCCTGGCTTAGCTGGCCAGAAGCACCTGCTGGGCAAACAAACCTCCCTGCTGGAAAATTCCTGCTGCCTGCGCTCCTCCAGGGATTGCAGGAAGATGCCAGGAGCAGCCAGTGCACACACTTGAAATTCGTGAATCAGTCTTCCCTTCTTCTCTTCATCACAAAGTTGACATTTAACTGAAAATTCAGGTTTATCTGCCTCTTCAGCATAGAGCACCAAACTGGATGATGGCAAAATTAAAATGAGTTTTGTGTTTTTTGTGTGTGCCTGAAACCTGGATATCTCCTATAATTGTGTAAGTGCAAGGCTGAGCATTAGGAAAGATGCTGAGTATTGTTGTCAAGATTTGAGCTGACAATGTCCACATCCTAGAAGCAACCCGGGTGGATAAAAGGCATCACATTAGGGCTGTGAGGCCCTGCCACTGCTGCCCAGAGGAGGTATAGATGCCCCATCCCTGGAGGTGCTCAAGGCCGGGCTGGATGGGGCCCTGGGCAGACTGGTCTAGTGGGTAACAACCCTGTCCACAGCAGAGGGAATGACACTGGATGGAATTTAAGATCCCTTCCAGCCTAAGCCATTCTAAGATTCTATCATATCTGACAAAAACGAAAACAACAGCAACAAAGAAAACCTTGAATTCTGTCATCCAGACTCTGTCCTAGTTGTCAAGTGGCCATGATTACCACCAAATGCAGAGTCTTGTGCTGTCTGCAGTTGTCTAAGAGGTGTAAAACAAGCTCCAGGATTCACCTCCCACAAGAATGCCATTATTTTGGGATGGGGTACAAAAAGTGACTCTGCTCTGCTGGGATATGTAGTCTCAACTCTGCAGGAAAAAGTGCTTTTCAGCCTCATGCAATGGCTGCAGATACCTGTAGAGTGTATCTTGGTGCTGCCAAGCCAGCTGTGCACCCAATGCCTCGCAGTGTTGGAGGCAGCAGGATGGCTGAGGGCTTTTCTTGGCTTGTTTTGATCTGTGGTTGCACGTTTGGTGCTGTGCTAGGCAGCACCATGCCCTCTGACCCAGCTTTTAGCAGACATGACACATCTGCTCCTCACAGTCCTGGTCTTGAATAGGAGTCCACTCCCAAACCACCAAAATCTTTGCTTCCTGTTGGGGTCAGAGAGGCTTTCACAACCTCCTGTGTGACGGCAGTGGACGTGGGGAGAGGTGATGACGTTTGTGGCTGCTGCAGCAAGCACACGTCAGGGTGCTGTGCATCCTTTCCAAGAATGCAGTTGTGTGGTGCAGAGCTGACAGGGAGGCCAGAGGCGAGCTGGGTGAGGTCTGGATGGTGCTGGGGCTATTTGGGGGTAAGTGAGCTGTTCTAACATGGGTCATCTCAGCCTTCTTGTTCCCTTATGGCCATGCAGGTTCCCAACCCTGGCTCCCAGCAAGAGGCAAAGGGGACAGCAGGATTAATCATAGAACATAGAATGACCCGACTTGAAAAGGACCTTAAATCATCTAGTTTCAACCCCCTTTCTGTGAGCAGGGTTGCCAACCACTAGACCATGAACCTCATCCAACGTTAATTCAAATTTTAACTAAGTTCAAGAGTTAATTCAACTCGCCATGGCTGCTGGAATCAAGCCCTTAGCCTGAGCAGGTACCAACAACTCACATGTGCACAATGAGAGCCAGGCAAAACATAGCTCTAACACGTCTCCATGCTCCCCAGTGAAGCCTGGAGCTACTCTGTCATGACTCAGTAATGTTCTCTCATGTGGGGGATTTATTAAAAAATTAACACATGTTTCTTATTCCCTGCATGCAGCCAGGAGAGGGTTTGGTGCTGGAATGGTGTGCCAGCATCCAGCCACCAAGCTTGTCAAGCTTTCATTCCAGCTGCCCCACTCCACGAGCATCCCAAAGGAAGAAATCCTACAGCTTCCAAGCACACGAAACCAAGAAGACCTTCTCAGAGTCCCTCCAGCCTCACAGCTATTAACCAGATATTATTTTCTTTCTAATGGAAAAAACATACCATGCAGGCAAGGGATCTGAGCAAGGCTAAATCACAGCACCGTAACTATATGCCGCGAAGTGCTCTTGCTATTACAAATAAAGGTCAAATGCAAGACACTTCCTGCTACTTTTGCTGACACGTGGCTGCCATTTAATGATTCATAATCTCTACACACAGCTTGGCAAACGGAGGGGATTTTTTTTTATAGGCTCTGTTTTCCACTTGTGCAAGCACAACAAAGGACTTAAAGGGCCCTGCTCCCATCCGTGAGCTGTATGTTTCTACAGGAGGGAACTCGGGCACGAGGGGCCGTAGTCTGCAAAATGGAAAAGGTTGGAGCTATGAAATCTTTTTGGATTTTTAAAATGCTTTGCTTCTGTGCATTGCATGGCCCTGTGGAAGGTTAATAGGGCTGAGTGGCAGAGGGGGAAAGCAGATGATAGGAAATAAGAAAATTTGATGGTGTTTGTACAGGGTCGTGGTGGGTTGTGGACTGTTGGGCTACAGGCTGGGCTTTCATTAAGAGGTGGGCTCTAATGAGATTAATTGCTCTATCTGGGTGGAAAAGGAAAAAAAGTGTGTATGAACTAAGAGCCTTCCTGTGTGAGGTCCGTGGTTTGCTCAATGCCCTGGCAGCAGGAATCTCACAGTGGCCTTTAAGTACAGTGGCAGTTGTAAGAGATGAAAAAGACCCATTATTTTTAGGCTTGTTGTACTTAGAACCATAGTATCAGACAGGTTGGAAAGGTGCTCCAAGATCCCCAAACCCAAACCCAACCCATCCCACCATGCTCACTAACCCAACCCACCCCACCATGCTCACTAACCACATCCCCAGTGCCACCTCCACAGTTCTGGAGCACCTCCAGGGACAGTGACTCCACCAACTCCCTGGCAGCCTGTTCCAATACATCACCATTCTCTAAGAGAAGAACTTTTTCCCAATATCCAACCTGACCACCAACTAGTCATTGTTATCTTCAAAGATTTATGCTTAAATTGCTTGGGATCACAACTGTTCCATTTGAGACAATTTTTCTCCTTCTCTGGAAAGTATCTGCAAGATTCAGATGGACATGGAACATCAAGCCATTGAGAGCTGCTGGTTATTTGGGTATTTGGCCTGAATGCAGAAAAGAGGAATGAGTTCCTGAGTTCCTATCTCATCTTTCATTTTTTCAAAAAGACCTGATAAGAGAAGTTTCCAACTGGGGATCGGCTGGGACAGATGACCTGAATGTGTGTCCATGAGCAAGTAATTCCATGAAGGCTCATTATTCACCTTGGATGTTTGGCCCACATAATTTCCTTTTGGTAACCTTGTTTTTTTTTCTCTCTTACGCTCATGGAAAGCTCAGGGTAGTGGTTTGAATTCTACAGTGACTGTGTCTGAGTGAATTCATTGCTTGGTTGGATGGTAAATTCAGCCCAAGTAGATGTGTGGTGGGAGTCAGACAGCAGCTAAATGGAATGGAAGAGAAAAAGCTGCCTTGGGAAGGGAGATATGGGGAGCAAGCACCCAAAAGGGACAGATACCTGCTGTCTGTGCTCATATTGGCTATCTCACGTTGCCTATGTCATTTATTAAGGCTGTTCTGGGGGAGGAAGAGACCTGCATCACACAGTTCACCAAGCACCACTGGCACGCTCAAAGGCAATGAATCACAGATGTTGAGCTGGGCTGAGTCACTTGCATGGACAGAGACCTTTTCATTGAAAATGTTCCTTGGTAAACTGAAAAAAAAAAAACAAACCAAAAACCCAAACAACCCAGAAATTCCATTAAAAAAATCCAAGTCTCTTTGGGTATCCTTTTAGAGATGAAAGCATTGCCCTGTCATGCTTTGCTCAGCTGTACATCACCTTCTCCTGAGGATTCTGTCACAGTGGTGTCTGGGTGCAGCATGACCTGAGGTTTCCAGCTGGCAGAACAAAGGCCCATGTTTGCTGGCTGTTTTTTCAGTGTCCCGGTAACAGGACGTTGGGCACCTGGAAAATCTGGCACGCTGAACTTGTATTTCACTATCTTGTTATTCTTTTATTTCTTCTTTATTTAATTTTAAGCCAAAAGCAAAGTGGGGGGAGATGAGTGAAAGCAGAATGCAGTTTTAAATGCTGAGGGAGCACACCGGGGAGGTTAGAAAATCCTGAGTGCCAGGGATGGGGCGTCACAGCACATACAAAAGCTGGGTGCCAGCGATTACATTGGTGGGATGTGGAAAGCCAAAGGAGATGAGTCCTCATGCAATGGGTGGCTGAGCTGCAAACTGCTTGCTGAAGATTACTGTGGGTATTGGGAGGTTCAAGAGGTCAGTGGGCAAATGATTGGAAGAGAGATTTGCTGAGGTTTCGTGGGTGAAGCCCAGCAGACCCACAGCTGGGAACAAGGACCTCATTCCCAATCTGATTTAGGGGCCAGATTCCTTCTGGTGCAGCTCACCACCTCTGCATGCCTTTCTGCAGGTGCTGACACCATCCTCCTTCCCCACCCCATGCACACACACTGTGTCCTTATATAATATCCCAGAGCTCTGAATGTCACAGCAGGCTGCCTGTGTTTAACACAGGAAACATTTGTGCCTGCTATTGAAGAGAAATAAGTTGCTTGTGTTTCCCTGGGAACCAACCTGTCAGTCGAGCTCACTTGATTCCCCTGTTATTAAAATAAAATGTGAAAGAGTAAATGGCTATGCTGCAAATCGTGGAAGGGTAAAATGCAATCTGGATGTACTTTTTTATCCAAAATACATACCATTGCGAAAAGAAGGAGCCAAACTGGAGTGCTTTTCCAGATGATTTAGGTGCATCATTGTTCCTTCAGATCACTTTTGGGGCTAGCAACGCTGTGTCTTCTGCAGGCACTCTGTACAGTGGCTCAGCAGCTATTCCATTATATCTGCATGCAGGTGCAGGGTATACACTTGTGTTCCCCAAGCCCTTCAGCACTAGTTCCTTCTGCACCCTATGGGTGTATGCAGGCTGTATTGCTTCTCTGTTCTGCTCTGTGGCTATTTCTTCCAAGCATTTCTCTTTGCCCCAGGAGGAGAACCTGTACTGATGTTGCACAAGCGACGTGAAGGCTTATCATCGAGATTTAAAGGCTGCAGGTTATCTGCAGGGCAAGCTATTTTTAGGAAGCACAGTACCAGGCTGCCCCGTTGCACTTGGCAGCATAGATGTGCAGCAGACAAAGCCCCTCTCTGTCCCAGCGCCCTGTGACCTCGATGTGGCCAGCAGCCGAGGCAGGCACAGGCAGACAGCGCAGCACCGCGGAACAACGGGGCCGTTCTGCTCAGAGAAAGCCGCCGTGGGCTGGCATCTGCAGGCACCGCGGAGCCCAGAACGGAACGCAAAAGGAGAGGTGGGGATGGAAACGGCGATGAGGGCAGCAGGGCTCTGCAGGCTGTTGGCTGGTGTTGGCAGATATCTACCTTTGTGAGGGAACATCCAAACAGATACATCAGCCAAACGTGGCAGTCCTGCTGTCTCCTGCTCAAAGCTAAGAAGTAAAACTGTGACTTTTAGGACTGGTTTGCCTTTCCTCCCCCCCCCCCCCCCCACTGTTTTCATTGCAGTTGCTATTGCTTGCACTTCCCTCTGTTACCTGCTATGCAATGCTCTCAAGCAGGTGCAGCATTGCTATCATCAGCAAAACCTCCCCCTCTCTGACTTCCACACTCAATCCCATCCCTTTGAGTCTGACAGATTTTCATTTCTTAGACTTTTTGTGTCAGAATAGCTTGAGGGGCTTCAAATTTCATATCAACTATGCTGTCCTGATGACAAAGTGGAGTAGAGATTCTGCTACTGCTTTCATGTGAAGGCACAGTGCCAGGACAAGCTGATGGAGCTGTAGTTGTCCCTGTTCACTGCAGCAGAGTTGCACCAGGTGACCTTAAAGGATCTCTTCCAACTCAATGAATCTATGACTCTACAAAGAGTGTAAGAAGGATGTAGTAGAGGAGTACAAAACCATAAGGGGCTTGGAGAGAAGTCAGCAGTTCAGTCTCATCTCAGAAGCTACATCCTTCCAAGAATTCATGTAGAAAAGTATTCAAGCCAGCAGTTTTCAGGTTATTAGAAGTTACAGCTTGAGCTGTATCATTCTGGAAGTCACCATCCTATAAGGGAATAAGGAATTCCAGGAGTTATTTTCTTACCAGGGCCTTGTTTTGTTTCTCACTGTAAAGCTGAGCTGCATGGCTACTCTCTGTCCATCTTGTTTGCCATATTTGTGATGGATCTCCTTGTCACCTAGGCAGCTTGTCAAATGATGGCTGAATAGCAAACATCATAAATATTCATTCCTATGAATTACTATAGCTGTGCTGGAATGACTGGAAGGTCACAAGGCTTTTTAGCAAAGTGAAGCAGCTTTTGAAACTGCCGGTAGCCTGAATATACTCTCAAAGGGAAGCAGCAGGGTTTTCAGATCCCCTTTGTAGTCTTGGTAAAACCTTTTATTGACTTATTATCAAGGGCTTGCGAGAAGCAGGGGAAACACGGTCACAAGAACTGATACCGTTTGATCTTTGCTCTTCCCCATTGTGTTTTATGATCAGTATTTTTTCTTCAGATAAGACTTCTAGCGGGATTTTGTATTTGCTTTCAAATGTTTCTCTCTCCTGTACCGGATGTGATTTTGCTTTTTCTCCTGGGAATGTATGGTTTTTGTTTGATTATTCTACTGTCCCTGAAATGGGTGAATGAATCATGGAAATTCCATAGCATGTATTCATGGAAAGATAACAAAGCAGTATATCTGAGCCCTATTGGTATGTTTGCTTTGCCTGCTGTGTCGGGAACAGGTAGAGTGGATTAGTGTCTCTCTAATAAACAAGCCATGGAGAGGATGGAAAAGTCAGATAGACTGTTTAGAATTGTAGTGCAATTGTTTAACACAGGCATTTCCAAACTGTAATTCATGTATTACTGGAAGAACACAAACTGCTCTGCAACTGTGTGTTGCCCAATCCAGAGCAGTGAGCCTTGGAGCCAAAAGCAGCAGCCAGCTGCCCTTCTGATAACGATTCCTGGATAAGAAAATCAGAAAAGCCGTGTTCTGTGCTACATATATTTACTTTTGAGTTATATTTAAATCTAAGGGAGTCCTGCAGGATGTCAGTGCACAAGTGGATCCCTGAAGGCACAAGCAGGTGCCTAACTGTTGGCTTGTAATGGAGTCATTCTCTTAAAGTCTACTCTGAATCTCACAGCAAACGTAGGCAGTCTGTCAGGTACACAGAATAGAATCATAGAATGGCTTTGGTTGGAAGGGACCTCAAGGATCATGAAGCTCCAGTCCTCCTGCCATGTGCAGGGCCACCAACCTTCACATTTAATACCAGACCAGGCTGCCCAGGGCCCCATCCACAGGCCTTGAACACCTCCAGGGATGGGATGGGGCATCAACAGCCTCTCTGGGCAGCTGTTCCAGCACCTCACCATTCCCATGCATCATGCCCTGTGGTTTGTACCAGATAGCTCTTTGCTTGACAGAACAAAAAGCATTAATCAATCCAACAGATCCCCTTGACAAGACCTCAAGCACCACCAAACCCAAAAGAACAGGTTAATATAGTGCACAGGTATCTCTCCATGCCCCTCTTGCCCATCATGATTAGAATGAGAGGTAATGGCCTTAAGTTGTCCCAGGGGAGGTTGAGGTTGGATTTTAGGATAAATTTCTTAGGAAGAATGGTCAAGCATTGGAATAGGCTGCCCAGGGAAGTGGTGGAGTCACCATCCCTGGAGGCTGGGGACATGGTTAGTGGGCATAGTGGTGATGGGTTGCCAGTCGGACTTGATGATTTTAAAGGTCTTTTCCAACCTTAATGATTCTATCATTCAATGACCTGTTCTAATTTGCTTCACTCTTTTCCCTTTTGAAAGTGTGTGTGAGGAAGGACAGGAGATCAGGCTATTTCCATCTATCACTGGAAGGCCTTGCTGTGGTGCAAAAAACAACCACACAGAACAAGACCTTCCAGACAACACCTTTTTCCCTCTTTATGTGGATTATGTCTTGGCAGTCTCCTCAGTTGTGTTGCACAAGGAGGTATTTCTCCCTGGCGTACTGGTTACACTCTAGGGACTTTATTCTTTCACTTTGAATTTCATTCATGAACCTGTGGTCCACGGGCTCTTCCCAGGAAAGATGCCCTGCTTGCTTCGAAAGCCAGCTGCTCACAGACCACCAGCTAAGAGCTAATCTCAGAGGCACAAGTAGTGCTTATTTGAGGATTTTATCCCATTCCATTGGAACTGCTGCTTCAATAAGCCACCAACATCAGCTGTACCTGTCAAGGCTTCTTTCTTAATGCACTGAACAATTTAGCTTTACTTTCTCACAGGTAATTGCATTTCTATGTACCCTCACAACGTCTTGCAAACAGAACCAGGGCTTTCGAGCTGGTGGGCTCTGCTGCCAGAATAAAACTGGAAAATGAGAGTAGAGCCCAGGGGACCCCAACTGCTCTGAGCTTTCTAGTTTAGCTCAAATCCTTCTGATTGCAGCCAAGAGAGCTAACAGCTAGTGCAGTCCTGGAGAATGGTTATTTATTTGCTATGGAGGAAATAGAAGTGCCATTCAGTAGGAATTGGCTCACCAGCTTTCCCAGCTGCTGGATGACTAGCATCTCTCATGGGTCAGCTTCTCCGTGGGAACAGGGAACACCAGTCTGCTCTGCACTGTGGCTTCTCTTTGGCTATAAGGAGACAAGGCTCTGATTAGAGATGGCCCCCCAGGGGCAGGTATTGCTCTATGAGATGCTGAGGAAATCCTGGTTTCCTCTCCATCCCCTCCAGATAGGCACTTCAAGCTGGACCATAAAACTGACCCTATTTCCTCATCATCCTAGACTCTGTCCGGTCCTGTGGGAGAGGCTGCTCTTTCCAGCCAACATAATCCACCTCGTTGCCAATTCTCTTTCCAGATATAGCCAGTTAAAACAGGGATATGGCTCATTTCCCCGAAATGCTTTAATTTGCAAAGCTCTGCTTCCATCTGTAGGAGACCCTGTGCTGTGGGGCATGCATGAGAACACTGCTCTTATCCAAAAGCACCCAGACATGGGTGTGCTGGCTGGGGGCAATCATTCTCGTGGCTTGTAGGCTCTGAAACCACATTTCAAAACATATATAAGCAGTGTGTGGCCATGAACTGCCTGTTGTCCTACACTGGCTGTCAAATACAAGCAAGGTTCCTGCATCTGGGTGCTTAAGGTGCCTTGCAGGGATCGATTCCAGACATGAGAGCAGGGGTAAGAGCAGTCATGAGAATGGGAGATCTGAAAGAAAACCAACCACTGTATAGAAGAAATGGAAAAAAATCTCTGGTTGAAGCTGGGAAAGCAAAATCCCGTGTTATTCTTGTTTTCTCCAGGTGTTTTGGCTGGCTGAGCAACCTCACCCCAGTGTTGCAGGTGTGAACCTCAGGCAGGCAGCTGAATGCTGTGCTCGGGGGCAATTTGCATCCACGACTGCTTCCATCTTCTGTTCTGCCACAAATCCTCATTCTGTGTGTTAGATATTTCTCTCCCATTCTTGGTTACAAACCTTTTTGGGGGAAGGGCTATAATCAAATGTGCTGTTTATAGGGCTGCTGCTTGGAGTTTTACCTCCTGCAGCAGTGGCATGACAGCCATCAATCTGAGAGGCAGGAAAGCCCCATCACCGCGGTGAGCTTTGTTACAGGGCTCTCCTGGCTCGTTAAACCCTAATGAGGTTTTTGCTTTCTCTTCCTTTGGGAAATGTCTGTACTGTGAAGGTTTGTGCCCTGAGGGGAGTGTTTGAATGTATATCCTACAGTCAGCCTGGATTCTATCTCTGAGAGGCACTGTGGGTTAGCGCTGTGTTTCCCAGAGCAGTTCTTTACCCAGATCTGTCCTAAAGAAGTACTCAAGGATTTATTAAACCCAGGGCTTTGACTTTTCAAAGCAATTTGCAGCACAGGGTTGGCTGTAGGCTGCAATTGAGAAGGATGTGAATTTCCTTGGCCTGTGCAAGTTGCTGGATGCTTTCATGGGAAGTCACATATATCAAACAAGTAGGGACAATACTGTAGGTATGGTGTGTTTGTTTCCAGGCTCAGTTCTGTATTTTGAACATCAGAAAGCCGCAGAAATGAGTTTTTCCTCTGAGCTAAAGGATGCTCTTTGGTTGGAGCATCATGGTAAGAATTAGAATCGTGGATAGGAAAGTGTCAGAAGGGTTTCAGGTCTCCATTCTGAGTTGCTTGTTGTGCAGGAATGAGATAGAAAGGGCTATCCAAGTGGAAGTATGGCCCTTTAGAGGATGATAATGGGGGATAACTGGGAAGATATGAGGAAAGCCTTCCAGATTGGCAGGAGGGACTGGAGCAGGTCGCCCAGAGAGGCAGTGAACGCTCCATCCCTGCAGACACCCAAAGTGAGGCAAAATGGGTCTATGAGCACCTGATGGAGCTGTGGGTGTCCCTGCTCAGTGCAGGGAGTGGGAACAGATGGCCCTTGAAGGTCCATCTGCCCAGGGACTGGTGGGGTCACCGTCCACGGAGGCGTTGAAGAACCGTGGCGATGTGGCACCGAGGGACGCGGTCAGTGGGCACGGTGGGATGGGTCGGGCGATCCTACAGCTCTTTTCCAACCTTTACGATTCTGTGGTAAGCTGGACTGACCCTCCAGCGCTGGGTGACGGAGCAGGAGGACGCCTCACCCCAGCTCCCCTCGGGCCCCTCGGGGCGGGCGGCGCTGAGGAGGCGGAGAAGGAGGAGGAGCGGGGGGGAAACCTCGAGGCGGGGCCGGGGCGGACCGAAGGGGAGGCGGCTGTAAACAGGCCGGCGCTGGTTCTCTCCTCGCACTGCCAGGAGCCGCCGCCGCAGCCGGGCCGGGAGCAGCGAGACGCGGGGAGCGAGGCGAAGCGGGCGGGCGGCGAGAGCCCCGTCCCCTCCGGCACCGCAGAGAGAGGTACCGCTCCCGCCGGGCTGCAGCTCCGCGCTGCTCCCGCTTCTCTCGGAGGGCTCGGAGAAGGGGCCCTCCGCAAAGTCCTGACGGACCGACGAGGTGGATCGGCCACCTGCGGGCCTCCGGGGACGGAGGGAGAGAGCCGGCGCTGAGGTGGCAGCGAGGGGCGTGAGGGCAGCCGCCTCGCTCCGTTGCCTCCGCCGCGCTGGGAGCCGCGCTGCTGCTGTGGGGCGGCTTGCGGGTGTGCGAGGCTCGGGCTGAGGTGCAGCATCCCCTCAGGGCAGGGTTCACGTGTTTCTCGGTGTTTGTGTTGCTGCGCTGTGTCGATGTCGGTGCTGTCACGGCTCTTGCCTGTGCCTTGGGACCTTGCAGTCGCATCCGTTGGACTCCTCCGAGTCGCTGCGTTGTTTCCATCGTCGGTTCAGGAATTGCAGGTTGTGAGGTAGCAAACCTCCAAGCCAGGCTTCTGAGCAAGCTTGATCTCAGCTGTCTGAGCGCCCCTACAAACCCTTTCCTCGCTCTGTAGGCGTGCGGTCTCCGATCCAGCTTTAAGTCCAACATAAAGGCAGCGCTGAGCCAGCTGTAATTGCCCTGATATATGAGATGCACATGCAAGCTTTACATCAAAGTGAAACCATATGTATCAGCTCCACGTCCACCCTGCTACCCCGCACACAGCCGTGCCCTGTCCTCAGCTCACCCCGCTGATCCACTTTTCCCTCAGCCTGTCGGACACGGGTACGTGATTATTCCTGGACTTACCGGACTGGTTTAGTGGAGGATGTGAACTCAGCTCACCAGTGCTGCCTTGCCTTGTGTAAGAATGTTTTCAGCCTTCTACAAATGTTGTTCTGTTGACTCAGCGATAACGTTGTGCTCTCCTGGGTCCTTTTCCCTTTTCGGATTGTTAGCTGAACGATTGAGCTAATCTTTCGTGGTGCTCCTGTGGGACAGATGTACGGTGTTTTTCTATGAGTGGCAAAGTCCATAGCTTCAGCTGGTGTTGCCTCTTATAAACAGAACTGCTTTCCCTTGTCCCCTTGCTCTGCCCTTTGTGGAGTGGGGAACTGGGCTGGGAAACGCACAGATGAGTATTGGCAAAAGGATTCTTTGTTCTGACTCAGTTCCTGGATTGTAGCAGAGCTACTCCAATGTTGACGTGGGCATCTTTGGGCTTGGAGGAGCTACTCACTGGTATTTTGGCCAAATTATATGTGTGGAACTAGTCTGGAGATCTGTCTCTTTTAAGTCCTGAAAATGCTGGCTGCTTTTGGGTGCTGTTGTCATTGGTAGTTCTTCCCATTGGGCTCAGCAGAGCTGCTGCTCTTGAGCTGTACTGTTCAGTGCAATTGCTTTCCACAAACATCCAGCCCGTGTCCTGGGAGCCCGTGTCCTTCTCTCTTCTGCAGTCTTGGATAACCCTCTGTAGTTTTCACTTGAAAGGCCCTACTTTTCCCCCAGAAATATATTGTGCCTATCCCACCAAACTGCATCAATTAACTGGATCATCTTGAAACTGGATGATCTTTAAGATCCCTTCCAACCCAAGCCATTCTATGGCTCTATGATTCTACCTGTGGTGTTTTGTTTTTTTTTTTAAGCATGTCTTCTCCTGCATGGTGGAACATCACTCGATTCGATGGGCGTGGAGAAGCTCAGGTAGAGAGGAGGTTTAGGTTAGATAGAAAGAGGAAGATTTTCACACAAAGGGTGGTGAGGCACTGGAAAGGATGCCCAAGGAGGCTGTGGATGCCCCATCCCTGCAGGCATTCAAGGCCAGGCTGGATGTGGCTCTGGGCAGCCTGGTCTGCTGGTTGGTGACCCTGCACATAGCAGGGGGTTGAAACCAGGTGATCATTGTGGTCCTTTTCAACCCAGGCCATTCTATGAGTCTATGACAGTGAGTGTTTACCCTTTGGTCTAAAAGATGTGAGTCCTGCTCTTGCACTGATCACTACCTCAGACAAGTAGGATGATTCGGGTTTTTTGCCGTTCTCCATCTGCAAAAGATTCCTCCCCATCTCTACCTCTGAAGGAAGGATATTTCTACAGTTGATGTTTTTCTACTGCTTGCTGCAGGAGTAGAGCTGCCTGTCCTCTAACCCCCAGCACCTGTTTTATATCGCTTAGTATTTTTTTTAATAAATAAATAATATTAATTAATTATTAATAAATACAAATAATATAATAAATTAATAATCCTACTAACGAAGTCTAACACTCTCCATCAGTTTTCTGCTGGCCCAAATGAAGGTCTGAGGAGAATGGTGATGCTGACTTCTGAACTACGTAGCTTTATTTAGTTTGTGTGATTGGATTATACCAAAAGGAACTAGAAGTTATTTTCTCTGTTTCTTTGACTAATATTAAAGTACAGTATTTCACAACTCTTTCTGTCTCCTTCTCTTAGTAACCATAATTAACAGACCAGAAAATGGAAAAAATGTAGAAATGCCATTCCCAGTGGCTCTAAGCATCAGTGCTCTTTAGAAGTTCATGAAGTCAGGTCTATGGAAATTAAATAACTGAGCTTTTTGCTTCTGCTGATGAGCTAAAAAGTTGTGTCAAAGTGGTAAATAATGAAGAAGTACAAAAATTACCTCTTGGAAATGAAGTGGATGGGGAACAAACTTGAACTCTTATTTCCTAACAGTGTCTAAACCATCTGTCTTAAGGGTTCTGCCCTGCTCTGGTGCAGGGATGACTGTAGCACAGCAGTCGTACAGAAGAGTGACAGCCCCCCATTGTGAGCCAGTTGGTGCAGCATGGGGTGAGCAGTCTGATGAATGGCTTTGTATGAACCTGAGCTTGAGCCCCTCTGTGTCTCAGTTGTATTTTATGGAACCTGTATGCTTCAACTCCCATTTGTACTCTTTCTGTGAGTCTGGGTACACTGTAATAAAGTCTCTGGGCAGCTGTGTGCCCAGATGGCCAAGAAGACCAGAGCCATCCTGTCTTGCACCAGCAGTAGAGCAGCCAGCAGCAGCAGGGAGGTGATCGTCCCTCTGTAGTGGCACTGGTGAGGCTGCACCTTGAGTGTTGCGTTCTGTTTTGGTCTCCTCACTACCAGGCAGATGTTGAGGCCCTGGAGGGTGTCCAGAGAAGGGTAGTGGAGCTGTGAGGGGTCTGGAGCACAAGTGTGGGAAGTGGCTTAGGGTACTGGGATGGGTCAGTCTGGAGAAGGCTCAGGAGAGACCTTATTACACTCTACAGCCCCCTGAAAGGAGGTTGAAGCAAGGTAGGGGTTGGCCTCTTCTCCCACCTAGCAGCAGTAGGGTGAGAGGTGATGGCTTTGTGTCAGGGGAGTTTCAGACTGAATATTAGGAAACATTTTTCAGAAAAGTGGTTGGGCATTGGAGTGGGCATTGCCCAGGGTGATGGTGGAGTCACTGTCCCTGGAGATGTTCAAGAACTGTGGAGATGTGGCACTGAGGGGCATGGTTAATGGGGATGGGTTGGTGTGGGTTGGGGTTGGGCTTGGTGATCTTAGAGCTCTTTTCCAACCTTAATGATTCTATGGTTCTCTGGAGGTTTAATTTAAAGCATGCAATTGTCTTTTCTGAAGTAGGATACCATTGCTGGAGCGATGTGAGGTGTGTGCTTTTGTGGATTTAATGGCACTGATCAGAGCATGCCTATCACATCATCACAATGTGTGTGTGCATATTGCATCCTCATGGCATGCTGGTTGTAAGGGTGGATGCGGCAGGGAGTGTTGTGTGGCTGAGAAAGGCCTGGGTTGCTCTGAAGGTAATGAGATACTAGTAGAACCTTACAGCAGGGGATAACAACATCCCTTGCTTTTCACACTGGAGTCTGGTCTCTGAGCTATTTCAGAGTGTGACTGTGCCATCATTTAAAGTTTTCTGCAAGTCTCAGTGAAACAACACTCCTATGGTTAGTGCTTTCAGATAGCTCAGAATTACAGTGTCTGGGAACTCGGTGGGTTTGAGGGAAACAGATTTTGCAGCCTTGGAGTGGTGCTGTACAGAGCTTTGGTTGTTGAGTGTTCCATCTGCAGAGCCTGTTTCCACATCGTCCTCGGGGACAATTTTTATCTCACTTCTGAGGAGGTCAGATGGAGAGAGCTGGAGGCCACGGAGCAGATAGGGAGCAGAACAGAGGTTGCAGTGAGCATTTCAATGTCCAGGGAGCTGCACTGAATGTAAACAAGGCTCAGTTTGTGGGGAGTCTTTGGTTTTGATCACTCATATCTTCTATCCAACAGATCTTTCAAGGGCTGCAAAATCTTTATAGTGGCTTGAGAATTTTGTTAAAATCCGCGAGTTCAAAGGCAGGAACTACCCTGTAATAAATAATAAAATATTTGCTTTCCTGACCGTCGAAGTAGAGAACTAAATAAAGGTAGATCAGCTCTGAACAATGGATGGTTATTTACTCTTTTCTGCGTAGCTCATTATTCTGCATAACGTGTGTTGGTTTTCTGATTTTTATTTCAAGTGTGCTCTCCAGATTTAGCTGAATGGCATTTAGCAGCGTAGGTTGCTGGCATGCTTGGAATGACTCAGATATTGGATGGGATATGATGATGTTTGCACACTTGGAGGAGGGGAAATAAAAGCTTTGCTTTGGATCATTTCTGTTGTGAAACATCAACTCAAACTACCTTGTAGTTTAGGTATCCAGAAAATGCCTTGCACTGAGGTTGGCAGTAGTGCTGGCTTATTCCTATGCTGGCTGTTGCATGGGAAAGAAGAGTGCTCTTTGCTTTTGTAATGCCTTGGTTCAGTTTAATTCCTGTTTCAGAGCAGGTGAGGAATGCTGGAACACTCAGCTTCTTCTCCAGAAGAGCTTGTACAGGTGTAAGATACAACTGCATGCTAACCTCGTGTTTCTGTTGGACAAACACACGTTTATTCTGAAGCTGAATTTAAAATTCTTCTGTCCCATAAGCATGCATGTTCCAGGATGTAGGTGTAACCTCTTGCTTTGATCTCCAGATTTCTTTCTCAAGCAATACTGTTTTTGGAATCAGTCGCAGTTATGATCCCAGCGGATGCTGCCAGGAAGACACGCGTCGTTAACGTGTCTGGTAACCCTTTGGTTGAAATCCTGAGAGCCACAGACCCTTTCAGAAAGTCTGGGCTGCTGGAAGGAGTCTCCTTTGGCAGGGCAGTGGTTTCAGCAGTGAAACGACGTCAAGCTGTTTTCACTGTGCTGTCTGTCTGCTTGCTTCCTCTCTTGTGTGAGCTCTTTCCAATCCCATCGGGACGCAGTGCCACAGCTGACAAATGGCAGTTTAAGGCACTGCTGCTGGTGTAGAGGTTGGTCCTATTCTTGCTTATCTGCTGGTGGCCAAGAGATCCTGATCTGGGCTCCCAATCCCTGTCAGCAGATCGTTACTTATTTTTATAGGGTCGTTTTTCAGTTGGGACTTATCCCTTGCTCACCCTATGGCTCTCACTGCTGGTGAAAGAGCAGGGCTGTCCTTAATGACAGCAAACTTGGATGATTCTCCTGACATTGGAAAACCGTGCCTTCATGTGCTGTCGCACGTGTGCACACAAATTGGAGTGGATGTCTTTGCCTCTGATCACATCTTATTCTCACGCTCCCTGCTTGCTTCCACAGACAGGCAGGACTGTGAGCTGGCTTTGTGTTTCCAGGGATGAGCTGGAAAAGCTGTGTAAGGCACATGAGGAATCAAAGGCTCATAAGTCCTTCCTGCTGCTGAAGTTGGTAGTTCCAGCTCTAACCCTGAGATAAAGGTTAGAACTCCCAGACTTTAAGTTTGCAGTCTGCTGCTTGGGTTGTCTGATCTCATGCAATGCTATGTGCCATTAATTAACACTTGCAGAAGCACAGTGCTTCCAGTAGTATCATATGCCAAAATAAATGTCCTCTTTATTGTCACGGGGAGCTCACACTATTGCTGTAGTTATACAGTAGCATCTGGTGTCTCTGATAGAGGCACTCTGATAAAAGGCTGAGTGTTACACAGTGGGCTTTAGGGTTAAGGACTGGATCATCGCTTTTTTTGCCTTCTGATTCCCATGGGATAAGTTCTTGAATTGTGTGGTTCTATTGCCCTGCAGGGGGTCCAGAGTAAAGTCAGCTTTGTTCTCAATTGCTGACTGCCATGGTTAAGCTGGTAGGAAGCACTGAAGGTTGTACAACTTGGGTATGAGATACAAGCTAGGTATTTCTGCATGAAGAGTTGGTGCAGGTGGGATTTTCCACAGGCTTACTGTGGACAAGCTGTACTGGATAGGAGAGCAGTCTGTAACGCTAAGCAGAATGATCTGTAAGGTCTTTTTGTTGTTAGACTCACAGGCATTTTGCTCCGAGCTTCTCAGAACATGAAAGGGATCCAGTCCTGAAGATATTTATGCATGAAAATATTCCAGGGAGGAACAGAAGAAGATCTGAGGAAAAAAGAGAGCTCTTCTGACTGCAGGGTGGAGTGTGAAGGATGCAAAGTGCTAGGAAATAATACAGACTTGCCAGAGGGCCAAAAGGGGCCTTAGCAAGTTGTCTGATCTGACCTTCTGCCCCAAGGCTGGCTCACATCTATCCAAACTTTCCCAGCAGATGTTTGTCCAGTCCTTAAAAGCCCCTAGTGATGGGCTTTCCCCATTCTTCCTGGGTGATCCTTCGAAGTTCTTGTGTTGTTCTTAGCATTAGCAAGATTTTCCTAGTTTCTGACTTGGATTTCTGTTGCTGCAGTTGAGAATTGCTGACCTCTTGCCCTTTTGTTATTGTACAAAAGGAGTTAAGTTCCCTCTCTGCAGGCTTTGTGCATAGGCCACAGCTGCAGCTGGGTTGAGTCTGCCTTGGGGCTGCAGTGTGCCTCTGGCACGACCCTACATGGAGCTGACAGACGCATATGATGCTCATATGGAGACTTTGGGGCATGTTGGATGTGTTTGTTTTCTTTCTGGCATCTGCACAGATAACATGTTTTGTCATGAAAGGCTTCATGATGGGTTTGTGCCTCTGCTCACTATTAAAGGGGAAAAAAGAAAAAGCACAGGCTTTTCTAGCTCAAGTGCTGCCTTTTCCCCAAGGAAAAGGTCCCCAGGATCTTCACCAGCTATTCCAGAGCTGTACGATGAAGGTCCCTGCCAGCTGCTATCACCAAGGCTTTCCCCATGGTGAGCTGGGCTGCACTTTGGGCAATGTTGCTCCCCTGATCTGAGCTCCTGCTGTGCTTTCTGAGTGACCTTCTGCAGTGGTCACACTGTGTACTTCTCATTTTGTAGGCACTGTCTCTGTTTCTGTGTAGGATAAGGTTATCCTTGCGTCTGCAAAACTGTTCAAGTGTGGCTGTGCAGATCTTTCGGAGAGTACTCAAACATAAACTGTGACAGAAAATACAGTGGGTAAGCATTAGAACATTACTTGCTAAGGTAAACTGGTTGACGCATCAGATTGCCTTAAAGCAGTGATCAGACATTTCCTTGAAAGTGATTGTTGCTTGGTAATTGCAGGGCTAGGAAAATGATTCCAAACAGCTGTTGTCTGGCTCCATCACACATCAGAAGGCTATGTGGCCTTTCTGGGTGAATTTGGCTCTCGCTGCTTACAGGTGGATGGATGTCCACGTTGCATGAAACACCTCAGTTTGCAGTTATTAGCCTTGCTGTATGCTGTGGCTGTATTTATTTTTTCAGGTTTTGTAGGCTTTGTTTTGCAGGATACTCAGAGGAAGGCAGCAGTTTCATTTGAACTGTGATGGAGGGCCTCACTTTCTGGAGTGCTTTTCTTAAGGGGGGGGGGGTTGGAATAACTTTCCTCTGTAGGTTGTTGTAGGCATTTTCAATATATCTATTAACACCTCTTGCACCTTTCAGTGGGAGACAGTAGGAAGCCTGTGAGAAAGGTATGTCTGCATAGAGGGAGTCTTCACCCTAAGACAAAGGAAGACTCGACTCCACAATGAAGGCTGGTTTGTACAGGTCTGAAATCCTTCCTGGCATCAACTCATGTTTATTGTGGTAGACGGAGCAGGTAGGGAGGAGCAGTCTGGGTTTTGTTTGCTTAAACTATTAGTGCATATCTTTTTTTTTTCCTTCTTTTTTGAACTCTCCTTAGTTTTCTTGCAGAGCTTTTCTGTGATAACACGTATAACGTGAGTCTCCAGTGTCTCATGTTCAGTTTCAAATAGCAGTGACAGCCCTACTGCTTGCTTTCTTTTTTCCTCCCTTAATTACAGATGAAGGGAACTTCAGTCATGTGGAAAGTATTTTATTGACAGCTTTTGAGTCTAAAGCACTTGTTAACACTGAGCAGGTGTATACAGTGCTGTAGGCTGTTGTGCAAAATCTTGCGTTCAGCGTTTCTTCATGATGATTTTGTTAGAACTGCTAAGAGTATTGTTAGAATATCTTAGGTAGGATAGGATGTCTGGAGCTCTCTAATCCAACCTGTTGCTCCAAGCAAGTCCAAATGCAAAGGTGAGTTGCTTCTGACCTTCACCTATCCAGTTTTGGACCATTTCAGTCAAGCATGGCAAGTTAGTGTTGTGCTTAATGCTCTCATGGTGAAGAGTATTCACATCTTATGTGACCAGGATATCCCTTGCTGCAAAAGGTGCAACTTGTCTCTTTTTGCTGTGTGTCATAAAGTCTCCAACTTCTCTGTAACCCCCAGTTAGGCAGGTGAAGATGGAGATCAGATCCCTCCTTAGCTCCCATTTCTTTTCCAGTTTAGACAAGCCCATCTCCCTCATGCTCATCTCTTACTTTATGTATTCCAGTGATCAGAACATCACTGAGTTTGTCAGTGCCTTCTTGGGGAATGACTGTGCTCCGAGTGTATCCTCCAAAGAGAGGAACTGTGTCCCTAAGCTCCTGGCTATTGCCATTCCCAGTACAGCCCAGTATGTGCCTGGCTTTCATCGCTGCAGGGGCACTCTGTTAATTCCTGTTCACTTCACTGTCTGCCAGAATTCCCATGAGCCTTAGTGAAGAGCCAATAAGTCCCCAGTGTGTGTTGATGGTGTGTTTTCTTTGTCTCAGGTGCAGGACTTCACACTGGTATTTTTCAGTTTCATGAGCTTTCTTCCAGCTTGCTGGGCAGTCCTGCCCTCCCAGCATGATGCAGTCCTTGAACGTGCTCCATCATTCAGGTCAAGAATGGACAGTGTTAGTGTGAGTGCTGGCTGTTTCTGAGGAGCACCATTCCTCAGAGGATGCCCGTTAATACTTCAGTCTGTTGGTTACCCTTTGACCTCAGTTCTCCAAACAAATGTTCACCACCTTCTATTCTTCCCATAGCATCTGCATCTTTCTATCTATGGGGATAGATTAAGTGTCTCTAGGATCTCTTTAACACTGCAGGCTAAAGTTTGCCCTGATGCAAAAGTGGAACATTGCCTTGCTATTGTACTCTGACTCTCTAAAATGGAAGAGCCTTTCCTGTAGTCTTGCTGTGTTGGAAGTCTTCCCATTTTTGCATTTCTACCTGTGATTTCTCTTTCGTAAGTATTTCTTCTTGTTGACGTTGGGCCAACATTTCAAATTTGGAAACTGGAACCTGTACCCCATAGTGCTTATACATCCTCCCAGCTTTCAATCATCTCTTGGTTTTAAGTCCATACATTCCAGTCAATCATCCAGATTGGTGATGAAAATATTGCGTGGCTCTTGTGCCTGTGCAAAACCCAGTGAGATAGCAAACTCTTGATAATTATGCTGCAAGAAATATGTTGTCAAGCAGCCATCTTATGATGATTACATCTAGATCATGTTTTCTTAGCTGGATCTTATGGGAATGTGACATGGAACAGCATAAGAGTGAATAAAGATTGCATATTGGAATATCCTTATCACTTCTGCACAAACATACACTTATTTTCCTGCTGATGTATATATCCTTCATTGCTCATAGGCTGATTTTGAAGACAGAAGCTGATGAGATGCACCCACTGAAAGTTCAATTGTGGGAACCATTCCAGATTTATCAGGACTTTCATAACAGGACAGTGCCCATATCGCAGCTCCGGGAGATCAAGAGGAAACAATCATGATGTGTTTATGGGTCCGAAACAAAATAAAACAATTACCTGGATCCAGTCTTCAAAGCAGCCTTTGAACGAATCCCAACCCTCTTTCTGCAAGGGCTGGAAAAATAAAGAACATGTCTAATCTGTCCCATCTATCAGCCAACTGTTATCTGTGCCTACGTGCTGTTACTCAGATCTCGTTAGCTGTCTAATTGGATAATAGACAGTGCACTTCACAACTACATAAGTATATTAAGCTTAATCTGCTTTGAGCAGGGAGGGGAAGTTGTGCTTGGTGACAAATGGACATGAGAAGCTGGACTGTGAGCAGCAGTGTAAATGCAGCCCTCTGTCCCCATCACTTCACTTCCTGGAGCTTTATGGGTTCAGGCTTGGTGCGTTTACAGCATTTAGGTTGGAATTTGGGTCCCAGAGCAGAGAGCTGAACTTTGCTGACTTTAGCTGGTCCTAAAGCTTCTTCCAGTGCTTGAAGAAGATGCAGGGTTGACAGGATTGGAAAGCTTTCACAGGGATTGGCATGACCCATTCTATAAATGGAAGGAAGGCGCTGTGATGATGGAAATACACTTCCCTTTCCTTCAGAGGAAGTATATTTGCTGAATTTATCAGTTTTGAAAGTGGGTTGGCTGTCTTGAAAGCTGTAATTGAAACTGTTGGACTCTTGTGGAAGAGGTGTGTTTAGATTTTCCCAGCAGCCAGCTTCTTTACTGTGCAAGCATGAGCACATTTCATTGCTTGTCACCGCCTCTTATTGTGGGAGAGCGTGTTTCCCAAGGGATGTATTTCTGGGTGGAAGAACTGCATCTCCCAATGGGGGATCCTTCCCCAAAGGAATGTGATGGGGTCAATGAAACACGCTCTAGCCAAATGTTTCCTAGGTTGTCTTAGAAAGAAGGTTCTGACATAAGGCTCAAGTTAAGCCCAACTTAAGGCTTTGTGTCTTGCGTGAGGTGCTGAGGGCTCTGCATTTCCAGAGTGCTTGCCTTGCCTAGCGTGTGTCTTCAGATTTTCTTTTGTTTTGAATGAAGGGAAAAGATTGTAGGGTAACTGTTCTGGTCCTTTTGTGTGTAGGCAAACTCCCAAGCCATCACTTAATTTTGGATGGAGTAGGGAGTAGCTGTTGAGTGCAGAGGGGTTTGATGCTTATCCACAGTTAATTTAGTGCCTGGATTAAGAGCGTGGTCAGCAGGGAAAAGGATCTTTTTTCCGGAGAGTAATTCACATCCAAGCATCTAAATAGCTTGGAGACCTCTGGAGACAGGCTGTGTCCTTGTCTTCACTGCAGTCTGGCTGACTTGCAGGTAAGTTCCCTCTTGTTGCTTCGTGTCTGGGCCAGAATTCATTCTGAGGCACACAGAAGAAATGAATTAGTGTGGTCTGTTAAGGACAGTCTCCCTAAAGCGTTAAGGTGGAGGCTGCATACTTTCTGTAGCAATATACAGTAATAATACTCTTCTCTCTCATCCTGATCTGCTGTTTATCATGTTAAACTCCTATACTCAATCTGTCATCAACTTTGAGTTGGGCTTGACTTCAGCCTATACTTATTAAAGGGTGAAGAATATTCTGTCATATGCAGGGCATAAAGGAATTCAGACATGAAACTAGATATTAAATCATCAATGACCTTATTTTCCCTATAGTTTTAGCTTGAAACAAATAATGGCATAGGCTGTTTTCCTCCTCCTGTGTTTGCATTATTGAGACATGCCCTAGTGCTTTCAGAGCTGTTTGTCAGGACCACTATGGGGGTCCTGTCTGACCACCGCCTGCTGCAAATTAAACCCACGTGCCTCCAAAGGAGAACACCTTCTCAGTTGGTCATTAGTGTCCTTAGTATTATTTCTTTTTTTTCCACAGAGCCTTTTGGAACCAAACCCAGACATGTATGTTTTCAGGGAGATGAGGTGGTGAGATGTGTGATGATGCTTAGTTCTTGTGGCTGACGACTGTCTTGACCAGCCTTCTTGCTGCAGAGGGATCCACGGTGCTCAGGGAGAGGGTGCACCAGCCCAGGTCTTCAGAACCACAGAATCATTAAGATTGGAAAAGAGCATTAAGGTGATCAAATCAAACCATCGACCCATCACCACCATGCCCACTAAAACCATGGCCCCCAAGCTCTCCCTGTTAAGGTAGTATTTCAAGTTTCTGAGCCTAGATCATAGAACATTGTACGTCTGGAGTCAAGGGCTGTGGTGGGCAGTTCTTTGGAAAGCTGTGCAAAGATCCTCGACAACAGTGGCCTCTATTTCAGAAAGGGACATTGTGAGCAGGGAGAAAAACTTTCAGATCACATGTACCCCAGTGAGTACTTTTCTTTCTATAGGAAGATTTGTTGGAGAATGTTAATTGAGTCCCTTTTGAAACGGAGGAGGCTTTGCTTCCTTCCCAAGTTTTCAAAACAAATTTTCCAAAGACAGAGCCTATGTTTCATTCAAGTGTAAATCCTTTCTCTTTAACCTGGAAGTTATCCCAGGAAAGAAAAAAAAAAAAAGCAAAAAAAAAACCAAACCAAAAACCCATCCATTCACTGCAGGACAGACCCTCATGGTTGTGGTGGAAAAAATGAAGTGGATCCAATTGTCCAAACAGGAAGGCAGTTCAGAAAAGACTTTGCTCAGTGTGAGGAGCTCTCAGTCGAGTTTAAATGCATCTCCTACAAACTCGACTTTATGTCTCTGTTGCTTCTGAAGCATCACACAATAGCTGAAGTGTGTGCTAAATTTAGAGATGACAATTTCTTCTTGCCAACATGCAGGCTCTGTGAGTTTCAGTGTGTCGGTACAGGAGGGATGCAGAAAGTGAGCTGAAATTCATTGGCTCGTTATCTCTGCTGACTTCCACGTAGCTCGGTAGCCCCGTTGAGCATCTAATGCTTTATACTAATTCTTTTTCATTTCAGGGCATCAGTCAAAATGCTTTCTTTGGCACAGCGAGGTGCTAATGCTGTTTTATACGCGCCGAAGTTGAAGTATGTTAGGGATGAGGCAAGCCATATTGAGCACAATGAGCTCTCATCTGGATACACTGAAACTTCACTGTATTTTTAGCTGCTTTGTGGATAGGGCTGTAATTCTGTTACCCTCATCATGTGAGGAAGCTGTGGGAGAGCAGATCAACCACAAGTGTCTCCATTCCCACTCCTTGCCGCTTTCCACATGATAAGCCTTCCTGCTCTGTGGAAACCACTTCAGATCTAAAATACCTGTGTTTTTATCTGTCTCATTCGTTCCTTTCTGTGCAGTGCTTCGTCTTAATTCTGTAAAGCGGTTTGTGAGGATTTAATGAAAAAGAGCAAAACCAAATTTCCCTTTGTTTCAGTAAAATGTCTTGATCGTCGCAGAGGAGAAATGCTTTTGAGCTCAGATGTGTCAGGAGGGATGAAAGGCACCTTGCAGAGGGGGATAATCCATCACTTGTGCACATCCCGCAGCACTCGGGCTGCTGTTCCCTGCAGGGCATTCAGCAACCCCAGAGCACAAGAACTCAGCCAGAGGACAACGTTTCATCATCGGGCTTTGTTTTGATGTTTGCAGCAAGGTAGATACAACGCTAAACGTGTCACTGCTGTGTTCTCATTGCTTCCCTCTCCCACCCGTTGTCTTTTGCCAGCTGCTTCTGCTTTCTGCTCTGTTTGGTGTGCCTCCGTGTGAGCACTCAGCAGGGAAATCCCTCAGCAGGGTGACTTGCTGCATTATTCATTACGTTCCCATGTAGGATATGGCAGTCACAGAATTTCAGCGAGTACATCGAGGTGACCTGAATGCAGACAGTGTTTGATGTCTGTGCTTTTGCACTGAAACATTGGGAACATCAGCACAGGGAGGTGGCGTATGCAAATCCCACACTTCAAGGAGCATGGGGAAAAGCACCCTTCTTCTTCAAAGGAAGCCTCTGGTGGGTAAAAATCTCAGAAAAACATTGCCAGCCACAGCCTAGACTTCACTGAGATCTAAGAACACACTTCCCAGCCTGATTTTCCCCTGCCTTGGGCTCTTGTCTGATGTGTGAGCGTGTCAGTGCAGAGAGCTGAATGGAGAAAGCTGTGTGTTACAGCATGCGGAGCCAGCCCTGCTTGTGTCTGCTGTCTCAGAGCTGGAGCACAGTTGTTTGCAAGTGATATTCCAGCAGAGCACAGCCTGAGATAAGTCCCCTGGAAACTGCTCCACCTGCAGAGGCACAGATTTCCTGGATTCATGGCTGCCCTCCTGCAGGATGAAGTCAGCCCAGTTATTGTGGGAGAAAATCAGTGCAGCGTTCGGCTCTTCTAATTTTGGTTCTCATCCCCCAGTGTTTCTGTTGCATTTAATGATTTTCCCTGTGGCTTGAATGGTAAAGATGTGGTAAGTGCTTGGGGATGGCTTGAAATCAAAGATTCAGTGTGGGTGTTGTTTTCAAACAGGGGGAATAAACGACGTTATTTAGAAAGTTGTGTTGCTATTTCAGGGCAGTTTGTTGGGTCTGGATTCTGAGAAGTGGTGAGAAAATATAATTGCTTTTGGGCTAGCATGTCTCATATGGTGTGTCCTGAAATAATCCTCATGTACACATTGAGTTGGAGCGGAGCACTGCGTGGATTCATTCCCTGTCTCACCCTTCTATTACGCAGGATAGGAGGAGGAGAAGATTCCTGTTGAAACTTTGCTCCCAAGCTTGCTGAAATGAATTTAAAACCCCAAACCACAAAGAATTCCCAAATGCAACAGGGACACCAGTGTTTATTTGACTGAGACCCCATTGTATTCTGAGTTGTGCAAACATGGGCATGTTTCCTATTTAATTAAGGCTGGGTTTTATCAATTAAGTTTCCCAAACAATTGAAGAGAGAAGTAGGGTGGTGAAGATAACATCGCATGGCTGTGCAGATGGGATAGGGCACAGCTCTTTTTGGCAGTCAGAACATAAGTTTTGCAGGAAACTTGTTTGCAGCATTGTTCTGATCCATTATACAGTGGTTTCAGCTTGTTACCTCTGTTTTTTTTCTTTAGTTTGCTGTCTCTCTCTCCTTCCTTTTACAGTCCTGAACACCAAGCCATTGACGGGAAGCATAAAAGCAGCAGATGCCTCCTAGTGCTAAATGTCATTGAGAGCTGGAAATCAGGGGAAGGTTCCCAGCAGTGGGTCAGCCAGTGCTTGCCAAGCTTGTGTTGAGTCTCCAAACTAACCCTGAACAACAATGCAGGTACACAGTAAAAGAGAGTCCAGTTGGGTTGTTTGTCTCAGGTAACTCAACAGCTGTCTTACTGAGTTCTTTACCCTCTGCATCTTGCTCTGCTCGTTGAGGTTCTAGCCAAATCACGGGGTTGGTGAGTCCCAGATAGTCTGTAGTATGCAGAAACACAATGACTTCTACCACCACAGATTATAGAGTTCAAGGTTAGATCATGATTCCCATCACTAGGGTTAGGATAGGATAAGGGGGAAATGGTTTTAAGCTCTAGGAGGGAAGGCTTAGATTGGATGACAGGGGAGAGTTCTTGACAGAGAGAGTGGTGAGGTGCTGGAACAGCTGCCTAGAGAGGCTGTGGATGCTCTGTCCATCCCTGGAGGTGCTCAAGGCCAGGTTGGAATGGGGCCATGGGCAACCTGGACAGTGCCAGATGTGGAGGTTGGTGGCCCTGCCTGTGGCAGGGGGTTGGAACTTGGTCTTTGAGGTCACTTCCAACCCAAGCTACTGCATGATTCTGTGATAGGAATATCCCATTCACTGCAGCAGGTTGGATACCATTCAGTTGCCCCTATTTTCTCCGGCTTCTCCTGATGTGGGAGCAGAGTGTTGTGACAGTGTAAGCTCTCTGGTGATGGAGAAGATGTTATGAGATGTCTGCTTGTTAAGGGATCCTTTGTACCTATCCCCACAGTCTCCTAAAACAAAGGGCATGCTGGTGTGCCAGCTGCAGCTTCTACTTGTTTTTTCTTTGGGGGATTTGTAGAGCAGAGGATTTATTGGCTCTGCTTTTTATTGCTGCTGTGACTCCTTAGAATGTGTCCTATGTAAGGCAGTAGCCTTTGGCACAAGCACTGCTCTCATCAGCTGTGTGAGCAGGAAGAGCTCTACAGCCCACATCTCATGGTGCTGACCTGCTGGACAGGCTGCATTCTACCATGCTGTCAGAGGGACCTGAGATACTGAAGATACCCTGCTCCCTTCCCAGCACCTGGGAGCTGGCTGAACCTGCTCTATTCTCGTGCTGCCATTCAGCCAGAGGAACAGGCTTGAGAATCAGCCGCAGGCCAGCCAATTATTTTGATTTATTTTCTTTTCCCTCGGATGAGAAGGATTTGAAAAACACATAATGGAGGATTATATCAGAGCACTATAAATGGTGTGATTCATTCCCTGTGTTCTTGGCATGACGTTCTTTAGTTTATTTTTTGGATATCTTTGCAGTCTGGTTAGTGCCAAGCGCTGTATGGAAATGCCCTGTGGCAGACAACCTGCTCTGCCCATATGTTGGCTTTTAAAAAAACCACCTCATAATAGGAAGTCTTTCCAGTGCATGCCAAGATGCTTGGGGCTTGTTAAATATATTCTGCTTGTCAGCAGCTACTCAATTGAAAAAGTAGCACTGGTATGAATCAGTTTTGAACGAGTTCATTTGACTTGAGAGATGTTTGAGGCATTAAAACAAGTTGGATTGCAGTGGTAAAAGTATGTGCAGTGGTCTGATGAAAAGCATGAGCTGGTAACCCTTAAGAAAAAAAAACCCAAATCAAAAGAACCTTCAATTCTAAGCATTCAAAAGTGTAGAGGTTTTCCCAATAAGCAAATTTGTGATGAGCCTGAAGTGTAGAGGAGGCTTCCTGAGCTTCTTTCTGTCTCAAAGAGTGTGTTATTATAGATTCTTCTGTGTTCACATCTCCCATGGTCCATGCGCTGCTGGGCTGGGCGCTCAGAGATGCAGATACCATACAGCTGTGTCTTTTCTTGCAACCTTGCTTCCAGTAAATGTTGTCTGCTCAGGAAATGAGGTGCCCAGTGCCTCAACTGTGCCTCAACTAAGTGCTCTTGTTACAGAGTGTTGATTCAGCAAAGAAATGAAAAATGCTGTTTCTCAGAACTTTCTGTTTTTGTGTTGGAGAACTTAAGACATTTCTGCTTCATTTTCAAGGCCAGCAGGGTAAGGGCTACAAATGGAGCTGCCGTTGGAGCCTGTGGCCTGCAGAAAGTCTCACAACCTCAACTCTAAGATTCTAAGAGCAGCCTTGGGCTGTTTCTCATTCATACAATCATTAATACCACTAAGATCCCCAACCTACCCTCACGATGCCCACTAACCATGTCTCCAAGGTTCTTGACTACGTCCAGGGATGGTGACTCCACAACTTGACTGGGCAGCTGTGCCAATGCATTCCCAAAATTCATTGCTAGTTGAGCTGTTTTGCACAGGTGAGTTGTCTTAAATACAACACGTACAGGTGAAATAGCTGGAAGTGAGGTCTTATTGTAGGTAAGACCTGAAGTGCTTTGTTACAGATCTCGTCAGCCCAGGTAAGGTCATTTTCTTAGACTAGAGGAGACCTGAGTTTGGATAGGCAAAAGTTAATGCTATGATTTCCATCTGTCTCTTTGGGGGTATTTTCAGGAGGGAGAACAATGCCAAATCAGCCTGAATGTCTCTGCTGCTTTCCAAAAACTGATGCTGAGGAGGCTTGGGGCAGAAGGCTGAGGGTTTGGCGTACAGATAAAATGGGAAGCATCCTGTTCGTGCTGCTGTCTAAGAATACACATGGTGTGTTATTACTGTGCTTCCTTCCTTGATGTCTGATCCAGCTGTGCACTGTGTGTCACTGGGGTGGGTCAGCAGTCTATAAGTGGGGCTTGTCGATGCTGTTGTTAAGGGCAGCACTGCTGAAGGGCAGCATTTTCAGTGCCTCGAGACACATTTGACAGCTTGAGCTTTCACCTGGTCAAATCTCAGAAAGTTGAGGATAATGTTTGAAACCATTTCCCCTTATCCTGTCGCAACAGACACTGCTAAACAGTCTGTCCCCTTCCTTCGTGTGGCCTCCCATCAGATATTGAAAGGCTGCTCTCAAGTCTTCCCAGAGCCTTCTCTAGACTGAAAAGCCCCAACCCTCAGAACGTCCCTGTAGGGCTGGGAGATGTAGATGTCCCTGTTTATTGCTGGAGATTTGGATGAGATGCCTTTTAAAGGTCCCTTCCAATCAAGAGATTCTGTTATTCTGTAGATGAACTGAGGTTCAAACTTGCCTTTCTCTCACAGCCACCCCTATAAATTCCAGCCACAGAAACATAAGGCAGGGCACAGGTAGTGGAAATGCTGGCTTGTCTTTGTGAAAGGCTGCCTGGCTTCTTTGTGCCTTGTGGGGAAGATGAACAGCACAAGAAGAGGTGCTGAGGAGCGAGGGGCTGAAGTTGCAATGATGGAGGATAAAAAAAAATCACAAGGATCTGTGTTTCAAGCCCTGGAAAATTCTGCTTTCAAAATTGCTGCCTCTGACCACCACTTTTAGTGAGCTGTCGAAACGGGTCTCCTCTAGCAAGCCCTGCTGCCTGCAGGAGAGCTCAGCAGGACTGCTTTGGGGCTGGGTGACTTGTTCCTACTGCCCATATCCAGCTGGCAAGCTTGTTCAGACTGAAATGTTGCCTTGGATAAAGCCTGAGCAGGAGAATGGTGACGAAACAGCGCTCTGCAGGAGGTGAGTTTCCAGCATGCGCAGCCAACACGAATTAACCTCGATCTCACTGGTGCATGTGCTGTCGGTGTCACAGGTTTACAAGCTCAGGAAGGGCCCTGGTGTGTCTGTGGATGGCTGAGGACCATTCTGCTCCTGCAGCTCTCCAGGTAGCAGAGCAAACAAGGCGTGCCTGCTTCCACTGCAGTAAACCTGTTGCAATCTCGCTGGGTCGGTGTTTGCACAACTGTGGAACAAAAGGCAGATTTAACAGCTGCCTGTTCCATTCGCTCATGCATCTGACTGATGTGGAGGGCTTAAGTTCAATTAATAATTCTCCTGCCTTCTGCTTCTGTGCTTTACCTATGATGATGTAAATGACTCTGAAAAGAGCTGGGAGTGAGTTTGGCAGGGAGCTGGCTGGGTTAGGAAAGAGAGGAGTGAGGGGAAGACAGAAAGAGAAGGATCTTCCAGTTTGACATGTTTACAGCCTGGAGAGCTTGGAAAGAGCATCCTGAAATAACAGGCTTCTGAGAAGGCTGATGAAAGGGGAAAAAGGGAAGAAGTTACAAAACGGGCATTTGTTGTGCCAGGAGCTGGGGAGAACCACAGCCAGCAGCACTGCCATTCTTTTGTATGCATTTGATGAAATAATGGAGATCATTACAGCTATTAGGACAAAAAAAAAAAAAGAAAAAAAAAAAAAAGAAAAGCTTTTGAAACAGAATCCAAAAATTTGCTTTTTTTTTTTTTTTAATTATTATTTTTTACTTCCCATTTCTCAGGCACCACTAGAAACCTCCCGTGTGTGCACTGTCCCTATAGCACCATGCTAATTTGCAGCACCATACTCTGTATCCAGGTGGTTCTGGAGCCTCTGAGAGGTTCAGTTCTGATTTAAAAGCTTCAAACAATATCCTTACTGGCTATAATGGAAAGTGTTTCAGCAGCTGATTACTGTCACTATTAAAAATAGTCATTTTGGTTCTGTTTCTGAATTGGTCTGGCTTCTGCTCTTGGTTGCTCAATCTTGCTTTATCTTTGCCTGGATTAAATTAGATGGTTGCTTTCAAGTATTCATTGTTTGTAAACACTCTCTGGACTGAGAGCAATGAACCTCCATTACAAACACATATGTAGTGCCCTGTCATGTCTTGACTGTATTCTGAATAGTTGCAATTCAAATAATAATAAAAGTAAGGGTGGATTTTTCTGCTTCCGTTTAGTCTTTCCTATCAAGTGAGATCTTGTTCTTTTTTATCCGAGTTCCTTTCAGACAAACACAGTGAATGCTGTTGTTTAGGTTGCTGATTAAGGATGATGCTTAATATCTAGCATAGGAAGACCCAATGGGAACCCAGGCACAGGCTGCCCAGGGAGGTGATGGGGTCACCAGCCTGGGAGGTATTCCAGAACCTTGGAGATGTGGCACTTGGAGAGATGGTTAGTGGGCATGGTGGGTTGGATTTGGTGATCTTAGAGGTCTTTTCCAACCTTTGTGATTCTGTGATCCTGTGAAAATCAGTGGGCTGGATTACCCTCTGGTGGCCTCCATTGATGGACAGATCGCAGACAGCTGATGCAAAATTGACATCCAAAATGTAACTGAGGAGAACAGTCCCACCTCAAGGGACTATTATTATTGTCTGTGGCATGCTGGAAGCTCACAGTCCCAGCTTGCATGTAACTTACTGTGTGATATGAAGCAAAACCTGAAGGAGGAGGAAGGTCTTTCTTTAAACTAGCTGATAGACAAACTTTTAAGCATGCAAGCTTTGTTTCCAGAGCATTGCCATGTGTCATCACAGCTACGACAGTGCTGCCATGAGGGTAGTATACGGGTGAGCTAAGAATAGGAGATTTCCTTGAGAAATGTTTTTGTTTATTTTATTTTTGTATTTTATATTGTCTGAACCTCGTTGACCTTTCCCTTAAGGGTCCTAGAAGAATACAGAGTATTGTTGTCATAAGGATGGCAGCTGTGAACAGCCCTGTTTCCCTGGCTTCTTCCTTGTGAGCTGTGCCAGTTTTTGCTGGCAAAATTAGAAGAGAATTTTTAAGTGGACACACCTCTGAACTTTGGTGGTTTTGCTGCTGGTTTAGAGGAAGATAATACCAGCATCCAGGGAGCAATGCTAGGAATGGAAACTTAAGATTCCAAGTTGGTCATCCAGCGATGAGCATTGGAGAAAGTAAATTGCTGTAAAGATTTGCCTGCTGGGAAGCAGCAGTTGACCACAGGTCTTTTTTTGGGAATGTTTTCAGGGATTTTTTTAAAGATATTTTTTGCAATGGGGGTAACTGGACAGTAGTGAGAAGGGGCAAATGAAGGGTAGTGGCACTGAGGGAGGTGTGGGCAGCATGATGATGGACAGTGAGAAGAAATGAATTGAGTAGAATACCATGAGTAAGGCACTCATAAATAAGAGGTAAGAGGACCAAGGATGCATTTTTAAGACACGATGGAGATGATGTGCATATATATATCATAACTGGGTGTAACCCTGGCTGGTGGCTTGGCAAATAATAATGGTAGGGCATCGCACACTAAAAAAATAAGGTATTTTATGTGCTTATCTTACTTATGAACCTCCCACTGTATAAATAATACTGAAATCAAGTGCAGTGGGGATTCATAGATGCTTTATTGTCTGTTCATTTCACAATGAAGTGTGTATTTGATTGGGAAGTCCAGGTTCTTGCTAAATCTTAATTGCCTTCCCCTGCTGATCATGCAGTAAAGGTTGTTGGCTAATTAAAAGTGGTTTCTAAATCAGGATTCTGAACACACAAAACAACCTGTTATTTTCTCATCTGTCTAGACAGCTCACCTAATCCAGTATTAAAATTCTGAAACGGGAGGGAAAAACATTTTCTTGAAGCTTTCATGCGAAGAATTCACACGAGCTCGCCAAAGCTAGGATTAGGAAAGCTGCACTTAAAAAGCTGAGCTACAGCTGTTCGTATGGGGTGTAGGTGGCAGAAGAGATGTTTCTTTACTGTGGCAACTGAAAGACTTGCATTGATGTGTTGTCTGGAGACTGGTTGAGAAGTGGAGAGTGTTGTAAAATGTCTGTGGCTTGTAATAAGTCTGGAAGGCATTTCTGTTAAGGGCTGGGTTATTATTAGACTGTGGAGCTCCTCACCACAGAGCTGATGTGAAGGCCAGAAGTAGAGAGGTGTTCAAAATGGAGCAGGCAAATGCAAGGGGAAGAAGACCGCAGGGGTTGTTACAGTCAGAGGTGTGGATGCTGGCTCTACTTTATGACATCCCTACTGGATTTGCTGCTAGAATCTTTCTGGCCTTAAATTAGGAGAGCGTTGTTCCTATTTGTACCAATCATACTCCTCAATATGACTTTCTATGGCCTTTCTTAGGCACTCTTTTCTTTGCCCTTCATACGCAGTGATGGACTTCCCTGAGGCTTTGAGTAAAGAGGTCCCAGTGTTCATGGCCAATTTTAAAGATCTCAAAAGAACCCGAAGAAATCTCACTTCTTACCTTGTTAGATGAAAAGTCAATACATTGGCATGCTTGGCTTGGGAAGTAAGGTAGTACTGGTTGATCCATGGGCTGTTTGCTTCTTGAGAAGCTTTGGTACAAAGTCCCATGAAATACAGTGGCTTCACTTAATCTGCAGAGAAGATGAGCAATGATGGAAGTTGTGTGCAGCTGGGATCTTAACCCATCTCATCGCTTGCTGTAGGGCTGTAGGGAGGGAGCTTTGCATCCTCCTCCTCTCTTCCTGCTCCAGAACTTTTCTGATGATTGCAAAACCAGGGGGAAAATGTTCTTGCTACCACTTCCTCAAAGTATTGCAGTGCTTTTGAGGACGGCTTGTTCAGCAGTAAGTCCAGCACCTCGTGTTGGCAGCTCACAGCTTTCCTACCTGCCAAATGACCACACATGGACTAGAAAGCACTGAGTGCTTGACGTGTTTGACTTGGGCTTGGAAATAACTCTTCAAATACCTGTGGCTGGCTCCCTGTGACAAATATCTGCCAGCCAAGATCTGCACATCAGGAGGTGATGGCTGTTAACAGCAGTGGCAGTTTTTGATGTGGCTCTGTGTCACCTGTTCCGTTGCCTGGTGGCAGTTGGAGCACACTGCATGGGCAGTTTGTTGTAGCCACTGTGCTGCTATCCCTCGCAGGTAAGCCCACATAGAGTGAATTGAATTGAAGCTGCTCAAGCTGAAACTACACATTTTCAAAATGGTTGTCAGGAATACCAGAAGGACAACTTTATTGTTCACACCACTGCTGAAATCTCTATGGACTGCAGTCTGGTGTCACTTTCGTTACGGAGGGCAGGAGATGTTTGGCCAACATGCTTAAATACTTTAAGATCCCAGAGTAAAAGGGACTCTCCAAATGAAATCACTGTTGCTTTGTATTTAATTAGCACGCAGGGTCATATATGGAAATAGTTGAGCAGTTTCTCAAGCACAGAGGTTTGAAACTTCTCCTGGTGATGCAAGGGAGTAACAGGAGTCTTTGATGCTGGCCAGATGTTTGGAGAATTGGGAAGGAGCTCAGAAAGGAGCATCCAGCAGCTTGGCAGCAGGTAAGCAGCAATAGTAACTTTTTGGGTTTCGGTAAGTATTGGGTAGGAGAGCAGTAAGAAACCTGGGAATTCTGTACATGTTTTGTCCAAAACTGTTGGGCTCCGTCTGATGCCTGAGCTGAAGAATCCAGGGCTGTGTGTTTCTTGTTGTCAATCAGGACTGATATCTTCTTGGACTTGGAGGAGTATGGGACTTTGTGCCCAGTTTCTTGGTGCTCTCGAGGATTGGTGTGAGCCAAATGTCCTGACTTTGACATGTGTGTATAATGGCATCCTATTTGGCGATCTCTGATTAAGGTCTGCCCTCAAATACAAAGCTGAGGTTGTGTACTGTAATAGGGCAATGGGATTTGAGAAGTAATGGCATACACAGTTAAAAAGATGGCCTTTAGGAGTCTGCAAAGCAAAACACGGGATACTGCTTGGAGAAGGATTTGGATATGTTGGGTAGGTAAAGCTGTTCTACTCAGGTCTATTGTGGGTTTGAACCTCTCCTCATCTAAGAATAAGGCAATTCCTGATTGTCAGGACAATGTTGGCTCTTGGATCTGTATCACATGGCTGTGAATTTTTGAACTGTCTCTCGCTGGCTTTCGTCATTTGAAGCATTTTGTCCATCTGTACCACTTAGGTAATGATCGGTTTTGATATCTGAGCTCTGTGCTTTGAGCTAAATCCTCTCTAGCTTATCCCATCGTTATGTGATCTGAAGCTGGTGCTTTGTGGTTGCCACAGAGGCAAAGTGAAGCTTCATTAGTGTGCTGTGGAGCATGTCAGCAGTGGGTATGTGGTTTTCTCATTCGTTCTTTTAAAGTCTTTACCACAAAATTGCCACTTCTAAAGGTTATATTAAGAGATGGGAGTTTGAATATCCTTTGGCTTCACTGGAAATAGTCTGCATGGCAATAGAGGGTGGGGATTTCTCCAGTTTCCAGTAGCCTGCTCCAGTCCAAAAGGCTGTTGCAACCCAATTTGACCTCAGTTATCCTTCTTATACATCCCAAGTTCACTATCTCTCCTGCTGGACTTTTCTTTTTGCAGAGTTCTTTGAGATTTTGATGAGGATACCACTGAGCCGGGTTCCTTCAACGCGCTTCTCTGCTTTTTCCCTAGGTTCCTTAGAAAGAGAGCTTGGACGGCATGCAAAGTTGTGAAATATCTGGAGACAGCACGGATGATCCTCTTAGTAGTGGCCTACGGAGAAAACGACAGCCTCGAATAGTAGTTATTGGTGCTGGGCTTGCAGGCCTGTCCGCAGCAAAAGCGCTCTTGGAAAGCGGTTTCACGGATGTAACTATCCTTGAGGCGACCGATCGAATTGGAGGCCGCGTCCAAAGTGTGAAACTTGGTAAGAGCTGTGTTTCAAGGGGAATTAATCATCCATTGGGCTCTCTTTTTTTTTTTTAATGTTGGCAGGTTTTTGTTTTGTCATGAAGTTAATTTGACGAAACTTGCAAAAGGTTTCTTGGCATGTGCATCTTGGGCTCCTTGCAGGGTGAATGAGTTGGTATGAGTGTGCTTACCTTTGTTTTGCAAGGGAGGGCTGCTCCAAAATGGACCATGTTTCTGTACGTGAAGGTCTTACTGATGATAACACTCACTCTATAAAAGAAGCTCTGTGATTCAATAACTGTAAAGGACAGCTTGCACCACTGTTTTCAGCTGGACTGCCGGCTAGAAGCAATCAGTAAATCTTGCAGGTAGTCTCTTTCTCTGTGACTTACATCGCAGCAAAGGGGCAAGCTCAGTGCTGTTCTGTTTCACTGATAGCCCCATTACTTTCCCTAGAACTGCTCCCTGCGAATCAGGCTGCTGGAAAACCCTCATCAGTGTATCCTTCATACTGACTTCTTACTTTCCTACCTCTGTGGCTTCCTTTCTCAAGTCAGTTAGGAGGCCTTGTAAAATCTCTAAATGCAAAGTAGTGGAACAAGAGGAACAAGCTGGTCTAGTGATTGGTGACCCTGCCCACGGCAGGGGGGTTGAAACTAGATGATCTTTGAGGACCTTTTCAACCCAGGCCATTCCATAATATGGTATGATATGATGTGATATGATATGATATGATGTGATATGTGTAGCCCTTTGCAGCTCAGTAGTCAGTGAAGCTTTCCCTTGGTATCTAGGAGGGCATTGCCTGTCTGTTCTCAAGAGCAAAAAACTCTTTGCTTCTACTGAACTGCCATCCTTATTTCAGTTAACTCATTCTGTTTGTGATATCATTGTATATTTATTAGATTTGGCCTCTTGCTGGCCTCTTTTTTTTTTTTTTAATCTAACATCACTTTCTATATTTTACTATATAAACTCATCACAATAAATAAACAGTGATGTCCTATGAACTTTTAGAAGGGAAATGAATAAAAAGGCAAATCTGATTTCCAGGGTTTGAATAGGGCACTTTACGTTCTGCTGAGACTTGGCATAGAGCTTAAAATGGGAAGTGTGTCCTCTACACACAATGCACTGTATTAAAAATATCCTGGATCGTGTCTGCAAGAGGAGGGAAGTGTCAAGATCTGAAATCTTCAGGGAACAATATATAATTTTGTCAGTGCACCTGTGAAATAATTCTGTGGTACTAGTACAGAGAGCTGTTCTTTCTTTGGACACCTTCATCAGTTACTCATCATCTCTTTACCTTTGCTTGGAAACCTACTTCCACTTGGTTATCACTTTAAACTGATGTGAGCCATTCCTGGAGATGCTCAAGGTCAGGCACGATGGGTCTCTGGGCACCTGGTGAAGCTGTGGGTTTCCACGTTCATTGCAAAAGAGAGACAGTGGATCCTTAAAGCTCCCTTCCAACTCAAGTGATCTTTTTCAAGTTGTCAAGATTATATTGTTCAGGGATTGACTGTATGCAATTTTTTCCCATGGTGAGAGTATGTCCTGGCCCCTTGCATGCTTTACAGATTCACATTCCCTTTAGCTAAATTATTTTGGAGCTATGTTGAGTGGTGAACTCTTCAGCAGCAGCAGTGCCCACAACCTCCGTATTTGCTGATACAAGGCAAAAGGTCAGTATAATCTTGAGTTCTATTTTTTTTTTCCAAACAGCAAGATTGCACCTGGGGCATGCAAGACCTGCTCATTTCTGTGAATTGTCCAAAACTTCCAAAAATGGTTACAAAAGTGGTTATTCTGGGTCTTCAACATGTGACTACTTTGATCTGCATCTGTCTGAACAGCATTTAAATGTTACACTTCCCTAGCCACTCCTTGTCTGAAGATCTGCTTTAAATCTTCAGCAGAACAGGGGAACCCTCTAGGACAGGTGAGGCAGAGGGTTTCTGTTTCTGGACTGGGTGTTTGTTGTACACGAACCATGACATCTGTCCCCACTGCAGATATTTCACCACAGGATACGCAAGGAATAGTCAGGGCTTCAAAGGGAAATGGGAGAGTTCCTGTGCGTAGTCAGAAGGCTTGATATGCAATCTGTGCATTCCTTTGGAAAGCTGCTGCTCTGGTGTATTGTTGTGCACAGGCCTGTTTTGACTGCTGCTTGTGTCTCGGTAATCTCATTTGCAGAGTAGGAAGTAGACTTTATTTTTGTTGTATGGATGGATTCATTCCAAGTAGATTGAAACAAAAAATCTTCTATAAATTAACTTTCTCTGCTTAAAAAATGTGTTCTTTAATGTGACACTTTTAAATAGTTGCTCATGTAACTTACATTAGGTAACGACTAGCTTATCCACTTGGAGATGATTGTGCCTTTCTAAGTCCCACAGGCAAGAATGACTATTTTCAATGTGTTGGTATTTGATGACATTCCGTGCAACTGCTGAAAATAGCAGTGCATCATTCATGCAACTGAGCACCAATCTTCTTTCGAAGCTCAGATGCCCCCATAAATAAGAGCTCCATGCAGGAAGATTGTTAGTGCTGCAGAGAGCAAGCTCCTGACATAACGCAGCAGGCACTATTCCTGCTACTGATCTGGCATGTGATGACTCGCAGGAGGATTGCCTTAATGAGGTGACTGCCACATGCAATATTTATGAGCTTTGTACCTTTGGCTGCCAATGTGCAGCAGTCGTCTCCACCAGGCTGGGTGTGCAGGGACTGTGTTAGGATTTGCAGTGTCTTCAGTATTCATCTCTGTGCCTGGATGCTGCACGCTCTGAACCCCACACTTTGTGTTAGGAGCACATAAGACACACGTAAGGATGCACGTAAGGAACTTGTAGCACTCAAGTCTTCTGATGTGTATTCTGAAGGAAAGTTGTGCTGTTCAATGACAAGGCTGTTGTCTGCTCAGAAAAATGAGATTATATGTAGAGTTTCTCTTTGAGGCAATGCCTCGGCCACATTTCTTGAAGCTTTCATCTATTAAACTTGACTGCGTGAGTGTGGTGCTGCAGTGGCTTTCTAGCTGAGCATCAATTTCCATCTTAAACAGTATCTGATGACTGCTAACTGCCTGATCCTTCCTTTATCGAGCCGGATCCTATTAGCATCCCACTTAATGAGGCATTTGCACACCTTTGCAGAGTGAGCTGCACAGGTGCCTGGGACGCTGCTCTGTTAAACTTTGCTGCAGGACTTCTGAGAATCTGTAGAAATGTGGGTAAGAGACATGACCTCAGCTTATTTTCAGCACCTCCTTCCAGCTGCTGAACACTGTCCTGTGCCATCAGCCCAATGCTGGTTCAGACTCTGTTAGTCGTAAGGAAAGGAGGACAGTGGGACTGACCAAACTCTTTCTGTTTTGCTAGCAGTGCTGAAGGCAAAATGTGTTTGGTGCTTAACCTGCAGCTTATAAAGAACCTGATAGAAATTTTCAAGGGAATCAGTAGTAAAATGGGATCTGTTCCCTCATTTGGGGAATGGAAATGCATTTTTCTATTTCATTTAGTCTGAATATTAACCAACTGTAACACAAACCGTATTTGTAAATAACTTTCACTTTTAATTATGGGAATGGGTTCAGCTTGTAGATCAGTCTTGCTGTCTCAAGGCAGTCCAGTTTTTCTTCCTGCTCCCTGCTGTCGTTGCTTTTTCTCCATGTGTTTGGTCTTCTATCCCCTCCTTAGAGTACAGCAGGTACCTGAAAGTAACCTATACATGCTCTTTCTCTCATACTTGGGCATGGTGGTATGTGTTGATGTTTGAACTTGATGATCTTAGAGGTCTTTTCCAATCTTAATGATTCTTTGATTCTCTTTCTGTATTATGTAACTATCTTCTTATGTGTCCTCATATCTTGCAGTGTTGCAGTGTGGCTCCTTACAGCTCTTTGCTTTTTCTCCCTCCCCAGCTCTTCACACAGCTTAAACTTCAACACGAGCAGTACATCCTCTGCTGTTCAGTTGTGTTCTTAGGTCTTAGGATTAGGAGAGATGATTTAGACAGACAGGGTAGCAAAGGTAGAGCAGCTGACAACAATGATGGTAGGAACTGGCAACCTAAAGGATTCTGTATTTCACCTTAAGTATCAGAGGAGTGTCACTGTAATGTATCTTTGTTGGAAGCGTCCCTTCATGCTTTCAAAAAAATGTGCTTCCAAAACTGGTGTGCTTTATTTACTGTCCTGCAGGGCACGCCACTTTTGAACTGGGAGCTACGTGGATTCATGGTTCACATGGAAACCCAGTCTATCATCTAGCAGAAGACAATGGTTTACTTGAAGAGACTACTGATGGTGAGAGAAGCGTTGGCCGGATCAGTCTTTACTCCAAGAATGGGGTGGCTTATCATCTTACCAACAACGGGCAGAGGATCCCAAAAGATGTGGTTGAAGAATTCAGTGATTTATACAACGAGGTTGGTATTCAGTGTGAGCTTGTACTGTGTACTACTAGGTGAGGTTGTAGTTCTGCATGAAACACTGGGAGCCTTTGCTATTTCTACAGAGGTAGAAATCCAGTAATGTCTTGAATTTCTTTTCAAAAAATCAACCCTAAGTTTTTGCTCATCATCTTAAGCACAACCCGTTTGTCTCTGGTGTGGGATTACTGTTGTTGTTGAACAATTTTTCCACGACGTCAATTTAATCGCTTCCAGTGATTGCTGGGGAGACCCAATCATCTGCTCTAGAAAGTTGCTACTTAATGAAAAGGGTAAGAGGAGGGATCAAATTACTAAACAAAGCAGAATGCAAAAGCTTAGCAACAACCAGCTAAACATTGTAGCCCTGTGACATTTTATTGATGTTATAAATACCATAGTGTACAGTGCAGTGTGCCAAAGTCAACTCTGTGTCGTAGGAATTGCAAGTTTTCCTGCATCAGAAGGGAAAGGACATCTTTTATTGTAGATTCAGGCCAGCATTGGCTTTGGTTTCTAACTTTTTTTTGCTCAGTGCTCAGTGTTTACTCATATACACTGAACAGAAGAGGTCTTCAGGATGTGGTAGAAGAGCCAAACAGGAGAAAAAAACCCGCACAATTACACATGCAGAACCTAAAAATATTGAAAGGGAGACTGCAAGATGGAAATGGAAATAAATGTTTAATGGAAAGATTAAGTTCTGCTGAAGAAGCTGTAAGGCAGTGTTAAATTCTTAGACGAGAATCACCAACACTACGTTGATTTAACTGGGCAACACAGTTGTGATCCAAATCACAGCCAAACATTATTATTTTCATCAGTCTGTAGGCATGCCCACAACCTTCAATTTTCATCTGACTGAACTTCATAGCATCAGATGCATGGATAAACACACAGTAGGGTGAATTACCCTTGGATAGTTTCTGTTTAAAAATCTGTCCATCAAAATTTAGAAAGTCTCCAAGAGAAAAATCACTGTAGCCTGTAAAGAATTATTAAGAACTGAATGTGGAGGAGGGATGTGGATTTTTCACTTGGAAAGAATTTAGTAATACATCCTGGGGCTCTAAACTGCAATCTGTGATGAGATGGCACAGAATTATATCAGTTTTAGAGAAAAGTCATAGGAATTTCAAAGAAGCCTCATTATAGGGGGAATTTAGCAATCTTAGGAATTTAGTATGGAATTATTTAGTAATTCAGCATGGAAAGGAGATCATTCTGGACAAATGTAAGCGGGGGTAATTCATCTGAGCTGCTTTTTCAGACTACTGGGTCAAAACAGAACCACAACCAGCCAGAAAGAAAGATGGGTTAAATATGTGGAGCAAGATTAACAGCATATAAGAATCGAAGAGAAGGAGGAAGTAAGTGAAAATACCTCCGTGAGCAGCATTACTTATGTAAATGAAACTCCACCAACTCCTTGCACTGCTCAGTGATCATCCTATCTCAGAGATGATTAAGAAAGTCTCCACCAAAGGGAGGGTGTCAGGTGCTGACTCTGAAAGGAAAAGGGACTACAAAGATGAGAGCTACTTGGCTTTGAGATACAGTCAGTAAGATAGAGGCTGTAACAAGGTGTCAGTGTTTTAAAAATGATTAATTTGCTAAATCTGCCCTTCCTTTTAAAGCAAGAAAAAGGAGGCAGCCAGTGACATGAGAGAACAACACATTTAAAGTTAATCTTCTGTATGCAGCGTGTAATTAGCTTATCGTTGCCACAGGATATCTTTATTGCTAGGAAACAGAGAATGGTTTCGCATTTATGAACTGTAAAAATGTCTACAGCTACTCTCTACAGTAAAGAATTTACAAGGGACAGCTTACCCAAGGAGAGGACATCAGGCAGCCTCTGACTGCTTTGCTTTCTCTTCAGTCCCTCAAAACGTGCTCGAATTTCTTGCAGGGCAGCCCATGTTTTTATTTAGCTTCTTGTTCCAAGGTGTCAGATTGGACAGTCTGAGTTAAGAGGGCAGACTGAGCTGTTCCCTGCACCCATCAGGAAGAGTGGTTTCTGTGACCTGAAAATCACCACTTAAAAAGACTGTATGTATATACAAATGCCTCAGTGAGGGGGAAGACAGGAACATGTGCAGTATGCAGGCGGCTTTGGGAACCTTTTCCTCTGACATAAGTGCAGGGAATGTTTCTGTTTACATGTGCTGAGTCAGCCTGGTGCTTTTCTATTTTTTTCCTCTCCTCCTTCTTACCCCACTTTTGTTTTTTTTCTTTTCTTTTTTTTTTTTTATTGCATTTTTCACAAGAGTCCATTCCAACTTCCTTTTGGTCCCAGCTGCCCAATATCCTGTTGTTTTCTCTGGTGATGAAATGGGTGCTGGGAAGAAGCAGTAGAAATTTGGTCTTCAGTTCTGCCACTCTTCACTTTTAGGAGACAGGATTCTGTCTCCTAGGATAGGTGTTAGAATACTGTGAAGTTGCCCAACACAAACAATCATTTTACAGATCACCAAACCCTGTCATCAGGCTCCTGCTCTGCCTTATAGGAACTCCCAGACCCTTCCTGAAGCCTTGGTCCAACATCATCTCTCCGGCTGCATCTCCCCCTGTAGAAAAGACTCGTATAGCAAAGGCTGTGACTGACACAAGCTGTCCTGACTTAAAAAAGAAAAAAAAAAATGATGCAGAGCCTAATCAGGGATGGAGCACTGGCATTAACAGTGGAAAATGTAGTCCTGAATGGACAGAGGCTAAATTTGTCACAGCTTCAGACGCTTGCCTTCCCCTGCACAGCATGCTTGCTTCCCATGCTCTCAGACTGCTCTCCTTTTGCTGCAGCCATGTGCCTAGGCTCTTCTGCGTGCCTCCACCTCTGCTTCTCCGTGTGTATTTCTCTAGTCTCAGTTATTTTGTCATTTGGATACCACATTCAAGTGAGTGCAAAGCACAGAGGATCTCCCTCAAGTGTTTCACTTGGAGATATGGGATCACTGAGACTGCAGCCAACAAGGTGAGGTCTTCCTCTGCATACTGAATTCCCCCTGTGTGAATAGCAGTGTATCCCAGTATCTCCAACTTAGCCTCACTAATTCATCTGGAGAGTGCTGAGGCTTTTTCCAGGCACTTATCCAATCTTTTTTGGCTGGCTTCTGCTTCTATGTGAGTTTTGCTTCTTTTTGTTTGCAGTAGCCTGGATTTCTAACAGCTGAAAGGGTGCCTCACAGAAGCCTCTATCTGGTTACAAGGAAGCTGAGCCATCTTCATTTTATAGCAGAAAGTTTCCTATGAGAGTCTGTCTTAGCTGAGAACAACTGTTGTTTTAAGACTCTCAGACCTTGCACTGTGCAGCACTGGCACTATTCAGGTCCATGAGGTCCATTTGCCCTCAAAGAAAGGAGAAAAAGTTGTGCACCAGCACTGAATCATAAAATCATTAAGACTGGAAAAGAGCACTGAGATCAGCAAGTCATCAACCCGTCACCATCATGCCCACTAACCGCATCCTTCAGTGCCACTGGCTGGTTCACCAGGGTGTGATGCCACACGTTCTTGGTCTTCCCATCTTTCTCTCTGCTCTGGATAGGATGATTTGGGGAGCCTGGGGCTGAGAAGTGTTTAGGACTCTATTTCCTTATGTGTGACCCACAAAGAAAAGGGGCAGGAGTGGGAAGGACGGGGTTATGTATGCAGCTTGAGTATCTGTGTGTGCATGGGGAAAAGTGTAACTGAGGACAGCCTATCTTAGAGTTAAGATGGGTCACTTCTGTCACTATTTAGTCCTCATTTTCCTCTGCAAACAAGCATTTATTGCCAGTTCCCAGGTATTTGTGAAGGATGGCAGGGAGGTGGTGAGCTTCAGTTAAATGCACTATGCTTGCCCGTGTGTTTTGCATTCTACTCGCCAGCAGTAGATTTTTACTTAGACTTCTCAGTTAGGCCATGGTCCCTAATGATTTGCTTCTCAGGAACTCTCTCTTTAACTATCAGCTAATTAATGGCCTTGTTATCTCTCTCCTGTGCACTGGGGAGGGATGCAGCCAAAGAATGACAAAGTTTTTCACCCTTCACACCCCCACCCTGTGCTGGGCTTTGTGCCATCTCCAATTAAGCTCCAGTGTGTTGTGTTATTTAGAGAGGTGGACCAAAGGGCCATGGAGAGTCAGAGTTCCCTCCCTGCCTTTCTTTTGCACTGGCAGATGTCTGGCCTAGTAACAACATGAGCCTATTTCCATCAAGGTCTAGGGCTGACCGGGGATTTAAATCACTTGAGTTTTTAACAAAGTGAGGAAAAGGCAATGCTATGGATCATCACTGGCACTGACAGGAAGAAGTGTGGCTTGGGATGTGCTTTCCTGACCTCCTTCAGCCCTGAGAAGCTTCTTTATTTAGATTTGTTCTTCCTAAGAAACTGCCTCTTCCTGTGGTAAGTGAGCACTGACGTATAAACACATGTAGGTAATAGAGGGGACATCCTTGATAGAGCCCACATTCCCTTCAAAGACCCCTGTTATTGGGTGCTTCCAAGCAAGTCAGAAAGGAGACAGAAGAAGGGAAGCCATTGTAGGATCATGCCCTTTCCATTAACGCCTGATCGTATTTTAGTATTTCATCTTCAATCCCATGTAACCTCAGGATTGAATGTAGATCCTCAGAACTAGGGATGAAATGTGCCTATAATGTGTAGCTGCTTGAGATATTCTACTTCTTGTGCTTCTGCTGGTAGTGCTTTTTGGGCTAATTTTACTGCCTGAACCCAGATGTAGGATGTCCCGATGTGGGATTTGCTGTCATCTATTATCAAGCTTCTTTCCTGATAATGGATAAAAGCACTGAAATAACAGGGATTCTGAGGAAAAAAAATAGTAAATCTGGGTGCCAATCATGCTCATTCATTATCTGATTGATGGGATGACATCCATAGGAGCAGCTTTCCTTGGTGAGCACAATGAGTTGGGGGCATTTCTGCTCTTTTCTCTGTTGGGCAATGAAGAGTACAACAGTTAATAAAAACATACCCATGGCTCACGTATCCTTTTGGCCAAATGGTAGCTGGATTTTAACACAGCTTTGCTTGTCTTGTGATCGTGTTATCTGCTTATAGTGTGCAATCAGCTTATGGAAGCTGAGCTGCATTGACTCAAGGTCCTTGCAGCTTGTACTTGCTGGAGATGGTCTGGGCCTTGGGAATCTATAGATTGAGAGTAATGGGGTGCTGAAACTGCCAAATTCCATTGCTGTCTCTAGGAGATAGACAAGATACCATTCCCTTTCTTTTGCTGGAAGCCTTTGTTTTGTAAAGGGCATTGGTCTTCACCTTTCTCACCTGGAAATCTCCTTAGAGAGCCTTAATGTCTCAGTGTCTGCAAGTCTCACTTATCTTCAGCTCCTCCACTCATTTTTCTTATTCTTACACTTTATCTTCCCTTTTTTCCCCTATGTTTTTGTTGTCAGTTTTCTCCTCATTCTTTACTTGTCCTCATCTGTTCTCTCCTCCATTTACTCACAGACCTGCTCTCTCTTTTTCCTACCACTCCTGTATGTTTTCTCTCAGCACCTTCCCATCTTCATTATTCTTCCGTTTTGCCTCCTGAAATTCACAGTACTTCTAAAACCCCAGGGGAAGTCAAGTTTCTGAGGAGCACTGAGGTGAAGGAAGCTGGAACATGATTAATTATCTGTATCAGTAGACAATGAAAGGCTGTTGGAGCCTTTGATGGACAGCTAGCTGCCTGCCAAGCACTTATTTATGAGCTGAAGCCTTCAGTTTGCTTAATTCATCTGTCTCCAAAGAAAGATGATGAGTTTTAGTGAAACCAACTTAGATGGGAAAAATTGAGCAGAGATGTAAGTGAGAGAATGGAATCATTAAGGTTGGAAAAGGCCTCTAAGGTCATCAAGTCAACCCATCACCACTATGCCCACTAACCATGTCCCCAGCCTCCAGGGATGGTGACGACAGTGACTCATTCTGGGCAAACAAGTCAGTAATGGGATGAGTTGCCCTTCTGGGAAGCACTTTTTAAAAGCTTTCCTCTGTTAAAAGATTCCTCAGAGTTTTTCCATTGAGATGAAGAGCCGTGATTCAAATGCATGCTCTTCTGAGAGTCTTAAGAGGCAGAAATATTGACATATTCCGGACAGCCACAAGCAAGTGGCCAAGGTGGATGGTTGTTTCCTTGCTTTTAAGTAGCTGATAGAGTGGAAATCCAGGGCTGAAAAATGTCAGGGATCTGGGACTGCACCTGGGACACAGAGGTGGAAGAGGACTTTGAATGGACTACGTCACCTGCTCTTCTGCAAGTGATAGAAAACACATGTTCCAATAAATAATCACTTAATAGTTAATATTAACTTAATAATGAAGTATGGTGAGTAGGCTGTTGCTGGCGAGTAAGGGTGATTATCTTAGGCCATTTGTCTTTGCCTGGAGGGAAGTCTTGTTTCCTTCCTTCTACCCGGCACAGCTGTGGGTGCAGTCACACGTGGTGTTGGAGCAGGGTAATGAACTAAATCTCAGAGATTGGCAAGGGAAGGTAACCTGAACATGCTGGATTTGGATGGAGGAAAAAGCGTCCTGTTTGGGGGCTTGGATGCTGTTTTGAATCACAATGTCCATTTTCCTTGTCCCATCTCTTACAGGTCTATAACCTGACTCAGGAGTTCTTCCAACGAGGTAAACCAGTCAATGCTGAGAGCCAGAATAGTGTGGGTGTCTTCACACGGGATGTAGTCCGGAAACGTGTCAAGGCTGATCCAGATGACACAGAGGCTGTCAAGAGGTTGAAACTAGCCATGATCCAGCAGTACCTTAAGGTGTGTGCACACATTGTTGTTTCATTGTTTTTACTTCTGTCCCATCACTGAGGAATCACTGTCTGTGGGCTCTTGCTGTTGGGCAGGTTTTTGTTTATATGGACAACCTTTCCTCTTGGGACATATGCTGAGACAGTGGGCTGTAGGAAACAATGCATTTGTTGCTTTTTTTCTTAGCTTTCTAGCTTTTTAATTAGAATGGGATTTCCTACGTCATGTTAAATCTTCTAGTTGGATTTAAGGTTTTCTTATACCTGGAGCTACTCTTTTGCCATCTTCTTCTAGTAATATGTTGTCTTGTGCCTTACACTTGGCACCCCGTGATCCCACCAAATATCTTTTACCCCCTTCTGCCTCTGCCCATATCTCAGAGACCAGAAGAAATGTATCTCTGGTGTGAGTGATTTGCTGAAGAAATCCCTGGAAAGCATTTTGAAAGGTAAAGGAATAAAGTCAAAGGCAGATTTTATAAACCAGTGTTCTAATCATCTTTCCTCACGGCTTCCCTAGTTCTTTTATCTCCTTGATGCCTTGGCCTAAATGAGATCTCTGTGGGACAAGGAGTTAAAGCTGCATCAAGCAAGTAAAGTGTAACAGTCATTCCTTTTTCAATTATAATGACTTAAAGGCTTATGAAATGAGGCAGGGGAGCCAGGCAGCATTCTGTCACATGGGTAAGTATGTGATATTCACTGTTATTAGGTGGGAAAACTGAAACAGAGATAAAGACTTAAGAGTATCCCAAGAGGTCTGTGATAAAGCTGAGATTTGAACTCGGGCATCATAAAACTTTCCTGATATCTCAGAATCCTAAATGAAGAACTTGTGTAGAGTGGCAGCTCCATTACCTAATGACTAGTTACTTACTATTTTATTCATGCAGTTTTACCAGTGCAGATGATATTATTCATTTGATGCACTCCTGTTTTTCTTCTGGTGGTGGCATTTGTGGCTTCTACAGGTTGCTACAGCCAAAGTGTTTTCTGCAGCCCTTGCAATTCTTTTCTCATATAAACACCTGAGAACAATAAAGCTTCTGAGACTTAAGTCTCTCAGATCAGAGTGGCTGCTGAGAAAGTGAGAATTAACCAGTATTTCAGCTGAAGCATGGTCTTGGTAGCTTCTTGTTTTTCTCCCTGTTAACTGTTTTGCCCTTTTCCTTCATGGTTGAAATAACCCAACAGCCATCACTGTTATCTCCATAATGAGTCACTCATCTCCAGACGAGTGGCTCTGCTGTGTGACCCAGGGCACAGGTCAGCAGTACTGACCCTGAGTGGCACGGATGGGGCAGAAGCACAGCAGACTCAGAGGACAGATCTTCAATATCTGCTGGCAGTGTGGCCCAGTGGCAGTTCCTACTTAATCCTTCCCTGTGCATTGTTCAGGTTGGGGCAACCATCTTGATACAGTCCCAGGAGCAGCCTGTGAGCTACTTAGTGCAACTTTAACCTTTTCCTAAAAAGCTATCTGACTTGTTTGCATGATGTCTTAGCCCAGCATGGAGATTCCTGCCCTGCATCAGGGTGCTCCAAGCTTCCAAAGGTAGTCTTCAAAGTGTGGAAGCACCTGGAAAATGGGTGAAAGGGTAAGGCATGGAACTGTAAAGTTCCCTTCATCTAAAATGCTTAAAGAACTGCAATGTGGGAATAATGGTGATTTGAAGATTCTTAGATCACTGTGTGCTATGCATTGTTATTAGAAGCTTATCATGAGGCAAACCAAACATTTCTGCCTTTGTTTGAGGGATTGATGCAAGCTGCATCTCTATCTAATGCTCTTGCTAACATTGACCTACAGGTTGTGGATCTAAAGCTTTGATAATCACATCAAGAGAGCCAATTGCAAGTGTCTCACATCTTGACATCTGCCTTTCCTGTCTCCTTTAGTTCCTTCTGTATTGGGTGCTGCCACCTCCTTAGCTTGCTGATTGCTGACTGACAGCATGTTGAAAGCTGCAGACAGCAGAAATAGCTGCCAAATTTTTTTCCTGGCTCTTCAAGAGGCCGTTTATTAACATGGGGAAGAGCATCCGATTAACACAGCTCCAGCTTCTGTTGTGGGAGTGCCAAACAGTGAGTCCTGGACAGGGCTGTGGTTTTTTAATGCTAGGAGACAGTCAGAACTGTAACCCAGTGTCATCAGAAGAAGACACATCATCTCTTAACCATGGCTGATGGAACTGTGGTCAATGCAACCAAGGCCAGTGCAGCTTGTGATCATAACAAAGTGTTTTCTCTAACTAGAAGCAAGGTTAAGGGACAGATTTCATCAGATCTTGCAGAACACTTTTTTACTAGTGACAATAATGCGCTTTAAGAGAGGGATTCAGGATTCCCAGCTTAAGCATCTGCTTTTTGCCCTTGCAAAGTGAGTTGCTCTGTGGCAACGTTGCTTCTGTGTTGCTTTTCCTTAGGTAGAGAGTTGTGAGAGCAGCTCCCACAGCATGGATGAGGTCTCGCTCAGCGAATTTGGGGAATGGACGGAGATCCCTGGGGCTCATCACATCATTCCATGTGGTTTCATTAAAATCGTGGAGATTTTAGCCCGTTCCATTCCTGAATCTGTCATTCAGCTCCGCAAGCCGGTCAAATGCATCCACTGGAACCAGTCGGTCAGCAAAGAGATTGAGAGAGTGGCTGACCACAACAGTGACCTCCCTGAGGAGGACAAGGGCTCCAATGTCTTCGTGGAGTGCGAGGACTGTGAGTTTATCCCAGCTGACCACGTCATTGTGACCGTGTCCCTGGGAGTCTTGAAGAAACGCCACGAGAGCCTGTTCCATCCCCGCTTGCCCGAGGAGAAGGTGATGGCCATTGAGAAACTGGGCATCAATACCACTGACAAGATTTTCCTTGAGTTCGAAGAGCCTTTCTGGAGTTCTGAATGCAACAGCATCCAATTTGTCTGGGAAGATGAGGCGGAGAGCGAGAGCTTGACTTACCCAGAGGAGCTGTGGTACAAGAAGATCTGCAGCTTCGATGTACTCTACCCACCTGAGCGGTACGGCCACGTGCTGAGCGGCTGGATCTGTGGAGAAGAGGCTTTGATCATGGAGAAGTGTGATGATGAAACTGTGGCTGAAACCTGCACCGAAATGCTACGGAAATTTACAGGTCAGCCATGCCCTGGTTCATTGGGTGAGTGGAGAAGAGTGGGAGAATGGGGGTTGGGTGTTGAATAACCATTAGGAAGGAAGTGTGCTAGAGTAATTTTTAGTTCTTTGGCATCTTATGTTGCTCTGCTTGGGTTGGGTAAGTGCTTCCAGCATAGCTCCTGCTTGGGTGTGCCTGGAAGCTATTTATACAGAGGGGCTGATAACCAGCTCAGGAAGTGGTGGACTGAAGTGCTTGAAGATTCCACATCCTCTGCTTTGTTTAATCACAAATTGTGAGTATTTGTAAGAGCAGCGTCCTTCAAGATTAGATATGTTTTATTCTAGAAACAAGTCCCCCACTTAACCTATTTATATCTATTACCTCATGCTACCCAAATCTCAACACCCAGTGAGTTTCCAGCCTTACCTCTTGTCCACGATCTCTATTTAATTGAAGAAATTTGCCTTCACGAGTGTAGCTTTCCCCTGCATTTACAGACCGTTTGCTGCTGTCAGGGCAGAGATCTACAGAAGGGGACCTGGAAGCTGAGGACTGCCTGCATAGCTGACCATTGACCATTTTAGTACTCTCTTTAGAAAACATTGGCTAGACTTTGTTTTCACAAACTCCATTGCGGGGACCAAAACTGAATCCTTGGCTCATTCTTCTCAGTGATACATCCGTGATGGATGATGGCCCTGTGGTTCTGCTGCAGCTTCTGTTTCCTGAGCTGTTTGTTTTCAGTGGTGTTGGGTATCCCTACGTCACGTCACAGTAGCAGTACACACATGCCTTCATTCCTCTTGACTTCAGCAGGCCAGCTGCTGCTCTGTGGAAGCACAGCAGGAGGTTTTAAAGCCAAGTTCTAGTGCTGACGTCTCCCTGAGAGTATAAACAACCTTGTTTGCTGCAGCTCTTCTCACTTAAATCACCTTTTTCATTTCAATTTATCTAAGAGAGTTGATTCCTTGCCTTTGTATTACTTTGGCCGATGGGAGTGTACTCTCCTATTCTCCCTCTTCCTTGTTGTGCTCCTTTGCTGTTATTGTTTTGTGTGTGTTGGATGTTCTTCTCTTCCTCCTGGAATGGAAATAGGTTGGCACTGAGTCATTGGTACGTGCTACAGTTGCTGTTCCAGCTGATGCTGCACCTGGTCACTGTCCATCAGACTCTTAGCTGAATGATTTCCGTCTCAACCTCCAATCCTGGGTTATCTAACCCTGGAGAAATTCACATGGAATATTACTGAGCTTCGCCCTGCAGTGAACGTTTTGTGCTTAAGACTGCAAAAGTCTCCAGCCTGTCCTTGAATCACCCATTATATAGCATGACTTGTTCCACTTTTTTCCAAGCAAACAAACAAACAAAACAACAACAAAAGCCCACCTGTGAGTTTTTTGGGGATAATTGTTAGGGTTCCTAATTTTAACTTTGCTCCTCAGGGTGGAAAGAGAGGCTCTTCTGTAAGGTAGTTCAGATCTTCCTTGGTCTGTTGCTTGTGGAGCCCTTTCCATTGGCTTCAGAGGGTGTTGGACATGCTCTACGGTCAATCCATTCTTTTAGAGTGTTATATTATGCTGAGTATTTCTCTCTAAGAGAAGATAACATACCTTTGTGACCTTAAATTTCACTTGCAGGTTAGTGCTGGGGCTTATCTGGCTTTGCTGATAAAAACATTTGGGATTGTTCTAGCCTCAGAACCATTGGCAGTCAGAGCTCTTCACAACTGGATGACAGAAGGCTGCAGGCTCCTGTAGAGCTGATTAAATGGGATGCCTCCAGGCAATTACTGGTCTTGCTCTTTGCTTTCTTTGTTGGCTAAGCTCTGAGCATTAGATGCCAGAAGGTATAATTGCAGGCCTGCTCCCTCTGAGTTGCCAAGCTTAGGCTGGAGATGCCCTGAGGAGTCCTGCCTGTGCCCCTTCTATTTCTCCAAAAGGCAGTGGATCTCTTTTCAGTGCTGTGCCATACTGTGTGATATCTAAGATGTCCTGATATCCCTTTGCTGCCTGTGGATGCTGATGTATAGAGATAGTACCACCTATCTCTGTAACATTGATGGGATTTTAGATGCTCTGCTGGCAGATAATCAAAGTTTGGGTGTCTCAGCTGATAGGTATATGTTGATTTTGTGATGCTTCATTGTCTCATATCTGTCCCATAACCAGTGAATGTGCAGAATGAAGAGAGGACTGTTGGAAGCATGTGAATTTATCTTCCACAGCTTCACAAATGGGACTCAGTGGCATAAAAAATGTGTCCTATTTTAGTGAAGGCTGATTTCTTTTTTTAGACGTTTTATCTCTGGACAGTGAATGAGTGCTCAGTTCTTACAAGTTTCCACATCTGTGCTGGTTGTTACTTTTGTCTGTAGGCAAAGGCACCATATTTATCCATCTATTTAAAAGCAGATTGAAAAAGCCCAATTAAATATATTCCTTGAAAGAGTCTGCCACTCTTTGTAGTTTCTGTGTTGCAAACAGCAGCACAAGAGGTTTAACAGGAGACATTTGCATCATGTCTGGTGTGCTGAAGAACCTTAAAGGAAAACCTTAGGGGATCTCAGGAGAGCTGTCTGCACCACACAGTGTGGTGCTGAGGAAGGAGATTGGCTTCTCTTCTACACAGCTGCCATATAAAGTACTCAGGGCTCCTTAGGTCCGTGCTGGCAGATAGATCTGTGTGCTTCGTGTTGCTGTGCTGTGGTTTCCCTTGTGATGGAAGGAGCTATGTGAAGAATAATTTCCTCCTGGGAAGGCTGATGTTTGCTTCTGTGTGTATGTGGCACATAATCATCCATGGGAAACACAAGAGAGATGCAAAGCTGTTGCTTTTACCTGTTCGAATGACTATTCTATCAAATATTACAGGATTTATACCACTGTTAATTGAGCTGACGACTCCAAAAATTATTTTGTTAACAAATTTCAGTCTTTCAAATATGTGGCCTTATCAAACAAGCCATCATCTCACTGCTTGTAGTATTTCTACATTAGTAGAAACTTGATGTTTCTTTGGTCCTTTGTGGAGCCAGGAGTTGGACTTGGTGATCCTTCTGGGTCCCTTTCAACTTGGGGTATTTTATGATTCTATCAACTGTCTTTCTACTGGCATGTTTTACATGTTGACTCTGTGTTGGCAGTGGAATAGAAGAACATGCAGGAGAAGCATCATCAGCCCACTGCAGAGACTCCTTTCACTTGTATGATTGTTTCTTGTAATGCAGCACGATGGATGACTGCTTGCTGTTGTGTCCTCTCATGGTGTTTGTGGTGCATTCTCCTGAGCTTTCCCACAGCCCTTCAAAATAAAACAAGATAACTTATTTCCTTGACGCATCTGAGAGCTCCCTATTCTCAGACTCCCTTGGGCTTCTCACTTCCATCCCAGGCATTCTCGCTTTGATGATTCTTGGAGGAGCGTGTTTTGGAGCCTTTGTTATGCTCAGTCTTGAAACAACATTCATTTATAGGGTGTATTTGTTGGTAGGGTGTGTTTGTTTGCTGGTCTGTGCCATATTTTGATCTGTGTATTAGTGGTTAGAAAGTGTTCACAGGGTACAGTAACAAGCCACCCAGGTGCCTTTGCTATGTTTCAGCCTTATATTTCATCATTTTGGTAGGCACATTGTACTCCAAGAAGTGGTAACTGAACCATGGCAGTAATTTGCTCCTGATTTTAAGGAATTAAAGACAATGACTGTTTAGTAGAACTAAGTAGCACTAATCTTTAGAGCTGGGCATCTCCCACTCTAAGCTGTGATGAAGAAAGCAGAGTTTGGATAGTCTTTGTGCTAGGCTAAGCATGTTGAAATGTTACAAAGCCAGGGCCTGAAGCAGCCACAGGAGCTGTGTAAGCTGTGACAACTCTCAGTCACTTTGCCTCTTAGAATTTTTTCTCTCAGCTACCCTCACCTCCATGTCCTGCATCCACACTGAAATCTTACAGCAATCTAGAAACCTTCCTCCCAGCATCATTCTCCTTTCCATGCCACGTGCATCCCACAGAATGGGTCTGCTGGAGTTTAGATTTGTTTTTGGGTGGTGACTGAGTAGCAGTTAGACTGAGTAATACAGGCTTTGAGAACTTTCTGACAGGCTTACCTATGCACCTGCATAATGAGGATTTGCCTTCTCATCTTATTACTGTTCTTTTTGGAGGAGTTTCTCTTATGAGACTACTTTATCATCCAGTTTAGAGTGGGCACCCAGTTAGATACCTAAAATTAGGTGAGATGAATTGCTTGATCACCACCAGGGTATAGAAGCTGAATGAAAGCAGGGAATGCTGTATATTTTCACCTAGAATGTGTCCTGGGTTCTCTGGAGCTCCCAGATCTCTTCTGTATGTTTTAACAATCTTTCCTAAAATGTGAGGCTGTGAGTGGATGACTGGAGTTAAGAGGGATGCTGTTATTTAGAAACCTGGAACATAGCATTAGAAAGGAGATCTGGTTGAGGTTCTCTTCCATGTAGCCTGTAGGCTCTGCCAGGATGTGTTTTGAATACAAGCCACTCACAACTTGCACAGATGTTTTCTCTTGAATGCAGGCTCACTTTTTCTCTCCTCTTGCCTTCCATCCAGGGAATCCAAACATTCCAAAACCTCGTCGGATCCTGCGGTCCTCCTGGGGCAGCAATCCCAATTTCCGTGGATCCTACTCCTACACCCAAGTTGGGTCTAGCGGGGCCGACGTGGAGAAACTTGCTAAGCCACTGCCTTATGCTGAGAGCTCCAAAACTACTGTAAGTATGGCCCGAATCAGCTGAGTGACGAGAAGACTAATAGGACACTGGGCAGTGGGTTTTCTGGGAGGCAGATTGAAAGAGAGAGTTTCTTGGGGCCTTCAGTAGTGTGTTTTCCATGTTTTTATACCCATCTGGACAAGTGATGGATGTAGGATTTTACCTCCTTAGTGACTGGAATCCCAACACCTTGGGATTCCTACCTCTCCCAAAGAAGAGCCAAGAGCTGAGCTTCCAGGTGGCTTCTGAAATTGTGATTGGGATCATTAGCTTGTTCAGAGCTCCTTAGGAAAAGTTATTCTGATTTAAAGCATACACAGAATATACAGCATTAAGTGCATAACCCCTGCTAATGGCTAGGTCTTAATATTTCAGAGGAGCATATTAGGAAATCCTTATGTTTTGGCAGGAGAGGGTAATGGAAATCCAGTCCTTGGCTGAGAGACTTGTGCATTGGCAGGGGACAGAGAGATTTGTTCCCCAGATACTGTCTTCACTTTCTTAAAGAGAGTGAGAGCACACATGGAGATTATTACTGCAGCTCAATTTATAAGCAATAATAAATTAATCCAAACTCACCCCATCCAAATCCAGAGACAATGTCTGATGGATATGCAGCCTCCAAACAGCCATACAAGCACCCAGAGCCACCATGTAATTTTGATCAGCATGGAAATCTATTAAAAAAGATAGCAGAAGCTTTAGGAACCTTTCACATTCATTCTTGAGGAAGAGTGGGATCTGAAATCCTCAAAAGTGAACGAGGAGCAATTTTACCCAGCACTGAACTATTGATGTGAGAGAGAAGGCGCTGTTTCACCCTGTGGGTTTTGAGATCTGGCTGCCTTTCCTTCCGAAGTTGCAATTCCCAAATAAATCTTTAATGTCCAGAAGTCTGAGGTGTGATTTGGGGGAAGCAAAGAGGACAGAAAGCACGGAAGTTGGATGCTCAGTGACTTGAGCAGCTTTGTTTGAGGCTGTGGGAGCTGGGATGGTGCCGCAGCTCTGCCAAGAACCACATGCAGGCCCTCCAGAAAGGGTTAGCTGCATGTTCCCAGATGTGCTAAGCCTGTCCCACACCACACTGGGGCTTCAGTAGCCACCTATGAACACCTATAGCATATCAGCTCATGGGGGATGCGGGAGGGCACAAAAATATCATCTCCTTTTTGCCTCGTGCATACTTTTCAGTAAGCTCTGCTGAGCTTTCCCACTTTTCTTATCCCCTCCAGCCGATGCAGGTGATGTTTTCAGGGGAGGCCACTCACAGGAAGTATTATTCCACTACCCACGGTGCTGTGCTTTCTGGGCAGAGAGAGGCTGCTCACCTCATTGAGATGTACCAGGACCTCCTGCAGTGCCGGAGCTAAAAGGCCCCATGTTTGCAACCACCACCAACTCCCCATTCATTTTCCAGGTGTGTGGAGGAGATTCCTTTTTTTTTTTTAATTACTATTATTTTATTTTTATTTCAGTTCACAGTAGAACAGCCTTTATCTTTTCCTATTAAAAAGAGAAAAAAGAAAAAAAAAAAAAAGCCCTGTTTTAAAAGCCCGGTCATCAATAGCTTCATTTCTGTGTGCTGTATTGTTAACAGGGAAGGGTGCTCTTTTTGTCTGTTGATCTGTTGTCATTTTAATTCTAACTGCACTTTCAGTGCCTATCATTTTTTTTTCCTTTCTGTATTGTAAGTGCCTTCTATACTAAAATAAATGTTGTAATAAAAAGACTGCATGATTCGGTGCTTTCTGGATAGTCATCTCAGTTATTACGTGTTTTTTCAGTGATGTCAAAAACAGAGGTTTTCTTCCTATCTACAAAATTTGGAGTAGGGAGATTTTGAGAATGATTCTGTGTATCAGTTGATTGATATGTGTTCAAGGAATTGTGCCTTAGAGACATTGTCGTTTGCCTTATGTAGGTCAGCACTGAGATCCCTCTGCATCACTGTGTATTTAACTCGGTGTCATCTGCCTGTCAGCTGCTGTGGGCCTTCGTGGAAACCTTTCTGTAGTTTTGTGTGGAAATTCGTTGGGGATAGTCTTAACCTTGGCTTGTCTTAGAGTCATAGAATCATATACTGGCTTGGGTTGGAAGGAACCCTAAGGATCACGAAGCTCCAACCCCCTGCCACAGGCAGGGCCACAAACCTCCACATTTCATAGCAGCCCAGGCTGCCCAGGGCTCCATCCAACCTGGCCTTGAACACCTCCAGGGATGGACGGGGCATCCACAGCCTCTCTGGGCAGCTGTTCCAGCACCTCACCACTCTCTCTGTCAAGAACTTAAAGTCTTTGGGGCTACATATAAGTTGGTGGATCCACAATGATTTACACAAATCTGAGAAACTCTGTCTGGTCAGAGTTTTTTAATACTTTTGCCTAAGATCAACAAGTCCAGCTGTTGCCCCATGCCCACTAAGCCATGTCCCCAGTCAAGGTGAGTTGCTGTAGGCCCGTGTCTCAAGGTATGCATCAGTGAGCCTCGGTGGGCTCAGCAAAGCTCCTTCTCTTCCATCCTTGCATTTCCCAGTGGAAATTCTTGCTCTGGTGCAGCCCACGTGGCCGCAGTGACACTACAGCATGGCAAGGATGTGACATGCATGGGCTGAATGGAATAGGGAGGAGGGTGGGGAGTGCACAGCCAGAGTGAGGTTTGGAAAGATGTCTTGCAAGAAAATGAGTTTGGAGCTGGCTTGATTTGTTCAGGATCAAGCAGCTGCTTTAGGGGCTCAGGAGCAAGTTGGAGTAAGTCACAGAATCACAGAATGGTCAGGGTTGGAAGGGACTTCAAGGATCATGAAGCTCCAACCCCCTGCCACATGCAGGGCCGCCAACCTCCACACTTAATACCAGACCAGGCTGCCCAGGGCCCCATCCAACCTGGTTATTGAACACCTCCAGGAATGGGACATCCACTGCCTTTTAGGGCAGCTGTTCCAGCACCTCCCCACTCTCTATGAACAACTTATCCCAGACATCCAATCTAAACCTTCCCTCCTTGAGCTTTTTTCTTGAAACACTCTGGTCGTGCCCACTTTGGTAATGTAGATACAGCTGGAGCATAATCTACAGCTGGAGTTGTAAGCAGTCCAAATAGAAAACTTCATTCAAACTGACGTGTGCTCGAAGGAGGATCATGAGAAGATGCGTTCTCAAACTTCCCCTGTGATGAAACTCCACATTTTGTTGGGCAATGGTGTCCAAAACAGGTGAGGTTTTCAGCCCCTGCCTCCTGAGAAGAGCCCAGAAGTCTAAATTAAACCACTGATACTGAAGAGTTTTCTCAGGGGCGGTCAAGACCATTGCCACTGACTTTTGAAGGAACGAGAAAGCATGTCATGTTATATCTGGATAAAAAATACATATATATCCCTTGGAGCCTCTGTATAGTATCTGACATGGATTTAAATTAAATCTCTCAAAATTCAATTATCCCAGATTTTCTCTTAGTCCACATAGAGGGGTTTTCTCTATAGAGGTAAGGACAAAATCTCTCCTCAAGATGGGAAAGCTCAACTAACCCTGCAGGGGTGCTGCATCTTTCGCATCGGTGCTTTTTCCAGCAGGAGACGACGTTCTAGAACCTTTGATACACCCCTTCCTTTATGTGATCAGCTCTGTGATCAGCTCTGTGGTCAGTCTAATTGCTCCCAGCTTGCCAGCAAGATTTATTCTCATGATAAACTCTTCTTCTGCAGCAACACTAGTGGCTAGGAGATGGTGATTTAGGTTGCTTTTTTGGGGGATTGCCAGGCCAGACGAGGTCTGAAGACTGGTTGAATAGATCCTTCCCTTCCCTTCCCTTCCCTTCCCTTCCCTTCCCTTCCCTTCCCTTCCCTTCCCTTCCCTTCCCTTCCCTTCCCTTCCCTTCCCTTCCCTTCCCTTCCCTTCCCTTCCCTTCCCTTCCCTTCTTTCCCTTCTTTCCCTTCCTTCCCTTCTTTCCCTTCCTTCCCTTCCTTCCCTTCATATTCCCTCCTTCCTTTTCCATATTTTGTGCAGGCATGCTGCTCAGTCATGAGGACACTGAACGCCATGCCAAGGGTAAGAAATACCTGGCAGGGGTTGGTTTTGAGCCTAGCAGCTTCTCCTTCTGTAACCCGGAGAGCACAACTTCACCTGCAGAGCACCTCAGGCAGTGACAGCTCTTGTACTGAGCAAGTCAGACTTCGAAAATTCCCTCGAATGTACTTGAAAAAGGTGGGTAAGAAGTGGAATTTATAAGGAAAATGATCTGAGAACTGACTTGGTGTGAGTGAATTAAGATGATATTACAAGCCTGACTGAATGTGATTAGAATTGAGAAAACAGCCAGGCTAGAATTTCAGGGTGGAGAGGTGACCTGGTTTGCATTAGAGCCCAAAGACCCTCATGGAAATTAACAGCTGTGTTTGCCCAGTGTCAGAAATACACCATGTAAACTCTGCTTTGGATGGTTGAATCCCTCAGAACTGGGGTTTTCTGATTCCAGCAACAAGATTTGGACGAAAGAGGTCTGGCTGGTACAAAGCTAACAGGACTGTGATAAATGAGAAACCATCTGTGTGCTGTATTCAAGCTTTCAGCAAGAGAATTCTCCTCTGACCAAAACAGGCTTCCTGAGAAGAAACTTGTTTATTTGTAAATGGGTTCTAGCTTCAGTCACTAGAGTATATGTGTGTGTGTGTGTGCATGTTTTGTTTCCCTCGAAGGGTTCTCCATCTGTACAGGCAAGGATTTGCCAGCCCATGTGTTTCTTTGTTCAACAGTAAGCCAACAGCAGCAGTTCTCACCTCTAGTATGCCCTAAAGACGAGGCTGGTGCAGTCAGGTGTGATGGATCAGTGGGGTTTGCAGCTCTTGGGATCCCCCAAACTGTTGGGGTTCAGAGGGATGGCTTTGGGTAACTCAGGCCAGCTTTAAGCTTCACCCAGGATGCAGGGATATACAAACCATGGTATATCTAGGCCAGCAGCTTGCTGCTGAGAGCTGTTCTGTTTAACCCCAACAGTGTTGAGCTCTGCTCTTCCCCTGGGACAACAACTTCCATGAGGACTTGTACACGGCATGTCCCATTTGCTGCTTCATGCTTTAATTGCATGTCCTGCTGAACAGCAGCACTCTCTCCAATGTAAGCATCCCCTGAGCTGTGTCAGTATGCACAGATGCTAGTAACTAGCCAGATTTTGGCTTGACCTTGCTAAGAGTGCCTTCTGGAACAAGAGGTTTTTTTTTTTCTTAGACACATAAATCCTTTTCAAAGTCAGCTGAGCAAAATGTGGTCATCAGCATAGTTTTATAATGTCTAAGCAATGTTTTTCCAAAAGATAAAAAAGTTTGCAGAATAAAGAAGAGACACGTGCTTAAGCTGTTGCTTCATCTCTTTGCATGTCATTTATCCGTAAGATTGGCTGCTGCCCAAAGGACCTTTCACGGAGCAAAATGAAGAATGTGTCTATTTTGGCATCAGTTGCCCCAAGAGAAGTGTGTGTATTCTCCTGGTAGTTTCCTACAAAGCATCTGGGCTGGGAGTCACGTTGCTTAACCGTGTCGGGGTGGGAAGAGTGAAGGGTCTCCCCTCTATGGCTTGCTTCTTGGCTTTGGGTACAAACCCCACAAGAGAAGGATGTCACCTTGTTCTTCCACCATCCGGTTCCATAGGGCTGCCCTTGCTCCAGGACTGCCGAGCATTTCTCAACAAAACTCAAAGAGTTCCTCCATAAGCAAAACCTGCTGTGATATCATGCAATGAGCCAAATGGGACTGGCAAGGTCAACAGCTGCTGGATGTTCAAATGAGTCTGCGAGTTGCTCCCTTTGTGTGAGGTCTTCTAATTTACACCTCCTTTCTGCAGGAAAACCAAGTGGGGCAACCCCACCTGGCCTCCTCGTTCCTCTGCTCCATCACCAGCAGTTAAGCCTTTACAACAAAGCTAATGTTTCTCTTGCAGGCACTAAATTTAGCAATTGTTTACCAAGAGGTTCTTAAAATTAGAAGGTTCTGATGCACCTGAGTACTTGAGGAAGAGAGGGGACCCATCAGTGAGGGCCATGACCTCTCACTCTGCTCTGCCTTCTCTAAACCCAGCGGCCTCCTCATCATGGTCACTGAATCAAAGAATGGCTTGGGTTGGAAGAGACCTCAACGATCATGTAGTTCTGATTCCCCTTTTCCACAGGCAACTCAACAGTGGGATGAAGGCTGGGTAGAAAGCAGAGATGGGAGCAACGATGATGGTAAGGGCTGCCCAATTTCCTAGGAAAACTCGGTGATGTTACTGGGGAACTTGGACGTCTGTCCCCAGCTGCACATTTCTTGTCTGAACCTCGAACATGGCAGCAAGAAATGCTGCCATGGCAGTAAGCTTTGGATAGAGAGTACTTGGAAAAGCTGAAATGAGTTTCCAATGCTTCTATTGCACCAGAAGTGTGGTGGTATTGTGGGCCAACTCCTGGCTTGGGGCTCAACATGCCTTCTTCTACAAGCCCTCATGCATCTGTGGTGAGTGGAGAACGCATTTGGTGCCACAGGGGCACAAAGCTGCACATGACTGTGCCGTCATGCAATGAAGGCACCATCTGGGTTGCAGCTTCTCTAGTTCATGTAATGCTTGCAGCACAATTTTTTGGCACGGAGCTGTGCATGTTTGCACTGTTGAACTCTTTTCCCCACTGTGTCTGCTTGCATAGTGGGTATCATCCAGGATGTGCAAGGGATGTTACTTATAAAACACGGCAAATGATGAGGGGAGTTGAGTGGAGGGAATCTGGGTGTCCAGAGCAGGTTTAGAAGGCACCCTGTTGTTACTACATGAAGGACCTGAAAAAAACAGGCAAATGCAGCACACCAGAAGCACGTGCAATGAGTGGATGCTGAAACTGCAAGCGGTGAAGTGATGGAAAGTGATGGAAAGATACAAGAAGTGTCCTCAGACCTGCAGTTTGCAGGTTGGATGTTTTTCCCTTCCTCTGTCTGTCCTTGGGGTGACACCACCGGTTTCTCCTTGGTGTTGCAATGACTTTCAGCCGCACGGTGTCACAAACCGAGGAAAGATGAATTTGTGCTGCCATCTCGTGGCTAAAAAAAGACTTCTCAAGGCCTATAAAAGCCTTTATATACATAAACATAGAAGTGTCGTTCATCAGTGGGTTCTGTTTCTTGTCAGTGAGGACGAAGGACCCAAAAACAGACGATCCATAAACAGGTGATAGAATCATAGAACCATTAAGATTGGAAAAGAGTTTCTAAGTCCAAGCCCAACCTGTCCCACCATGCCCATAATCACATCCCTCAGGGCCACATCTCCATGGCTATGGAACATCTCCAGGAATGATGACCCCACCACTCCCTGGGCAGCCTATTTCTACCCTGGGGTATCTGGGGGCAGAGCTGGAAAGTGAATAGAAGATGCTGGATGATTTCCAGTCATGATTTCCAGTCTCTCAGAGCCCATATCTGTGAGATTTTTGGCTCTTTAGAGACCTAGTGGCAGTTTCTCAGTGTCCTGGGCAACAGTAAATCCTCACCTGCTTGACCCACAAATGCCAAGGTTGGCATCACTGCATGGCTGGCATGAGCCCTTATAGAGATAATAGCAATAGACCCATAGCAAAGGAGGGCCCAATGGTGATGTGCTGAATTTGTTGGATTTCCCTGAGTTTATGGGACATGTGAGAGTTGGGTGATCCCTATGGGTCCATTGCCTCTCTGGATATTCTATGATTCTATGTTTTTTCATGGGTAGAATGGGTGACTTCCAGAGGGCAATGTGCAAAGCATTTGGAAATGAGCATTGCCAAATGGTAAAGCAACTGCACAGGGAGTGCTTCAGAGGCTGGAAGAATTGCTTTATAGGGGTA